>NC_064638.1:749040774-749660319 GCF_023864345.2 Schistocerca serialis cubense
CTCTGCCCGTCTCCCCCCCTCTCTGCCCGTCTCCCCCCCTCTCTGCCCGTCTCCCCCCCTCTCTGCCCGTCTCCCCCCCTCTCTGCCCGTCTCCCCCCCTCTCTGCCCGTCTCCCCCCCTCTCTGCCCGTCTCCCCCCCTCTCTGCCCGTCTCCCCCCCTCTCTGCCCGTCTCCCCCCCTCTCTGCCCGTCTCCCCCCCTCTCTGCCCGTCTCCCCCCCTCTCTGCCCTTCTCCCCCCTCTCTGCCCTTCTCCCCCCTCTCTGCCCTTCTCCCCCCCTCTCTGCCCTTCTCCCCCCCTCTCTGCCCTTCTCCCCCCCTCTCTGCCCTTCTCCCCCCCCTCTCTGCCCTTCTCCCCCCCTCTCTCTGCCCTTCTCCCCCCCTCTCTCTGCCCTTCTCCCCCCCCCTCTCTGCCCTTCTCCCCCCCCCTCTCTGCCCTTCTCCCCCCCCTCTCTGCCCGTCTCCCCCCCCCTCTCTGCCCGTCTCCCCCCCTCTCTGCCCGTCTCCCCCCCTCTCTGCCCGTCTCCCCCCCTCTCTGCCCGTCTCCCCCCCTCTCTGCCCGTCTCCCCCCCTCTCTGCCCGTCTCCCCCCCTCTCTGCCCGTCTCCCCCCCTCTCTGCCCGTCTCCCCCCCTCTCTGCCCGTCTCCCCCCCTCTCTGCCCGTCTCCCCCCCTCTCTGCCCGTCTCCCCCCCTCTCTGCCCGTCTCCCCCCCTCTCTGCCCGTCTCCCCCCCTCTCTGCCCGTCTCCCCCCCTCTCTGCCCGTCTCCCCCCCTCTCTGCCCGTCTCCCCCCCCTCTCTGCCCGTCTCCCCCCCCCTCTCTGCCCCTCTCTCTGCCCGTCTCCCCCCTCTCTCTGCCCGTCTCCCCCCTCTCTCTGCCCGTCTCCCCCCCTCTTTCTGCCCGTCTCCCCCCCTCTCCCCCCCATCTCTGCCCGTCTCCCCCCCTCTCCCCCCCATCTCTGCCCGTCTCCCCCCCTCTCCCCCCCATCTCTGCCCGTCTACCCCCCCTCTCCCCCCCTCTCTGCCCGTCTACCCCCCCTCTCCCCCCCTCTCTGCCCGTCTACCCCCCCTCTCTGCCCGTTTCCCCCCCCTCTCTGCCCGTCTCCCCCCCTCTCTGCCCTCTCTGCCCACACCAACCCTTCCCCTACTCCTTCCCCTCCCCCACCAACCCTTCCCCTACTCCTACCCCTCCCCCACCTCCCCCTCCCCTACTTCTACTGCTCCTCTCCCCCTTCCCTACTCCTAACCCTCCCCTCCCTCTTTCCCCACCCCCTCTCCTAATTTCTCCCCTCCCCTCTCCTAATTTCTCCCCTCCCCTCCACCTGCCCTCCTTCCCCTCCCACCCTCGTCCCCCTCCTCCCACTCGTCCCCCTCCTCCCACTCCTGCTCCCCCTCTTTCCACTCCTGCTCCCCCTCTTCCCACTCCTGCTCCCCCTCCTCCCACTCCTGCTCCCCCTCCTCCCACTCCTGCTCCCCCTCCTCCCACTGCTGCTCCCCCTCCTCCCACTGCTGCTCCCCCTCCTCCCACTGCTGCTCCCCCTCCTCCCACTGCTGCTCCCCCTCCTCCCACTGCTGCTCCCCCTCCTCCCACTGCTGCTCCCCCTCCTCCCACTGCTGCTCCCCCTCCTCCCACTGCTGCTCCCCCTCCTCCCACTGCTGCTCCCCCTCCTCCCACTGCTGCTCCCCCTCCTCCCACTGCTGCTCCCCCTCCTCCCACTGCTGCTCCCCCTCCTCCCACTGCTGCTCCCCCTCCTCCCACTGCTGCTCCCCCTCCTCCCACTGCTGCTCCCCCTCCTCCCACTGCTGCTCCCCCTCCTCCCACTGCTGCTCCCCCTCCTCCCACTGCTGCTCCCCCTCCTCCCACTCCTGCTCCCCCTCCTCCCACTCCTGCTCCCCCTCCTCCCACTCCTGCTCCCCCTCCTCCCACTCCTGCTCCCCCTCCTCCCACTCCTGCTCCCCCTCCTCCCACTCCTGCTCCCCCTCGCCCCCCCTCCTATTCCCCCTCCGCTCTCCTCCCCCTCCTCATCACCCCTCCCCCCTGCTCCTCCTCTTCCTTCCCCTCCCCCTGCTCCTCCTCTTCCTTCCCCTCCCCCTGCTCCTCCTCTTCCTTCCCCTCCCCCCTGCTCCTCCTCTTCCTTCCCCTCCCCCCTGCTCCTCCTCTTCCTCCTCCTCCCCTTTCCCCTGAAATGTGTCAGACAGCTTTTGGAAAGTTATACTGGGTGCTTATCACCAAATCCTAAAAATATGAAAATATCGAATAGTGTCAGTCCATAAAATCCTCTTGTCAGTGTTTCATAAATGCATAGAAGAAGGGTATAGCCAATGTGCAGAGTGAAAGGGTTGTTCCTGTTTTGTAAATATTTATTGGTATTTGTTTAGCTGCTTCAGTAAAGCATGTAATATAGTTTGGGAGGAGGTGGTGGTGCATTTACACCTCTTGCAAAACAGGCAAAATATTTAATAATTTATAAATTTCTCAATAATTGACAAATTTAAGGTGATTTGCTCTCAGAAGATGGGATAACAGAAGCTAAGAGAGATAAAAGCGAATTGAATGTGTCTACAGATTCATATAAGAACACAACGAGAAATTCTGTTTCTTTCTAGGCAAAAATCAAACCTTATGCATCAATACTGAGAAAAAACTGAAACAAAAAACTCAGAAAAATCAAGAGACTATAAGTGAAGCAAACTGAAAATGGACAGGGAGATAGAGTGGAGATTTAAACAGAAACAGGGAGAAAGTTGCAGATGCAATAAGCAAAATAAGCAGCTGCAGTTCACAAATTTGTGGGCACCAGCACAAAGTGAAAACAGATGCTTTATCTCCTAATCAAACAGTATGAGCTGCTGGCTAAGAGAGACAATATGGGCTGTGAGAAGACATAAGACAGCAGAAGACATCATTAAAATCAGTGCAGACTTTAAGCATTTGATGAGTTGTATGAGACTTCGGTCTTCAGAATTATAACCTAAATAATTGTCAACACATGAAGAGAAGCAGACTATCAGTCAGCACAGGAAAATATATTATATAAGGTGTACAACTTTGCTTCCGCCGTTTGCCGATATTTGGCGACATCAGTAAGTAGTTAAATGTGATTTGAGACTTTCTCGGTGTATTCCATTCGTGAAATCTTCTCGGGTGATCAGCCGAGTAAAGGCGTCGTCTTCTCGCAACGTTTCGAAGGGTTTCGTACCCATCATCTTCAAGCTTGAAGATGATGGGTACAAAACCCTTCGAAACGTTGCGAGAAGACGACGCCTTTACTCGGCTGATCACCCGAGAAGATTTCACGGATCAGTAAGTAGTGGTTGAAAGAAACAGATCGCAGACGTCAGGCAGTTAGCTTGTACCTCAGTCAACATAACATCATTCAAACATTAGTCGATATGTGTCTGCATCATGAAGTTGGTCTTGATTGAAAATGTCAGTTTACGAGCCTAATTCTCGTCATTTGTGGGAGGTGTTACTGTTTTGTTTCAGTATGAAGAAAACAGCGGCTGAGTCTCATCGAATGCTCTCAAGTACGTATGGCAAGGACGCTATTTGTGAAAGAATGTGTCGTGAACATCGCAGACCGGCATAGTGGTGGAAGAGAGAATGTTTTCGAAGATGCAGAATTGGAGACATTGCTGATTGAAGACTTGTGTCAAACTCAAGAAGAATTGGCATGATTAGTGGGAGTGACACAGCGAGCCATTTCAGAACGTCTCAAAAGCTATGGGCATGATTCAGAAAGAAGGAACTTGGGCCCCGTGTGAGCTGGAACCAAGAGATGTTGAATGGCGTGTGTGTGTTTGTGAACAGTTGCTCCAGAGGCAAAAACGGAAGGGACTTCTGCATCACATTGTGACCATGGACGAAAAATGGGTTCATTACAATAACCCTAAACGCAAAAAGTCATGGGGATATCCCAGCCTTGCTTCCATGTCAATGGCCAAACCAAATATTCACAGCTCCAAAATCATGCTCTGCTTTTGGTGGGACCAGCTTGTCATCATATACTATGATGTGTCAAAACCAAGTGAAACAATCACAGATGCTTATTATCAAATGCAATTAATGCGTTTGAACAGAGCATTAAAAGACAAACAGCCACAATACAGCAAGAGGCACGATAAAATGATTTTGCAGCATGACAAAGCTTGACCCCACGTTGCAAAAGAGGTCAAAACATACTTGAAAACATTAAATTGGGAAGTCCTATCCCACCCGCCGTATTCTCTAGACATTGCTCACTCTATCACCTGTTTTATGGCACATAACCTGGCTGACCAAAACTTCAGATTTCAAGAAGAAGTCACAAATTGGATCGATTTGTGGATTGCTTCAAAAGATGAGCAATTTTTTCGAGACGGGATTCGCACACTAACTGAAAGATGGGAGAAAGTAGAGGCCAGCAATGGAAAATACTTTGAATGATACATGTGTAACCAATTTGTTTCTTTAAATCCTCAAATGTTGGGTAAAAAATGGCAGAAGCAAAGTTGTACACCTTGTAGGAAAAAAAGACTGTACCATACCACAAAGTCTTAGACTGAAAGTGCTTTTCAAGTGATCAGATTTGTAGAGAAAAATCGTATCTCACACACACACACACACACACACACACACACACACACACACACTCTGCAGAAAGTAACACTGTAGATACTTGTTTCTAAAAGAAAGAAATGTGTGGGGTAGGTTAATTATATGGGTTTAACAGTGGCCATCCTAGAGATTGGTTTTCACTGGCATTGTAGGTAATTTTTGGACTTGTTACCCGTTTAAATCTTGTATAGTAAATACAAGAAAATACAATTTGTAGCAAGCAGCAGGTTCAACTTGCATACTCTGTAAAACTGAATATAAAATGTCACTTACAAACAGATCATATCCTAGAAACCCCTTATCTAAATTTAATAGACTGTAAGACTCAAAAAATGACCCTTAAAGAAACAACTGTAATGGAAATGTGAGAGCTTTGTGACTTCTGGTGATCATATTATTTGTTACATTCTGTTGCAAGGTATATTTTTGAAAGTTTGTTTAAATGTTTGAATTGCTTCAGACAGTGTTAAAATGTAAATGCATCATAGCTCATGGATGTTATTGGGTGGTTGCACTAGCATTTGATGAGAGCAATGATGAGAATTAGGCTCGTAAACTGACATTTTCAATCAAGACCAACTTTATGATGCAGACACAAATCGACTAATGTTTGAATGAGGTTATGTTGACTGAGGTACAAGCTAACTGCCTGACATCTGCGATCTGTTTCTTTCAACCGCCACTTACTGATGTCGCCAAATATTGGCAAACGGCAGAAGCACAGTTGTACACCTTATATAATATATTTTCCTATGCTGACTGATAGTCTGCTTCTCTTCATGTGTTGACAATTATTTAGGTTATAATTCTGAAGACCAAAGTCTCATACAACTCATCAAATGCTTAAAGTCTGCACTGATTTTAATGATGTCTTCTGCTGTCTTATGTCTTCTCACAGCCCATATTGTCTCTCTTAGCCAGCAGCTCATACTGTTTAATTAGGAGATAAAGCATCTGTTTTCTCTTTATGCTGGTGCCCATAAATTTGTGAACTGCAGCTGCTTATTTTGCTTATTGTATCTGCAACTTTCCCCCATGTTTCTGTTTAAATCTCCACTAATATTTTTACTACATGTTTGGTTATCCGCTTGATTACAAATAATTTTTACAACTACCATTAATGACCTTTTGCTACAAAGAATTGCATTGTCATTCTTCTTGCTTTTATTACAGTGGAGCATGTGCTTTTTGTTTATGTGGAATTTCATATAATTTGGGTCCATGTAGAATACTCCAGTAACATCTGTGTTTCTTATATATTGTTGGTGAAATAAAGTGTTTTATTTCGATGTGTGAGGCTGGTTATTGTTCATGAATGATTAAAAAATTATGTCGATTTTTGTTGATCATTGTATCTTTCTTCTTGCAAGAATTTCGGTGTTGGTGTTTTAAGGCCCACATTTGGTACTGAAATACTCCTTTTTTCATCAGACCCAACAACATAAAAATTTCATCAGTTGCTAATATGTAATACTCATCTCTCGGCCATATTGTAGGGTTAGTCATGCTTAGAAAGTTAAAGGCCGTATGAAAGCAGAAATGTGACACATGTCATAAAAGAAAATGTGTATTATACTGAGGACAGTATTTTATATCAACTGCTCTAACATATAAAATATAACACGGTAAGCCTATAAAGATAAAAATACATGTTAACATAGAAATTTTGGCCACAGGTTTTTAAATTTATTTATTTATTTTGTGCCTTTTCACTGATGACTTAAAGTAAATAGGAAAACTGATGTTTGCTATCAACATTTGCATCTTTTTCTTCTTCTATGTTGGGCTATGGAAATCTTAAGACAGTTCGCCCGACACTTTTTTATATAAATAACTTTATACTAACAGTGGCTAACATAAGTTTATAATTGCTTTTAAGAGACTGAGTCCTTCACAGACTGAAATTACTCTCCCAATCTTTTTCAAAAACACATATCCTGCGTCTTTCTTCACTCACTTACCACTTCCCACATACCCATTGCCTAGCTGCAAAGGAGCACTCCCCTCTTGACTCAATACCATCCAGTACTGGAGGCACTGAATCACATTCTCTGCCAGCGTTTCGATTACTTCTTATTGTGACCTGGAATGAGGAATATCCAACTCGCTATGCTTTTCACTCCTTTCGGCGTGGTCTTCTTCCACGCAGCGGCTCTAAGCAATATCCTTGACCACCCCTCCTCCACACGTGCTCTCAACGTCTTGCCTCCTGGCTCAATATCCCTGTAATAGACCTAGATGAAAGACCTGTCCCATACTCCCTCCAACTACCACCTATTCCAGTCTGGTTGCAAGCATCATCTATTCCATGAAAGGTTGGGGTACATGTAAAAAAGAAGTCATTTGATCTACAAACCACCCAAGTGCCCAACAAAACATGCTTCACTTCAATGACACCTTCACAGCCGATGACATCTGGATCCTTCTAACAACCACCAGATTTGCTGAACTGCACAGGTGGGAAATCTCTCTGCAATATATCCGACATTCCCATAACACCCCTGGCCTCAACCATTGCTAATTCCTGTCCTTCACCCACCTGTTTCTTTCCCTGCTCCCACACCAGCACTACACAGCCCTCTATTCGGCCAACAGACCCACTAGTACCCCCCCCCCCCCCCCCCTCCTGCCATCATATACTTCTCTTCTTTTCCACTCCCGTCCCTCCTCCCCATCAAACCTGCTGGTTGCACCTAGCAGCCCTGTCCTGTCCCCACCACATCACAACATGGTCCCACAAGCAGCATTACACCCTCCCGCACCCACAGCCCTCCTGCACCCACAGCCCCACTATCCCTCCCCCTCCACACCACATCCTCTTCCCTACTACCACTATCCAGATTGCTTCTCCCATCAGGCTCAGTTGCTAACAGTCCGTTATAGACTTAATTTGATATATGGACAAAATTGTGTACACCAGGTTGGTTTTTAAGTAAAGAAAGACATTGAAACCTCATGCTAATGTATGTCAGTGTAAATATTGGGGGGGAGTGTCATGTCATTAGAACAGTGTTTGTTCTTGTAATTACAAATCTTAGATCTGATGACATATCTTAGATCTGATGACATATCTTAGATCTGATGACATCAAAAGTTTTTCTGAACCGATAGTTGTTCTTTTATATTAGTTTTTCTCTGGTTTTCCCTGAGCTGCTGTTGTATACTGATGTGACGCTACAGGCTGCTGAGTCATGAGTTAACTTTGCCAACATATCAGCATTAATTTTATTCCTTGTAACTACCGCTAAAATGTGCAAAATTGCAACAGTGCTCAAAATAAACTTTTTCCATTAAGGCCAAATATCAATATCTTTTGAGGAGTGTCACAGGAATATATTCAGATTTTGAAACCAGCAAGAGCTAACCTGACTGGGTGGAAGTAATTTAAAGTTCAGAATATTGTCACAGTAGTAGACTGGAAACTGCTGTGATTTCTCCTTGATAATTTGCTCTTGTAATGTTCTGTGAAATGTCTTTCAGTGGGAGAAAAATTCTTGGTCTGATGGTTGAACTGTGTTAATTCACTAAAAGTTTTTTTGTGCAGAACATCAATTTCTTTGGCACTTCATTGAAAGTATCTAGTCAATTCTGGAAGACAAATGTATAAACAGATAACAATCAACCATGCAGGCTTATCATAGGCGTAATTGTTTGGAAGTGAAGTAGTGCAGGTATTGACTGTGCATTTGGTTCAGCATGTTTTTCCCCTTAAAAAGAGGGAGTTCTTTAGTGTGCATTTCTTTTTAAAAATTGAAATGATCTGCATTGTACCAACAAGATTGGCCAAAAACAATAACAGCAAAATTGTTGATAATTTAAATTTGAAATGGTTCTGTTTCTGACATGTTCTTTGATGGTTTATGAGATGACTTAATGTGATTTCTTGAAGTAAGCAATCCAAATTGGAAAAGATGTAAATTTTTTGGTACCTGTGTCATTTGCAATATCTAAAGATTAATCATGTAGGATAGTATCGATGAAACTAAATTACAAAGTCATACCATAGGCTAGCTGCCTATGAAATGAGAATGTCTGAGAAGTAATAACATCCCAGGGAGATGCATGTCATACAGATTTGAGGGGCAGACTGTGTGTGTGGGGGAGGGGGGTTCAGTGTATTGTGCTTGGATAAACAGACTTTACTTTACCTTTACTAGCAATTGACTTCTAAGACAACTTGAAAGAAGGTGATTTAATACAATGAAACCATTGTGATGCAGAGTTTTATTTTTTTATTCTCTTTGATGTTTGATTATAATTCAGATGGTAGCATTTAGTGTTACACTGCTATCACTGGTGCTACTAATCACCTTAGAGTTTACAGCTACAGACATGCTCTGCATGCCACTTGTGGAGGATATTATGCACTGTAGCATGTTGTTAAAAATTTTATTTTTCATTCAATTGCCCATGTGGTATCACTTATTGAAGTAATTTGGTATTTTGTTTGTAATCCCTACATGACAAGTATTCAGTTATTTGGTAGATCTTGAAACTAGCAAACCAATTGTTTGTGGTATAAATAATCACTTTCATTGTGCAATTGACTTATTTCTTCAAGAATCTGTCATTTCAAGTCATTCAGGGTTCCAGCAACTTACATATAATGTGTAAAAAACAAAGACCATGTCTACAGTCTTTCCCTGTGCACATTTTGAACCCTTCATCTTATACACACTCAATAATTATTCCTGGGTGAATCATAAAATAACATTTTGCAAACACTTCCACTGAAAATGCTTTATCAAAATGTTATAGATCCATCTATTTTACCTGCATATAAGGTTGTTTTGGTCATTGTGTTTCAGGCACCCCGTGCCTATTTTTACTCATAAATTTGTACAATATATCAGGTTCTAGTACCAGCTTGCCAGTTCTACAATCAAAGATTACTATGTTTGCATGTGTGTAGCTTTCAGAATGCTGTGATTTGAGTATCGTATTTGGCTTTTGTGAACAAGAAAAATTGTTAACATCTAATAATAATTTGTTATGAAGTCTTTTGTGGAAATTTTTGTCTGGAGTGTAGCCTTATATGGAAATGAAACATGGGCAGTAAATGGTACAGACAAGAAGAGAATAGAAGCTTTGGAAACGTGATGTTGCACAAGAATGCTAAAGATCAGTTGGGTAAGTAGTGAAAGGCTACTTAATTAAATATGAGAGAGAAGAAATTTCTGGCACAGTTTGACTAAAGAAAAGGACAGGGTATTAGGCAATATCCTGTGTCAAGGAAAGGTTAATTTGGCAATGGAGGAAAGAAGGAAAGGTTAATTTGGCAATGGAGGAAAGTGTAGGGGTACAAATTTTAAGAGGTATACCAAATCCTGTCTGTAGTAAAAAGGTTAAAGAGAATGTGGGTCGCAGTATTTTACAGAGATGCAGCAGCTTTCACAGGACAATGTGGAGAGCTGCATCAAACCAGTCTATGTATTGAAAGCAGCAGCAGCAAATGGCTTGAACCATTGTATGTGTTAGTAATGGAATAAAGTGGATAGTAAAGAGTTTCAGTGGGAAATACATTCATTTTTATGCTCATATTTATGAATGATATGATTGTTCCAACATAAAACTGTCCTTTCAAGGGGATCACCACTCTTTTGTGAGTACATGCATGGTGATCACGGCCCCAAGCTATTGCAATTATGATGCTGTCTGCCATCCCCCGAATGTTTTTACTTCTCTTACTCTCTAGTCCATGGTGGCAGTCTTTAATATTCACCTAGCTATATCTCTGGGTTCTAAGTTCTTTCATTTACGCCTTTATCCATTTACTTTACCTCAGATTTTTGGCCTGAAATAATTTTTGGTTCCCTTTCCACCTTCACCTCATTTTTTCCAAAATTTTTCATGTAATGTGGACACAGTGGGAAACCTTAAATAGTGGCAACTGCCTATGACATAAAAGATCCTCTATGCACAATAACCTTGTGGACTTAAATATGCCTTTAAAAACCAATGCAGTAGCCAAGCCAACATGGTGGAGAGTAATTTTGTACCCTTTCAGTAGAACCTCCTGGAAACATAGTAGTCACACTTCTGATGCCTGAGCTACTAGCTCCCAGTGTATGCCATGGAGTAGATGATTATCTTGGGGCACAAGGACTCCCAGCAATTGCCATGTTGCCAGATGACCTTTACTGTGCATGGGTGGCACCCATGGGGAGAGCACTTAATCAGGGTAGGTGGCATCAGGATGGACATTTTGTGTATTGAAACACACAAAACTAATCCAACATAATGGCTGTACTGATCGGCTTTCTCAGCAGATAGGTATAGATATGTCAATGGGAACAGTTACAGTACAACTGCTTTCTGTACTCGGGCTACTTATGGGAAGGAGGACAAGCCAGGAAACTGGGAACAAAATAATTTACACAGTACATAGTGTGTACTAGAGCAGATGGAGATACTTCTAAGTGAGAAAGCCTTTACTTTTCATGGAACAAGTAGAAGATAAATTTTGAGAAAAAATGTGAATTGATTAAAGCCTCCTTTGTTGCACAATCTTATACAATTCAGACTTGTGAAAGACTAGGTGACATGCCACTGACTGTTACTACTCATAAAACTTTGAATATGGTACAAGGAGTTATTTTTCAAAGATACCTTGCACTTCAGACAGACAGGGAGCTACAAACTTATCTTGCATGCTGATGGGTACATTTTATCCAACTGGTACAAGACGGTCCAAAAGAAAACTGAATTGACACAGATGCTTCATCTTAGCTTTTGAAGGAAATGTCCTTTCAGAAAAATTTAGGGTGTATAGGTGTGAGATGTGGCATGAAAACTTATGCCCCACCACCTATGAGATGTTTTCAATGCTCATGTTTTGGATACATGGTAGACCCAAATTGTGGAAACTGTAAGATAAGCTCAGGGAGGTTGCCCTTGCAAACAACCACCTTCATGTGTAAATTATATGGAACACCATTCACTACATGCATTGGTTGGCCCAGTATTTAAAAAAGAAAAAAAAGAAATGCAAGTATATAAAACAATAGATTATTAATTGTTGACTCCATGTTGTCTTGTGCACTACGACCAGGTAACAGGTATACTTGAAAACAGAGACAGCATTGGTCGTATATTTTTTACTATTGCAAAATCGATTTTCTGTCACTGAGTGACCATCTTCAGTGCTATATTGTATAACTTAAATTGGGATGCACTGTTGTCACTAAACTTACGGCAATCACATGGACTGAGGTCGCTGTTTATCTGCCATGTCTCTTTTTTCAAGTAAACAATAGATTGCCTGTCATATAATGAGGCAAGGAAAAGATATGAATGTATCTTCCTGGCAGATTAAAATGTGTGCCGGACCGAGACTCGAACTCGGGACCTTTGCCTTTCGCGGGCAAGTGCTCTACCAACTGAGCTACCCAAGCACGACTCACGCCCCGTCCTCACAGCTTTACTTCTGCCAGTACCTCGTCTCCTACCTTCTACATCTACATCTACATTGATACTCCGCAAGCCACCCAACGGTGTGTGGCGGAGGGCACTTTATGTGCCACTGTCATGACCTCCCTTTCCTGTTCCAGTCGCGTATGGTTCGCGGGAAGAACGACTGTCTGAAAGCCTCCGTGCGCGCTCTAATCTCTCTAATTTTACATTCGTGATCTCCTCGGGAGGTATAAGTAGGGGGAAGCAATATATTCGATATCTCATCCAGAAACGCACCCTCTCGAAACCTGGCGAGCAAGCTACACCGCGATGCAGAGCGCCTCTCTTGCAGAGTCTGCCACTTGAGTTTATTAAACATCTCCGTAACGCTATCACAGTTACCAAATAACCCGGTGACGAAACGCGCCGCTCTTCTTTGGATCTTCTCTATCCCCTCCGTCAACCCGACCTGGTACGGATCCCACACTGATGAGCAATACTCAAGTATAGGTCGAACGAGTGTTTTGTAAGCCACCTCCTTTGTTGATGGACTACATTTTCTAAGCACTCTCCCAATGAATCTCAACCTGGTACCCGCCTTACCAACAATTAATTTTATATGATCATTCCACTTCAAATCATTCCGTACGCATACTCCCAGATATTTTACAGAAGTAACTGCTACAAGTGTTTGTTCCGCTATCATATAATTATACAATAAAGGATCCTTCTTTCTATGTATTCGCAATACATTACATTTGTCTATGTTAAGGGTCAGTTGCCACTCCCTGCACCAAGTGCCTATCCGCTGCAGATCTTCCTGCATTTCCTTACAATTTTCTAATGCTGCAACTTCTCTGTATACTACAGCATCATCCGCGAAAAGCCGCATGGAACTTCCGACACTATCTACTAAGTCATTTATATATATTGTGAAAAGCAATGGTCCCATAACACTCCCCTGTGGCACGCCAGAGGTTACTTTAACGTCTGTAGACGTCTCTCCATTGATAACATGATGCTGTGTTCTGTTTGCTAAAAACTCTTTAATCCAGCCACACAGCTGGTCTGATATTCCGTAGGCTCTTACTTTGTTTATCAGGCGACAGTGCAGAACTGTATCGAACGCCTTCCGGAAGTCAAGAAAAATAGCATCTACCTGGGAGCCTGTATCTAATATTTTCTGGGTCTCATGAACAAATAAGGCGAGTTGGGTCTCACACAATCGCTGTTTCCGGAATCCATGTTGATTCCTACATAGTAGATTCTGGGTTTCCAGAAATGACATGATACGCGAGCAAAAAACAAGTTCTAAAATTCTACAAGAGATCGACGTAAGAGATATAGGTCTATAGTTTTGCGCATCTGCTCGACGACCCTTCTTGAAGACTGGGACTATCTGTGCTCTTTTCCAATCATTTGGAACCCTCCTTTCCTCTAGAGACTTGCGGTACACGGCTGTTAGAAGGGGGGCAAGTTCTTTCGCGTACTCTGTGTAGAATCGAATTGGTATCCCGTCAGGTCCAGTGGACTTTCCTCTATTGAGTGATTCCAGTTGCTTTTCTATTCCTTGGACACTTATTTCGATGTCAGCCATTTTTTCGTTTGTGCGAGGATTTAGAGAAGGAACTGCAGTGCGGTCTTCCTCTGTGAAACAGCTTTGGAAAAAGGTGTTTAGTATTTCAGCTTTACGCTCTGCAATATCCTTTCTTTTAGGAGTGCTGGTTCTGCAAGGTTCGCAGGAGAGCTTCTGTTAGGTTTGGAAGGTAGGAGACGAGGTACTGGCAGAAGTAAAGCTGTGAGGACGGGGCATGAGTCGTGCTTGGGTAGCTCAGTTGGTAGAGCACTTGCCCGCGAAAGGCAAAGGTCCCGAGTTCGAGTCTCGGTCCAGCACACAGTTTTAATCTGCCAGGAAGTTTCATATCAGCGCACACTCTGCTGCAGAGTGAAAATCTCATTCTGGATATGAATGTATAGTCCAGCCAACATGCTGACAAATTATGCAAAAATTGCTGCTGTCACATCACCTACCTCAGATTTTTCAAAAACAAAGTCCACCACCTGCTATACACCAAGAACATGCACCCCAAATGAAAAATTGTGTGCAAGAGACATTTTCACCCATCGTGAAGGAGCAACAGTCTCCCAGCAGAAACAGCTTCATGTCTATCTAACAGTGCAACAGAGGAAGACCCACTGACGTTGTTACAAGAGACTAAGATGTCAGACTGAACAAATGTCCAATTTTCTTTATACCCAGGCCTACAACCAGAAAGATTACATAAAGAAAAACAGCAAAAAGGCAGGAGGAAGGTAAAAGATAAGAAAAGAACAAAACAACAGATTTGTTAATTTTGATGGAACCATAACTCTGCTTGACAGCAGAAGAATCTATGAACACTACGTCAAAGACCCAGGGGGCACTAGTAAACTCTGCAGATCAACATATCTCACCATCATCTTCACTGACCACACATTCACCTTGTCATTGCTTTTATAATGGAATTGCAGTAGCTGCTATTGCCAGCTATGAGAAATTCGACAGTCATCACAAACTGTCTCACAATGTGTACAGCAATATAAGAATCAAGATTTTAGAAGACAATCTTCCTACTTGTAGAGGTTATAAGGTACATTGTGAAATTAGAATGAACATGAATGATCATTCAGACGTGTTTGCACGTTAGTCAGATAAAACACCTCCAGTGAATGGATACCTCTGAACACTAACCTACAGAGAGATGGAAGACCTAGTTGCCCACATTTTATTTGGAGATTTTAGTGCCCATAATCACATATGGGGAAGCAATAGAACAGTGTGTAGAGGGTAACTAATAGAGAGATTGTTCTCAGACCTTGATCCTTGGCCCAATAAATTCAGAAGCTCCAACAAATTTCAGCATTGACTTGGATTTGGCTTATATTCTGCATTAGATTTGAGAGTCTGCAGCCGTAATCTAACCAGGACAAGACCTAGAAAGTAGAAACAGCTACAGGTTGATCAACCTAACAAGTAACCTGGGGAAACTGTTTGAAAGGATGGTTAATGTGCGACTTCTTTGGTTTTGAAAATCAAGAAATGCTCTCTCCTGATTCGAGTGTGGATAACAAATAACTTGAACTACCACTGATTATCTCATAGTATGGGAGTCTGTGATTAGAGAGGCCTTTGTGCACCACTGACATATGATTGAAGTATTTCTTTTTTTACGTAAGATGTAAAAAATGGCTGCATCACTTTTTTCTTTTTTTTCTTCTCCCCCCTCTTCTCTCCTATCAGAGATTCCAGTGGATAGTGAATATGTGTAAGCCTTGTGCTATATTTCATGTGAATGAGTGGATATTACAACAAAAGTTAAAGGAAGCACCATAATGTGTTGGCTTGGAAGGCAATGGTGGGAGGGTGGGCCATTCACCACCAGTATAGCAGTGAGGTGCCACCCAATCCATTCTTCGCACCTGAACCCTCCGTGGACAACAAAACATGTCTGTTTCTATCAGTGAACATATGATATGAACTATATATACTAATTTGCCATTTTAACTTATGCAGTGACTTTGACAATTCTATTTTAATAGATTAGTTACCCATTAATGTACCTAGTAAAAAAATGGTAGTTTTATAACTATTAAGCAAAGAGAGGGAAAAAGGCTCGTACCTACTTCTTCAGAAATGAATAGAGGATTGAGGGACTAATAACCACATAGTTTTGAGCCCATTTACCCATGTAGCAGTAGTAGTCATCATCACCACCACCACCACCAAATTGACATAAACAACATAAAACATGCTCACATATAACAGACAGATTACATTATCAAAAGAAATATTTTTATCTAAGATGCATAGTACTGTAAATCATTACTGTCAAGGATTTGTTTCTATTTTGGTGATACTTAATGTGAAACAGCTAGGACCTAGTTTCATTTGTTTGTAGAATAATCTTTTTTCAAACATGACCATAAATATAATGAGGGGAACACACACACAAAAGGGTTTGACTTTTTACAAGCTTTGTGAGCCGATGGCTGCTTCTCTTGGCAGAAGTGTTGAACGGGAAGGAAGACGGGTGAACAAAAAGGACTGAAGAGGTTTAGGGAAAAGGGCACAGTTCAGAAAAATCACCCAGAACCCTGGGACAGGGGAGACTTACCGGGCAGGATGAGAAGGAAAGGCTGTTTGTTGGAGACTGCACTGGACGGATTTTTGGAAACCTGAGCACTTAAAGGTGGAAGACAGGGTAATATGCAAGACAGAGATTATTACTAAAGCATCGTGCATGAGTTAATAAGAGTGAAAAGCTTGAATGCATTGTATGTAACAGACGTGGAAGGGGGGATGGCGAAAAACAGACGAGTCAGAAAATGAAAGATATAGAAAACTAAAATGTACGATAGGAAAGTTGCCATTCACCATATAGCAGAGATGCTGAGTTGCAGATAGGCACAACAAAAAAGACTGTCACCAATAAAGTATTGGTCATTAAGGCCCTCATCAACAATAGCCCCCCCCCCCCCCACACACACACACACTAACGCAAATCCAACTCACAAACACGACTGCAGTCTCAGGCAACTGAAACCACACTGTGAGCAGCAGTGGGAAATCCTGGATTTTCCATTGTTTCAGAAAACTATAGTGGATTGAAGAAAGGAGTGGTTACTGTGAAGAAATCCTGAGAGGGAAGAAATTAAGGACAGGTGGGTGGTGAGAACCTAGGACATGTTGTAGTGCTAGTTCCCACCTGCAGATTTCTCAGAAACTGGTGTACGGGGGAAGAATCCAGACGATGTGTCTGGTGAAACATGCGCTGAGGTCACGACTGTCACGTTCTGCAGCATGCTCTGCAACAGGATATTGTGTGTTGGCTGTGTACACTGTCTGCCTATGCCCATACATAATGACTGATAACTGGCTGACAGTCATGCCGATGTACAAGGCCGAACATTGTTTACATAACAGCTGGTATTTGACGTGTTGTTTCACCGGTGGCTCTCCCTTTGATAGTATATTGGAATTGGCAGTGGTCGGAGGGTGCTTATGGCAAGTCTTGCAGTGGGACTGTCACGGGGAGAGGAGCCATAAGGTAGGGAGATGGGTACAGAAGAAGCATAGTGTTTGACAAGGGTATTGTGGATATTGGGAGGACGATGAAAAGCTATTCTAGGTGTGGTGGGCAAAATTTCAGACAAGATGGATCTCATTTCAGGGCATGATTTTAGGAAGTCATGGCCTTGTCAAAGTAGTTGATTAATACATTAAAGGCCAGGATAATACTGGGTGACAAGTGATGTGCTCCGAAGTTGTTTCTTGGAGGGATGAGCAGTACCAGGATCTGGTACAGTCCTCAGCAATCAGTCTTTTCTTCTCATCCCATCCGATAAGTCTCTCCTGACCCAGGGTTCTGGGAGACTTTTCTGAACTGTACCCCCTTTCCCTAAACCTCTCCAGTCCTTTTCATTCACCCCTCTTCCTTTCCCTTCAACTCTTCTGCCAGAAGAAGAAGAAGCAGCAGCCATTGGTTCTGAAAACTTGTAAAAGTCAAACCCTTTTGTGTGTGTGTGTGTGTGTGTGTGTGTGTGTGTGTGTGTGTGTGTGTGTGTGTATACCCCTGCTGCCACTTGGTGAGTAGATTTTTTATCTATTCATTTACATTATATTATCAATCAATATTGGTTATTTTCATTGTTACATAAATGTAATCAGTATGATTCAAATAAAGACTAACATAGTGGTAAGATAGCATGATGGATTGAATGAAGATACAATAAAGTGGTAAATAAAGTGATAACAACAACAGCCTACACACTTTTATTTTTTTATTTTTTTTTACTGCCGAAAGCAATAAATGATATGCTGATTTATCTAGTTTAATGATGATTTATCCATGTTGGATCTTGTGAACTGTGCAGCTGTTAATGACAGTTCGTGAATGATGCAACCAGACAGAAATACTTCTTACATGTTTTATTTTAATGCCATAACTGGTTTTGGGCTACCATGCCCATTTTCAGATTTCAGTTACATAGTTGTTTTGATGAAAAGCATGTCGTCTGGCCCACACCCCACAAGCATATTTGAGTATTTAGTAACACTTCGTAAGTTTTTCATTAATAAAAACACGTTTAAGTGCTTGCATTTATTTAGATGTAATGTGAAATAGTTATGTTCACTTATGTAAGTTCCAGTAGATAGCGATTTGTTTTGTTTTGGTCCATGTCATTTACCAGGTCGATGTATATGTTGTTGAATTCCACATAGCACACATTTTGTAAATAAGTTACTGTGGCACACTGCATAATACTCCTAACACCGGTGTTTAACTTCACACATGTGCTACACACTTCATGTTTTTCTTTATAATGCAGAGGTTATCATTAAGCAAAGATAAAAAAAAAATTATTCATTTTCTATGGACTAAGGATGTAAATAAGAGCAACGATGATTATGTGGGATGTGCAAAATGCAGCATGTCGATAATAGAAAAATATTTGCATTCTATGATTAAGAGACAATAAGACAAATCGTTTTTAGTGTGTTTTTTAATGTAACTGCCAGCACAAATTTTGCAAAACACTTTAAAGTCAACTTATTGCATACTATAAATTAGACATATATGTACGAACAGTGATATATACAGACATTTGATTATCATTACAGATTATAAATTAGTTGCAGAACATGCAGAATTAGAAAGTTGAAGGGGAGATGAGAGCAACACTTTTGTTCATTGTGATAGTTTATTTTTATAAAATTTTATACTGCTATCTTAAATAGGTTCTTTTTTCCACAGTGTTGTGGCCATTAGGAGTCCAGTTTTTGTTTGATTTCTTTTAACATCCCAAGGAAATTGTTTAGAAATTGTTTATCGGCTAGCTCCAACTGCTAACTTAGAATGTATTGGGGCGAAATGAGCGTGTAAAAATATATTTATAGTTGCTGTAGTAGGTCCATTTTCTTGCCTTTGTTGGTGGTGTGTAATATCTATTTTTACTGTTAATGTTAGAAACTGAGTGTCCATATTGGTCCATGTGGCTATTGCATATTTATTTAAATTTCTTAGTGTAAAGGCATCCATGTGTTCACGATATCTTATACTGAAGCTTCTGCTGGACTGTCGAAGATTAAAGCTAGGGCAATTATCACAAATAATCATGTAAATTCCTGATATTTCTGCAAACAGTTCTTTCTCTGCTGCTAGTGATTTACTGTCTTCAGTTTTATTGTATAGGTGGTCAATTATTTGTGGTGTATAATTCTTTTACAGTCATCAGTCTTCTGACTGGTTTGATGCAGCCCACCCCAGATTCCTCCCATGCGCCAACCTCTTCATCTAACAGCAGCACTTGCAACCTATGCCCTCAGTTATTTGCTGGATGTATTCCAACCTCTGTATTCCTCTACAGTTTTTGCCTTCTACAGCTCCCTCTAGTACCTTAGAAAACATTCCCTGATGGCTTAACAAATGTCCTATAATCCTATCTATTCTTCTTGTAAGTGTTTTCCAAGTATTCGTTTTCTCTGCTCCTACACAGAATCTCCTCATTCTTTACCTTGTCAGTCCATTTAATTTTCAGCATTTGTCTGTAGCACCACATCTCAAATGCTTCAATTCTCTTCTGTTCCATGTTTCACTCCTATACAATGCTGTGCTCCAAATATACATTCTAAGAAATTTCTTCCTCAAAGTGAGGCCTATGTTTGATAGTAGTAGACTTCCCTTAGCCAGGGATGCTCTCTTTGCCAGTGCTAATCTGCTTTTGATGTCATACTTGCTCTGGCCGTTACTGGTTATTTTGCTGCCTAGGTAGTAGAACTGTTTTTAAATGAATAAACTGCATAGAGAAGATCATGATGATACTGGAGCTATAAAGTTGGTAAAGACCTTTCTAGCTTCTAATGTAACCCCACATTAAGAGCCAGAGTAAATACGAACAGATTGCCAAATCTACAGTAAGTGCAAAATAACATGGTTAAAAACTGAAATTAGATACCTCCACACGGAAAAAGATGTACTAAACAGGCAAATACATAAACTGCATTTTGAACTCAGTAATCAGATACATCCAACAGAATAAATGCACATCTCAGATAATATTCATAGACAGATAAACAAAGAACAGCTAAGTATCTCCATGAGACATAAAAAGAAAATTCAGTCACTTACTTCAAAATGAACACGTTACCCTACAGTCACTCCCAACATTGCAGAACTTGAATTTTGTCATAGAGTAGTAAACTCCATGAACATTGTACTCGATGAAGCTGAACTTGTTTTACTAAATGAAGGTGTCAGACATAATGTTGCACCAAAACTTAATGACAAAAACATCAGAGAATTAGTTGAAGTTCAAAAGCCAAACAAATTATGACAAAAAATTTATAATCAACTCACAAATCTGGTAAAACTGATTCAGAAATACTCACTATCATTAATAAAAAAACTTACAGATGACAAAACCCTTGTTGTAAGGGAGATGCAAGTAACAATGCAGTAGTTCTTTCTTCAAAACAACATAAAAGAACTGAAGACTGACCCACATCTAAATATCAGGCTCAGTGTAGGAAACACCTTTTATCAGGTGCTGATGTTTAACGTAGCTTAGTCATGAATCCCATATCTCCTGAACTAAGATCTCAGGCAAAGATTCATAAATCTCATTAGCCACTACGGCCCACTGTTAATTCAAGGAACAGCCCTGTGTATTACATGTCTAAGAAGGTTAATGATTTTCTTTGCAACTTTTATGTGGTTGAAGACAACTTCTCTATCAGAAATCCCCTGCAGTTTGTTAATGATATAAATGATCTGCACATACCAAACAATTCCAGGTTTGCATCCCTGGACATTGTGAATCTGTAGGCAAATGTACCTGTCCATGAAGGCAGTGATGTACAAAGTTTTAGAGTTGCTAGAATTAATTGTATTTTGTAACTACTTTTCATCCAACAAGAAAATCTTATCTGTATTTACATTAACAATTTAGAAAAGAAATTTTTTAAGGTCAGTACCCATTAAAAAGACAAACTGCTTTACTGCAAAAGATACGTTGACACAGTCACCTTGTTCAATGGTACAGTATATGAAATATAATCATTTTCAAATGCCATGAGTAACATGCACCCCAATATCAACTTCACTGTTGAACGTGAGACACTAGAGGGTATCAGTTTTCTTGATCTGAGAATAAAAAACTTGAAACAAAACCATGCCTTACGAATTCATAGAAAACCCACCATCACAGATGTAATTATAAAAAATTCTTCATGCAATGGAGCACAACACAAAATGGCTTCTTTTAGATCCTTATTAAATCAGACACATAATATTCCCTCCAGTTTATCTTCCAAGGACAAAGAAATCAATATTATCAACACTGTAGTGAAAAATAATGGCTATAAACCACAAATAATTGACCACCTATACAATAAAATTGAAGACGGTAAATAGCCTGCAGTAAATTCACAACCAGCAGCAGAAAAAGAACTATTTGTCTGCATTCCCTTCCTGCACACAATCTCATACCAAACTGCCAATCTTTTCTGAAGGATAGGAGTTCCAATAAGTTTCCACACCAATAACACTGTGCAACATAACATTATCCACAGGACCAAAACCACCAGCATAGGCCTAGAAAAATCAGGAATTTCAAGATCATTTGTGACAATTGTCACAGCTTTTGTCTTGGATAGACCAGCAGAAGCTTCAGTATAAGATATCGTCAACATATGGATGCCTTTAGACTAAAAAACTTAAATAAATATGCAATAGCCTCTCACGTGGATGCAATAGCCACTCACGTGGACCAACATGGACACTCAGTTTCTAACATTAACAATAATTATAGATATTACACACCACCAACAAAGGCAAGAAAATGTATCTATTACAGCAACTGTAAATATATTTTCACACTCTCACTGCTCCTCAATACATTCTAAATTAGCAGCTGGAGCTAGCCAATAAACAGTTTCTAAATAATTTCCTTGGGATGTTCACAGAAATCAAACAAAAACCTGTTTAAGATACTAGTATAATATTGTGTAAATATAAACTATACGATGAACAAATGTGTTTCTTTCATCCCCCCTCCAACTTTCTAATTCTACATATTCTGCAACTAATTTATAATCTGTAATGATAATCAAATGTCTGTATATATAAATATCTGTACGTATATGTCTAATTTATAGTATACAATCAGTTGGCTTTAAAGTATTGTGCCAAAATTTGTGCTGGTAATTACATAAAAAAAAAAAAACCACTCTTGTCTCTTAATCTTATAATGCAAACTTACCAAAGACTTTGCCTCTGTATATATCTGCTTGTGTCTGTATATGTGTGGATGGATATGTGTGTGTGTGCGCGAGTGTGTACCCGTCCTTTTTTCCCCCTAAGGTAAGTCTTTCCGCTCCCGGGATTGGAATGACTCCTTACCCTCTCCCTTAAAACCCAAATCCTTTCGTCTTTCCCTCTCCTTCCCTCTTTCCCTCTCCTTCCCTCTTTCCTGACGAGGCAACCGTTGGTTGCGAAAGCTAGAATTTTGTGTGTATGTTTGTGTTTGTTTGTGTGTCTGTCGACGTGCCAGCGCTTTCGTTTGGTAAGTCACATCATCTTTGTTTTAGATATATTTTTTCCCACGTGGAATGTTTCCTTCTATTATATTCAAATATTTTTCTGTAATTGATATGTTGCATTTTTCACATCCCACACGTTGTCTTTACTCTTTTTATATCCTTAGACAATAGAAAATGAAAGATATCTTTTTGTCTTTGCTTAATCATAAATTGTAAAGAAAACCATCAAGTATATAGCACATGTATGAAGTTCAACACTGACGTTAAGAGATTATGAAGTGTGCCGCAGTAATTTATTTACAAAATGTGTGCCTGTGTGGAATTCAATAATGTATATGTCAACCAGGTAATCAACGTGGACTAAAACAAAGCAAATCGCCATCTACTGGAACTTAAATAAGTGAACACAACTGTTTCACATTATTTATAAATAAATGCAAGCACTTAAATGTTTTTATTCATGAAAAACTTACAAAGTGTCACAAAATACTAAAATATGCTTGTGTGGTGTAGGCCAGATGACATGCTGTACATCAAAACTATGTAACTGAAAATATTAGCCATCTGAAAATGGACATGGTAGCCCACAACCAGTTAGGGCACTAAAATAAAACATTTAAAATGTATTTGTGGTAGGTTGTGTCATTCAGCAATTATCTAATTTGTCTTGAGTTGTCTTCTGAGGCCCAGTAATTATATTTGTAAATCGTGCAAGCTCTTTGCTTTTTGTTAGGCAGACTTGTTTCTTGGCAAAAATGCAAATGAACAGCCAGTTGTAGCAGTTACTCCATTGATATACAATTCATATCCAAGGATTAATCTTCAAACGTCCAGACAACAGCTCAAGTCACCACCCACCTTTACTCTCCCCATAATAAACACTTACACGAACACTGTGGTAGGACACCATGATTTGCCATCTGGCACTTGTGTTATCATTAGCTAAAACAATTATTACATAACATTTGAATATTATTCCACATTCTGTGGCATCTATTTTCAAAAAAATTAGCATTAACTTTTATTACAGTCCAGTCTTTATACTTACCCTTAGTTTGGTTATTTAACAAGACAGGAATAATCTGTTTCCCCAACTGATCTAATCCTTCACTTAGGGAACAAGATTAAGACTTCTACTGTTATTTTGAGAGTTCTTCAGGTACATTTCCATTTTGTCTACTGCAGTGTTATCATTGTAATATTCTTTTGGGTGTCTCTAAACCCTTCTTGTCATTTATGGTTGTTGTTATACTATCTATTCATTTACTAAATTTCAGGATAGATGTATCATCAAATTACTTGTCTCTTTAAATTTCCATCTTTCATACTGTGAATGTTCACCACTCAGCATTTGTCATTCTGAAAACAGTTGAGCTTCAGTGTAATGTAATATGAAAAATGCAGTTTATTGTTGACTTGCTGGCGGTCTGCTATTTTTTTTATTCGTATCTGGTTTATATTTGCTTTCACTTGCCCTTCAAAAATGGGTAGCTGTAAAAATAAAAAAAAAAATTAAAAACACACACACACACACACACACACACCCCTACACCTACACCTACACCTACACCTACATATACATACTCACTGCTATGTAACAACACTTTGATGCTCTGCTTGCATACAGCTTGTTATGTTACTGATGTTTTTGTGTGTTGGTGATAAACTACTGGTAATACATAACCTTTAAATGTGGTGGTTGTTCTTATGGTATATCTTAAATTTAGAAGATCAAACAATTTAACATGATTCTCATTTGCTGATTACCTTACCTCTTGGACAAATAATATCCTAAGACAAATTAACAGATTTAGTCTGTTAACTAAAACTATTAAAAACATAGAAAAGAAAAAGGTGCTGTTTTAAAGGAGCTTAATGTGGTTATTTTTTGCATGAAACAAGTTTCAGTTCTTTTCATTAATTTGAAAATGTGTGTGTGGCTGTTGGTTGCCCGTTTCAGTGGACGATGCGGAAGAGGCTCAGGATGCAGCCAGTCACCTGATTGTGTGGCAAATCACTCGGTATGCACCATGATGTAGCTTATTAATAGCTTCTTTCTTATTTGGTTATGGGACTTCTCCATTATTAACAATATGGTGTTGGATAGAATAGAATTTAACATGACACCCTCTGATTGCTGTTAATGCTCTTCCTATTATAGATAAATGCTTTCTCGTCTTCTGTAAAATATTATTCTAAATTGAGTTCTAATTGTCCTTTGCCTTTTCATCCAAAGTGCATTGAAATGTATGCACAAGGAGAATTTCCACAAGTACTGTAAACTAACATTGTGTTGAGAAGAAAAAAAAAACTTTAACTTGCCTACTTTTCCAAAACACACACACACACACACACACACACACACACACACACACCACTTTAACTACCACTGCAAGGGCTTCTGGAGTTAAAATAGTAAAATACTTCAGCAGCTGGGCATCCCTCTCTCTACTGAAAATTTCTGGGACAAGAGAGATATTTAAATGAGGTAGTGGGGAGGAGTGGTAAAATGATGATGAAATGCTTTCATGCATTAATGACAGTTCTCCGGAAAAAGAAGATACAAAGCACAAGAAATGTTTGTGAAGTGCTATATTATCATGTTTAGAATATGCATTCAATTTCTTTCCCACTTAATCACTACCAGTATCTATAAAACTTGTGAGCCATAGGTACAAGCATTTTTTATTAACTAATTGAATAAATATTCTATCTTGCCTTAATCACTTTTCCACTGATACATTAACTACAAAATGTGCCTTGTAGATTGTACTACATATACCACACCCTCATAAATTCCCTCCCACACCACACAGAATTCAGAGTCTAAACAGACTCGAAACATAGTCATGACCTTTCCTTCAGAAGCATCGATCCACAGAAGTATCAGTCTTTCCAATGGCATTACCTTTTACCCCATACACCAATTCAATTGTAGCGGAATTGTTATAGGCCTCCTCTCCTTCCTGTGGTCCCAACAGTGGAGACACTATTTCACCACAAACTGTACCAACCACAATCAACTCAAAGCCATTGTTGATCCCCGCCGAACTCAGCTCACTCCTCCACCCAACCGTGATCCACTCACACTGCTCCAAAATCACCCCTTGTTAACATTCCAAAATTTCTCAACCTTGTGTCACCTTCATTCCACAAATTCCTCAACAAGGAAGCAAACCTTACATCTGCAGAAAGAACTGCAATATACCACCACCTGCCTTATAACCTTACATGCAGACAAAGGCTTCACCACTGTGGTTTGGAACGTCGAGAAATACCTGGTAGAAGGACTGTCAGATTCATCCACTCACAAACGCTGCCGTAGTGACACCAATCCAGAATTTCAACAGGGTCTCCAGTCTCTTCTCATATCGCCAGGCCCAACCCAATACATCTCCCTCTTAACCTCCACCTTACCCCTCACCTCCCCCTCCATTCTCCCTCCCCCCTCCTTCCATTCTCCCTCCCCCCTCCTTCCATTCTCCCTCCCCCCTCCTTCCATTCTCCACCCCCCCCTCCTTCCATTCTCCACCCCCCCTCCTTCCATTCTCCCTCCCCCCTCCTTCCATTCTCCCTCCCCCTCCTTCCATTCTCCACCCCCCCTCCTTCCATTCTCCACCCCCCCCCTCCTTCCATTCTCCACCCCCCTCCTTCCATTCTCCACCCCCCTCCTTCCATTCTCCACCCCCCTCCTTCCATTCTCCACCCCCCCCCTCCTTCCATTCTCCACCCCCCCTCCTTCCATTCTCCACCCCCCCTCCTTCCATTCTCCACCCCCCTCCTTCCATTCTCCACCCCCCCTCCTTCCATTCTCCACCCCCCCCCTCCTTCCATTCTCCACCCCCCCCTCCTTCCATTCTCCACCCCCCCCTCCTTCCATTCTCCACCCCCCCCCCCTCCTTCCATTCTCCACCCCCCCTCCTTCCATTCTCCACCCCCCCCTCCTTCCATTCTCGACCACCCCTCCTTCCATTCTCGACCCCCCCCCCCTCCTTCCATTCTCGACCCCCCTCCATCCATTCTCGACCCCCCCTCCATCCATTCTCGACCCCCCCTCCATCCATTCTCGACCCCCCCTCCATCCATTCTCGACCCCCCCTCCATCCATTCTCGACCCCCCCTCCATCCATTCTCGACCCCCCTCCATCCATTCTCGACCCCCCTCCATCCATTCTCGACCCCCCCCCCTCCATCCATTCTCGACCCCCCCCCCCTCCATCCATTCTCGACCCCCCCCCCCCTCCATCCATTCTCGACCCCCCCTCCATCCATTCTCGACCCCCCCTCCATCCATTCTCGACCCCCCCTCCATCCATTCTCGACCCCCCCTCCTTCCATTCTCCACCCCCCTCTCCCCTCCCCCTCCTCGCCGCTCTCCCCTCCCCCTCCCCGCCGCTCTCCCCTCCCCGCCGCTCTCCCCTCCCCGCCGCTCTCCCCTCCCCCTCCCCGCCGCTCTCCCCTCCCCCTCCCCGCCGCTCTCCCCTCCCCCTCCCCGCCGCTCTCCCCTCCCCCTCCCCGCCGCTCTCCCCTCCCCCTCCCCCTCCCCGCCGCTCTCCCCTCCCCCTCCCCGCCGCTCTCCCCTCCCACTCCCCGCCGCTCTCCCCTCCCACTCCCCGCCGCTCTCCCCTCCCCCTCCCCGCCGCTCTCCCCTCCCCCTCCCCGCCGCTCTCCCCTCCCCCTCCCCGCCGCTCTCCCCTCCCCCTCCCCGCCGCTCTGCCCTCCCCCTCCCCGCCGCTCTGCCCTCCCCCTCCCCGCCGCTCTCCCCTCCCCCTCCCCGCCGCTCTCCCCTTTCCCTCCCCGCCGCTCTCCCCTTTCCCTCCCCGCCGCTCTCCCCTCCCCCTCCCCGCCGCTCTCCCCTTTCCCTCCCCGCCGCTCTCCCCTCCCCCTCCCCGCCGCTCTCCCCTCCCCCTCCCCGCCGCTCTCCCCTCCCCCTCCCCGCCGCTCTCCCCTCCCCCTCCCCGCCGCTCTCCCCTCCCCCTCCCCGCCGCTCTCCCCTCCCCCTCCCCGCCGCTCTCCCCTCCCCCTCCCCGCCGCTCTCCCCTCCCCCTCCCCGCCGCTCTCCCCTCTCCCTCCTCGCCGCTCTCCCCTCTCCCTCCTCGCCGCTGTCCCCTCTCCCTCCTCGGCGCTGTCCCCTCTCCCTCCTCGCCGCTGTCCCCTCTCCCTCCTCGCCGCTGTCCCCTCTCCCTCCTCGCCGCTGTCCCCTCTCCCTCCTCGCCGCTGTCCCCTCTCCCTCCTCGCCGCTGTCCCCTCTCCCTCCTCGCCGCTCTCCCCTCTCCCTCCTCGCCGCTCTCCCCTCTCCCTCCTCGCCGCTCTCCCCTCTCCCTCCTCGCCGCTCTCCCCACTCTCTCCTATGCTCTCCCTCCTCCCCGCTCTCCCCCCTCCCTCCTCCCCGCTCTCCCCCCTCTTCCCCCTCCCTCCTCCCCGCTCTCCCCCTCCCTCCTCCCTCCTCCCCGCTCTCCCCCTCCCCCTCCCCGCTCTCCCCCCTCCCCCTCCCCGCTCTCCCCCCTCCCCCTCCCCGCTCTCCCCCCTCCCTCTCCCCCTCCCTCTCCCCCTCCCCGCTCTCCCCCCCTCCCTCTCCCCCTCCCCGCTCTCCCCCCTCCCTCTCCCCCTCCCCGCTCTCCCCCCTCACCCTCCCGCTCTCCCCCTCTCCTCTCTACCCCCCTCCCCCCGTCCTGCTTCTGTTTCCGCTCCAGCACTACACAGCTTTCTGTTCCACCAACACACTCACAAGTCTCTCTCCCCCCCCCCCCATCACCACTTTTTTTTTCCTCTTCTTCTACCCATCCTGTACTTTTCTCCTTTTTTGCTCTTGCTCTCCCCCCCCCCCCCCCCCAAACGTACTGACTGTACACACAAACTCTACCATGGCCCCTACATGTCCCTGCATGCCCCCACAAGCAGCACTACATCCTCCCCAACATCTACCACACTATCCCTCCTCCTCACCCCAGCCTTCGTACCCCCACCAACCAGAGGTTCAGTTTCCCATCAAGTGCAGTTGCTCGCAGTTCAGCCTCGGTGACCAGAAACAGTGGTCATTTGTGTGTGTGTTGTGCTTGTGGGAGCATGCAGGGACATGGTGGGGATATTGTAGGGTTGCTGTGTGCCGGCAGGTGGTTTGGGTGGCATGGAGAGCAGGAGGGGCAGAAGAAGAGAAAAGTACAGGAGGGGGAGAAGAAAAGAAAAAATGAGAGGGATTTATGAGTGCTCTGGTGGAACAGAAGGCTGTGTAGTGTGTGTGTGTGTGTGTGTGTGTGTGTGTGTGTATTTATTTATTTATTCATTCATTTTGCGTGAAAGCTCTCTTGTGTGGCAGTCTCTTTGTTGTGCCTGTCTGTGACTCGTCGTCTCCTCAATATGGTGAACAGCAGTCTATCCTGGTCATAATATTGTCACTATTCGATACTGGATTTTCCAGTGTTTGATTTCATCTTCAGAAGCAGTGTGTTCCAGGTATTCCTTTAGCTCTGTCAATAAGTGAAAGCCCTAGTGCAAAAAGTGGGCTGTGCAGCAAATTTATTTTTAGTTTATCCAAATGACTGTAGTAGTTCTTGTGTCCCATGAGAATGATGGGCATATGGTCATTATCATGCTACAAACAAATTCGCTGTGACAACATTCTTTGATGTTTTTGTTTTGGACATCCAAGAACAGTTTTTGTCTCACGTTAAAAGTACACATTTAGGTGCATGTAAATGTGTGTGGTTTACCATTCTGTCAGTTGTTATCACTTCCCAACAGGGTGTTAGCTTTGCAAGTTTCGTCCACACCAAATTCGAGTCAAGACAATTGTTTACTTGTTTTGTTATAACACAGAGATCTCACTTGGTGGAATTTGGAATTATCATACCATTTTAAGTATACTTTTGAAACACACAATCTCACAACAGAGGACTGATGAATTATGGCCCATCATTTGGGGTGAAGGAATTGGAAGTGTTGCAAGCTGTGGACAAATAACTTTCCTTTCATTTTTATTTGCCTTTCATTTTTATTTGCCTTTCGTCTTTATTTCCTGGGCAAATCTTGTAACTGAGACTGGAAGAACTCCCTGTAAAAAATCTGTGGTAGAAAGACTAATAGATATTGAAATTAAGGTTTTCAGATTTAGGCATAAAACCTGTAAGTTCTGAGACTGGTTTTATTCATGACATATAAGCGACATCAGCACAGAGACTATAGTTGCAACTTGAATTAATAACTGTAAACAACAGATGTGCGTGCAACCAGTTAGCTGGCAGTAGACAGTGTTAAGTAGTGGATGTGTGGCCATAAATTATCGACGTTGATGCATCAAAAATCGTAATGTAGCAGCCTCTCTTAATCAAGTATTCAGGACTTTCTCCAGAATGTTTTGAAGTAGAGAAAAGTGTATGCAAAGATTGCCCCCACACACCTGACAATTCCTCTGGAAGAGGTATCACAGGTGACAATACTTGTTGCTATAAATATGAACCTACCACAAAAAGACAGACGGCAGAAATTAACATGAAGGGTCAACACTTTTGACAGCATAACCGATATTCAAGCCAAAGTCACATGTGAGTTGATCAACATCCCAAAGAAGGAATTTTCTGACAGTTTCACATGATTTGTGAACAATCTGTTCATTGGTACTCAATTAGGGGAAGGCTATGTAGAACATTTGAAGCATTATGATCACAAACTTAACTTTCCTCTGTTTTTTGTTAATACAATCTCTAAACTTCTAGGACTGACAGGCTGCAAACTGGTCAGTAGTTAGGTGGAACTTTGAGTGCGTACTGGCTAACATAGGTAGAAAGTATAGGATATCGTGCTTTAATATGTGAATACAGATTGAAGTGCATGTGAGCAACAAACAGGTTTATGGAAAGGCAGAGATCTTCTTCAGAGTTAATCAACATGAACAAGTGTGTGTGTGTGTGTGTGTGTGTGTGTGTGTGTGTGTGTGCGCGCGAGCGCGCGCAAGTGATTGCATGAGCCATTGCCCTTGTTCTGAGGTAGATTTGCAGAGGCCTGTTACATGCAGATGTGGAAAAGGGGTGTTGACATTGGAGACATTAAAAGTACAAGGGTTGGAACTTAAATAGTGGCAACTATTTATTCACAACTGATACAAAAGAGTTACATGTTTGCTCCTGTTACTGTTCTTGTAAGTAGTCACCAGCATTGTGTAGAACCCATTGCCAGCAATGTGGAAGGCATAGTATACCATTCTGTTGATGGTACAAATGGAGCAGTCTGCTGCCTGTCGAATCTCTGGGACAGTTCTGAAGCAAATGCCGCGAAGTGGTTCCTTCATTTTTGGAATCAAATCAAAGTCACAAGGACTTAAGTCCAGGGAGTATGGTGGATGGTACAGTACTTCCCAGTCCCATTGACCAAACAGAGCATCCATAGCTTGCACCGTATGTGCCCGCACATTGTCATGCAAAATGGTGGGCGGGTTGCGCAGAAAGTGTCTCCGCTTCTTTCGCAAAGCTGATCGCAGGTGATGCTTCCAAAAACGAAGAGTAATAATGTGCATTGACGGTCTACCGTGGAAGACATAATGCGTTAGGATAGCATCATCAAACTCGTACAAGAGGATCACCATAACTTTCACTGTACTGGGGCTCTGACACACTTTTGACTTTCGCAGTGACTCATAATGACACCATTCGTTGGATTTTGTTGCATTGGCATTTGTACAACCACTGGCACATTCAATCTTGATCCAACTCCGTTGTTCCTGTTTCGAAAACATAGTGACACCGTTACGTTAGACCACTCGCTCACAAGTGACTGTGTTTCCGTCAGTTGTGCATACATCAGCGACAACAGTAGATTCCATTGCATCGTGTCTCCACAGCTGTTTGGCCACTATTTAAGTTCCAACCTACGTATAATTATGAAAGTGTACAGCAAGTTGCAAAAGAATGCTTCATTACAGCAATGAACCCATCATCTAATAGTGCTGATATCCACTGTTGCATCACCACAGACAGTTTTCAGTCCTTCATGAATGTGAATGGCCATTCCACCTTATGCATTCAGGAATTCTGTCAAAGAGCGCTGTCTGTCATGAGCATATATGTTGGCCGTTTTGCAAATGACTGCAGTACTGGTATCTGTTAATTTAGAATGTTACTACTCCAGTGGATTGGAGAAGAAACTTTGTGAAATAGCGTCAAATTCAAATTTTCTTTTAACAAACCCTACTTGCAGAGAAAAAAAATGAGGCATTACTTTTTGAGTGACCCAAGTGTATTACGTGTTCATCTGATTCAATTCTCCATGTCCATCCCAACTTACCTCAGCAACTCCTACCAGGATCATATAATTCTTTTCCATCTCTCTCTCCCTCTCTCTTTCTCTTTTAAGGGTTTCTAGTTTCCCTTCTTGTAACAATGTTCTGACATTCCAAATACCAATTCTTGTTTTGACATTGCACCTCCTTTCAAGATTGTCCTTCCTGGAGATCAGAGTGAGGGACAGATATTGACTTAACATAGACGGGAGCCATAGTTTGAACATAAAATTGAGTTGCATTATGCAGGGGAAATAATCTGCTGTGCTATTCTACTGCTTTCCTCAATTCTTGGAGGCTGCCCCCCCCCCCCCCCCCCCCCCCAAATACAGGATACAGACACCTTCTGCAGCCATTCCCTTAGAGTCAGATGCTGCTTTGCTTGTTGGTCCATGGGAGGTATTTCATTTCCCCCTACTAACCATGTCTGGGAAGCTTGCACCTATCCACCACCTGGGGATGCACCCTCCAGGTGTTACAGCCCCTAAAGGTACCCATTACAAATCACACATCTGTTCAGATATACCATTGGCACACATTTCATTTATGTTGCTAACAAGGAGAGATCTCCAGCAGTGGGATCGACCTTTTGAAACCATCTATATGGTGATGTAGATTAAGATCCCAGGTACTACACCCTGCAACCATTTACCTCTGTGGGCCATCATTGCAAGTAATTGATGGAAAAAAAGAATTGGAATTTTGTGTGATACTCTACAATTTTAAAATAGTAGTGTTTTACAAACTAGTTGCATAGCTTGATGGTTGTAGCACTAGACTCAAACACAAAAGATTGTGGGTTTGAATCTCGTTAGATGCTTTGAAATCTCTTATTTTTTAAATCTGTATTGAAATGATTTTGATGATTGTTTTTATTAAGTTATTTGGTTTAAGTGTAATTTTTTATTTTTATTCCTTTGTCGTGTCATTTTAATCAGCATATTAAGTTTTTCAATTGCTCTCATTTTTAATTCCTGTCATTCATTTCAAAGAACCTAACGAGTTTCAAACCCACAACCTTTTGCACATGAGTCTGTGACTCAGCATCTCCGCTATATGGTGAGTAGTGACTCTCCTTCACATAATATTACTATAACCATTAAGCTTCACAACTGGTTTATACGGTATTGTTATTTTAAAACTGTAGAGTATTATGCAAAATTCCATTTTTTTTTTGTCAATTACTCGCAAATGGTGGCCCACCAGAGTGAGTGGTTGCAGGCTGTACTACCTGGGACCTTAACCTACATTAATGTATTGATAGTTTCAAGCAGTAGATCCTACCGCTGGGGACCTCTCCTTGTAAGGTGTAAAACTTTAGCAAAGGCTTTCTTCAAGTCAAGAAACACAGTATCAATGTGACCCTGCCTTTTGGATGTGTTGAATAGGCAGAACAAACTGGGTTTCACACAATCAGTGTTCAGAGAAACCACAGTGATTATTTCATGGTAGCTGTTTGGTCTCCAGAAAACTCGTCATATGTGCCCAATATGTATGTTGTACAATTCCTCAAGTGTCCATGTTTGCACTTCATTTATATGTTATCATTATCAATTTTTCCCTAATTCTTGTTTTTCCATTATCTTTCCTCCCTTCTGCATTTTGTTGCCACTCTCTACTTTTGCTCCCACAGTTCTTCCCTTTCACTGACCATTTTTCACTCATTTTTGTATTTTTCCTTAATTTTCCCACTCATTCTGACATGCAAGCAATTAAGTACCTGCATTATAGTGTAAGACACAAACAGCAGCACACCTACAGTGATCCAAAGTTTATTCTACTTCCACATATAAGTGAACATCAGTTGAGAATATGGACACAAACAGAGAAACAATCCAGGTGCTGAAATAAGCAGTTGCTGACAATAAGTTTGAATACCATATGAGAGCGAGTTCCTGCTGCACTGCGCTTATAAAGAAAAGGACTCTGATAGTGGCAGATGGTCTGTCTTGTGTGCGAGTCATGTGGCCCACTGCAGGCAGTCTCTGGTGGCCAGCTTATGCAGATGCTATCAGTGGAATATTCAAGGTGTAACGTTCTGGCAGCCTGGTGCCGCAGTGTACATCCATGTACTACATACAGAGATGTAACACCCACCACCCCCTTCCCTCTTGGGGAAAGGACACTCCACCAATATGACCATCAGACGACAATTGAAACATACATGGCCTTTGCAGAGATCACCATATTCTGGGCCAGAACCAGTGGATAGGGGCCGAAGCGGAAAGGCCGTGAATGTACACAACAGCCCAGCAATGTACCGTAAGATATGACCAGTGACAATGGCGTTGGTTGTATCTTGATGTCCAGTTCCTTGTTGTGGTTATGCCAGCTGCTCAGTCAGGGGCACTGGGGACACTGGTGTTGAAGGCACTGGCCCAACAAGTGGTGGAATTACCGGTGGCATTGAAGCATGTGGGAAGTTCTGGTAGCAGGTGCTGGGGGGCTGGATCTCAGAGGAAAGGCAGGAGGTGGGAGCATCCATAAAGAGTGTGGGTCTGCCCCCACAGCAGAGTAGCCCTGCGAGGCCAGACTAGACACTGAGGGAGGAGGCAGAGGTGGCAGCAGCCGACCCACGACCTTCACCATAGCACGAGGACACAGCTGGTCATAACGGCATGCCACCAACCTATCACCGGGCTGCACCATACAGAGGCAGCAGCCTTGTGGACTGGCTAGAATCCAATTTGGTCGGCAGCCGAACTCCTGAATGCAGTTCGCAGAACCAGGAGCGAATCATGGTGAGGGCTGCATCGATGGGAATTGGTTGTGCAGTACGAACAGATGCAGGAGAGTGCATGACTGTCAACTATGCAGGATCTTGGCTGAACTCTGATCCCCCCATTGGGGTAGACCTGTACGAACTCAAGATGCATGTCAAGGCGGTGTCCTGGAGGAGTCTGTAATGTTTTTCTTCATCTGATCCTTTATCGTGCAGACGAGACGTTCTGCCTCGCCATTAAATGGGGGTGAAGAGGAGGAGCTGTCACATGTCAAATGCTTGAACACACACAGAAATCATAAAAGGTGTGAGACACAGACTGTGGACCATTACTTGTCACTAGTATATAAAGCAGTCCTTCAATTGAAAAGTTTTGGAGGGGGGAATGAATTAAAGACGTAGCTAATATCAAAGGACAGCAGATAACATGGAAATTTAGAGGAAGCACCAACAACCAGGAAGAATTTAGGAAGAGTCCTGTGAATTCAACATCAACACGTTCCCATAGACACTATGATGGGTGCCATGAAGAGAACGTCACCTGCTGCACCACCTGTTGGGTGGCATATTGAGAGCGTGACACGACAAGGTGCACGTCGTCACCATCGATGCCAGGCCAAAACACATGGTCACCGGCCAATGACTTGGTACGCAAGACTCCTCAGTTCCCTGAAGTAGGAGCTGGAGCACAGCCTGGGATAGAGCCGCTGGGATCACAGCCCGACAGCCCATCTGTAGCTAAGAGAACACTACCATACCGAAAAGTGGTGATGGAGGGCAAAATAGTTATGCAGAGGGTCAGAAGTCTTGACCGGAGGCCTGTGTGGCCAACGGTGCTGAACGAGGTGAACAACTTGATGCAAAACCGAATCGGCAAGGACAGCAGCTGTGATCCAGAAGCCTGTAACTGGAAACCCATCCACTGTAAGTAGCACCTCAACATCTAAGTGAAAACAAAGGAGTTCTCATCCTGATGAAAAGTAGGATCTCCCCCAATCAGAAGCCAGGACAGCACATCGATGTAGGCATGTTGCACAGTAGGCCAGATATTTGTTTCATAAATGTAGCCAGACAGAAATAAGGCCCAGCTTTGAAAGTGGTCTGCTGTTTTGTCAGGCAACAAAGCAGACAGATTAAACAAAGAAACCAAGGGCCTGTGGTCAGGAATGAGATGAAACTTAGACCCATACAAGAACACATGAAACTTTTGACAGTATGGACGATAGAAAGTGCTTCCTTTTCAATTTGGAAGTGGCACTGATGAGTGAATCGAGCATTTTTGATGCGTAATATATCAGACATTAGGAACCACCCTTATACCAATATGTGAGAATGGCCCTGAGTCCATACTATGAGAGCGTCCATAGCCAAAACCAGGTGGTCGCCAGGATTGAAAGTAGTCAAAAAAGGAGCAGAAAGTAATTTAGATTTCAAAAGTGTGAACATGCACTCACAGGCCAGAGTCCACTGAAAACAAACATTCTTGTGGAGCAACTTTTGGAGGGGGTGAGCCAATGCTTCCACACCAGGAATAAATTTGTGATTGTAAGAAATTTTTGCCTAAAAATGTTTAAAGTTCTTTGAAATATTTGGGGTAAGGCAGAGCTGTGACTGCAGGAACATGGCGACATAAAGGCTTAAAACCATTGTGAGAAATCTCAAACCCCAAATACACAATGGATGGCTAAAAAGGTGTATCTTGGCTGAGCTACAGTTCAACCCTGCAATATGTAAGACCATGAACGAGGTGCACGAGTTATGTAAATGCTCTTCAGTGGACACAACCATCGTGACATTGTCATCAAGATAGTTTATGCAACCCAGAATGGACGTCGTCATATGTTCCAAAATATACTGAAAAACTGCTGGGGTGCTATCCATACCGAATTGAAGGTGCTGATGTTGGTACAACCCAAAGCGTGTGTTAATCACAAGGAGCTTTTTAGAATCCTCATCCAACAGAACCTGCATATAGGCTTCCGGTAAAACAGTTTGGAGAAAAACTGGCCCCTGCAGAGTTTATCCAAAAATTCACCCAAACGGAGCAAAGAGTAGGTGTCAGTGATAGATTGAGCGTTAATTGAAACAGTGAGCATTAACTGAAACTTTAAAATCACCACAAAGGCGGAGCTGACCAGACACTCTTTTAACAACCACAAGAGGGGTAGACCACTTACTCGATGTAAAAGGCTGTATGACCCCCAACAATGTCAGCCTGTCAAATTCTGATTTTACTTGATCAAGCAAAGCCACTGGAATAGGGCACACACAAAGAAAGTGCAACCACACCAGAACTTTCAGGGTAATGTGATCTGCAAAGCTAGGGCACAACCTAAATCGTCAAAGAAAAAAAAAAAACCTCGCAGAATACAGTGTGTTGAACTTCTGGTAAGGGATGTGATTGGAAATTAAGTGCACTGTATCCCCAAAATGGAAAAAGCGAAAAGCATCCAGACTGAACAAATTATTGGTGCAAGCACAATCCACTTCTAAAAATGTCAAGGAATGAACCATACATTTATTGGTCGTGGCAGCTGTAAATAGCTCCAGAATTGGCATTTACTGCTTGTTGAAACTCCCCAAAGGTAGAATAATGAGATACAATGCCATAGATCCGAAATTTGTATAAGTTTCTGAGTTCAGTAAAGTGACGGTTGGACCTGTGTCCATTTGTAGTCTGAGCACTTTGCTCATCACTCTCACTTTGATTAACAGTTTATTAGGATTCATAAGCACTGGAGACACACACTTAACATCTATGCCCATGTCTGGAAGACGGGGCTGGGAAAGACTCGGACACTATATGTCCTTTTTTCCTACAGATGTTGCAAGTCGCCCAGCTCTTAGCCAGTCATGTTGCGCTAAAAGTTATGGGCAAGACAGGAACACTGGTGTTGATTTTGTGGTTGTTCAACATGTCAATTGTTGCGCAGGGGCCCTATTTGTATGGCTACCGCATCATTTTCTCTCAAGAACTGACAGACACCTGATGACCAGGAACGGAAGCGACTGTGGCAGTGTCATACCAACTCTCAATCAATCACCTGCAGCACAAGATACCTTGAAAGATTGAGAAATATTTAACACTTCAACCAAGTATGGATTCTTGCTCTATAGTGGGCATTGACGCACTTCATTGTCAGGCACCAACCAAATGATGGTGTCATGGACCATAGTATCAGGTAGAATTCATGGTGAGGATTGATAACAAACTCACATTTTTGACCGATGCCGTGGAGTTTGGCCTCCCAGGCCCAGGGTGTCTGGTGGGGCCATTTATGACAATGGTAGAACTCCAGACTTGCTGCAACAAAGTGTGTATTTATGCTAATAATGTGACAACAACTTACACATTCCATCAAACAAAAGTGGCAGGTTTCTGGAGTGGGGATAACTGGCACAACAACTGGTAGATCAGAGGAAAAATCCAAGAAAGTAACAAACTTACATATGTTTGCATCCAGGTACCAATACTACTCGTTGCTGACAATAAGTATGGACGCAATATGAGAGCAAGTGCCTGCTGAACTGCATTTATAAAGAGCAGGTCTCTGGTAGATGGCACAGCAGATGGAGTGCCATGCACATAAGTCATGTGGCCCATCAGAGGTGGACCTTGGTAGCTCGCCAGTGCAGGTACCATATGGCAGAATATATGACAGGCAGCCTGGTACCACAGTGTGTACCCAAGTATTACATGCAGGATTATAGTAGTACCTACGTACCCTGTAGTATGCTGCAGTTCTTACCATCACATACATCTATATCCTGTCCATACTAGACTCTCTGTGCTACTCCATTTATCAGTTGTTACTCTCACAGTCCTGTTGGACCTTGATCTTCCTACTGGACCTTGTACTGAAACTTCCACTGCCTCCTTCCATGACGGCCGGAGTGGCCGTGCGGTTCTGGGCGCTACAGTCTGGAGCCGAGTGACCGCCACGGTTGCAGGTTGGAATCCTGCCTCGGGCATGGATGTGTGTGATGTCCTTAGGTTAGTTAGGTTTAATTAGTTCTAAGTTCTAGGCGACTGATGACCTCAGAAGTTAAGTCACATAGTGCTCAGAGCCATTTGAGCCTCCTTCCATTTTCAGTACTCTGGACTGGTAGTTATTAACATCTCCCTGCAAACAAGGCTCAGCCTTCCCATCTTCAAACCCTGTTCTTCTTCTTCCCATATATTACAAATTTTTTTCTAATTTTCTGTACCCATAAATTACAGGTACTCAAAATTACTCACAAGCAGTCTTTACATTATAATCTTATCTTTCTATAACCATTCTTCGAAAAGCATAGTCAGTATGAACACCACCACCACCACCACCACCACCTCCTCCTCCTCCACCACCGTTACCACCATTTTCCATACCAACCTGAGATGTGATGAAACATCAGCTACAGGCAATTTGTCTTCACTTTGATGAACTATGGACTCTGATTATGTGTTCAACACATGCTCCAGTAAGTAGTTTGTGGGTGATCTGGAACATCCATTTGTGGTTAGACTGCTCTTGCATAGCTGTCACCTGGCTCCTAGTGTAATATGGTATACCTTCCTACCCCTGAGACTCCCCACAATATCTTCTTCTGTTGTGGTAAACTCTATACCCATGCCATGCCACTTTAGTCCAATAGTCAGCACACTTTCTATATTCCTGTTTCATGTCATTCTGATGTCCCACTCTCCAGTTTCTGCAATCAGTCTTTCTAATCCATAAGTCTCATTTCCTTTCTGCTGTTTGCACTCTTAAATGCAATAACTTTCCTCCCATAAGGAATGCCACATACAACATACCTCACCAGCTTCACACACTGTTTAAGTTTCTGCATTCTTGGTGTACATCAGATAGCTGTATGTACAATTAGTGCCAGTCACTCAAGCAAGCAAAAAAATGCATCAAGAAACCTATTTCCTAGCTCGGAGAAAGCATCCTCAACGTTCATGACAACTACAAGAATACTTCTGAGATCACCAAGACCTCTGTCAACATCTGGTATACTGATATGAACATTGTCTCCAACTTTTTCTGGTGGGAATTTTGCATGAGAATATTTAAGCATTTCTGCACCTTGTTCTTGCAAACTGACCTGAACACCTGAATTCTTTTTCTTGATTTCTTGTTTATTTTGTCACAGTCTGCACGTGATATTCACTCCATATCCTTTGCCTGCTTCATTACTTGTTCCACAAACTGCAAGGAGATGTTTGCTACAGTATTCACGGCAGTGGGCTGTATTATGTTCCTTTTGATACAACACACACAGTATTTTCACATTATTGATAGCTGGCCTGGAGATTCCAATGGTTCCACCCCCCACAGCGACAGCTTAATAATCAGCAGGAGGTCCTGCATTTATAGCATCCTCCAACAACTTTCTTAAGGTCTTCATCTGTCACTAAGTTGAGCATAACCGTACTTGTCTGATTGGAGATACTCAAACCCATTTTTGCTTTTGTGACTGCTGAATGCCTTGATGAAAAGAACAGTTTTCCATGAAGTGAGTAAATTAGAGACTTTCAGCCCAATGTGTTGATTCAGTCATCTGCATCCATGTCATTATCATATTATGAATATCCTGATTAGCACATTCATTGGAACCTTGACTTTGGCTATGTCTTGATTTTCCATGTACCAGTTTCAGTTAAGGCCACAGTTCTTTAGAGCATTTCTAAATTGGTTCAACAATTCTTATCTGACTGATGCACACTTAGGCCACCTGAAGTGGTGAAGAGATCAAGTAACTGGTAAGCGACTTCTTCGGCTTTTTTGTTTTTCAGAGGTTGCAATAATATAAACTTGGCTAAATAGTCCTGGTAATTGAGTATATACTTATGCTAACTGTCAGGGTTACTTTGCAGGTCTGCCAGATTTACCTGGCATCTTACGTTAAATTCTTTAAATATCAGAGGTTAGGAAATTGGATACTATGCCTTTCTTCGAATTAGACAACTTAGTCTGACAAGGATTGCATATGTGGAGGTACAGCCTAATGCCTTCTTTTACAACATTTTTGTATTTAGTTTGTAGTTCTTTTTCCATCTGTGTGGCACGTTCACATCCAATTTACAGGTGAATATTATGTAATATGTTGAACAGCTCTTCTGTATGCACTTAGTATAAAATAATGCTGTTGTATCTTGTTAATGGTACAATAAGTTTTTCTTTCCATTCAATTTCAGTAACATCTACCCTCTCTTTTCTCTGCTTTGCTTTGGCTTGTTTAATGTCCTCTGTAAAAGATCAGTACCTGTCTCTGGTGAGGAACTACTGTTATTTACTTTTCTTGCAGCAGAATATTCAAAGCGTCTGTAAACCTGCTTTTTGTGTTAAATGTTGGTTCCGCATTTGCATGCCTGCCAACTTCACCCTGCTGATTACTCCCATGTGAAATAGGCATGGGACAGCCTGATTGAAATCAACATACTGTTACATGGTTTAGGTTTAAAGACCAAATAATTATGTTAGGTGGCTGATTTACCATATTTAAAGGAAAACATCAGGAAGCATATAAATTCAACAAATAAAAAACATAGTAGAGTCTGGATCATCCGACTTTTAGTAATCTGACCTTCTATTTAAACTAAACTGGTTAGCAGAAAGAATGAAAACTATAAAAAATCATAAAATTGATGTATTTTGTCAGTTTTAAAAGTCACATTTGTCACTTTGCCGATCAACCAACCTTCTTGCTCATTTTCCCTAGCCATGGTCAGTTCAGGTCAGATAAACAGGGCTCTATAGTATAACACAACATAATATAAATATCAGGAATCGCCACAATACTCACAATGAAACTGATTTGTCTAAATAAGAACAAGTCACTGTGGAAGGACAAATACAAAGAATTACAATAATCCTCTCAGTGAAGCTGATTTGACAGAAAGAACCAGTCACAGTCTCAGAGGTGGGACCTGCTCTGAAAAAGCAGCTGCTACCCCATGCAGAGCACACTTACACTGAAAGTGCTGCCCACCGCACACTGTTGCATAATCCCATCAAGCTTTGGCCAAGATTTCCAGCCAGTGCATGAAATGGCTGGCCAAAGTAACATACACACTGTTACTTTTAAGTACAAAATGGCTGGCCTGTTCAGGACTGTTCGCTCTTTGGGATTTCGCCATAACATGTAAACATTTCATAAATGAGGGTATGTGACGTCACTGAGCATCTTCACATCAAAATCTTATTCTACATTGCCCTAACACTTCTCAACACAAAGTAGTAACAAAGTATTACTGATTTTATACGTTTTGGCCATGGAGTTGATTGTTGTTGTTGTTAGGTTGGGTCACTGGACACAGTTAAAGAGACTGTTACTGTTACACAATGTAAAACTCTGGCCCCAATCAGTCTCTATAATATTGTGCATATTAATTACTATGCAGTGGAAGAAAGAATGACATAATTGATTTGACTAGATCCCTCTCAACACCTAACTTATATAATTATCAGGATATTTGGCCTCAGGCATGTAATTCCAGGTAACACTAAGAGGGTTTTAACTTTTCCAATTTTATGGACAGTTGATAAAGGTCTTTGAAATCAGCAAAATTACATAAATACTTAGTACAAAGTAACAGATAGAAAGAGCAGCTTAACAGTGTAAAAAGAAGAGTTATTTATTCCCCCTTCAAAATAGCTTGTTTTGTAATCTAGAAGTAATTCCTATAATTATCAGACTGAATAGATTAGCACTAGTTATAATTTTTTGTTATTGCACTTTGAAGTGGCTGCTTCTTTGTAATGTAAACATGACTCATTCCACATCCTGAAGCCCCTCCTTCATGATGTTGACAAAACACAGTGCATGAATGAATGCATGCATGCCATCAAAGCTTTAGTCCATCAGTACCTCTTTTGTTATGTCTTTAACTGCAGAGACCAGCCTGCACACTGAACTCGACTACTACATGTATGATAAAGAAAATGGTGGAATGTATATAGCCTTAGCCTGTAGGGTTGTTTGCAGAAGGTCATTCTACAGTGGACTATATACTGCGAGGGAACATATTGATAGTATTCCCTACTTTCATCAAGCCAGCTGTGCCTGTGTGTCTTGAATATTTTCTTTCTTGTCTGTTTCCTAGGCTTCATTGGGAAAAAACATTCCCAGTTATCACAAATGCTGTTAGAAATAAAAGTAGTCAAAAACATTATCTGGAGCTTAAGCTGTGATTTTGTGCCTTGGGGGCTGCAATGCTTATATAATTTTTGTGATGCAGATACTGAAAAAACTGTTATAAATTATTGAGATTGCAGGTCCTAGGACTCTGTCACAGCTTAAACTCTAGATAATGTTTTTATCCTTCTTCTTTAGAACCTTCATTGTTTGACAAATGTTTTTCACACACTTCACAAGCATTTTCATGTACTTAACTCTTGGAGTCTATCAACCCTTCTAGTTTCTTGATAAAATTCATAGCACCCTTTGTGATATAAATATATTTCAAAATTCTATACTCTAGTGGTCATCAGCAAAAAAGAAAGTATTTTGGTAATGCATTTGAGAGTAATATTGGAATGTGTACTTAATGACTATCTATGGAATAGTAGAATATAATAATGAGAAAAACCCATACAAAACTGTCTGAATTAGCTCTTGCCATGGCACTTTGCATTTGAACAGTTCAAAACAAAAACTATTAGTGTGATTTAGTGTATTGACTGTCTAAAGGACAACGTTTCATTAAATTCACAAATAGTCAGATAGAGTGAGCTGTTCTTACCTTTAGGAGGGGCAATGCTCAATAATGCAAGCGGAAACACACACACACAAAAAAAGATAACTACATTCATAAGTTTCAGAAACAATTTTTCCTTCAGGGAAGGGAAAGTAATTGGAATAGGTTCTACAAGGAGGGTTGGTCACTCAAAAACCAGGTTTGCTTCTATGAGGAAGAAGGCAGACAGTGATGAAAGAAGTGGTCAAAGATGGTACATTAGTTAGCATTGTGCCCACATTATTTCAGAGACAAATTAATGAAAATAATTACTATAGATTAATTGCATTATTATTTTCGCTTGCTGTTCTCTCTCTTTATTTTTGTGATACATCTCTCATATCTCCCTATCATAGTTCGTCTCTGAACTGAAGTTGGCAGAGTGCTTAATAAAGAATTATCTTTGGTCTCATACTCTGTCTCCATTTTGCTCATTTTGCCTTCCTTTGTCTGTATGCAAGGCCGGTACCTCTTAGCCTGGTTACAGAGTGATGTTGCCTCCCACTCATTTCCAAAATTTCCAACCAATTTTCTTCCCTCTCTTACAAAGGAGCCTATCGGTCCAAAAGCTAAGAATGCTATTACCCATTTTTATGCCTGCCTATTACCAGTGTAGGACTTGAACCTCCTGCTGGTAAGTATGTACCAGCCAGCTGTCTCTTCACGACTTCAACAATTCTCTAAATTATACTATGTCCCTTTCATACAATAAACAGCCATTCTGGGTAATAATCTATGTGCTGCTGATCATTACAAGTTTAAGGTGATAGTAAGCACATGAAATTCGTTCAGCAGAATGTTCATCATGTAGTAATTTACCATTTGTACTGACTTAGTGAGTTTGTTAGGCCACTGTATTTGATTGTCTAAAAATTTGATAGAATTGTGAGGTGGCAAATATTGCATTTATTATATATGTATTACAAAAATCAATACAGTGATGAGCTCACTTGGGACATGGAACATGTAATGATTACAGCTACAAATATTTAGTTGTAAATCACATATCTGTTATACATTTAACCAAACTACTGTAGACTATACTCTTGGAATACAGACAATAATAAATGACTATTACCTTCACATTTAAAGTGTAATAGAAGTGACATTTTGACAGATCTAGTTTTTGTCATACCAAAATGTTGGTATATAAAAAGTTTCAGAACTCCTAGAACATTAGCCGTCTGACAAATACTTGCACATGATCTTGAAATTTAGCTGTAAGACAAAACATAAATTCTGACATCACAGGAAGGAAAGAGCTCAATTTCATGCACAAGGAAAAAACAAATACTCTCATTTGGAAACTAGTACTTCTTAGCTACTGAGAAGTTAACAGCCATATGTGAACTATCAAAAAAATTAGAAAGAAATGTTTCTAAAAATGTCAGTCATGATAAGTCATATTAATCAAGGAATGCTAAACCAATGAAAACACTCCGGCTCTGGCGCATGGTACGTGAACTCTTTGACATTTTGCACATGTGTATCAGCTGACAGCAACTAGCAATTTTGTTGCTACAGCAGCCTCCTCCAGGAAAGTGGAGTGTTTTCCAAGTAGTGCACTGGAAAATGGACCCAGTGTCCTGATACTGTCATACGGCTGATTGTGTTGGCTGGTGGTATAGCCAGTGTCGAGGCCAGTGCTGGTGTTAATCCCAGTGCTGCTACAGGTGTTACAGTAGATGAGTGCCTTGGTACAACAGTAGTGCTTCAATTAGTCCAGCCAGATTGTACAGGGCTTCTTGTTGACAGGGCACTGGTGGTTCTTTTGTTTCTGCCAATTATGTGGTGAGGGCCACTCCATTGAGGCGTCAGTGCTGGCTTCACTCCATCTGCACATAGTATGACGTGTGTGCACCATTGTAGCTTGCGGTGAACGTAGGTGGGCAAAGTGCCATGCCTTGATGAGGTCGGATTTGAATGCCTCATTCCCTGGGGTGAGAAATGAAATCTGTGTGGTTGATGTTATCTATGTGGATCAACAAATTTACCTGGTAGTCAGTGTTCTACATAAACTAGCTCAGCTGGTGAAGATTCCAGGTCCTATGCTACAGAATTTGTTAATCTATGTGAACAAGTTGGATTCAGATTGATGTCCGTGGTCTGTTGTGACATCCAGAGGGCAGCCAAAATGTGCTACCCATGTTTACATGAAGGCAGACGCTGAAGAGTCTGCTGAAATGTTATCTAAGGCTCTGCTTAGAGTCATCTGGTGAAGCGGTTGATCATCATCACTGTGTACCGCTAGCCATTGGGTGGAGGCGAAGGGCAAAGGGCCTGCCACATCAATATGGATGTGTGTGAAGCAAGCAGTTGTATCCAGAAAGTCACCTATTGGTGTAGGCACATGGCGAAGAACTCTGCTGAATTGACACTTAATCCATGCATGTGTCTGTTCCTGCCAGTTGTTGTGGATACCCAGTCACATATAAAGGGTGGAGACTAGGCAAGTTGGTGGTTGGTCTCCAGGATGGCACAGCTTATGTAAGCTGTCAAACACATGTCTTCAAAATACATAAGGCGGAAAAGGAAGAGGTTTACCATTGGACATGTCACAACATAGTTTGACGTCAGCTCCAGGATCATCAGCTAAGTGGAGGTCTAATGCTGAATATGAATCCTCGAGCATACTGTGTAGTCCTTGATTAGTCCATTGCACTTCTGCAAGTTGAGTGAAGTCAATCAACTATGACTGTGAGGCACTTCTAATACAAGAAAGGTAGTCAGCTACGGTATTTTTGGTCCCAGAAATGGGCCTCACATTAATGCCAAATTGGCCTGTTTAGACCAGCTGATTGTGCTGCTGAGGTGAACAGTTGGTGGTGTTTTGGTGAAAGGCTATGTCATCAGCTTCTGATCAGTATAAATGGATGACTCTGTAACTTCAAGCTGTGATCTGAAATTTTTAATGGCCTCATTGATTGCCAGAAGCTCTCTATAGTAGGCACTCCATTTTCATTGCAATGGCAAAAGTTTGTTAGAAGAAAGCTAGCAGGTGTCATGATGCATCATCACACTATCATCATAGCGTCACCGCCTGGTTTGTGTCTACCAGTAACCCCAAGGTTGCATTTGGATCAGGATGTGCGAGTAATGCAGCAGCATTTGCTATGCTTTGTTTGGCTGCCTTAAAAGCAGAGATTTGCTATCCAACCATGGACTGGTTGAATTGCCTTTTGCTCTTTGGGCAAGTGAACACAGCCATTAATGGTTCCTGCGATTTGGCTGCATGCGGCAGATTTTGGTGGTAATAATTAAGCTTGCCGAGAAACTGTCACAGTTCTTTGAAAGTGTTTGGTCGTGCGAGTAGTAAAGTAACCTCGACTTTCTCAGGTAATGGTAGTGAACCTGATGAAGAGATTTAATGGACCTGAAAGTCGATCTCTGTCTTACCAAAAAGGCATTTACAGGTATTCAAGAGTATGCCGTACTGCTGTAATCATTGAAATACCTCAGTTAGATGCTGCTGCTACTGCTGCTGCTGGTGTTCTGGTGAGGATGTGAAAACTGGAATGTCATCGAGCTATGCAAAACAATGTGGGAGTCCTTTTAAGACATAGTCTGTTAACCTTTGCCATGTTTGTACAGCATTATGAAGGCCAAACGTCATGAAAGGACTGTCAAATATATGAGATAGTGGGATTAAACTATACATACTGGTTATTCTTCCCTCAAACATAGCTAGTTTCAGAGCTGGCAGAATTTTTGTGCCCGAGGTGTGACAATACAACTTACATTGCAAAAGGATACTGGAACAAAATAAAGACTAAAGTTATTTTTATCAACCTGACCTCGACACACCATACCATATGGTTTCAGGTACTCATGGCCGAGCTAATGAGGATCATCAGTTGAAAGCTGACATATCTATCTAGAAATATGGTGACTGGTAGAAAAGTCAGAACTGTATTTAATGGAAAGGCCAATAACAGTGTAACATCATCAGTAGAGTCAGCACTATCCACACTCTCATTTAACCTGTACATAGCAGACATGTTGAAAGCATCTTTCTAAAAATTGGTATAATACAATGACCTGGACGTTGAATGGCAGTTCGAAAGCTTTGAGGAAAGTAGTCAGGCTTAACAATGACCTAGAGATAATATCTAAACATTAAACCAAGTGACACTTGCATTTCAGTGCAAATAAGATATTTGGTAAAGGGACACCTACCCTTACTAATAGAGATAAAGAAAGAAATCTAACACTGTCAGTGAAGAATTGACATTCCAAAATATCTTGTAGTAATGCTGGATCGTACAGTTTCATAGATTCCACATGGATGGGTTGAAGCAGAAATTGAAAAACTGTAATGTTGTATTGTTTAAATGACATGTATATGATAGGACTCTGATTAAGACACATTAATGACCTCAGTAATGACACTAGTACATGGAGTACTTGGTGCAGGGAGTGGCAACTGTCCCTTAACATAGACAAATGTAATGTACTGCGAATATATAGAAAGAAGGATCCTTTATTGTATGATTATGTGATAGCGGAACAAACACTGGTAGCAGTTACTTCTGTAAAATATCTGGGAGTATGCGTGCGGAACGATTCGAAGTGGAATGATCATATAAAATTAATTGTTGGTAAGGCGGGTACCAGGTTGAGATTCATTGGGAGAGTGCTTAGAAAATGTAGTCCATCAACAAAGGAGGTGGCTTACAAAACTCTCGTTCGACCTATACTTGAGTATTGCTCATCAGTGTGGGATCCGTACCAGATCGGTTTGACGGAGGAGATAGAGAAGATCCAAAGAAGAGCGGCGCGTTTTGTCACAGGGTTATTTGGTAACCGTGATAGCATTATGGAGATGTTTAATAAACTCAAGTGGCAGACTCTGCAAGAGAGGCGCTCTGCATCGCGGTGTAGATTGCTCGCCAGGTTTCGAGAGGGTGCGTTTCTGGATGAGGTATCGAATATATTGCTTCCCCCTACTTATACCTCCCGAGGAGATCACGAATGTAAAATTAGAGAGATTAGAGCGCGCACGGAGGCTTTCAGACAGTCGTTCTTCCCGCGAACCATACGCGACTGGAACAGGAAAGGGAGGTAATGACAGTGGCATGTAAAATGCCCTCCGCCACACACCTTTGGGTGGCTTGCGGAGTATAAATGTAGATGTAGATGTAGAGTGGCAGACATTTGCGCACCTATTTGTTACCGCAGTGCTTATATGACTAGAATGGGTGCCTAATTACGGGAGATAATGAGACTGTTGGGAATACTTAGGCGTACACAGTGTGTTCATCTTCTACTACTGCCACACATTGAATGTCCTGATGTTAGAAAAGCCTTAAGACAGTTAAGGAGTACAAGAAAATTAAGAACTTCCCAGATACTTCCCATACATTCGTATCTCACAGCTACTAACTGGCTCAAATCCAGGAAACTGTTTTGGCAGACAGGTAAAACACTAAATAATTTCAACCCAAGAGGAGAATTTAAAATGATCTGAGGAACACCCATACTGTCTTGTACCTGGTCCAGCTTATGATACAGAAGGGTTCTGTGTCACTAGGAATCTGTGTGTTCTGATTGGACAAAGTGAGGACAGGATCGGACTGATACAATCAAATGATGACTTTGTGGGGAGTTACAGGATAATCCAGTATTTGTGTAGAGACAGGTGCTCTCTGTGGATACTATCCGGATCATAGCACTCGTGGGGTAGACAAAAACTGCCCCACTGGACTAGCTGGAAAAATTAGTACAACAATGTAGAACAAGAGGATCTTTATCATTTAATTTATGCTTTGTGTGATACATGTGTGTTTTTGTGAATCTGGGCAAGTGGATTTTTTTAAAAAAAGGTAGTGAAGGTTCTGAATTGTATGGTCACTTAATATTTGTCAGTCACACTTATGAAACTAGTAATATGAGCCCTGTTCCATATATCAAATCTCCCACACCCCCACCCCCCCTTGTCCCATCTCCCTCCCCCTTCCTCCATCACCCTCCAATTTTCTGTGATGCAAACATTTTCAGTTTTAAAAACAATTACAGTATATAATATAATGGCCTGGTGCTTCCTGTCAGAAGATTTAACTGGCATCCTGGAGATATTTTCGCTGGTGGCTCAGAAGTCCGATGCGAGAGCTGACTTGGCACCCACAAGCGAGCCAAATATGAGTCACTCCAGTTGGGGGGTTAGTCAGAAGCTCATGTCTGCATGATCGTTTTGCAGCTAAGTTGTTTAGCCATACTTGGTCATGCATATTGCTTCTGTCTGCAGTCAGTTTCCTCCATTTGTTGCAATCGTCAGTGAGTTGCTCCCACTTGTCACTGTCAATATTAAATGTGCACATATCATGCTTTACGCAGTCACTAAAGTGTAGTGAAGGTCTTCCACGAGGTCTCTTTTCTCATGCTATTTTGCTGAGTAATGTGCACCGGGGCAGACAGAAGTGGTCCATACGATGCTTATGTCCTAACCACCGCAGACGACATTGCTTGAGCGTGGCCGTGATACTCTGTTGTTTTGTAGTTTTCAGAACCATATCATTTGTCACATGATCCTTCCATGATATTCCCAAGATGCTCCGTAAGCACCGCAGGTAAAAGACCTTAAGCTTTCATTCCCATTTGGCATACGACGTCAAAGTCTCAGCTCGATACAGGAGAGTACTCAGCACATGATTGATACACAAATTATTTTTGTCAACAATGTAAGATGTTTGTTGTCTGTGGATCTGTGTATCCTTGTGCCATGACTACCATCTTCTTCATGTTTATAGACATGGAAAAGAGCTTTGCCTTCAGTAGAGAATTTATCCACAAGCTCTTGCAGATCATCTTGAATATTTGCTATAAATGCACCATCATCAGCAAATAAAAGACTATTTACAAGAAAGTCTTTTTGGAAGTGCTTGAATCTGAGTAGAGAAAAGTTGTTGAGCTTCCCATCAGCTCTGGTATACAGATGAACGCCCCAGGTTAGTTTCACCAAAAGCGACTTTGAGGAGTGCTGAGAAAAAAATATTGAACGGAGTGGGAGCCAATACGCAGCCTTGACGAACCCCTGTTTTCACAGCAAATGGGTCAGATGCGAGTCTGTTGAAGACCATAGCACCTTCCATATTTTCGTGAAAAGCCTTGATCATCATTAAGAGCTTTGGAGGACATCCTATCTTCAAAAGTACTGCATACAATCCTTCCCTGCTAACTGTGTCGAAAGCCTTGTTAAGGTCAATAAAGGCAATGAACAGAGGGGTTTTCTGCTCACGGCACTTTCCCTGAATTTACTGGAGTGTGAAGATCATATCAACTGTAGATCATTGAGGACAAAACCCACATTGTTCCTCAGGGTTGTGTGCTCGGCAAGCTTCTGAAGTCTGCCTAATACCACACAGGCAAATGTTTTTCCAGGTATACTCAGATTCCACGGTAACAGTTGCAATCACCACAATCACCTTTACCTTTGTATAAAGTAACAATACTGGCATCATGCATGTCTTGCGGCACAGTACCCTCACACCAACAGTAAGAGGTTGAAAAGCAGTGGAAAAATTGGCTTAAATTTTACAATTTCTGTGGAGTTGTTGTCTTTGCCGGGGCACTTCCCACATTTGAGCTGTGCAATTGCTCTTTGAAGCTCCTCTATAGTAGGCATGGCATCCAACATAGTAGGTGGTGGCATCCAAGCCATGGTAAGGTGTCATCTGCGGAATTTCATCCATTGCGTTTGGACAAACATTGATGGGATGTGAGTAGACACTGGAGTAATGTTCTACCCAACAGTGCAATAGATTTCAATCTGTGATGACTTTTCCATCTATTTCCTTGAGTGGTAAGCTCTTCTTTGGAATGGGTCCAATGGCCGGTTTGATGCCCAGATACACACCACCAATGTCGCCAGCATTGAAACACTCCAGTGCAAAGTTGATGCAGTTGTGGACAGTGCGTTGAACAGCTGCCTTTGCTTTGCTTAGCTCCCTGCATGTAGAATTGCATTGGTTTTTATGCCAGATGACAGTGTCCTGACACTTAGCCTCAAGGAGAGGTTTCAGGACATCCATGTTCTCGATTAACCAATCCTGGGATTTTGCTTCCAGATTACCAAACACATTTTCTGTCGTAACAGTAAGAAGCGATTTTATCTTGGTGCTAGTCTTCAGAAATATGAGCGGCTGGGTCCCAGGGAGCCGTCTCTTTTCATATCTTGTTACTAAATACTTCTACTGCAGCAGTGTTTCTTGTTTGGCAAAGATTAATTTTTGTTTTGAAGGTGTTCTGGCTGAGTGGAACTTTTTAGTCACAAGGTGTACTTTTGTTGCTACTAGTGCATGATCCATGTCATAGTCTGCACTAAGGAAAGAATGTGTATGAAGAAAGTAACACAAATCTTTCCTTTTAGTTAGAATAAGATCTAATTGCTGCCAATGTTTTGAGTGGGGGTGCATCCATGAAACCTTGTGGTTCAGCTTGTCTTTAAAGTATGTATTGGTGATACACAACTGATACTTTGTGCAGAATTCAAGCAACTGTAGACCATTTTCATTCATCTTGCCCACTCCATGTTTGCCTAGGCAGCCAGGCCAGATCGCAAAATTAACTACCAATACGAGTGTTGAAATCACTAAGGATGCATAGACGGTCCCCAGATTGCACTCCTTGTACCACATCACTGAATTGTTCATAAAACTGATCCTTGGCATCTGCAGCTGAGGTAAGTGTTGGTGCATATACAGATATCTGCATTCTGAGATCCCAATTGGGTTTTCGGTGCAACACAGCAATTTATTGCGGACAGCAAAACCAATTCCATGCTGTCTGGGGCTAGAAACATCTTTGTACTTCCAGAAAAAAATGTAGTTTTTCCCCGTATTGAGCCTTCTTCTGGTAGCCTGGTTTCTTGCAGTGCTGTTATAGCAATATTCAGTCCGACTAGCTGTAAGTCAATAGCAGCTGTTTTGTGTAGCTCTTGTGAGCTTCCACAGGTGTCTGGTAAGACTTGCAGCATAGTGCGGATATTCCATGTACCTACGTGTAATGAAATATCTTTACTTTTTATTATATTTTTATTTTTTATTTTTGTAACGGCAGATGTCAATATTATGGTGATGACTTCCAGCAGTGCTAGTGTTCCATACACCCAATGGAACAATCGACACCAGGATGAGCCAGTACATAACTGACTGCGGGCTGTCAAGTTTAAAGTGGGCACTGACTGGCCAGTGGACCTACGATGGGCCCTCCCACTGTCAATAGCGATCCCTGGCGCCCGCTCCTATACCCATTTGAGCGGGCTTATGACCAGTAACTTCAGCTATCCGTGTTGTTTTCCCACGGATGGAGTGTCCCCTCCGTGGATGCTACTGCGCCTGGGGCACAGATTTTAGTTGATGCCAAGCTTGCCCACTACTCGTGCCACCCTCTCGGCCTAGCTGACTGGTTCCACAGGAGCGAAAATATGCAATGTGTGGAGTTAGGTTGGCTGCAGGCAATTGCCGCTCATTTCCGTTTGGACCGTACTTGCGCCTAACGGAAGTGCCGATTCCGGGTTGCAGTTTGGAGTTGTCCCTTTCGTATACGGGTGGCATGGCAGTGTTAACAGAGTCCATATCTCCGAAGACAAGAGATGGGAAACAGGATAGGATAAGAGGAAAGAAAGGGCTTTGTGGGACACACTTTGTCTGGCTCCTCTGCAAAGGCCCGTCTGGCTTGGAAGACCCTGCCAGTAGCTATGCTACTGCTGGCATGGCCCTCTGCTTCCCTGGAGCACGCAAACCCTCTTGCCCGCATGGACAGTGCTACTCTAACGTGGTGTCTCCTGAGAGGAACAATTACAATAGAACCTCGCTAATCCATCCCATACAGCACAAGGAGCATGGTCAGAATGCAAAAAATGGTCGGATTATCAGAGGAACACTTTTATTGACTCATAGCACCACATTATAGTACAGTGCAACTTTAATGTTCAACTGGAAATACTGTCTGAAATATTGTTCCATGTTGAAGCAGTAACAAAACAAAAAGAAAACATTCAAACACTAAAAAAAATTTACACAGTAGCTTATTTACCATACTGTGAGTGAAAATTTAGTATCTGTACATACGTTATTACAGTACTGCATTGACACACAACTGATTTGCACTTAACTGTTTAAAACATGAGAAATCACATGGTAAAAAATATGTTCTGGTGTTAAGCAGGACGAAAAAATTCAGTAATGTCGTTTTGCGTAGCAGACAACAACTTTGATTTTGCCACTGTGTTCTGCCATTTCCTAATTCACAAAATGTCTATTGGGGTTCTTGTTCTCATCAGTTGTTAGATTTACTGCTTCAACGAATTGGTCGTCAATTAATTCCACTCACTCATTTCACTGGACTCAATGTCTGCTTGTGAAGACAGCATCACATGTTTACGTTTAGTTGACACAATAATTTAGTTTTACACACTTTAATTAGCAAGAAGAATATTGTCACTAATTTATAAAAAATGTGGATGCAGTAACACTTAATGATCAATTTACAAACAAGCTATTTCATACTAAATGTGACGTAGCAGCAGTCAACTTTTTACTGGTCCATGTCGCAGACGATGAGCTATCGACAAGTCCCATCCTGACTGTGGCAGCAGCCCGTGTAGGTAAACAAACACAGGAAATGGAATGGCCAGACTAAGTGGGGAGTTGGACCATCTGAGGTCAGAGCAGCAAGGTTCTACGGTAAATAAAGTAGTTCTGTAGTCAGTTGAGCTGTATAGTTCCATTTTCATGATTTATTAAGAAATTAGTCACTAACAGACAAAAGAATTCATCATGATATGATAAACAACAGAGCATTCGAAACGAATGCATCAATAGTGTGAAGCCACTCTAAAGAAGTGGTACTAACATGGTGTGAACAGATATCAGCACTGTTGTTATAGAATGAATGAGAACATGAAACTGGTGCCGTAATACAGTAAATTACCATGTGTTCAATTAAGAACTCCGGAGTCCAACAGTCTATCTGTGTCTTCTTCTCCTACATTGCAGATTTTGATTCGTCCTGCTTGTATGTATGTAGTATTAACTGGGCTTCCATCAGATATTTCGTTTTTCCTATTTACAATAGGCTAGAACTGTTTATCATTGTGTTTCTCAGCACACATCCTACATAAAAGGCCATTGTTTCCTGTGACCTTGATTCCAAAATATTTGTGATAACTGCACTAAAACTTTTGATTATAAAAAAAATTTGAAGAAGAAAAATAGTTTGGTCCAAGAATTACAGAGAAGTCGTTGGAAAACACTCATGGCAAGGAGATGAAATACGAAGATACAAAACTAAGCAAGGAATAACAATAATAATGTTTAAGAAATGTGTTTGCTAATTGAGAAAACGATAGGAATAGCTAAATAAGAGGTTCATTCTAAGGAACAAAGACCTGCAGCAATAAAGATAATAGGTGCATGGTAACGAAAAATTGCAATTGATAAGTGAGCTAATATAAGCATTCTTTATACTTTCTCCTTAGGCTGTAGCAAGATATTTTTTGATATTCAAAGATCCTTGCAATTAAAGAGTAATCAAGGTAAAGATCAATAAGTAATGGTAAGAACAAGAAGAGGACTTCAAAGTTTTTGACACAAGCAAAATGGGCTTGACAAATGCTGCCTCCATTTCTTAATTTATGCAGATCTGATGATGAATTCTTAAAACTACCGGTATGTGTGAGTCTAAGAATAAGAAAAAATATAAATTATATTAAAAATTGATAATTAAAACAAAGTGATGAAAGCTCTTCAATTAAAAATCATAAATAATTTAAAATTAAATCAAATAACACAGTAATAGTGAATGCACAAGAAATACATATAATTGAGTCTTTCTGGTATCTATTATAATGGAAATGCTACTAGAATGATAAACTACTAATACTGTCATTAGGCTGAAGTTCATGTTTAACACAAACCTGCTTTACTAGGCATGTTCATATAGGAGGTGGTACCATAATTCTGCATCACGAAGTTACAAAAGCTTCAAGGATGAAAGTGTGAAAAAAGTGTTGAGTGAAGTCGTTATGAAAATCTGAAGAATTCTCTTTATTTATCTATCAGAGGATATGTAGATATTGTTTTCATTGTCAGGTCATGTGCTAATTTCTGTTTGGCATTTGCTCTCACAGACACACTAGTTACAAATGCAAAAAGAAATCATTGTAATGCTTCTTGGGTCATTCCATATCAAATCACCCAATAAAAAATAAATTTTACACCCACCTCCTTAGATTTTCATGAAATATGGCTCAAATGGTTCTAATACCATCCTGACAACATCTGCAAATTTTTTTTGCTGTATCTCTTATCGTTTTTTTTAATAAATTTTTTAAGTTTTTATGTTTTGCGTTTTCCGAACCTTCCGAAATGGTAAATTTAATTTGTATTCAAAACTTTAAAATTGCTTATCTTAAAAACTCTTTTAGATAACATCATGAATTTTTGCAGCAAGTTTATTTATTATACATATTTGAAGATAAAAATGATACTATTAAAATATATTAATATTTTCTACGAAAAAAATTATATGTATTTTTTTCTTTTTTTTTAACGCATGTTTTGTTTTATAAGAATTGCAATATCTAGAGTCTCAGACCTGATAGAATGCTCAAATTTGTTTTAATTTACTCTTAAACATATAGGCTACTTGGTAAAACAAAAATAATCACGGATTTTTAACATGTTTATTAATTATAGTAGATTACATTAGAATTATGTACAAAGGTAGTGTTCTTACAACACTTACGTATAACCCAACTGATTGCTTGAAACATTGAATTTTTTGAGTAATTTTGTCTTTTTGATAAACATTAATGCTGATTCAAACTGTTTTTCCACTTCATCCAAGAGCTTTCAGTTCTTTTGATACAATCTTTTTTGAAGTAATACATTCTTCCAGTGCCGCTTGTTTGAGGTGCGTCTACTATACAGACTATGTGCTCCAAAGGCACTATGCAAGAATCTTCTCTTTCAGGCCAATAAAATGATGCAGCTGGTCCTGAAGGATGTAGAAATAGAATTTCTGCATCTTCTTCAACATTGAATATTGTTTTTACGTGTCCAAAGTACCAGTTACCATCATTACTTGCATGGTTCAACATGAACCCAATCAGAAGAAGAATGGAAAGAAAAGACTAAGGAGGGTTTTACACTATCTGTAGGCCTTCTAATTTCAAGGTTGTTTGTTGGAAGTGGTTTGAAGTTATGAAAACTTCTTGTTCCAGGAATGGTTCGGGTTGCTGAAAAAACGTTTTTCTAGTTTCAACCGTAGCAAATCAGCTTCTTTTTTGTCAATAAAGTGAAAATGAATGTTTTCAGTATTTTTTTCACAAAACTTGTACACATCGATTGCTGTCATTATTTGTTCTTCATCTGAAAGCTGTAGACTGGCTTTCCTTAAAACTCTTTTTATAGTTCCTCCTAGGCCATCACAAATTGACTTCCCATGACTTGTTGCAAAAAAAGAGTGTTGGGCCTTCAAATTAAAGTCTCTCAAGTGTTCAGTCAAATTTTTAAAACTGTTTCTATTTTTGTACTGCTCAGTACAACCATCTGTAAAGTAGTGAACTGAGACAATGTCAGTATGATGTAATGACAGCCACTTTGTAATTTCTTTTTGTACAAAGTTTACAAAACCAGTGTCATGTTCTTGGTCATCACTAATAAAACAGTGGTTGGAAAGAAAAACATTGTTTTCCTCATTTCCTAGGAAAACTCCAACTGGGTGTAGAGTACAACCACCTCTATTCCAGTGGTAACTTTGGATCTTATTTTGTATAACAAAGGAATAATTTTCACTGAAATCCATCACAATAATTGCTGTTTTGGGTGGTGGGTCTTCTTTCAATCTTTTAAAGGCTGCTGATTGGGATTTTGCTATAAACGAGTATGGGGTGAGCTTTTCCAATGACCTAACCAATAAAGAAATGTAGTCTTCAACACTGATAGACTGTTTGATCATTTCTGCCCTGTCTATGTTAACCCACTGACTGATTACAATGTCCTCTTTTAAATCATAATCTTCACTTAGTTTTTCAATTAAGTACTCAGTTAGTGCAGCATTTGCAGGACAGCTGTCGCAATGATGTAGCATACAGTTTTGGTTTTCCGTGTTGCACACAAGCATCTTAATTAGGTCTTTATAAGATTCTTCAATTTTCACAGCATCCAATAATAGTTTAACATTCTGGGGGATCCTGCATACACATACAGTGTGTGTGCCTGCAGCACCAGCAAGGATACACCATTTAGGTCTCAAGAAACAAAATTTTGAAAATCCTACTTCTACCTCGGGATTATCCCATTTGAAAGAATAATAGAGTTCTCTCAAGTTACACAAAATGAGTCTTTTTTGCATGTACACATTTTTTTGAACACTTACTTTGTCTTTTGTTCCAGGTAGCACTCTGGAACTTTCATCCTTTTCATAAAAATCTGTTACAAGTCTTACTGTATTTTCAGAAAGAGTTTTACCTTTTTTTGGACCAGGAGTTTCCAAAATACCCTTTTCAGATTTTAGCTTTCTAGCTTGTCGCACCATGTACTCACTTACATTAAATTCTTTCATCACTTTATTTCAACTCCAAGAATCTGGAGCCAAGGTCAGAATCTGGATTTTTCTAGACCTCCAACAGATGACATCTTCTCTTTCATAAGAGAAATCATTACATCAAAATCCTTTGCTTTCTCAACCACACTTGTATCTTCGTCATCATCAGAACTTGGTGCATCATATTTTAATGCTTTTGAAACCGCCTTTTTTGCAGTCTTTTCAATACTACTAACCTTCCTTTTAAAATAAGACCCTTTACTTTGTTCTGAGAAGCCATGAAGCTTTATCGGTGTTAAACCTAAATTATCAAGAGCAATGTTTGTTTGTACGAGGGATTCATTTCTGGATTCCAATGATTCTAATTCAGCCATGACTTCATCATCTGTTTCACTTTCATTGACTTCAACTCTTAATTTTTCCTCACAAAAGTTACGGCATGTTGAGCAAAGCTTTTGTCCAGGTTTTATGCTACTATTTTTTGTCAGTAGTTGTTTAGAAAGATCCAAGCCTACACTTCTCAACGACTTTTGATGGGCTTTTTGTGTTTTTTTAGTGGGTCTACACATGTTGTTTGATACTTTTCAAAAACATTTAAAAAGTAGTAGCTGTGGTGTGAACATATATTCTTAAATTCACACAGATTAATTCCAGATAGTAAGTGGATCAAATTTTTTTCTTCCTCACTCAATTCAGGTACCGGTTGTAACTTTTTTGAAGTTGTGTAGGTTGTTTGGAAACAGATTTTTTTAAATAACCCTACACTACAGGTTTGAATACCTGACATACTGATTTCACTTTTGGTCTGATTACTGTTCTGGTTACTTTTATAGGATATTGGAAAAGAATCTCTGTAAACTAAGTAACAGTACTTACTGAAAGTTCGAATAAACTTAATAAAATACTATTCAAGGTCTATTTAACACTGTAATAATTTTTTACTTCAAAACACAGGAATAACAAAACAAAATCCAAGCATACATTGTTACTCCAAGAAGACAAAAACTTATTTTTGGTGTCTAAGTCACTTGGTACTTTTTATTTTTAAAATATAATTAATATTTTTTTTAAAAATTAGATAACTATTGAACAGGTTAAAAAGCCAACATAATTTTTCTTTTATCTAATAGCCTATACAATTAAGAGTATTTTAAAACAAATTTGAGCTTTCTATCAGGTCTGAGACTCTAGATATTGCAGTTTTTGTAAAACTAAACAAAAAAAAAAAACCAACAACTACTTGTATTTTTTTTTTTTTTCATTTGGAAGATTTTAATATATCTTTATGGTAATTTTTTTAACATTTAGATATAATACACAAACTTATTCCAAAATTTCATACTGATATCTTGAGTATTCTTTAACATACAAATTTTTTTAGTTGTGAGGACACGTTTAAGTTAAGATTTCCGACTGCTGAAACAACGCCAAATCTAAAAACTTTAAAAATTTATAAAAAAAAACTATTAGAGATAGAGCAAAAAAATTTTACAAGTGCTTTCAGGATGATAAAAGAAGTAATTGTACCAAGTTTCATCAAAATCTGACATGGTTGGTGTCAAGGCCTGGGTGACTTGACATGGAATGACCCTCTTTCATTGTGCACAATTTTGTAAATTACATTTGTAATTATGTTTATGCTACTCTTTACAAATAAATAACTTCTACAGTGTACTTTTATATGATTATGACACTAATTCATAAATAAAAGATGCACTTTTTTGTACTGTGTAACTAAAGTGGTTACAGAATTGTACGGATTCTGTTGCTTACGTCACAATTTTTAAACACTAATCCAGTACGTTTTGATTATATTAAGGATGTATAGATGTAGGTTCTGTGATGTGACTTGCATACCAAAATAACCATCCTTTGCTTAAAAAAGTTTTATCAAGTGTCAGTAATACATACCAATGAACTGTTAGAAAAGCTAATTGAATTGATAACTCAAATTGGGGAAAAAATTATTTCATTGTCTTAGCTTTGCCAAGAATAGCTGCTAAGGTGGCCATGAAATAAGTCAAATGTTTATATGACTCTATAATGCACAAATTATATAAACTTCCTCAACCATTCAAAATAACAAGTGCACTGTGGAGGAGTTAGTGAAATAATAAATTAAAGAACATTACAAGCCCATGAGTAAGTGGATAAGGACATATTTCTTTGTTTTGGATATTCATTATGTATCTAATAAGAAATGACAATGATATTATCCATACCACACTTGTTTCCATTTTCACTGCTCATCGTTGAGTCAAATGGGATGTTGTTGAAGGCACTGGCATTACAGAAGTCATAAAAAATCACTAAATCTAATTCAGTGCAGGCTAATGTCATAATAGTTCATCACACAGGTAATGACTACTTCCTGCCCTGTCCCTTGTCAAATCTGAGCTAAAGCTCCACTACTAATTCCGTGTTGTGATGAGAATTAAACTATAACCTCCTGCTAGTATTAAGCAATGGAAAATCCATTATTATGAAAAGGGTAGCTACTCACCATGTAATGGAGATGCTGAGTTGTAGAGAGGCACCACAAAAAGATGGTCGGAAAGGTAGCTTTCAGAAAACAAGACCTTTGTCAAGAATAGACAGCCCCCCCCCCCCCCCAAACACACACACACACACACACACACACACACACACACACACACACACACACAATGCAAATGCAACTCTCACACGCATAATACAGTCTCTGGCAGCTAGACCCAGACCGTGTGTGTGTGTGTGTGTGTGTGTGTGTGTGTGTGTGTGTGTGTGTGTGTGGTGTGGTGTGTGTGTGGTGTGGTGTGTGTGTGTGTGTGTGTGTGTGTGTGTGTGTGTGTGTGTTTGTTTTGTCTATTTTTAACAAAGGCCTTGCTGACTGAAAGCTGACTTCCTGACAGTATTTTCGTTGTCCTTTCTGTGACTCAGCATCTCCGCTGTTTGATGAGTAGCAACTATCCTTTTCACAATACTCATACTATTAGTAAATACATTAATCATCAGAGAAAATTTGGAAACTTTTGCATTAACATTTGCAGCTTGACAGAATGCTCTCGTATGAGTTATTTCTTCCTTTATTTTCAGTTATTTTTTATCAATTCTCCTAGTCTAAATGGATGACCAAGGAGTTATTTTGTGAAAGTTGGGATTACTGTGACATTTGCCACAATATTTTTTCAACTTGATGCGAGGATGTTGTGAAAAGTGATGCCTCCAAATTTTTATGTGAAAACTTTTAGAGCTTTCCAAATTTCTCACAACAAGAAATCAGTTTGTTGATAACATCACTGTGCAGTGTTTGACTTTGTTGATGAAGCCACAACCTCACATTTCCTTCCTTCACTATCAAAGTCCTTGAAGGAGTTTTTTTAAGTTTTGGAGACAGATCAAAATCAGATGGGGTCCAAGTTTGGGCTGTATTGAGGATGATTGACGACAGCAAACTGAAGGTATCTGATTGTTTCAGATGTTGCAGCATTTATATGTGGGGTTGGTATTGTCTTGCTGAAGTGGGAGAGGGATGCTTCATGTATGGACAAATTCTTTGAATTAATGCTTTCAGTATTCAGAGGATCCCGCCATACACTGACATTGTTTTGGTACACATTGCCATGTTACATGCTACCATTTGGAGCACTTTACCCGCAGAGGGGGCAGCAAAGTGGGAGGACGACCAAGTAATGTGCATGACATGTAATACCTCAACTGATCTTGAGAACAGAATAGAAAATTTGGAGGTATTACTTTTCAACTTGGGCTCATATAGAGCCTTAATATTGTCCCAAGTGAAATGTGGTTTGTCCTACTGGCCAAGAATTCGTAACATTTCAGAAGTTCATTTATTACCAGGGGCATTCATTTATATAATCGGCTACTCATAGCAAACTAGCAAAAAGTCAGCTTCATTATTGTATGATCACAGAGGTACTTAAAAAAGCTCACTATCTGATCTCACAATGTGTTACAAATACAAACAAATTAATAAATAAATATTAGTACAGGTAAAAAATAATGTACTTATTGATGAGGGTTCATGGAAAATACTAAATGGGCAATAAGTATCCTATTCTGCTCATGTGGAACTTACTAGTAAATGACAGGTAAATAAAATATTAAGTGAAGATCAAATCCTGCAGAATGGGGCAGTAAATTGGACTGACTGAACAGAAGAATGGTGGAATGGACTACGTAGAATTTTTGGAAGAAATGGCAAAGAATTGAGGGAAATGGTTGTGACATGAGGCATAGAATGAATGGAAGGTACATTAAGAGAGTAAACAACCTGCCTGGAAAAAAATGTGTGTAGAACTGTAGTTATGTAAGTGAGCACCATTTGAAAATGCAGGTAACTACAGAATTTTATGTCTGTGCTGACTTCTATCTGTTTCAAATGTGTAAGCTTGCCAAGAAATTCATAAAGTAAGATTTCTTCCCAAATAACAAATAAAATGCTCTTTCATTTGTGGCGCAGGTTTCTGCTTATGACTCTAGCTGTAGAGAGTGGCTGATTTTTAAATTTTTTAACAGAACTTTTTTATCTCTTTTAAAAGTTTTCTTCTGTATCCATTAAAAACAATACACAGGAAAAAAATTAAAAAGTAATCTGTGAGTTTATTAAACTTTTTTCTTCTTATGAAGGTACCATTTGGTACTTCATTACTTTCTGGGCTTGATTCTGTTGTCTGTAATTTTGCAGACATCTACTGCTTTTTCATTCATGTAGTTCACTCAGAAGTCTTCAAATGGTGTATTTATAATATTGCAAGAATAAATAATGCATGATAGTCAAATAGTAGTGGTGTTTCATGCATTTTTGCTTAGGTGTTACTACAGTTTTCATTTAGTGGTTTTAAATTTCCAGATCTGACTAAGAGGGAACTGTGATCTAAAAAAATTCAGTATTTGAATTTTATTCTTCAAAAATGAAAAACAAATCACAGTATTGTTTGTAAATTGTTATTATTCTTGAACATAAGTTTACTGGATGGGCATCCATAGCCAAACTGTACCACATTGAATAGAAACTGCTGCAGCTGTTGTAAACCTTTTATTAAAGGCGTGACCGGTTTTGTAATTTTAATTTACATCATTAGATACAAATCTGAGTGAGAAGAAGAAAGACCATTAACAATTTTACACAAAGGCCGTATGGCAGAGCCAAAAAGTGTCCGGAAGACTGAGTGCATATGTTAATTAGTCAAACCACTTTGTCTGATCCCAACCCTTCTTGGGAAATTTTGCAAAAAGCAATACCGGTAGTCATGGAATTAAAAAATGTGGCATGAAACTGGAACCTATGAATAAATGGGATGAGAGAAAAAAGATTGTAAAATGCACTTTAAAGGTAGTGGTGTTGTGATATGTATAGAGTAAATAACAGTACCTCACGTAAAGCCACGCTGGGATGGCATGGTGCCAGGATGGAACTCTGCGAGTGCCACACACAAACTGACTGGCTATTAAAATGTAGGCCCCGAGGGAAGCAGCGCATATGTGGAAGTGTGAACAACCTCCTACAAACTTTAAGGAAGTAGTTGTGAACCGAGCATACAAAGATAAACTTGCTAATAAAACTAGTAACTGTCAATTTGGAATCAAATTTAAATTAGCAAACCTTATTCGTGAAATGCTCACAGACACCATATCAAAAGTAAAGTTTTGGGGTGAAATATCGAAGGCATTCAACATAAAAACAGGTGTAAGGCAAGGTGATGGCCTGTCTCCACACCTCTTTAACTGTGTACTAGAGAAAATAGTAAGAGCATGGAAACAGAAGCTAAAAGAACAGAAGCACCAATCAGACTAGGAACTAAAAACAAAGGTATTGAAATTCACTGTTTAGCTTTTGTGGATGATTTTTGCCATTCTTTCTGAAAACCTAACAAATGCTGGAATACAAATCAATCTCTTAGAAGAAATAGCCAACAAAACAAGTTTAAGAATATCTGTAGAAAAACAAAAGTTATGACAAATATAAAAAATGCTCCAGAATCCCTTGCAACAGATATTGGCCAGATAAAGAGCGTAAATAAATTTAAATATTTGGGAGAAATTGTCGAAGAAAATGACTTAGAAAAATTCGCTGTAGAAGAAAGAGTACATAAAATGGAGAGAGCTTACGGAGTAATTAGGTATGTCTACAACAAAAGGTGTCTGTTTAAAAATTTGAATATACAGCACTACAACATAGTAGTAAAACCAGAATGTTTTTGTGCAAGTGAATGTTTAGTACTGAACTACAAATTACACAAACTTGAAGTCCAAAAAAGAAAAATCATTCGAAAAATATTTGGGCTGCCAAAAAATACAGAGGTATGGAAATTAAGAAATAATGAAGTAGTTTATCGCAACATAGAAAGTGTAAATGCAACGCTATGAAAGAGGTGACTGCTATTTTTTGGACAGTTATACAGAATGAACAGCAACAGGTTAACCAAACAGATTTTTAAATATCTTTGGAACAAGAAGTCAACAATAGCCTGGATTCAAGAATTTAGGAAAGATTTGGAAAGAAGCAACATAAGTGAAAAAGATGCAACAGAAAGAGAGATTTTCAAGAGGAAAATGTTAAAAATGGAAGGATTCCACCAAGGCAACAGGGAGAAGGAGACAGAGTCAAAATGGTCCGAGGAGAGAAATAGGGTTCATAGTGAAAAGATGAAAGAACACTGGAGGAAAAAGAAAGAACAACAAAGAAGGAAGCATTGAAATTAGTGTGTGGTCCTTAGATGACCCAAACAAAGAAAGAAAGAGAAGTAACTGTCAAGTGATGTGGGTCATTTAGAAACACTTCTTTATTTGAAGTTGTAGTGTTCATCCCACAGCTACAGGGCTATTACAAATGATTGAAGCGATTTCATAAATTCACTGTAGCTCCATTCATTGACATATGGTCACGACACACTACAGATACGTAGAAAAACTCATAAAGTTTTGTTCGGCTGAAGCCGCACTTCAGGTTTCTGCCGCCAGAGCACTCGAGAGCACAGTGAGACAAAATGGCGACAGGAGCCGAGAAAGCGTATGTCGTGCTTGAAATGCACTCACATCAGTCAGTCATAACAGTGCAACAACACTTCAGGACGAAGTTCAACAAAGATCCACCAACTGCTAACTCCATTCGGCGATGGTATGCACAGTTTAAAGCTTCTGGATGCCTCTGTAAGGGGAAATCAACGGGTCGACCTGCAGTGAGCGAAGAAACGGTTGAACGCGTGCGGGCAAGTTTCACGCGTAGCCCGCAGAAGTCGACGAATAAAGCAAGCAGGGAGCTAAACGTACCACAGCCGACGGTTTGGAAAATCTTACGGAAAAGGCTAAAGCAGAAGCCTTACCGTTTACAATTGCTACAAGCCCTAACACCCGATGACAAAGTCAAACGCTTTGAATTTTCGGCGCGGTTGCAACAGCTCATGGAAGAGGATGCGTTCAGTGCGAAACTTGTTTTCAGTGATAAAGCAACATTTTTTCTTAATGGTGAATTAAACAGACACAATGTGCGAATTTGGGCAGTAGAGAATCCTCACGCATTCGTGCAGCAAATTCGCAGTTAACCAAAAGTTAACGTGTTTTGTGCAATCTCACGGTTTAAAGTTTACGGCCCCTTTTTCTTCTGCGAAAAAAACGTTAGAGGACACGTATATCTGGCCATGCTGGAAAATTGGCTCATGCCACAACTGGAGACCGACAGCGCAGACTTCATCTTTCAACAGGATGGTGCTCCACCGCACTTCCATCATGATGTTCGGCATTTCTAAAACAGGAGATTGGAAAACCGATGGATCGGTTGTGGTGGAGATCATGATCAGCAATTCATGTCATGGCCTCCACACTCTCCCGACTTTTAACCCTATGCGATTTCTTTCTGTGGGGTTATGTGAAAGATTCAGTGTTTAAACCTCCTCTACCAAGAAACATGCCAGAACTGCGAGCTCGCATCAACGATGCTTTCGAACTCATTGATGGGGACATGCTGCGCCGAGTGTGGGAGGAACTTGATTATCGGCTTGATGTCTGCCGAATCACTAAAGGGGCACATATCGAACATTTGTGAATGCCTAAAAAAACTTTTTGAGTTTTTGTATGTGTGTGCAAAGCATTGTGAAAATATCTCAAATAATAAAGTTATTGTAGAGCTGTGAAATCGCTTCAGTCATTTGTAATAACTCTGTATATATTGGATTTTGCATTCTTGCATCATATGAATTCTGTTGAAGAATTATAAAGTAGTTGCAAGTAGAAAAAGGTAGAACATTTGCAACATTGTTTGTTTTGGGTTTAATAGAGGGGTAAAGACAGCGGAGGTGGCTTGAAAGATTTGTATGATGTGAGGGCAAGTGCTATCAAACAAATCAAAGTCTACACTCAGTAGTGTGGAAGCATCCTGATCGTTAAATATTTGTTAGAGGTGACTTAAACTTACAAAATAAAGACTGGGATGTATGTGGATTCATTGGAGGTGGTATAGACAGTCAGTCTTGTGAAGTAGTTGTGAACACAATTTTCAGAAAATTGTCTTGAGCAGCTAGTTCAACAAACCACATGCAGTGAAAATATTTTAGACCTTGTAGCTGGAAACAGGCCTCACCTTATCAATAGTGTCGGTGTAGAGACAGGGTTAGTGATCGCAGTATATAGTTATGATTGTTACCAAAGTTAATAGATCTGTCAAGGGGCTCAGAGAGTTTTTATGGCGAGAAGAGCAGATCAGCAGTTGTTGGCCTCCTACGTAGACAATGAACATCATTTGGTTATGACATGATTGACATAGAGGAATTGTGGGCAAAGTTTAAACTGGTTATAAATTGCACTCTGGAGAAATATGTTACGAGTGATTGGAGTAAGGCAGGAAAGACCCATGGCTTAGTAACAAACTTTGTGAAAATGCTGAGGAAGCAGAGATTGTTGGGCTCTCAGTTCAAGAAAGAACATGTGGCTATAAAAAGTTTGATGTGCGAAATGTACAACTTTTGTGATCATAGCTTAACAAAAGATCTTGCTGAGCACCAGAGAAAATTCTGGTTCTGTCTAAAGGGGGTTGAAGGCATCTATCTAATCATTTGTCAGCCAATTTGGTGTGGCAATAGAAGACCTCAAACGGAAAACTGAAGTTTTGTTTAAAAAATCACGCACGCAGGAGTATCCACAGATATATCATCATTTGACCATCACACAGGCTCTTGCATATAGGATGTAGAAATAGGCATACCTGGCACTGAGAAGCTGTCGGAAGAGTCAAAAATAAATATGTTGCCAGATCCATATGGAATCCAGGTTCAGTTTTACAGAGAATATTCTTCAGCTTTGGCCCCTTACTTAGCTTGCATAATCTCGTGCCCAATGCAAAGTCTCAAGTGACTAGGAAAAAGTGCAGGTGACTCCCATAGGCCCACAAAATTACAGATCATTATCCTTAACATTGTGTTGTTGCTGAATTCTTGGACGTATTCTTGGTTCGAATATCATAAATTTCCTTGATACAGAAAAGCTTCCATGAAAAGCATCACTAGTGCAGAAATCAGCTTGCCATTTTCTTACACAATATCCTCCAAACTGTGGATAAAGGACAATGGGCAGATTGCATATTCCTATATCTCTGGAAAGCATGTGACGCGGTGCCCCACTGCATACAAATAGGTTCACAGATATGTGAGTAACATTTCTGAAGTAACAGAACCCAGTATGTTGTCCTGGACAATGAGTGTTCAACAGAGACAATGTTAATGTCTCATACATCCTACATACCAGGTTGAACAGCTTTGTCATGGTTGGTTCTCTCAAAGATGTTAGTAATTCCAAATGAGAATTATCTACAGCAGGTGCCTTGTTTCAGCTTAGATATTTCATTTCTGTCTCAAATTATTCTTGTAGTATCTCATCCCCAATATCCTTTTCATCCGCTTCTTCATTGATGATATTTTCTTCAGGTTTATTTCCTTTTACTGCCCATCTACATAGTCCTCCCACATTTCAATCTCCTTTGTTTAGCACTAACTTGCCACCTGCACTCTTGATGCTCATAAAGCTGTGTCCTTTTTTATCCCCTACAAATATTTCTTTAATTTTCTGGATATGCTTTCCACATAGCTGTGCATGTCTCATTGAATTGATAGTGAATTACTTTCATCTCATGCTCTAGAATTGTGCATTTCATTGGTATCCTGAAGGCAATATTTGATGAAATTGTGTTGTGTGTTTGTGATTACGCTTGTCAAAGTTTCCATCTTTCATTCACAAGGATTTCATTTTATATCTTAGCTTCTATTACTAAAGCTGTTGTTCTGTTGCTTACAATGTCTTTAATTGTATGCAGAACTCTAGCCATCAGATATTCTTTTACTGCAGTACACTGTGTTGTTGTTGTTATTATTATTATTATTATTATTATTATTATTATTATTATCATTCTTGTAGGTGATGGTGAAGAAGAGGATGGTGAAGGAGAGGGTAGTGAACCAGCAGTAAATCCTCCTGATTCTGATACAGAGGTACGAGGTGAGCGAAGTCACCTGATTGTCTGGCAAGTGGCTGTAACTGATTGAGAGTCTGGTGAAATGTGAGCTTTATCTTAACATGGAAAGACACCACTTAAGTTCATTAGAGAAAAATATAGTCTAAACAGAACACTTTTCTCCAAACGGTTGTTGTGATTTGTCTGTAACGCTGACTACAGACAGTGTTTTGTTACTATGGGCAAGGGTTGGATTTAACAGTTATGCAATCTTTGTAATTGCCTTACAGAATGACAGTCGTTCTGTGTTTGATATGTTGTAAAGCTGATGAGATTGCTTTATTTATAGCCCGTGCCCAAATCATTGTTTGAGATAAAGCTATATAAGGTGTCTATGGCTCCTTAGGATGAATTTGTCTCAACGTTTGTTTCATTTTTTGTTGCTCTTGAGTGCTGTTACATAGGTTTTGTTGTTTATTGTTTGGTAATATAGTTTTAGAGAACATTTTTGAGATAAGCAAGTAAAATGTGTTCTATTTGTTTCATACAATGTGTACAAGTTGTTAATATTTGCATATGTTTATATTTTATTGCTTTTTATAAAACAATAATTGTTTTACTGATCTGTGATGTTTTTGTTTCCTGCTTTTTGTATCATAGAACCTTGATTGTGAGATCTTGCAAAGTTTGGATGTAAAACTTAAGATTTTATATGAAAATTGTTAACACAAAAATACATGTTGATGTGTGTGAAAATTGTGATTACGAAAGGTGATTTCTTCTTGAAAGAGTTTCGTTTATGACTCTGCGAAGAAGTTTTAGCTTTTTTCCAGGTAACAAAGATTAATTACTGTTAGACTAACATTAGCATACTGATTATAATTCAGTGAGCCAATACTGCTTTGTATGACAAGTACAGAACAGCTGTGATCTGCCAAGTAAGTAAATAAATTTCATTTGGTGCTCTGTTGTTGCATCAGACTATTCAGATTTTGAGTAGCATCAATGATGGCACGTCAAGAGCAGCCCTCAGTTTCCTCCTCCCACTCACCAACTACTAAAGGCCCAATATACAGAACCTTTGTACAGGAGAGATTTTGAAATAATCACATTAAAATAGTGATTTGCAGTTTTGTGCAATATTGAAAGTGTTTTCTTTCTCTTTAGGTACTAGTAGATGTATTTTATCTTTTGTTTGAGATTTTGTACAGCAGATTCTAGATTTTACATTAATAGATAGGCCTGTCAAATATTTTATGAGAAGTCATATGTGAGTGAACATTTTCTGATACCAGAAATATGAAAGATTTGTATGTATGTACGTATGAATGAATGAATGGTATGTTTCCCATTTATCTTGTTAATATAACAAGAGGAAATTTTTATGTAAGAGCTGTATTCAGCTCATGAAATACTAATTCTGTGTACTCTTGCCAAATGTGTGCATCCACACAGAGAGAAATGAAAATGAGCTTCGTGTAATTGTTTAATCGCTGTCTTTTGTATCTTGAGAACGTTTGTCTATGGAATATGTATATTTTGAAATGTTATTGTGAAGATTTGGTTTTATTTATTTATTTATTTATATTAATTTTGCTTTATAACCAAAGAATGAGAATGTTAATAACATGTAGCAGAATGAGCTTTCTCTGAGAGAACTATCATAATAAATAATGAAAAAGATTCCCTTTTTATTTTTCAACTGTTACTTTAATGCCTCATGTGCCGAAGAGTACAGTAGAACAATCATTAGCTTCATTGAAGTGTATCAGCAGAAGACCCACCTTAAACCTTTGGCATGAAGGGCACTGCATTGTATGGGCTCATCATTTGACTCACTGGATGGTAGGCTAGAAATTTATATCTTTTTTTCAAAAGAGTTGTTGCTAGTAATTGTGAGTGTGTGTGGTGAGTTAACAGTAAATTACATAATCATCCATTTTTCCATACATAAAATTGGCTGTCTTCTTACACTATGGACTGAAGCCAATAATCTTTTATCAAGGTCAGTTGATGGCTATGAGAGGATCTTGGAGATTACAATAGTCTCTCTCACAGATTACATTTATAAAGACAATGGATTATTCTAGCTTGAAAATGCATATATTGTAAGGGAAGGAATATGGACGTTCAAAAGCATTCTGTAGATTTTTGTGCAATATTCCAGTACCTCATTTTCCCAGTGTGACTACAAACTAACATTTACAGGATTTAATGAGTAATACATCCTGTTCTTTATAGAAAGCAGTCTGACAATGTTGCTTTCCAATGTCAAGTTTTGTTTGCACTATTTATTATAAGGCGAATACCAATGTGTGATTATTTTCAGTGCTTTAAATATTTAGAGTAAAGTTTACTAATGTTGCTTAACATCACCATGCAGTGGCCCTGCACAGAAACAGAAAAAAAAATCTTCTGAAGTTACCTCAGATAAGTAAGGTACAAGGGCCAAGGGAGTAACACCACATGGCCAAAAACTGGGGCATTGCGATGACTGTGTGCATGTTGGTTATCATTATGGAAGAATCACTTCTCAGTCTGCCTCAAATGTGGTATTCTTTTTTAACACACAGTTCTACTACAGTCCCAAAAACTTCAAATGAAAATGTGATTGACAGACTGATTGTGATGCAACAAACTCTGAATGCTAGTTCAAAGCATCAAATGCTTTCACTTAACACATTAACACTTTTTTGGTGGTCATTCAGAACCTGAAGCACAAATTACACATGACTTCTAACATTTTAAAATATTCTGTTAGAAGTCACTGAACTAAACTCGTAGACAATACATTAAACTTTGTCATATGTTCAGTGGACTGCTGTTAGCCTTCAAGCACAGCTTCAAACATTTTCGCAACATTTTTGTCCGTTCAGCAGCTGGTAGACTCCTGGAACTGGATTTACCACCAGTTGACATGCAACTGTTCTTGAAATGAGATAAATCACTTTTACACTGTTGTTTTTGTCAAAGTATCATCTTCTTGAACTATTTTCTTTATAGTTCCCCCCAGCAAGAAGTAATGCACATTGTTCTCTTTGATCTGCAGTCCTGAAAGAAACAGGAGCGAGTTGTGGTGGGAAAACATTTCTGAGTGATGCCACAGGCAGTACTGAACTCACAAGAAGTTGCATTAGTCACCCCTAGCAAGACGAATATATACACTGAAGAGCCAAAGAAACTGGTACACCTGCCTAATATTGTGTAGGGCTCCCATGTGCACGCAGGAGTGTTGTGACATGACATGACATGGACTCGACTAATGTCTTAAGTACTTCTGTACTTCTAAAGCGAATTGACACCATCAGTAGTGTGGACTGTCCATAAATCCATAAGAGTATGAGGGAGTGGAGATCTCTTCTGGACAGCACGTTGCAAGGCATCCCAGATATGCTCAATAATGTTCATGTCTAGGGAGTTTGATGGCCAGCAGAAGTGTTTAAACTCAGAAGTGTGTTCCTGGAGCCAGTCTGTAGCAATTCCGAACATGTGGGGTATCTCATTGTCCTGCTTGAATTACACAAGTCCATCGGAATGCACAATGGACATGACTGGATGCAGGTGATCAGACAGGATGCTTATGTACACGTCAGCTGTCAAGAGTCATATCTAGACATATCAGGGGTCCTATATCAGTCCAACTGCACATGCCACACACCATTACAGAGCCTCCACTTGCCTGAACAGTCCCCTGCTGACATGCAGGGTCCATGGATTCATAAGGCTGTCTCCATATTTGTGCACGTCCATGTGCTCGATACAATTTGAAATGAGAATCATCCAACTAGGCAACATGTTTCCAGTCATCAATAGTCCAATGTTGGTGCTGATGGGCTCAAGCAAAGGTGTAAAGCTTTGTGTCATGCAGTCATCAAGGGTACACAAGTGGGCCTTTGGCTCCAAAAGCCCATATAGAAGATGTTTCGCTGAATGGTTCACTCGCTGACACTTGTTGATGGACCAGCATTGAAATCTGCAGCAATTTGCGGAAAGGTTGCACTTCTGTCATGTTGAATGGTTCTCTTCAGTCATCACTGGTCCCATTCTTGCAGGATCTTTTTCCAGTTGCAGCGATGTCAGATATTTGATGTTTTACCGGATTCCCAATAATCACAGTACACTCGTGAAATGGTCTTACGGTAAAATCCCCACTTCATTGCTACCTCAGAGATGCTGTGTTCCGTCGCTCATGTGCTGACTATACGACCAAGTTCAGACTCACTTAAATCTTGATAACCTGCCATTATAGCAACAGTAACCAATCTAAAAACTGTGCCAGACACTTGTTGTCTTATATAGATGTTACTGACCGCAGTACTGTATTCTGCTTGTTACATATCTCTGTTTTTGAATACACATGCGTACACCAGTTTCTTTGGCACTTCAGTGTATTATGCAATTTCCACCCAGAACTGTGGTAGTCTGGTAACATTTGGGCATTCTCTAGTAAGTCTAAGATCATCGGCTACTCTAGAATATGCTTCCTATTGCAGTGTTTCTTCTCATTTTGAGTGGATTATAGTTCACACTTACCCACCAACTGACAGTCACACCTTTTACCCTTACATAATTTATATTTGTGATGAACATGGAACATTCTAGTAGAACCTGGAAGCTTTGCTTTCTTTAATTCAGCTTATATAGTTTCCAGGTCAAGTTATTAATTGCAACTCTTCGGCACTCAGTTACCATACTGTAGTAAGACAGATAGGAACTTGGCATTACGTTTATTCATAGTGGTGGAGCTGTCAGTGATTCACATTACAAGGGAGCCCTAATGATGATCAACTAGAAACAAGAGATGTTATCATGAGGTGCAGTGAGTATGTCACCAAAGGTTCCATGCATGAGCTTGACACCCCAACTCGTGCATCAAATTTAATGAAACTATGCTTATTTGGGGTTTAGTGATATTTTATGGCCAGGTCGGAGCCTTAGAGAGCAGCTGAGGTTCAGTGCCTGTTTCTTCTCTTCTGCCAATCACAGTCCTAGTATGTATAAAGTAAAGTTGTTTATTAGTTATCAGAAGCTAGATAGCAACTTCCCATATCTTTAAGTCAGTAAAACCAGTGTTGTATAGGAGGATCCAAACACCTCTTGAAGTTAACAGATATCTAGAGTATACTCAGCAACTGGGTATCCTGAAGATGGATGGTTCTTCCATATCCACTCGTTTGTTCGACCTGTTGGTTGGTGGCCATTCCTATACAGAAAGTGATTAAGCAAACATGTCAGCTAGTAAAGAGCATGAATAGTTTTACAAGTTAGTCAACCTTCAAGAAGTTGACTGCTGCGAGGCTGCTGTCGGACACAGCAGAAGTTCACGCGTCATGCTGTGTGTTTGCTGGCAGGCACATGCTCTAATGCATTTAATACAGTTCATCTTTGGACGGAGTGTAAAGTTGGAAAAAACAAAATTCAAAATGTTGAATATAGCAACATCACCTCAATTAAGAAATACAAATTAATGCAAAGTGCAGCACTATATAATGTACTAAACATCACTGAGCATGTGGCCCCTGCAAGCACACAACATTATGTGTGAACCTCTGTGGCTGCCCAGAAATCATTGTTTTAATGCTGTATGATACAATGTTGCTGGAGTAGTGGCAGGCTGTGAGGCAAATTATACAGTAGGAGCAGTTGCAGGATAGGGGCCTTGAGGCGTAGGTGGTGGTATAGGAGTGTCACATGGTTTGACAAGGACATAGAAAAGATTAGGAGAGTAATGGGTAGCAAAATCTGGTGTTTTTGGGAGGCGTCCACGTAAAGGGTGACATACATCAAATGAGCACATTTAAACTTAACAATACTGGTTTTTTGTTTTTACATGAAAACCTTTATTTTTTAATATGGGTTAATATTAAAAGATTATGTTTGTTGGATGCTGTCCTTGTACCTGAATGCAGTATTCAATCCTTTCATGTATATGCTTTCTAAAATCTCATGATCAGTTTTTGCCACTGCATACTTGATAGCTCCTGGAGTTCGAAGAAAATGCAGGCTTCATGAACACATAGGTGTGAATGTAAGATTCAGCAATTAATGTCATGATAGCACCAGTTGTATCCTAAAAAAATACAAAACATGTATATAGAAAATAAAAATCACACTCAACACTGTTACACATTCTGAATGTGGAGATGCATGATTGCACACACAGCAGAGTTTACTATTCTGGAAATTAATCAAGCACTTCTTCAGCACCTCTTGAAGTAACAGTTGGAGTAAATAGCACTGATGGTCCTGCTGGGGGGTGGACACTGACATGGTACAGAGCAAAAGTGCAGTACAAGGTGAAGGAACAGAAATATTACTGTATGTACAGATTGTTTATGGAATGCCTCTGAATTGAGAGCAGCTATGGGAAGTGGCTGGTAAGTGGAACATGTTCAGCATAATCACCAGAAGGCTATGGGAGTGGGTAGAGGGCAGGTGTGTATAGAAGTGCAGCTGAATACTTAAAGAGCATCCTGTGATGATGATGATGATGATGATGATGATGATGATTATGAAATATGTTACCAAAGTGTTGTGCTGGTCAGACACTAGCTGAAGGCCTATGAAGCCTTTAGTTTACCCATTGTGTATTTACAGTGGATTGCCTTGCTGGCTGCATAAGCAAATTTGTTTCAGTACATAGCCTTCCTCCTGATGCCTAACAAAATGTAACACGAGAACAAGGAAAATCTTGGATGTAGCTTCATAGCAGACCCAAACCCAAACCAGGACCTTTGCATTCTGCAATACATGACTGTCAACAATCACATAATTTAAGAATTTCTCAAAGTCCAGTTAAAAGCTTTAATTTTCTAATACATGTCCCTTTGCTCTCCAAGTCCACAGGAGCACGCCTGCTTACATTGTTGGACAAACTGTGCGGAGAAAACAGATATTGCTGGGAATGACTTAGCCACAGCCTGGGACTGTTTTCAGAATAAAATGTTTACTCTGCTAACGGAAGACAGCAAAAATGGTCCATGAACGTATGAAATTTATGAGGGTTGGAACGTAAATAGTGGCAACTATTTATTTACAACTGATACAAAAGAGTTATATGTTTGCACCTCTTACTGTCCTTCAAAGTAATCATCGGCACTGTGTAGAACCCGATGTGAGCTATGTGGAAGGCATAGGGTACCGTTAGCAGAGCCTGTTCTATTGATGGTGCGAATGGAGCAGTCTACTGCCTCTTGAATCTCTGGAACAGTTCTAAAGCGAATGCTTGAAGTGGTGCCTTCATCTTCAGAATCAAATCAAAGTCACAAGGACTGAAGTCCGGGGAGTATGGTGGATGGTACAGTACTTCCCAGTCCCATCGACCGAACAGAGCAGCCCCAGCTTGCACTGTATGCACCAGCACACTGTTGTGCAAAATGACAGATGCAAAATGCAAAATGTGGGGTGCACAGAAAGGCAGGAATTCAGCTTGCTGATGGAGTTAGTCTGGGGTGGTCCACACTACACTGTATTACTAACAAGGGAACCTCCCCATCGCACCCCCCTCAGATTTAGTTATAAGTTGGCACAGTGGATAGGCCTTGAAAAACTGAACACAGATCAATCGAGAAAACAGGAAGAAGTTGTGTGGAACCGTGAAAAAAATTAGTAAAATATACAAACTGAGTAGTCCATATGCAAGATAGGCAACATCAAGGAAAATGTGAGCTCAGCAGCGCCTTGGTCCTGTGGTTAGCATGAGTAGCTGCAGAACGAGAGGTCCTTGGTTCAAGTCTTTGCACGACTGAAAATTTTACTTTATTTATTTTCGCAAAGTTATGATCTGTCAGTTCGTTCATTGACGTTTCTGTTCACTGCAATAAGTTTAGTGTCTGTGTTTTGCGACCGCACCGCAAAACCGTGCGATTAGTAGACGAAAGGACGTGCCTCTCCAATGAGAACCAAAACATTTGATTGCAAGGTCAAAGGTCAACCGATTCCTCCACGGGAAAACACGTCTGATATATTCTATACAACACTGGTGACGGCATGTGCGTCACATGACAGGAATATGTTGTCGACCCAGCTAACTTATACACTTAGCGAATGGGTAAAAAGATTCTTCTACCTTGCCCGATTTAGGTTTTCTTGTAGATGTGATATTCACTCCAAAAATAGTGATGAAAACATAAGAGTTTGTCACATAAACTGAAAATAAAAAATTAAACTTTTCACTCGAAGGAAGACTTGAACCTAGGACCTCTTGTTTCGTAGTTGCTCTCGCTAACCACGGGAACACGGCGCACCCTGACCTCCAGTGTCCTTGATGTTGCATATCTTCGCATGGACTACTAAGTTTGTATCTTTTTCTAATTTTTTTCATAGTTCCACACAACTTCTTCCTGTTTTCTCGATTGATCTGTGTTCAGTTTTTCAAGGTCTATCCACTGTGCCAACTTATAACTAAATCTGAGGGGGGTACGATGGGGAAGTTCCCTTGTAAGTCCAGGTGGTGGACTCAGTGCACGTGCCTGGTACTGTGACAGAGACCCAAATTTGTGACTGCCATTGGTGTCTCCATGTGGTCTCCTCATCTGGCATAGCCTCACATTCTAGTAGAACAGCTGGCTATGAATGAAACTGCTTTCAAAATTACAACTACTTGTATAGGATATCAGCACACCTGTTATGCCAATGTGCTGCTTCTGGTCGAGTTCTAGGCGATACCTCTGAAACCGACTGGTGGAGAATTCTAATTGCCTGTACTGCAAGAACTGTGCTTCACCACTGCGCTGATAGGTTTTTCAGAGCAGCTCTGTTGCTTTAACTGAAATGAAAACATCCTGCGCTCACCAGCTACCAGTGGCCCCTACAGTACTCCACATATTTCCGCAGATTTGCTGTGAAATGATAGTGGTACTATATACTATTGAATGTGGAGGAAATCATTAAGAATCATTTCTACTTATCTTGAAGTAGATGAGTCAGGGTACCACATTCCAGCTGAGACTGGGATACTAAAAACATACATCATTATTAATGGAGCACAAATTTACGAGGATATGGAAGTAAATCAGCCATGTCTTTTTCAAAATAATCATTGTGGTATTCCAATAACCTGCTTATGGAAAACATGTGAAACCTAAATCAGGATAGCCAGTTGGGTTTTAAATCCCACTTCTCCTCGATGTGAGACTCCGAACTAAAATGGTCTTATCCTGTTGAACTTTTAGCAACAGCACAGTGTAAAGTGAAATCAATACAGCAACTTCCCTCAACAGCAATGCTAAAATTGAAAGTGCAACCAAGCTTCTTACTGCATACAACATACAGGGCACCTTATAAAACACCATGTCTTCATTGCGTGTACTGATAAAGAGTTTGGGAGTATTTTTAGAGCACGCATGCTAAATATTCTTACCATTGGGCTCAGTGGTAGATTATCCTGGCTACCTACTGCCAGTAACCCAATGTGACAACCTTAAACTTAGAATTAATGTGACTGTGAAGATGAATGCATATATCAAGAAGGAAGCACTAATGATGCACGACACAAATGTTAAAATTGCAAAAATGCATGCATGCATTTATGCAATAAACTGATTTTGTGCTAATGGGTCAATGAGAATCCTCACAAACGTATCGTAATTCATGGACAGCTTGTACTCCAATCAACATTCAGCCACCATGGATTTACTACTTGAAGGCATTGGTGCTCTAACCAGGTAAGTCATAGTTACATACTTTTGAGTAAAACACAAGAAACTGTCCAGAAATTAGAAAACTTTATTAGTCAATTTTGTCTTTTCCCACACTTTATTTGGATCTCGCCAACACATCATAATAGGTTACTATGTAATGAAACAAAGATTTATTATTATACTCGAAACATCTGTTATCAAAACTGGCAAGCCACAAAATTTACGAAAGTGAGTTAAAGTTAACAGTTTAAAGTAGCATATAACTATTGAGTGAAACAAGAATATGCTTCAAAATTGGCCATTTCTTCATGTTAAAGAGCACTGAATTCTTGGTCATGGAACAGAATGTGCCAGGTCTTGCAGGCAGTGTATTCATAACCGGCCATGTCAAGGAGCAAGCAACAATCTTCATGTTGTAGCATTTTTGTTTGGAATCTTGTGTTGGCAGACAACAATGTGAGACCATACCCGTATGCAAAATAATTCGTTATATTGTATATTCTTTGAAGTCAGACTATATCTTCTGTACATTAGCAACACCAGTCTTTTGCACTAATTTCCATATTTGTGCGATTTTTGCCATGATTTTACAATAATGATTATGGGAAGTAGCAAAGTCTGTGTATCAGTGGAAATTCGCTGGCTCAAATGACACCTCACCCAGTAATCAAAGGCATTACTCTTCCTGTCTCTAAAACAAAAGACATAAAAAAACTCCTCCAGAAACATTTTGGCCAAGCATAGAAAGATCTTCAGATGATACTCTTTTATATGATAATATTGGCGAGTGAAACAGTTAACACTGGTAATAAGAGTTCCAACAAAGTCTTCAAAGTCTGTTGTTATGGTTCATGTGAAATGCCTGATATTGTAATCTAAATGACAGCAAATTGAAGAATTAAAATAACAGTATTACTCCGTATACAATGAAGTGCCAAAGAAACTGTTATAGGCATGTGCATTCAAATACAGATATATGTAAACAGGCAGAATATGGCATTGCGGTCAGCAACACCTAATATAAGACAACAAGTGTTTGGCGCAGTTGTTACATTGGTTACTGCTGCTACAATGGCAGGTTATAGAGATTTAAATGAGTCTGTACTTTGTGTTATAGTCGGTGCACGAGCAAAGCGAGACAGCATCTTCGAGGTAGCGATGGGGTGGGGATTTTCCTACATGACCATTTCACAAGTGTACTGTGAATGTCAGGAATCTGGTAAAACATCAAATAGGCGACATCGCTGTGGCTGGAAAAAGATCCTGCAAGAACAGGACCGACGACGACTGAAGAGAATCATTCAACATTACAGAAGTGCAACCCTTTAGCAAAGTGTTGCAGATTTCGATGCTGGGCCATCACCAAGTGTCAGCGTGTGAACCATTCAACGAAACGTCATCAATATGGGCTTTTGGAGCCAAAGGCCCACTCGTGCACCCCTGACGAGTGCACGACACAAAGCTTTATGCCTTGCCTGGGCCCGTCAACTCTGACATTGGACTGTTGATGACTGGAAACATGTTGTCTGGTCAGATGAGACTCATTTCAAATTGTATCGAGCGGATGGACATGTACGGGTATGGAGTCAACGTCATGAATCCATGGAAACTGCATTTCAGTAGGTGGCTGTTCAAGCTGATGGAGACTCTGTAATGGTGTGGGGTGTGTGCAGTTGGAGTGATATGAGACCCCTGATACGTCTAGCTACAACTCTGACGGGTGACACTTATGTAAGCATCCTGCCTGATCACCTGCATCCATTCATGTCCATCATGCTATCAAACGGACTTGTGCAATTCCACCAGGACAATGCGACACCCTACATGTCCAGAATTGCTAAACAGTGGCTCCAGGAATACTCTTCTGGTTTAAACACTTCCACTGGCCACCAAACTTCCCAGACATGAACATGATTGAGCATATCTGATATGCCTTGCAACTTGCTGTTCAGAAGACATCTCCACCCCCTCGTACTCATATGGAGTTATAAATGGTCCTCCAGGATTCATCGTATCAGTTCTCTCCAGCACCACTTCAGACATTAGTTGAGTCCATGCAACACCGTTTGCGGCAGTTCTGCGAGCTTGTGGGGCCCCTACATGATATTAGGCAGGTGTACCAGTTTCTTTGTTTCTTCAGTATATGTAAACAGTATCTATTATTATAATGAGTCTATTAGCATACTTGATTATTTGTAAATCATTTTCTTTTTATTCTGTTTAATGTCTGAGCAAACTAAAAGCTTCTATCGAGGTAAATCCAATTTTGTATTCTCCACAGTTTTTTGATGTTGTTCATGATATGTTGTTATCGAATTTATGTTGAAATGCTTCTTTTCATTACTATAAAGAAAAGTAATTACAATGTCCATTTAGGTTCATTTAGTTTCAGTTTTCACAAGATTTTGGAACTTAAAAAGAATACAGTTTTATAAAAAGAAAGAGTAAAATTATATAAAATTGCAACAAAAAGGACCTTGTCACTCTTGCGCCAAACAACTTTTATTTTTTCGCATGATGTCAAAAAAATAAAACAGTTAACTAAACACTACCATTAGCTCTTTATAGGTTACCAAAAGAAAAAAAAGGATACCATAATAGTAGTAATAGGTGTGGAAGCTTAATAAGAAGTTCATTGTACATCTTCTGATGGACTGTATGTAGCATCTGTAACAGTTCTATCCTGGTCCGCCTTATTATAAAATACATGTCTGACACTGGAAAATAGTTCTTGGCAAGCTTCATGACATTTTTATATTTTTCATATTTAAGTGGCAGAGCTACTTTATGAAGATTTTGCTCAAGGAAAGTCAATGTAGTTGAGGCCTTCTGAATGATAAAATCATGATAGATAACTTGTGGTAATTACTCACTACAATGAACTACATGCTTATGTGCAGTGGACTACTCAAAGAACCTGTACTTTGCAATAGCAAACTTCTCGTTATCACCACTCTCAATGTTAGGCCAAAACATCTTTTTTGGGTGGGACAAGAAGTCTAAAATAGATCTTGTGTAACATTAATCACAGTGAATAGTATTTCACATTCCACAATCTGATTGCTGTTTGATGCAATGAAAAAGCAAGCCCAGGACATGTCTGGTTCTCGACCCAACCACTCAACATCAGCAAGTACATTCCCTGTCTATTCTGAACTGATCCCATGGACAGGTCTCATTTTTGCTTGATCAAGAAACTTTCAAAAAATGAATATTTTTGGCCAAAAGTGGACATATATGGTTATTGAACCAATGCTCTCAGTTAGTCCCAACCTAATGTGGCACTGGTATTCCATACATCTAATCTCTACAGTTCTAGTTGTTTGGTCAATATACGACTCATGACATTCTCATGGAATACTGCAGTTTTGTGGCTTCTGTAAGTCAAAATTGTCTTTTACAGTGCCAAGAAGACTGCCATATTTCTTGACAATTCTGCTGATCGTTGCACCATCACCTTTGGTTTGTCTTCTTCTTTCTTCCTGGATACTGATGGACAAAACACATTTTGTTTAATGGAATAGCCTTTTTTATGGACAATTTTATGTAAACATTGAAGTCCAGTGTCCCAGCTCTTTCATGTGACAGTGTGTCACCCTATGAATCCAGGTCTATTATTCTGATTAGGGTGGTGACAGCTATTTGCCTAGAGGTACAGGTCAGTGTGGGTGAGCTTCTGGTAGACACTTGTCGCTAGTGACTCATGTGACACTTGCCTCACCAGGACATTTAAAAGTAGTGTCTACACAGCTTTTTCAAGCTCCATGGTGAAGCTAATGTTAAGGAGGTGTGAGTTCTGATGAAGAATAACTCATCGAATTTATTCATTCTGTGAGGCAATATTAAAAAAATACACTGACACATAATTTCAAAATCAATTATTGCTTATAGAAGTAAAGCCAATCGTGACCTATAGCAGCAGACTCTTTGACTCTAGCATAAATTGATATTACATAAATTCTATTTTTTATACATGAGACATGTTTGTAACAACAGCACAACATTGCTGTTTGCTTGCTGATTCCAGAGATGCCATACAGTTATTCTGGAACTATATTTTATGGTTCCCGTATGAAATCCATATTTCAGTTATTGAAAGCAGTTAAATTAATTAATCATCCCATCTTTTGCTGCCATCTATAAGAATTGAAGATTACAGTAGGATAATAGATTTAATGGAGGACCTATTCATTTGGCCAATTCCAGAATTATAGTACATATTAATGAAGGAAGTTGTGATGCAATACTGAAATCCAATTAAATGACTGTTTTCAAAAGTAACATTTATTCAGCTAACGATAGAGGACAAAAGATCATGTTTTTACAGACACAACTGTAACCCAAACACATAAGGTGAATTAATATTAACACATATTAATCATAATATTAAATTCTCCATAACTTCAGAAATATTACAGACTCACAAAATCTAGGATCACTTTTGGAATCTGCACAAAAGTTCCTTTTAAATGAGACATTTTACACAATATTTCACACTCATTTTATATTTCATAAAAATTACATGTATTTCATTTTGCTAAAGTAGCAGAACAAGCTGTAGACAAAATAGTTGACTCAAATATGGTTACTATTAATATACATAAGACTATATTAATATACAAACGATAAAATCTTTTGAATTAAAACTAATATAAATTTAAATGGTGCTAATCATCATGCAGCTTAGTTCTACTGTGAAGTATATATTTCTGCTTTGTCTGTGATGTAGCACTCCTTAAACTTGTGGGGAGAGGCAAGTCTACGAACAGACGCTGAAAGGTAGTTTGGACTGACTTGGTGTTGAGGTAGGTCCTTAAGAACGATAATGCTTGCATTCACATGAGTACCTTCCAAAAGTAGGTTAGAAGTAGTGGGAAAATATTTCTGAATGCTTGATGTTATTGTGAACTTCGTATATGAAATAAATATCATGTTATGAAAGATTCTGATTTATTAATATTTACATAGCTCAAGTGAATTCTGGTCTTAGTCCAGGAATAGACTGCAGCAAGTTTAACTTATCATGTATTATTAATGAAATCCATTAGTAGGATTTATGTCATTGGTTGAATGGGAGCTCAGAATTTTAATTTTTTTAACCTTATAATACAGCCATCAGGTGTGTGCCATATTACAAAGGTGCCACTTCCTCTCTCAACTGCATTCACTAGAAGACACATATAATCCAATGATTGATGGTTTGAGGAAGCAGATAATGATGGATATTATGGAGCATAGTTACTTTTCTGAGGTGATGAACAATAGTATTTATTGTCAAAAGCATGACACAATGAATTGTTTTAAATATTCACAAGTAATTAACATTCTCCATGCTACTACATGAGTTCTGTTATTCCAAAGTGAAACTCTCAAATGAAATAATGCAGGTGCAGGTCTGCCCATACATCTTATCCCAACTGTGCAGTCCACAGCTCATGCGACTCACCTCACCTCAGCCTGCCAACTGCCAGCAGCCTCCCTGCACTGGCACTCAGCATCAATGATCAGACTTTATCCAAGACAATGTCAGTGGGCAGCAATAACTTTAAACTTTTATTTTATTTTATTTTATTGGCTTCTAGCATATAAACTTTTTGAGTTTAAACTTCTACATTGGCGAAACATGAGATAGCTGCAACACAGACACTTTAGTTACACAGTTTGATGAATTGGCTCTCAGCTATTATAAATAATAGCAAATAACTCAACATGTGATAATGCCACTATACCACTTCTATCATTCAATACTCAAACGAAGTGTGTTGGGACCCTTGCTGTTCATTCTGTGTATTGATGGCCTTGCAGACAATATTAATAGTAGCTTCAGAATTTCTGCAGATGATGCAGTTATCTATAATGAAGTACTGTCTGAAAGAAGCTGCATAAATATTGTCAGATCTTGATAAGATTTCAGAGGGCTGCAAAAATTGACAACTTGCTTTAAATGTACAAAAATATGAAATTGTGCCCATCACAAAATTTAAAAAATGTGGTATCCTATAACATCAGTGGGTCACTGTTTGCAAGCAACCAACTCATACAAATACCTGGGTGTAACACATTTTAGGGATATAAAATGGAATGATCACATAGGCTCACTTGTGGGTAAAACAGTGGTAGACATAGTGGTGGCTTTGCAGCAGGCTGAGTAGGCTGGAGCCTAGGATGGCAGATTTTATGGGTGGCAAATCTGGGGCCATTTTTTGATGTCCTACAGAAATTAAAAATATACATATTTATGTACCTAAATATTATTAAGTCAACACAAACAATTCAACATGTAATATGTTTCAGCACTCAGATAAATTTTTCTACAGTTTGAGTAGTTGCATTTGACTGCGGTGCGGGAACGAGTAACATGACCATCCGCTAAGTATGCCTGAATGAATTGACTGCAGGAATCGAAGTAGGATTGTGCTGTTTTAGGAAGGAAGGAAGGAAGATCGAGCTTAATTCCCATCAACATTGAAGTCATTAGAGACAGAGCACAAGCTCAGAGTGTGTCAAGGATGTGGAAGGAAATCAGCTGTGTTCTTTCAAAGGACCCATCCTGGCATTTGCCTGAAGCGATGCAGGGAAATTGTGGAAAACCTTTACCTGGATGGCCGGATGTGGGTTTGAACTGTCATCTTCCTGAATTTGACATCAGTGTGCTAAGTGTTGTGTTGTTGTAAGCATATGCCATGTGATGGCACTGAGTTTGAGAGAGACAGATAGAAAGCGGTGATTCAAACGGAGATGTCCCATCCCGTATTTATTTCAAAAACAAAAGAAAAGCCGCCTCATTTGATTACATCCTGCAATTTCAAATGCTATCCGTCCACAATAACTTGATGATTTATTTGGTGGCAACTGGAAAAGGCCTTGCCGCTTGCTGTCAAGGTAAGTGGAAGGCAGTGTCTGCTGACTGCAACAGTGCTAGTACCATTACCCTTAACAATGTGCACAGTACCACTTTGTTTCTATGATAGGACTGTTGACATTTTTAAAAATAGCGAGAATCTGATATATTGATACTTATAAAAATATCATTGTCGGCCCTCAATATATTGGAAAAAGTACCGATATATTGATATATCAACGGAAAATACGTCAATGTGCCTGCCTATAAAAATAATGTGTGCTTATTTCCTCAACCAAAAATACATTCCATTCCAAAGGTAAGTCTTGATAGTCTGGTCAACCAATGAGAACAAAGTTACCATCAGCCAATGGAAACTTTTGGCATGAATCAACTGGAAATTAACTTCTGACAGTCACAACATTTGTGAGTCAGTAAAAGAGTGGAGAAACAAAAGAAATATTCACCATGAAATGGCTGAGAGTTGCAAAAACTACAAATTGTACCAGTTCAGCAAATTGTGAATGCAACTTTGTGTGTTGCCTCCTTTTATCCGCACAAAGCCATGATTCACCTTGACGTTTACTAGGTCTACAACTTTGCTTCTTCTGTTTTTTTCTGGAAGTTTGGGGCTTTATTGTGAAAAAAAAACTTACAAAAAAAATTATGATTCATAGTATTGCCCATTGCTGGCCACTACATTCACCCATCTTTTGGATAGCATACGAATCCCATGATGGAAGAACAGGGCGTCTTTTGTGGGGATCCATGAATCAATTCAATTTTGCACTTGTTCATATGATCGGAAGTGCTGGTCAGCCAGACTGTATGTCACTGATCGAAAAAGGTGGTAGTCAGAGAGAGCAACATATGGAAAATACGGCGGGAGAGATAGGACTTCTGATTTCAACATTTCCATGTGTATTTTGACTGGTTTTGCGACATGGGGTCGAGCACTAACCTGCTGCAAAATTACCTTTATGTGTCTATCGGTGTATTGTGGTCGTTTTTGTTTCAGTGCTGAGTTCAAATGTATCAATTGCTTTCGATAATGATGTCCTGTGACTGTCTTCATCTGTTTCAGTAGCTACGAAAACATTCTGTCTTCCACCGCCATGCCAGTCTTTGACAATCAAAATCACCATTCTTAAGGCATTGAAAACATTCTCTGCACATTCTTCCACTAATAGTTCCTTCACCATTGGTCTTACACAGCATTTTAAGAGCCACAGCTGCAGATTTCTTCATGTTAAAGCAGAAAATTAAAACTTCCTGCAAATGGCAAGAAATGGGTATCTAAGTTGACATACTTAATCGAGAATAACCTTATGATGCAATCACAAATTGACTAATATTTTCATGGCATTATGTTTACAGATGCATAAGCTTATTGTATTACACCTATGACCAACCACCCAAACCCCACTTGTCACTACTGCTGTCTATTGCAAAAGAGCGGAAGCAAAGTTGTAGACCTAATAATATAACGTGTTCGGTAGTGTTGTAATGTGGAATATTCATACCCCACAAAACCAAGATTCATCATGAATTTTTATATTGCCAGTATGCAGACCTAATTTGAATTTGTATTGTGGAAGTTATGATTTATTGATACATCTTTAAACATCTATGCAGTTGATATCATTTTACATAGCTACACAAAAAGTCACACAGTTTTAACATTTTCAAGGTGTGGTGCATAAGTAGGTACTATAATACCAAATAATACACCCATTACTAAAAACACTGATTTATTGTACTTGATGGCACAATGTATACAGCACAAAGACAAAGAAAAGTGCACCAAGATGTGGGTCTCTGCTTCACGCTCCAAAGAACATGGCAAAGAGAAATCAAACCTTTGTAGCTGGTGACAGTCAATGTTTAACTACTTCTGTGAACGTTGCCACAAAGGAATATATATGGTTCATATTGGACACATTCAATAATCATTAAATATAAATACGCCATGCAGAATGAAAAAAGGAGAAATGGTACGTATAACACACTATACATGCCGAGAAAAACATTTTAACAAATATAAATGAGATATGCTTGATACATGTTAATCATTAAGTATAAATACACTATGAAAATAAAATGCAACTGTATGATACAATATTTTCAGAATAGCTCAAGTAATATAGTGGCTATATCATACAGTAGCTTTAGTAGATTAGATGATTTTTATTACATATTTTGAATTCTTCTACCATATAAAAGGTTTTTTGTTCAAGCCACCTTTTTGTAATATTTCTGAAGACATTGAGTGAGACACTGTGTGCTGTAGGTGGTAGCATATTAAATAATTGTAGCCCTATGTATGGGTAACTATTTCGGGTTTCTTCAACTGCAATAACTGGGATGTCTATTATCTGCCATTCACGTGTGCAGCTGAGAATAAATGGTAATGCAGCTGTTAGTATTATGAGTATGGGCTTTTTCTGCCGAATAAAAATTCTTTTTGATCCAGAGTAGTTACCCCATAACAGCACTGCATATGTGAGGTGACTGTGAAAAATAGTATACAAGTCCCAAGTTTAATTCACAGATAGGTGACTCCAGCTTAATTTTACATACATAGTTAGTGCGAGTTTCCCAAGTTAATTTTGGGTCAAGGTGAATGCCAAGAAGCTTAACTGAGGCACAACAGGTGTCATTCGTACATAGACTGAAAAGAATATTTACAGTTTTAGAGTGGTTAACTTGTAATTCATTTGCTCTGGGTCATATACCGGATATTCTAAGCTGTTCTGCACTTTTCTGCTTGAGTGTGTCCAAAGCACTATCAACTGTAACTAAGGTGGTATCGTGTGCATGTAGTATGGAGTTAAGTGATATCTTACTGGACAAATAATTTATAAAAATTATGAAAAGCAAGAGTCCAAGCATGGGATCTCTTGGGCCACCTTGTGTTACTTCCAGAGTGTCAGATTTGTTTTTATTAATACGTAAAATTCCTCTTCTCTCACTCAGATAAGATGTAATCAGACATAGAACCTTGCCTTGAAAACCATAAGAGAGGAGCTTTTTTAATAGAGTTCTGTGGCTGACACAGTCGAAAGCTTTACTCGGGTCTACAAGCGTGGCATTGACAGAAAGTTTGGATTCGAATGCAGACAAAGTGAAAGAAATAATATTTTCCTTGCAGTTGGTTAGACAGGTCTGAATTCATATTCAGAATCACTAAAAATGTTGGTGGCAGACATATGCTTATGGATTTGGAGTTGCATACAGTGCTCTACTACATCCAACAGAATGGGCATTAGAGAAATTCGTTGATAATTTCTTGGACATGACTTACCTTCTTTTTTGTGTAGTGGTGTGACCACTCATTTTAAGCATGACTCAGTTGCAATAGAGGAATTTATGTGAAGTCATTCACAAAGTAGGCATTGAATTCATATGATGTGATATTAACATACAGTCATCACTTTTATAATTCTTGCTTGCTCCCAGTTCAGTCTTTACAACATTCCAAGCAGCTTTACACTTCTTATGGGACTTACTAATGTAATTGTCATTTGCTTTACACTTCGCTAACCTGGTTTCTGATCTGATTTACTCTTTAACTCAATGTAACTAGCTTTGTCTGAATCATAATTTTTATATTTATCATAGTAAATCATAGCAATGTTCTAAGCCTCTGCAGAGTGGGTGCGAACCACTCGGATATAGAATCAAGTTTTTGGGTTGTTGCATTATTTCTTTTCAGAACCTTTGGGCAACAGAAGCCTGTGACTAAATCAAAGCTATTGTGGTACATACACATCCAGCTGACCTTCACTTAACCAATGTTCATTAACAAATAATATGATGTAAAGAAATGATGACAAGATACAGACTGGGTGAAAAATTCCCAGAGAAAAGAACATATAAAAAACCAAAGAGAAAATGTGTGAAAGCATAATTATTAAATTATCATTATTTGAACATGTATGCTGCCTATTCATTACTGAAAGGAGGTTTACAAACCAGTAAAACAAATAAATGAGCAGCTAACATTTGTCCAGTAGAAAGCTGCAGTGTTCATTGGAGGCATGACATCAGCAACACTTAATACTTTTATGCACTTCTGATAGGATTACCATAGTCTGAAACCCCAAACTGAGGACACCTGCAACAAGATTGATGACCATGCTTTTAGGGCAGTTCTAGTCTGGACCTTGATATAAGGGTAGAATGAGGCAAAGATTGTTGATATCATATCATATATAGCTGTTCTAAAAAGGTGTTTAAAAAAAATGAAGTATGACTACCATACCTCTTATTTGTAGCATAGCACAGGTAATCATATAGTTTTTTTTTTTTTTTTAAATAGATAAGTATGGATGCTGCAAAACAAAAACAGTGACTGTGAGAATTTTATGATGATCTCATATGACTGTATTAGAAATGAAACAAACAAAATAAAAATGTTATAGCCTACACATCACCCATACCTACTTTACTTTAGATACCATGTCCCTTACATATTTTTCACTGGACTGAATTTTGTTTAAAAGTTCCTTTTGCTGATACAAATAAAATGTTACCATTTTACACATTGAGCTGTCAGTCTGTTTCTCTCCTTTGTCCACTGTGTTTGTATTAATGAGAACAACCTCTCAACACAAGCATTATGGGCTGGCACTTAAAAGAAAAAATACACAGTTTTAATTAATTCACTAAACTGTTCTTCATCACAAGATAACTCAATGTACTTGCACCATTGTTTCTGGCTTGGTCCAAGTTTTCTGTCATAAGTGGCCATGATTTCCTTTCTAAATTTGAAAACTGATCTAAACACTTTTCATATAAATTTCAATATTCTTATCAAACAAAAATTCGATATATTCCTCCTCATAAGTCCATAATGATGTAATTTAGTAATTGAAGTAAAAAGCATATAAATTTTTGATGAAATGCGAAGAAAACCAAAACCAAAAGATCCTATTTCCCAAAATTAAAAAAGGTGGACATTTGCAAAAAAACATAAAAATGTAAGTGGATGCTACATTAAATCTCAAAAATCAAACAACGGAAAATCCAGGATGGAATGTAACAATATTAGAGAAAGAAAGATGCTACTCACTATATAACGGAGCTGCTGAGTCGCGATAGGCACAACAAAAAGATTGACACAATTATAGCTTTCAGATGGTGAGTAGAAACTTTCCTTCTCTAATATTGTTAAATGTCAAAAATGTATATGTGTCCACATAAATGCAGACAAATGCTAACTTGTGATGTAGCACCACGTTTATAAAGCTTTGATGTAACACTATCGGCAAAACCATGTACTTTTATGTTTCCTTGCTAAGGTTGTGGGTCTTTTCAGTAGCAGTAGCTATCATTGGTACATGCAGTTGTTGCAATTAAGCCTTGTGTATTCCTCTCACTGTTTTATAAATCTGATCAGTAATAGAACATCTAACTTTGGTTATAGTGTTCAAAACAAGAAGTGTCTGTAAGGGATAACAGTTGAGGACTGTAAGAGTTTAGATTAGTGAGTTTTGCTACTCTAGGCCTAATCCTGCCCTGCAGTTGTAACTAAGTGAAGGCAGCGGTCACTAAGCAGTTACTGTATTATGTCACAAAGTACGCTCCGTAGGTCTATAATCGCTGTTCCAAAATCAGTGCCATTCTGCTTCAGATAACTTTACCTGTGCTGTGACATGTTATTTTGTTAGGAACAGCCTGAATTTTCTGAAATGTGTGGATTACTGCCTTTTATGGATTACACCCTCAGTCATCTACTTTGAGATCTGATATAAGGAAAGTAAAAGAAAAATTAATTTTACAGTACTTGGGGCACAGACGACTTCGGTCAATCTTTCTGTGCTGCCTTCTAGCAGCCTTTGATCCTGTTCTTGCTGTTGGCACACAAAACAGATAGCTTCATGTTTCAATCTAAGTGTGCTTGTGTAAATCTCATCTAGAACATACGTGCTACAAAAATATCTATAGTTCAATAATGTAAGACATCAGATCTTCTTTGTGGGTACATGTACACCACAAATTAGTTGCCCACAGATGAGTAATTGCCTGTCTTCAGTTTTTGTTTTTATTGTTAGGTTGTTGTAATTGGTAATTAGTTTCACATTTAGGTAACAGGTTGAGAACTAAAACCATCATATGTGGGTGGAAGAATAAGGATGTCTTGGTGGCAAGCACATACAGGACACACGGGTATGATGACTGCTTTCAAATACTTGAGGTCACCGCATTTTCTGTTGGAAGTCAGGCACCACTTGATAGATTCATATTCAGGACAAAAATCCTCATGGAATCAAACATGTTGAAGATTCATATGAGCCAGAAGGTTCTTGCAGCTGCAAGATTTCATGCAATCATAGACTATCAGTCATTTGCTGTTATGTTTGATTGATCCACTGGGAAGATCACGTAATGTATAGTTGTTTTGTCAGTTGAAATGGAAAGCTTGTTTTTCAGTGGCTGAGTACCCTCCCATTTAAACATTGCTTTAGAAGCAACAATGAACCTCTACCAAATGGCAAAAGCCTGATGTTTGTTGTTTTAGGCTGTTAAGAATGAACTCATGCCATATTTCATGTTTAGTATGATCATGTTGTTCTGTTGAAAATATCCTGCTACTTAAATGGAAGTTTTTATAGATTGCAGTGTACAATTTTGTAATATGTCTTGTGTTGTGGGAATATTATCTGGTGGCAATTTATGCAGGCATAACCTGTTCTCATTATGTAGCTCTAACTGTAAAAGAAATACTGTAATGATCTCTCACTTAAACCTGATGTCATGATTTGCTCTAAACATGGTTGGCAGAGAACTCAATGTTGAGGTTCTCAAACATTATCTCCCATACAAAAAAGCACATAGGTTTTTTTGGCTAGAAATTACTGTATCCTCCACCACACAAATGTCTGGTAAGATGTTTTAAGTTTTTCCTTATACTGGAAAACAATTACAGATAAGTATGTTGTTCAAATTTTGTAGCAGTATAGGCTATGTAAAATACTTTCTGATGCAAATAACAAACTGATGAGTTATGCAGGTAATGTACATGAAAAATGCCAGCAGTGAATAGTCTGAATGGACAGATGTGTCAGAAAAATGTCCAGTTTCAGAAAATTACCTTAACGTAAGTTATACAAAGTTGTTAGTCTAATCTACAATAAAACAGGCCATTATAAGCTATTGCTCACAAAATAAATATGAAAATGTGCGGGTTGGCAATCACAGAGTATGTGAACTACCCACAGTAATTGTATAGATGTTCTCACTGCATGTCAAATATCAATCTACACAAACATGTACAGGGCCCAGCAAAAAGACCTCCCATATTTCAAAAGGTAGTTACAAACAAACCAAGATACAGAGTAAATACTTTCATTTGTGAACTACAAATACTATGCCATTTTACATTAGTAGGTTTTAAAAATTATGTGCAGTAAATGACATCCTCCATTGCTGACACATTGACAAAATATTTGCTGGAAGCTGTCCAAAGTTCTTTGTGTCATTTTTGGTGGAATGTCAACCACTTCCTGGGTGACTGCCTCCTGATATGCTTGCAGGATTGTGGGGCAGCATTTGTACACTTGAAGCTTTAAGTACTCCCAAAGAAAAAAATCACAAGGAGACAAAATAAGTGACCTGGGGGGCCTGGCGATGTCTCCTCTCGAAGGCAGGAAATGTCCTGGACACAACGATCTCAAAATTTGTAGAGAATTCTGAAAGGTGTGAGCTGCGGCTCCATGTTGTTGGAACCAGATGCTCCCTCTTAATGGTCTCCAACAAACAGGTTTAACTTAAGCCACTATCATGTGACAGTGGCAATTTGAATTAACTGTTCCCATTACACCACCTCCTTCGGAGAAATACGGGGCTCACACACCTAATTCAGTGACCAAACTGTCACACTATAGCTGTGAACTGTTGCTGAAGTTCCCGAGTATTTTCCACTGCCCAGTAGCGGAAATTTTGTTTATTTACAGTAGAAGTGTGTCTCATCACAAGAAATAAAAATAGCACCTGGGGAATGTTCTGAAGAATTCCTCACACAGGTTTGTGAGTTTCAAAATGACTCTCACTTCATTCTTGGATAACCATCACTTTGTAAGGGTGCATGTGAACATCTCTGTGCAAATGGTCCTATCAGATAATCCCAAGCTAGCTGCATGATTAAGTGTTGAATGCTTTGGAGATTGCTGGATGGATACTTTCACATGCACCACATTTTCCAGTGTTTTTGCACTCCAAGGTCGGCCCATAGATTTTCTTTTGGCTGTAGAACTGATGCTCTAGAGTTTGACACCCAAACTTGAATATCTTTCCTGACAGGAACAGAATCATGTCAGCCAAGCTCAACCGAATGTGAAATGGTCACTGAGTAGTTGTCTCAGAACCACCACAAAAACGTAAATTTTGCGAAAAAAAAGAAATCGTGTGAAAACTGTGAGGGCGAAATTACGAAGCTAAATGAACAAATTAGTAGCCTACAGTTCATAATCAATGCCCTGGAAATGGATATTACTAAAATTCAAGAAAAAAAAAAAAAAAAAAAAAAAACTGAAGCGAACACGCCACATTTTCTGCAAGATAGTTCGACAGTTTCTGAAAAGTGGACAAAGGTGAAGTGCAGCAGCCGCAAACAAAAAAAAGTACAATATCAAGAGAACTGTGAAATAAATGTAAGCTTCGTGCACGACAACTTATTTCAAGTACTTTCCACAACAGATTGTGGAAGTGCAGTGTTTAGTGATAGTGCTCATGAACCGTGTGAAAAGCAAAAGGTTCTTGTAAATAAGCCAGAACAAAAAAATTCGTTGATGCAGAAAAATAATAAATCCGACGTAAATTTAGTAAACAAACATCTGCCAGCCTTATGTAGTTCCGATGGATTATCGGCTTGTGTGAAAAAGAAAGAGGAAATAATCACTGCAGTTAGGCCTACATTTTGTAGCTCCAAAACAATTACAAAAATCGAAATATATTCAGACAACCAAGGGCAAAACATAGCTACTGACTTTCGTAATAAAAGCAATGTGAACTTAACTTCCATGGTGAAACCAGATGTGAAATTCTGCAGAGCAACTGCAATAAGCCACGAAAAAATTCCCACATTAAGGAACAAAGACTTTGCCGTTTTCCTGGCGGGAACAAACGACGTTGCAAGAAACGAAAAACAAGATCTGTTGCTTTCACTAAAAAGGTGACTGTATGAACTAAGATGTACTAACGTCATTGTATTTTCAGTACCACATCGTCATTACCTAGCGGAATGGTCCTGCGTTAACAAAGAAGTGGAAAGTGCAAATAGTGAGATGAAACAGATATGCAGACGATTTGAAAATGTGACTTTCATTGATATAAGCAAACTAGGAAGGAGATTGCATACTGGACATGGTTTCCACCTAAATAGATTAGAAAAAAAATTTTGTAATTGCAAAAATAAGAGAAATAGTAAATGCCAAATGAAAGTAAGTTGTGACACTTCAAACGTAATTCCCCTTAAGGACAAGACCCACAAACTACTTGGTGAATCTGAAAATGAAGCATCACCACTACAAGACAAGTGTGATGTTCTGACATTGTAAGAAAACACTCCAAGTGCTAGAAGTTCTCAAGGAAACCTATCAATAACAACAGAACCAACACCTGAAGTATCAGAAACAGCTACACCATCATCATCATCATCAACAACAACAACAACAACAACAACAGAAATGACAGCATCAATGACACTGGGAGCTACACCAGGAGCAGCAGCAGCAGCAGCAAGCAACTCACCATATCCCAGTGAACGACCTACAAGGTGCAGAAAACCTGTCCTTCTGGAGGATTTTTGGTACCTCGACAGGGCAAGGAACAGAGTATGACACCACAAAATGTAAATGCAAATGTAACCAGTTCTCATCCTCATCACCTGCAGATTCTAAGCTTAAACATTCAGTGTCTTAGAAATAAATCTTTAAAACTTGAGGTAGCTATGAACAGTGCAAATATTGACTGCATGTGCATTGTGGAGCATTGGTGCACAAGTTTTGAGCTAAGTAGCATTAATATTCATCCATTTAAGTTGGCAAGCCAATATTGTAGAAAAAATAGCAAAAATGGAGGTGTATGTATTTTTACCAAACCAAGTATCGGCTATAAAAGAAGGTGTGAAGCTGAATCATTGAGTGTGGAAAATCATTTTGAAGCAGCAGCTGTGCAGTTGAATGAAATACAGGGAAAAGTCATAGTCATAGCAACATACAGACCACCTACTGGTGATGCAGACATATTCTTTAACCAATTAGAAATATTGCTTAACACTCTGTTCACCGATAGAGCCACTGTAGTTGTGTGTGGCGGCTTCAATATTAATCTTATGAGTGAAAGTAGGCTAAAAGACCAGTTCCTAAATCTGTTATGTAGTTTCAACCTGCTTCCACACATACACACACCCAGAAAAATAACAAATAATACAGTCAGTCTTATTGATAATATACTTTCACATGCACCACATTTTCCAGTGTTTTTGCACTCCAAGGTCGGCCCATAGATTTTCTTTTGGCTGTAGAACTGATGCTCTAGAGTTTGACACCCAAACTTGAATATCTTTCCTGACAGGAACAGAATCATGTCAGCCAAGCTCAACCGAATGTGAAATGGTCACTGAGTAGTTGTCTCAGAACCACCACAAAAACGTAAATTTTGCGACAAAAAAGAAATCGTGTGAAAACTGTGAGGGCGAAATTACGAAGCTAAATGAACAAATTAGTAGCCTACAGTTCATAATCAATGCCCTGGAAATGGATATTACTAAAATTCAAGAAAAAAAAAAAAAAAAAAAAAAAACTGAAGCGAACACGCCACATTTTCTGCAAGATAGTTCGACAGTTTCTGAAAAGTGGACAAAGGTGAAGTGCAGCAGCCGCAAACAAAAAAAAGTACAATATCAAGAGAACTGTGAAATAAATGTAAGCTTCGTGCACGACAACTTATTTCAAGTACTTTCCACAACAGATTGTGGAAGTGCAGTGTTTAGTGATAGTGCTCATGAACCGTGTGAAAAGCAAAAGGTTCTTGTAAATAAGCCAGAACAAAAAAATTCGTTGATGCAGAAAAATAATAAATCCGACGTAAATTTAGTAAACAAACATCTGCCAGCCTTATGTAGTTCCGATGGATTATCGGCTTGTGTGAAAAAGAAAGAGGAAATAATCAGTGCAGTTAGGCCTACATTTTGTAGCTCCAAAACAATTACAAAAATCGAAATATATTCAGACAACCAAGGGCAAAACATAGCTACTGACTTTCGTAATAAAAGCAATGTGAACTTAACTTCCATAGTGAAACCAGATGTGAAATTCTGCAGAGCAACTGCAATAAGCCACGAAAAAATTCCCACATTAAGGAACAAAGACTTTGCCATTTTCCTGGCGGGAACAAACGACGTTGCAAGAAACGAAAAACAAGATCTGTTGCTTTCACTAAAAAGGTGACTGTATGAACTAAGATGTACTAACGTCATTGTATTTTCAGTACCACATCGTCATTACCTAGCGGAATGGTCCTGCGTTAACAAAGAAGTGGAAAGTGCAAATAGTGAGATGAAACAGATATGCAGACGATTTGAAAATGTGACTTTCATTGATATAAGCAAACTAGGAATGAGATTGCATACTAGACATGGTTTCCACCTAAATATGTTAGAAAAAAATTTTGTAATTGCAAAAATAAGAGAAATAGTAAATGCCAAATGAAAGTAAGTTGTGACACTTCAAACGTAATTCCCCTTAAGGACAAGACCCACAAACTACTTGGTGAATCTGAAAATGAAGCATCACCACTACAAGACAAGTGTGATGTTCTGACATTGTAAGAAAACACTCCAAGTGCTAGAAGTTCTCAAGGAAACCTATCAATAACAACAGAACCAACACCTGAAGTATCAGAAACAGCTACACCATCATCATCATCATCAACAACAACAACAACAACAACAACAGAAATGACAGCATCAATGACACTGGGAGCTACACCAGGAGCAGCAGCAGCAGCAGCAGCAAGCAGCTCACCATATCCCAGTGAACGACCTACAAGGTGCAGAAAACCTGTCCTTCTGGAGGATTTTTGGTACCTCGACAGGGCAAGGAACAGAGTATGACACCACAAAATGTAAATGCAAATGTAACCAGTTCTCATCCTCATCACCTGCAGATTCTAAGCTTAAACATTCAGTGTCTTAGAAATAAATCTTTAAAACTTGAGGTAGCTATGAACAGTGCAAATATTGACTGCATGTGCATTGTGGAGCATTGGTGCACAAGTTTTGAACTAAGTAGCATTAATATTCATCCATTTAAGTTGGCAAGCCAATATTGTAGAAAAAATAGCAAAAATGGAGGTGTATGTATTTTTACCAAACCAAGTATCAGCTATAAAAGAAGGTGTGAAGCTGAATCATTGAGTGTGGAAAATCATTTTGAAGCAGCAGCTGTGCAGTTGAATGAAATACAGGGAAAAGTCATAGTCATAGCAACATACAGACCACCTACTGGTGATGCAGACATATTCTTTAAGCAATTAGAAATATTGCTTAACACTCTGTTCACCGATAGAGCCACTGTAGTTGTGTGTGGTGGCTTCAATATTAATCTTATGAGTGAAAGTAGGCTAAAAGACCAGTTCCTAAATCTGTTATGTAGTTTCAACCTGCTTCCACACATACACACACCCAGAAAAATAACAAATAATACAGTCAGTCTTATTGATAATATATTTTCAAATGTAGGATGCACAGAAATTGAAGTAACAAATACTGATTTGGGATTATCAGACCACAATGATCTTTTCCTCAAATTTCCTTCAAGGCCACTGAAAGAGAAAAAAACACACTTCATGTATAAATGAAATTTTTCTACAGAAAACTGTGTAGAATTCATAAATATGCTAACTAATGAGGCTTGGGCAGAAGTACTATCCCTAACAAATACAAATGATGCATATAACACATTTTCTTCGAGTTTCATGGGATATTTTGAAATGTGTTTTCCAAAAAACTGTCAAAAATCAGGTCACATGGGAATACAAAGCCAAGTTCTTGGATCACAGCTGACATCAAAACTTCCTGTGGAACTCTAAAGAGACTAATTTCTAAAATGAAAACATCCACAGACCCACAATTCATTGAATATGTCAGGAATTACAAGAGGGTATATAGAAAAGTAATTGCTAAAGCGAAATTCATGAGCAATGATAGTTTTATAAGAGAGTCTGATAACAAATCAAAAGCCATATAGGGTATTGTGAAGACTGAAACGGGGAAGAGTTGTGAAAACCAAGACATTAGCCTCAAAAATTTAAAAAATGTCAATATTAATAAACAAGATTTGTCGAATTATATTAACAATTATTTCATAAATGCAACAACTTCTTTAAGCTTAATATTTACAAACGAAGAAAAACTGAATATCCAAAAACAGCTTGTAGGATGAGGTTAGAGACAACAAATGAGGGTGAAGTGTTGAAAGTGATACAAAGCTTGAAACCCAAAATGTCAGCTGGCATAGATGAGGTGCCTGTGTCAATCATAACAAGGACATCACCACAAATCGCAAAGTCCTTTGCACACATAGCCAATTTATCATTCAGTGAAGGAGCTTTTCCAGAAAGGCTGAAAATTTCAAAAGTGAAGCCATTATTTAAAAACGGCAACAAGTATAAGGTAAAAAACTATCGCCCAATATCTCTCCTCCCAGCATTTTCAAAAATATTAGAAAAACTGATGAAGCACCGAATCAACAAATATCTAAATGACCATAATTTACTAAACAGAAATCAGCATGGCTTCCAAGCACGTAAAAATACCGAAACAGCAGTAATGTGCTCCACTGAAAAAATAATCAAAAATCTAGAAAAAGATTATAGTGTAGTAGGAGTAAATTTAGACCTCTCCAAAGCTTTTGACACTGTGAACCAGGACATTCTTTTAGAAAAATTGGAAGCGTTGGGTATACATGGGATAGGAAAAAAATGGTTTGAATCATACCTAAAAAACAGAACACAGGTCGTAGGACTGACATCAACTTACTCCACCCACAAAATAAATTCAGTATCAGAGGCAAAAAATGTAGAAATAGGAGTACGGCAAGGCAGCATCCTAGGGCCCATATTGTTTCTTGTCTATATAAATGATTTTCACACCTCATATGATGCAGCCAAAGCAATGATATTTGCAGATGATACTAGTGTGATAATAAGTGCACCAAAGCAATTGCTACCAATAACTGCTGATAAAGTACTAAATTACATCCACTCTTGGTTCAATGCAAACAGGTTGACATTGAATGTAAGTAAAACAAATTATATGCAGTTTGGGAAAAGATGTCAAAATGTAAATCTCGATCTGGTGTGGGGTGACGAAGCCTTAGGCAGAGTGACAGCCACAAAATTGCTGGGGATTCATGTGAATGAAAACTTAAATTTTAGTGACCACGTAATAAAACTTGCACAGAAACTTAATTCAGCCTGTTTTGCCCTCAGAATTATTGCAAATGTTTGTACCTCAGAGGGTGCCAGAATGGCATATTTCGCCTATTTTCAGTCTCTTGCCACATACCGAATAATATTTTGGGGTTCCACAACAGGGCACCTAAAACAAATTTTTTTGTTGCAGAAGAGGGCCATCCAAATAATAACTCACAGTCATCCACAGACACACTGCAAACCCATATTCAAAAAGCTTAGAATACTTACTATACCATCATTATACATATACAAATGTGTATTGTATGTCAGGACCCACATTGCAGATTTTCAGACAAATTCCGACTTTCATAACTACACTATCCTTAATAGCGCAGCACTCCATACTCAGCGAACAAAAAGAACAAATATACAAAAGCATGTGAGCCATATCGGTGCAAAACTGTACAACGCACTGCCAATCAACATCAGGCAGTTAGAAGATGGTAACAAATTTAAAACAGAATTTAAAAAATTTCTAGTAGAACACTGTTTTTATTCTGTAAATGACTATCAAATGGAAAATAATCTATCTGTACCTAATCATTCATTACTGAATCATCCATTACATTTACATACTTAAAGGACAGCTGTTGTGTGATGTAAATATATACTTAAGCAGTGTTGTGTATATAAGGACTTGCCATTTAGGGAGGACAAAACTAAAGCCTTATGAAAAACAGACTATGCATTTAAAATAACAAGCAGGGATGTATATAGGCTATATTAATTTCATTGTATTATTATTAACTTCATTGTATTATTTTGTTTTGTACTTTTTTATGTATATATTGTTTGTGTCCCATTTCTTTGAAATGGCTTACATGTACCCTTGACAACATCCATACAATATTTATTGTCAACGGATGGATAAATAAAATAAATAAATAAATAAATATACACCTCCAAAACAAACACATGATGCTCACGTAGCCAAGCCATTGTGCCTGCTGAAAATGGCATGTACACCACTAACAATCAATACTTCTTCCACATCACTAATGCCACCACCACTCACACAATAGCCTCTCCAAACATGGGAAATCTTTTTGCCAGACCCTGTATAAGAAGACATTTACATGATGATGCAAAATGTACCTCCAGAGGTTCAAAGTATGAAAATAGTACATATTTTATTCTCAGGAGTAAGTGAGGAGAAGTGAATTAGATGAACAAAGGGACACAATTCATGTAGCCCACTAAAGAAATTATTTACAGATTTGTTGCAAAATTATGACAGGACTGAGCAACGGCATGTTGATATATGCCTCTATATGCGGAACAAGAATAAAACTAATCTTGCATATCCAGTTTCTTGTATAAGATTGTACAGACTTGTATTCACCTTATCCTAACAGCACCTTCTCGTGTACATTGTGCGTTAGAAATTTCTGTGGATGTTTCTGAGTTGTGCTTACATATAGCTCCTTTCACACCTGCATCCCTAAGGGTGCCTTACCCTCACTGGTTGTTGTTCCAACTGGGAAATAGCTGTAAACTGATTTATAGAAATTGTACACTAACAATTTCCAAGTAACGTGGCTTTCTTCCATATTTCTTACCATCAAAAAATACCATGATGAATAAATTTGATTGCACATCAAAATGTTTCTACACAAGTAGACAGCCCCTCCCTTCTATGAGACAGTACCAAATACAATCACTGTCTGAAGTTACAGTCCTTTTTAGATGCAATATTTTCAGTACACAGTTTGTCAAACAATAACACGCTCTACATAGCAAACACTTATTGCAGTTCCAAAATATTCTTTATTAGATACTTCATGCAAGGTATAATTCTTCAGACTTTCCCGGCAATCTAATGATATCTTGGTTTGTCGGGTGTTCTGCTGGATATTAGCATCGTACGATATTTCGGTAACACAGCTCGTTACCTTCATCAGGTGCGAACTGAGACTACTCCTCAAGTGGACCTGGTCCAGTATTTATGCCTGTGGCCTTCCCCCTTCACCAGGCGCTCCCTATGTGGTCTGCGCCCACTCACTGTGATCTTCTGGAGCATTGCCGTTCCCTTTTCCATCCGCTGCAGTCCTGGGTGTTCTCTTTGTGGTTCATGCCTGGTGTTCCATCTTTGGTCTGGTGCATTTGGAATCCCATCTGTGGTACCAGGCATTCCCCCTGTGGTCCTCTCCCACTCACTGTGATCTGCTGGAGCATTGCCGTTCCATTTTCAGTTGGCCGTGGTTCTAGATGTCCCCTCTGCTGCCCCTGCCCATCAGACCCGACCCTGGGTGTTCCATCTTTGGTCTGGTGCACCTGTAACTCTGTATGGGGATTGTTCTCCATGTCCATGCCTTCAGTTCTTCTATTTGTGGAGTGCTGCAGCTGTCCTCCTTGCTTCTTCAACAATTCAGAGCAGGATCCCAGGCTCTACTTAGCTGGTACCCCGTGTCACGGTTCATGAGACTATTGGTCACTTTTATCTCTATTGACTCCCTTATAACACTGTCCCAAAATCTGGGCGTCTGTGCTAGAAACATGGTTTCTTCACACTTCATGACATGATCTAGCTCTAGACAGTGTTCAGCAATGGCTGATTTTGTTGCCTTAATCATGTGTGCCTCTGATGTTCGTTGCACTTGAAATCTACTGTTCTGGTCATCTGGCCAATGTAGGATATGCCACATTGGTAAGGTATATTACAAATCCTTGGTTTCTGTAGACCCAGGTCAACCTTAACATTTACCACCAGAGTTCTGCAAAAATGGACATACACCGAAACAAATTGAAATGGCACTCCAACCAGCCATTACTCCACAAGTTCCAGAAGCAGAGCTAGATGAAGCAAAGAAGGTGGCATATTTGCCCTATGCTGGTTCTATTTCTGCCAGAAGTAGTAGGATCCTCCATAAACACAATATCAAATGTGTTTTCTGTCCATCCAGCAAGATCGGGGGACTGGTGGGAAATGTTAAGGACGACCTGGGTTCTTGGAAACCAGGGATTTATATTTTTTTGTTTTTTACCCATAGAGTGATTATTCCTTTATATCTGAATGAAGTAAGAAGGTGCATAATGTTTGTTTAGCAAAAACAGAACAGCTGACTAACAGCTTGAAAGCTGCTTGATCAAACAACAAAAATTGATCTTCACACTCTTTACAAGACAGCACATTTATTGTACCAATAATTGTACATATAGTTACATTATAATACATAATTTTAAGAAGAAGACTGATGAAACATAGACTGGCTAAAATATTAACATTTTCATTTTCCCCATTTCAATTTTAAATAACTACAATTATTACTTTATTTCTACATGAAATACTGCCTTGCTTCTACCAACAGCATTATCGTAACATAAAACACAATACTTTCAACATTAACGAAGCTTCTAACAAGCCTAATCACTCATAATCTGATGCAGGGAGCAATTGTGACATAAAATAATCTTCAGTTTTCTTCATCTTTTTTTATTTTTAAAATTTTTTAGAAAACATTAGTATTTCATGGCATTAATTAAGTTTTCATAATGGAGCGAATTGGTAACTATGTTTCAGTTAACAGCATCTCAGCACTGGGTTATACGCTACATAATAGGTGTACTGCATACTTTGAATTAGTGCAAATTTTGATACAAGCTGTTTTTTCTTGGAGAATGCCAGGAATTTATTTTGAGATGGCTTCTGTCAGAGTGAGAGAAACAAATTTTGAGATTGCTTTGCCATGATGTTTGCCCACAGGTTGTGAGGAAAATGTCAGTTTTAAAAAACCAACAAATGGACAACATCTGGCATCTCTTTTGGACTTGATTTATAATGCAACACAATATCTTGAGGACATCTTCAGGTTGACAAATACAGCAGGTTGATAACAGCAGTGGCTCAGTAAGTGCAACAAGTTGTTGACAGCATGGAGATGGCAATAGGAATATGGCTCTCCATATTCTTCAAAATCTCACAATGGTGATCATTTACACACAACAGATTGGACAACATATGTTAGTTTCATGCGACAGTAAACAACAACAGGGACCTGGAAGCACTCACAGGCCCATACATTCATATTACATTAGCAATTCAGGTAAACCCAAAGCCAATAATCGCATGGACTGAGATCTGGGGACCTGGGAGGCCAAGTATGACAAAAGTGGCAGCTGAGCACACGATTATCACCAAACAACGCGCGCAAGAGATCTTTCACGCATCTAGCAATATGGGGTGGAGCGCCATCCTGCATGAACATTGTACGTTCCAGCAGGTGTTTATCAGCCAGGCTGTGGATGATGCGATTCTGTAACATATCGGCGTACCTCTCACCCGTCACGGTAGCAGTTACAAAACCAGAATCACGCATTTCCTTGAAGAAAAATGGCCCAATAACGGTAATGTGGTAAATCCAACTCATACCGTGACTTTCTTGTCATGCAATGAAGTTTCCACGACAGTTCTAGGATTTTTGGTAGCCCAAATTCTGCAGTTGTGGGTGTTGACAGACCCTCGGAGCGTGAAATGAGCTTCGTCAGTCCACAACACATTACTCAGCCAATCGTCATCTTCCGCCATCTTTTGAAACACCCACACCGCAAATGCCCTCCACTTCAGTAAATTGTCAGGTAACTGTTCATGATGTCGATGGATTTTGTACGGATAGCATCTCAGTGCCAACCAAACAGTAGTGTATGGAATGCTGGTGCGACGTGCGACTGCACGAGCGCTGACTTCCCCGTGCATAGATGAACCGGCTACAGTCTCCATTTCTTCCTGAACTGTCTCAGTAGAATTATACCTTGTGCTCGGTCAGCCATTATGGGGTCTATCGTCTAAACAACCCGTGGCTTCGAACTTCGAAATCATTCTCGCCACAGCTCCATTTGTCAACGGACCTTTACCCGTTTGAATTCTCTTCCTATGGTGATATGGCTGAACTAGCACATTCCCCATTCTGATAATACAGCTTCACTAAATGCACTTTTTCAAGTAACGTCAACATGCTGCGACTGCTGGCACATCTGATTCTCTCTCTCATTACAGTTCCTTTTATACACGATTGTCATGTGCAGTCACTGACGTTTCGCTGTCCAGCGCCATCTGTCGGACATTTTTTGAACTTTGTGTTTTTTTGTTCTAATAAAACCCCATGTCATTCCAAGAATGTGTGTCAATTTTTACCTCTCTACCTACATTATTCCGTGGTTTATTAAGTTTTCAAATTTATACTGACTTTTTGATCACCCGGTATATGAATAGTCACATCTTTGCATTGCACTTTTGTGCTATACTCCATCATTGCGCTCGTGGGTACCCTGCTTTTTGTAAACCTAACTGGCATTATAAACATGTCACATGAACTCGTAGATTCACATTACCGCTCTGAAGCATATGGGAACCCATATACGTGTCGCATTCAGAAAGTAAGTTTCCCGTTGTTGATTCTTTTAAAGCAGACATATTAAGCCGGGAAAATTGCACATGCACAACAGATCTATGGTATGACAATCAAATGCTGGCCAGACAGATCCTGCCTGTTGCCAGTACCATGACTGCAGTACCCTGCGATGGTGTCTCTTACTTGTTCCCCCTCAACCTGCGAGATTCGGTCAGTGATAACGTTCCTTAATGTACAAAACATAATGCCCATTGAAATTCATCATCAACTCTGTCAGATCTATGGGCAGAAATCATGAGCAAACATATGGTGCCTCGCTGGTGTAGGCTTTTTTCTGATGGTCGTCCAAGTGTCCATGATGAAGAGCACAGTGGGCGATCGTCCGTAACGTGGTTGAAGCGGCAGTGCATCCTGGAGAACAGTGAATTCACGATTATGGAGCTCAACAGCCATTTTTCCCAGACAGTGTGATCTTTGTTGCATGAAATTGTCATTAAGCACCTACTGTTCAAGATATTGTGTGCCAGGTGGGTGCCGAAAAATCTCACACCTGAGCGCAAGACGAAACTTTTGGGAGCAGCACTGACATTGCTGCAGCGGTATCATGATGATGGTAACAAGTTCTTCGACAGGACTGTCACAGGCAATGAGATGTGGATTTCTCATATGACCCCAGAAACTGATCAGCAGTCAATGCATTGGCGCCACATTCGGTCTCTGGTCGAGACGAAATTCAAACAGATTGTGTCAGTGCAGAAAGTGATCTGCACGATGTTCTGTGACAGAATGGGCATTCTGTTCATTGACTTCCTGCCCAGACGTGAAACAGTGAACAATGATTGAGACTATGAAGCAATAATGAAACTGTGATGTGCCATCCAGAACGAGAGGCATGGAATGCTTACTGCAAGGTGTTTTGCTGCTCCATGACAATGCTCGTTCCCACATGGCTCAGCACACAACACCTGTTTTGCCTAAGTTTGGCTGGGAGCTGTTTGACCATCCAGCATACGGTCCCGATCTTGCTCCCAGCGATTTCCATCATTTCTTGCACCTCATGAAATTCCTGTCTTCTGGCCAGTCTTTTGACAATGACGAAGAGCTGAAGATGACTGTCACAACCTGGATTCATTTACAGGCAGCGGACTTCTGCGACACAGGAATACAAAATCTGATATCAGATTGTTGTTCAATTGTGTGTGAATTCTTAAGGGACCAAACTGCTGAGGTCATCAGTCCCTAGACTTACATACTGCTTAAACTAACTTATGCTAAGAACAACACACACACCCATACCCGAGGGAAGACTCGAACCTCTGGCGGGAGGGGCCGCGCAATCCGTGACATGGCGCCTCATATCACGTGGTCACTCCGCACGGCATACCTGTTGGCAATAAGGTTTTTCATGTAAATGTGTTGTCTCTGTTTGGGGGGGGGGGGGGGGGGGGGAAGGTAGGGAAACTTACTTCCTGGATGTACCTTGTAGCATTGTTTAGCTGCAACATGCAGAAAATGTGCATTGTTGGTGTTGCATAATATAGCGATTTTGACCAAAATAAAGTCACGCTCCAGTGTTCTTCTTCAGCACGCCAGTGTAGAAGTGTGCATAGAAACAGCTAAGTGAAAAATCCATGCAATGCACACGTTTGCAAACATATAAAAGTTGACTTTGGGATTTTCCTATGTGTGAGGCAGCGAATAGAAGATCCATGTGCTGTTTCAAAGTTCTGTATCCTCATGTTTTAATCTTTACATCACTTATGCGTAATATTTCATTGACTGTATCAATACCTATTTATACTGTGATATATTGTGGAATATCGAACATTTGAAAGTGCCATGATAAACTCGTACTGTTATCATCAATTTTAAGCTTAAAGTTATTTATGCTCTTTTAAAATTTTTGTGAACAGTAGGCCTATCCTCATTCAAAACAGTGGTTCTCTAATTTTATTATACAATTATGTGAGTAATAGATTATTTTTGACAATTTGTAGACTCTTAAAAAACTATATTTTTGTAAATCAAAGAGGAGTAGCCATGTATGTCATTGCACTTATTGCAAATTAAGTTTGTGTTCAAGTTCGATAACAACTATAACTAACCTCAAAATATTTTAACAAACTAGTAAATTTTACCACAGGTTTTTGTGTTGCCTTAATAGAAATCTCTTTTTGTGTATTTGAATCATTTCTTATAGGAATTAGTAACTTTTTAGCTCAAATGATTTAAAGATAATCAGCAGGCTTAATTTAAAGTCATTTCTTCACTGCTTGTAATACATTGCACCAGCCAAACTGCAGCCCCTCTGTGAATGCTGTTCTGGAACATGGGATGAGTTGGTTCACGTTCATAAGCAGCTGTAAATTACCCTGACTACTGCCAAACGATTAGCAGCAGCTGGGAATCATTGTGTTGGACGAGCTCCTGAGAGTTTTTTACCTGTGATACCAGAACCAGATGTACCTCAAGGACTATCGTATCCTGTTGATTCTGTCTGCTCTGCAGGAAGTACAGATTATTTGATTGCTCATCCACTTGACTGTGAGTGGCTTGTCAATGGTACATCTAGGCACCCTGTAAAGGGTGGACACGGACCAGGGAAGACTGAGGGTGTCATACTGATCCCCCTAATCAACAAGGCTGAAATACTGTCTTTCACTGAAATTGAAGCTGAGTCAATGGGACTCACCTCACCTGTTTTGGGAAAACTTTCTATGATTCTCTTCTGAATTTGCAGCTGAGTTAGCCCCTCTTCTAACTATAATCTGTCATAGATCCCTTGAAGAAAAAATAGTGCTTACTTCTTGGAAAAAATCTCAGGCCACACCTGTCGACAAGAAGGGTAGTAGAAGTGATCCACAAAACTACTGTCCAATATCTTGATATCGATTTGTTGTAGAATCTTAGGACATATCTGAGCTCAAACATAATGAGGTATCTTGAACAAAATGACATCCTCAATGCCAACCAACATGAATTCCAAAAACATAGATCATGTAAAACCCAGTTCACACTTCTCCCACATGACATAGTGGAAGATTTCGATCAAGGCAGTCAGATAGGTGCAGTATTTCTTAAGTTCCGAAAAGCATTTGACTCTGCACCACACCTACGTTTGCTTATTGTCAAAAGTATGACCATGTGGTGGATCAAGAGAAATTGGTGACTGGATTGAGGGCTTTTGAGAGGGATGTGAAATGGAATGGTCACACAGGCTCAGTCATGGGTAAAGCAGGTGGTAGACTTCAGTTTATTATTAGAATTCAGGGGAAGAGCAATCAGTCTACAAAGGAGATTGCTTACAAATCACTTGTGCAACCAATTCTAGAATATTGCTCAAGTGGATGAGGCCCCATTACCAGATAGGACTAGCAGGGGATATTAAACATATACAGAGAAGGACAGCATGAAGAAGACTTTTGAAAATAGACATGAACTATCCCAAAAAAGTCTACTAACAAAGTTTCAAGAACCAACTTGAAATGGTGATTCTAGGAATATACTACAATCCCCTCCATATTGCTCACATTATGAGGATAAGACTAGATTAAATATTGCATACACAGAAGCATTCAAACAATCATTCTTCCCATGCTCCATACATGAATGGAACAGGGAGGAATCTTAATAACTGGTCCAGTGGAACAGACCCTCTGCCAAGCACGCCACGGTGATTTGCAGAGTGTAGACGTAGATGTAGGTGTAGCTGGACTGTTGACAAGAAAATGTGCACCAAGCTGCCTTCTGAGGGGAGGTGAGGTGGGGGCAAGACGACTGTGCGTAGCACTGGCCATTGCTATGGTTGGAGGTCTTGGCACGCCACTCTGCGGAAAACTCTTGCATTGTTGACACCACTTGCTGTGACATAGGTCACCTCTTGTGAGCCACTGGCTTGCATGCTCTGATGTAGCGATGAAGTGCAGTAGTGTTGTTGACTGGCAGCTTGCAAAACCAGAAAGAAAATATACAGCAGAATCACTCCAAAACATAACTCGTGCTGCTACATCATAAAATCAAGTCACATGCTAATGTCAGTTGAACACTACATTATTATAAAGTTTGAAATACATTACAAATCAGTCAATAGCCTATTGCCATTATTCACGCACTTAACATAGGTATTGAATAGACCATTGTCACTGACAACTCACTAATAAATGACAGGGAGAACACTCCACCAGTTTGTATCCTACATCACTGGGGATGATACTTAACCAGTCTAACCAGCCATGTCATTAGCACAACATTATTCATTTACCTTTTTACTTTCATTGTCTTCTATAGGCCAATGGTACAATTTAATGTTCTGCAAGTGATGAAGTCCAAAGTACTTTTGGCTGTTATGTTTTTCTAACTCAATAGAATTTGGATGCACAATTACCCAAATTCTAAATGAGCCCAGGTAATAATGCAAAAACTTCTTAATTTCGTCCTTTGCTGCAAAAAATCTGATATTGGATCATATCAACATATAAGTCCAATTTTGAACACAATAGGTTTCACTAAACAGTCTGTCTTCAATTCCTTGTCAATGCCTCCTTCTCCAGTGTCAGTGATGTTGAAAATAGCTGAAATCCTTAAAACTGAGCAAAGCTCCAGGGCCCATGGATCCCTGTCAGATTCTATACTCAATTAGCGGCTGAGTTAGCCCCTCTTCTAACTACAGTCTATCATAGATCCCTTGAAGAAAGAAGTGTGTCCACATCTTGGAAAAAAAAGCACAAGTCACACCCATCTACAAGAAGGGTAGTAGAAGCTTTCCACAAAACTACCATCCAGTACACTTGACATCAGTTTGTTGTAGAACCTTAGATCATATTCTCATCTCAGACATGATGAGGTATCCGCAATAGAGTGACCTCCTCCATGGCAACCAGCATGGATTCTGGAAACATAGATCATATGAAACCTTAATAAGCAAAACGAGGATAATGGAATGTAGTCGAATTAAGTTGGGTGATGTTGAGGGTATTAGATTAGGAAATGAGACACTTAAAATAGTAAAGGAGTTTTGCTATTTGTGGAGCAAAATAACTGATGATGGTCGAAGTAGAGAGGATATAAAATGTAGACTGGCAATGGCAAGGAAAGCGTTTCTGAAGAAGAGAAATTTGTTAACTTCAAGTATAGATTTAAGTGTCAGAAGTCATTTCTGAAAGTATTTGTATGGAGTGTAGCCATGTATGGAAGTGAAACATGGACAGTAAATAGTTTGTACAAGAAGAGAATAGAAGCTTTCGAAATGTGGTGCTACAGAAGAATGCTGAAGATTAGATGGGTAGATCACATAACTAATGAGGAAGTATTGAATAGGATTGGGGAGAAGAGAAGCTTGTGGCACAACTTGACCAGTAGAAGGGATCGGTTGGTAGGACATGTTCTGAGGCATCAAGGGATCACCAATTTAGTATTGGAGGGCAGTGTGGAGGGTAAAAATCGTAGGGGGAGACCTAGAGATGAATACACTAAGCAGATTCAGAAGGATGTAGGTTGCAGTAGGTACTGGGAGATGAAGAAGCTTGCACAGGATAGAGTAGCATGGAGAGCTGCATCAAACCAGTCTCAGGGCTGAAGACCACAACAACAACATGAAACCTAACTCCCACTTTTATTCACGTGAGATACTGAAAGCTGTGGATCAAAGCACTCAGTGGAGGCAATATTTCTTAATTTCCAGAAAGCATTTTACTCAGTACCACACCTACATATGGTTAGTGCCGAAAGTACGACCATATGGGGGGATCGAGTGAAATTTGTGACTGGATTAAAGACTTCTTGCTAGGCAGGATGCAGGTGTTATCTTGGATGAAGAGTCATTATCAGATGTAGACTAACTTCATGTGTGCTCCAGGGAAGTGTGTTGGATCCCTTGCTGTTCATGTTGTATATTAATGATCTTGCAGACAATATTAATAGTAAATTCATAATTTACACAGACAATACAGTAATCTACAATGGAGTGCTGTATGAAAGAATTTGCACAAATATTCAGTCAGATCTTGATAAGATTTCAAAGGGATGAAAAGACTGGCAACTTGCTTTAAATTTTCAAAACTGTAAAACTCTGCACTTCACAAAATGGTAAAACATAGCATCCAATGACTATAATATGAGTGAGTCACTATTGGAATTGGCCAACTCATACAAATACTTTGGTGTAACACTTTGGAGGGATACGAAATAAAATGATCACATTAGCCCAGTTGAGGGTAAAGCAGATGACAGACTTTGGTTTCTGATATAATACTGGGGAAGGGCAATCACTCTACCACAGGAGATTACTTACAAATCACTTGTGCAACTAGTTCTACATCACATCTAGAATATTGCTCAAGTGTGTGGTGTCCTAATTACAGATCACATTACTAAATACCACCGACGAAAGACTGGATACTGGCTGCCTTTGATCTCGCGGCCCCCCAAACAAAGCATCAACTGGCGGAATTCTGGTGATCAGCAAATTTCAGACTCACTTGATGTGTCTGCCTCTCTCAAGAGGTCACTCCTCGTTTGTCTGTGTGAACCAACGCCTCCAGATACGAAGACGGAGATTTTCATCTCTTCTCAGAATACTGTATTACTGTTGCTCAATGCTGGGGACAATGGGAAAGCTGATTTGCATAATATTTCGATATCGAAAATAGAGTTAAATAATCCATTTACACTACCCTATCAAATTAATTATTTAACAATTTACAGGAGTCAAATATATCACTTAAAACACACCCCTCCACCTTATGATGATCCATCTTCATAATTAAACATACTTTCAATGTTTTAGTAGCACACGCAAACATTATGCAAATCAGGTAATGAAGCTTCCGTCACAAATAGATTGTTGTGTTAAATATATCCAAGGTCTTGTACACACTGGCGTTTGAGAACACAAAAATCCTTCTCCACCACAACGTTTTCACTAAAGATATCTAGTAAAAAAAAAAAAAAATTCTGCTTATCACACAAACTCGCGATCAGGAACCTCGCCGTCCGCCGACTGCAGGGTAGCCCACCTGCGCCGGCCGGGAGAGAGAGAGACCCACAACCGCACGGGCCATGCCCGTCCCTACCGAAAGCATGCCTGCATGCAATACAACCATCGGAAACAACAAATTGATCAGTCGGGAATACGACGTCGCGACTGGGGTTTTAAAGCACTGTAGAATACCTAAACTGGTTCTCTCCGCTACATTCGGAAGGAGGAAGAACTACTGTGTGATAGAATAGACACAACAGCGAATACCACTGCAAGATAGAATCCACGGTGAAGTACTGTGAAGTACTCATCGCAAGACACCTTAACCGCAGTCCAGTCCGTAGTGATAAGTTGTCATGGACAGATGTCAGAGATCACTATCAATCGGGAATTTGGTGGCGTGACTAGGTCTTCAAAGCATTATAGAATTCCTAAATTGGTTCCCTCCACTACATTGTGAAGGAGGAAGGCCTACTGCATGATAGGATAGAGACAACAGCAAACACCACTGCAAGACAGAGCCCACAGTGATGTACTGAGAAGCACTAAACAAGACACACTTAAACCACGACCCAGCCCATAGCAGTAGTTGGCGTGGGCAGATGTCGGAGATCGCTGAAACACCCGCAGATCCCGTGCGGTCACCTCCCAGAGTGCACACACAGCGCACCTGTCCCCTTGTACACTGTCAGCACTGAACGTCGGTGAAAACTATCGCCCCAGCCGCAACCACAGTCATGGACGCGCGTGTATGCCGGAGTGCACCATCCCCGGCCATGGAGGGCATCCGGGGATGTTTGGAGTGGTAGGAATTTGGATGTTATCATTACATCCAGTGCGAACGTCCAACAGTTTGAATCTTCTCTCACGCAAACACACCTCTGCTGCACTCACTCAGCACCCTGGTCACTTTGCTAGCCCTTGCTGCTGTGGGCAAGATCAGACAAGTCGGTGGATTCCTTGTGCCTGGCTCAGACTGAGCTAATCCGTTACTTCCCGTTCCCATTACTTGTTGTGGAAATCCTGTACAGGACTATGGCATAGGCCATATTTCCTCTAAGTATTCTTTCATCAGGCAGAAAAATATCTTCCCTTATCTGTCACGTCATGCATCACAGGACTGGAATATTAAACTCGTTTTTGGCATGTGGTGGAGTGCTAAGATCTACCATTGTCACAGGACGCGTCCTCACTTTCGGACTCTCACTTAAGGTAACAACACGGGGAAGTTGTAAACGTAAGGTTTATACTACGTACCACTTTACAAATTCGGTAATAAATCTGATTTTATTACAATGGTTGTCTCTCATTGTGTAGGCGAGAGAGTGAAACATCGTTAAAAGATATCACCGCAACAAAAAGAGGGCCAAGTCAAGAATCATATCCATGATGCCCTCGCTATCACCTTCGCAGCCAGGCGGCATGTCACAGACATCAAATTGATAGGCCCATTAATTAAACTGATACTTGTTTTGTAAATAAAACCGCCTTTTCTAGCTAAATCTTAATTTATTTTTCCCAGGCGCGTTTTGCCTTTTTCTTACTCTAAGGCATCTTAAGTGGGATGTCTAACGATACAGTAGCGTATTTTTTCTTGGATCAGCGTTTCCTCTCATCCTATCTGGAGGTCGCACTACCACTTCATTTCCGAAACATAAACACAATTTTGTATCCTGAACTTTTTCCCTCGTTTCACCAGTGAAAAAGTTCGAAATACAAAATTGTGCCTATGTTTCGGAAATAAAGTGGTAGTGCGACCTCCAGACTAGATGAGAGGAATCGCAGATCCCAGAAAACTGTAAGTAATTACTTATATACGTAAAAAACGAGATGTGCATTGTTTGATAATCCAAAAATAATAACAAAACTGTATCGTTATAGATTCCACTGGAGATGCCTTAGAGTAAGAAAAAGGCGAAACACATCTGGGAAAAATAAATTAAGTTGCAGCAAGAAAAGGCGGTTTTATACAAAACAAGTATTTCTGTGCTTGCTGCGGAGGATGGCCACGCAAACAAACTTGTAATTAAATTGATCTTGAGAATTACTATGCATGGCAAATAATTTTTTCATTTCAGTAGTCGGATAACACTCACCGAGTAGTTCAAATGGGAATCCCTAGAAGGAGGACGATGTTCTTTTTGAAGAAGACTATTAAGAACCGCCATCTGAAGCTGAACACAGAAGGACTCTACCGCCGGCAACATCCGTTTCGCGTAAGATTTGCGCTATTAAAAACACAATTATAGCGGCTATGTTACCATCACCCTGCATAAAATGGTGTATTGATTCTACAAGCACACAAGAGTCACTGACAGCGTTACACTTTCTGGTAAAAATGCTGTCTGCGATTTGGAATCAAGTCTCACCAGTCAACGACATATTTGCCTTGGATCCTATGGAGACGTCTTTTAATGATTACAGCCGCTGGTGAATCATATCAAATAGATAAGAAACGAGGGTTACTATAGTTTTGACTACCTGGTTTCAGCTACTTTTCCAAGTCACCCAATTACCTATTTTTGTTGCTTTGCACTATAATTATGCAAAAGGCGCGTATGGATTATCGTAAATAAGAGAATATTTCTCAATTTACGGCAATATAGGAGTTCTTGCACAGCAGTGGGTAGTTGAGTGATCTGGAAAAGTAGCTGAAACTATTAGTCGAAGGTATAGTAACCCTCGTTTCTTACCCATCTGAATAAATAAATATCCAAATATTTTTTCTGTTTATGGTTTTTTAATAAATAAATATATATTTCTTTGTTTATGCTTTTTTAACTTTTTTCTTTCACCCACATGGCGTGCGTATGTATTATCTTTTCTTTCCACACATGGTCTATGTGTGTTTATATAGATATGTACATAGTACACATAAATATTTACACCACACACACACACACACACACACACACACACACACACACACACAAACACACTCACACACACACGGAATTACTTACACTAGGATAAAAGCGTCATATTACTACTTTGCAGACATTCTCTCTCTCTCTCTATCACTCACTCAGTCACTCATTCTCCCCCTCCCACACAGAGTCCCCTTCCCTTTCCCTCACTACAAGTGAGTAGTTTGAGTACTGGAGGTTCAAGCCTGTCATCACAAATCACCTTCTTATCATCATGAGGCGACCGGCCGATTTTAGACTGCAGTATATTGTACACCTCGTGTTCTCTTGATCAAATACTAGTTTGTCGTACCATATGTGGAGGCTGCGGTGCAGCGCAGCAGACATCACTGAAGAGGCATCACAAATAGCCTTCGATAGAGAGGGCTCTCGATGATGAACAACACACACCCTTATTCCGCCTCTGCGTGGCACCTTCCAATATACAATATGGATACATTTTTGATGACAGACCTACAAACTCCACAATAGGCAATTTATTCGCCTCATCCTTCATAAGGCCAGTAACCTTCTCGTTCTACGGAGCAATACCGTATGGATTATCTGCCATGCATGCAGATATGTCAAATTCATTACCAAGGTACTTCATTATTTCGCGTGGATCACAGTTCTTCACCCAATAGATGAAGCTATCTGCAGCCATATAAAGAAATTTAGGATCTGTGAAATGAATTTTCACAAACTCATAATGCATTCCGTATATGTGGAGTTCGGATAGGTCTAGTATGAACATCCCCACATAAATAGGTTTCATAAACTCTACTGCAGTCTTTGTCATCTCCATAGCGATAAAGTTCTTATTGTATATGGTGGTCCACTTCAAATTTTATCTGGCAATACATTTTCTTACGCCGCAACACGTCCCACTTGGTTCTAATCAAAATTTCAGATCGTTCCCTAATCCTCCATTGCTTTACCGAAAATTACATTATTCATTACTTTATAAAAATCTCTCTCAAAGTAACACATCGTGGAAGCTCTCTGTCTTGTATTCAAATCAATATACTCGTTCAACCAGGGGGACTGCTTGAAGGATATAGCCCAGGTGTTTCTAACCAAATCCATCACCAATCTGAGACACTGCTGGAGAGTACAATAATGAATACTGTACCTCTGTTTATTCCCCAGCATTGTCATCGGTTTTGGGGTGCAGTCTCTTTGCGGAATTAGTTGCTCTGGACACAGTGGCAAGTCGGTGTGTATCAATCAAGCTAATAGGGCATGTGAGTTCTGTCTCCACCACAAACCCTACATCACAATCAGCTGCCATATTCTCCACGATTTTTCCAAATAATCCCTCGCATTCGTGTTTGGGCACACATCGAAACTCACCAATCAGCAGTGGTTGCTGAATGGTATGCCTGTATGAGTGTCCAAGTACATTATGTAACTCGAAACAAGGGCTGTGTTGAACCTGTTACCCATCCCTGTGTTATTTGCCTTTGCATGCCCTAGGGACACATTGGCAAAGTCCCCCACAGATCTCCCACTCAAAGAAAAAAAGCATGTTAGCATCGGTCAATAATTCGATGTTGCACTTCGTTTTCTTGAGCATTGTGTCTCAAGGCAACCTAGCTGACGTGTAATAAAAGGTGGGATCCAAAGAATCTGTAGTCATGCATAGGCTCCAGAATCTCTCGAAAACATCCACAAGAAAGCGCACATCTGTATCCGTGTAAAACTGTGCATACTCTCCTAAAGTAGAGATGTCCTGCCAGACATTCATGGCATGTTCATATTGCTCAGATAAGAGGGTTTCTATACTTTCGACTACCTAGTTTCAACTACTTTTCCAGGTCACCCATTTGCCACTGCTTTGCAAGAACAACTTATCCTGCCAAAAATCGATAAACAATATCCTGTTTACAATAATCCATATGCGTCTTTTGCATAGTTACAGTGCAAAGCAGTGGGTCGTTGAGTGACCTGGAAAAGTAGTTAAAACTAGTTAGTCGAAAGTATAGTAACCCTCATTTCTTACTTATACGAGGTACAGTGTAGTTCCTGAGGTAATTTGACTTTGTTCTTCCAATGTAGAGATACTTCTAACCTACATACTAGAACAGTAACACTAGCTGAGAACAATTTTTACAATTTTTTGTTTGCAGTTGCGACGGATGAGAATGTTTACAATTTTTCCAGATGCATAGATCTATGCTAAAAACTAATGCAGATATACTTTTACTACAGACAACTAAATTCCACAGTCCCAGTTGCACAGCTGTTACAATAATTCTGATGGACTGTGCCCACTTAGAAGCTAATTCCAACAGCCTTATAGCAAATTTATATATATATATATATATATATATATATATATATATATATATATATATATATATCCACTGTCCATCAGACTTACTGTTATTGTAAAAATATTTGCTATAGGGGCTGTTGGAATTAGCTTCTAAGTGGGCACAGTCCATCAGAATTATATACCAAACGAAAGTGTTGGCAGGTTGATAGACACACAAACAAACACAAACATATACACAAAATTCAAGCTTTCGCAACCAACGGTTGCTTCATCAGGAAAGCGGGAAGGAGAGGGAAATACGAAAGGATTTTGAAAAATGTCTGCTTGTGTCTGTGTATGTGCGGATGGATATGTGTGTGTGTGCGAGTGTATACTTGTCCTTTTTTCCCCCTAAGGTAAGTCTTTCAGCTCCCAGGATTGGAATGACTCCTTACCCTCTCCCTTAAAACCCACATCCTGTCGCCTTTACTCTCCTTCCCTCCTTCCTGATGAAGCAACCGTTGGTTGCGAAAGCTTAAATTTTGTGTGTATGTTTGTGTTTGTTTGTGTGTCTATCAACCTGCCAGCGCTTTCGTTTGGTAAGTCACATCATTTTTGTGTTTAGATACATTTTTCCCATGTGGAATGTTCCCCTCTTATATATATATATATATATATATATATATATATATATATATATATATGTGTGTGTGTGTGTGTGTGTGTGTATACATGCAAGTAATAACTAACCTGACAGGTAGTGGCAGGTGAAAACTAAAAAATACTCTATTTATAAGACCCACATTGTATATAGATATATATTTATGCGGAGCACATACATTACATATGAATAAATAAATAGGCAAATATTTTTTTCTGTTTACATCTTTTGCTTTTTTTACATCTTTCTTTCACACACATGGTGTGCAGATATATACATCTTTTCTTTTTATCTTTTTTTCCGCACATGGTCTATGTGTGTGTATATACATGTATACATAGTACATATAAGTATTTACACCACACGCACACACACACACACACACACACACACACACACACACACACACACACACACAGGATTACTTACACTATGATAAAAGGATCGTAATACTGCTCTGCAGACTCTCTCTCTCTCTCTCTCTCTCTCTCTCTCATTCTCTTAGTCATTCTCTTCCTATCACTCAGAGTCCCACACCACTTTTCTCGCATTGCAGACATCACTGAAGAGGTGCCACAAATAGCCTTCGATAGAGAGGGCTATCGGTGCTGTACAATGCACAGCTTTAGCTCCCCTCTAGGTAGCACCTTCCAATGTACAATATGCATACATATTTGATCACAGACCTACAGACTCCACAATCGGCAATTTATTCGCTTTTCCTTTCATAAGGCTGATAACCTTCTTGTTCTCTGGAACAAAACCCAAGGGATTATCGACCATGTAAGAACATGTGTCGAATTCATTACCGTGGTAACTCATTACCTCATTTGGATCACAGCTCTCCACCCAATAGATGAAGCTATCTGCATCCATATAAAGTAATTTAGGATCTGTGAAATGAGTTTTCACAAACTTATAATGAAAGCAGTACATGTGGAGTCTGGATAGGTCTATTATGAACATCTCCACGTAATAGGTTTCATAAACTCTACTGCAGTCTTCGCCATCTTCACAGTAATAAACTTCCTATTGAATATGGTGACCTGCTTAAAATTTGGTCTCACAATACATTTTCTTACGCCATAGCACCAATCCCACTCAGTTCTAATCAAAACTTCACGCTGTTTCCACAAATTCTCCATTGTTTTACTGTAAATTGAAGTATTCAGTACTTCAGTACACGTTGTGGAAGCTCTCTGTATCGTATTCAAATCAGTACACTTATTCAACCAGGGTTACTGCCTGAAGGATATAGCCCAGGTGATTCTAACCAGCTCCTTGACTAAGCTGAGACACTGCTGGTGATTATGATAATGAATAATGTATCTCTGCTTATTATTCCCCAACATTGTCATCAGTTTTGGAGTGGAGCCTCCTTGCAGAACTAGTTGCTCTGGACACAGCAGCAAATTGGTGTGCGCATCATACAAACTAATAGGGTATGTGAGTTCTGCCTCCACCACATCAGAATCAGCTGCCATATCCCCCTTGATTATTCCACCTAATTCCTCGCATTCGTCTTTGGGCACCCACCAAAACTCACCAACTGGCAGTGATTGCTGCACAGCGAGCCGATATTAGTTATTTACATCAGGTACCTGATGTAACTCGAATCACCAGATACATTGAACCTGTCACCCATCGTTGGGTTATTTGCCTTTGCATGCCTATGAACACGTTGGCAAAGTCCCCCACTGATCCTTAGCCCAAAGAAAAGAAACGTCAGCATCGGCCAATAATTCGATGCACTTCTTTTTATTGAGCATTGCGTCCTAAGACAACCCAGGTGCCATGTAATACAAGGCGGTATCCAGTGAATCTGTGGTCATACATAGACTCCAAAACGTCTCGACGCCCACAAGCAAACGCACGTCCGTGTCCATGTAAAGCTGTGGGAACTCTCCTAAGGTGGAGATCCTGAATTCCCACTAGACATTCACGGCATGCTCATACTCTGCATCCATTGTGGAATCACCTGTAAGGTTGTTGGAGAATGCAGTTATGTTGGGTGACATGGTTCCATTGATTTTCACTGTACTATCCGCAAATTCGTAAGGGAAATTTTACTCATCAGAAAACGTAGCTTGAGTGATATGTATACGCTCCAGAGGTAGAGTTCCAACGAGTTTCTTGAGTGGTTCAGATAAATCGCAGCTTGTCAAGGAATCAGGCTGTAATTCTCGGCGTCATTCGTTTGGAGGATGACATGTATTTCTCAATGCTCTTACGTGGGACACTGACCTGATCTTTCTCCATGCAGACATCAGCCAGTTGCTCAGTTAGGAAGTGAGTGTCATACCTGCTTAAATTATGGAATAAAACGGGTATGTGCCTTAGTAGCTGGTACTTCAAATTGCACATATAGTGAGCTGAACCGTGGAACTTCCCCATGAGATGACAGTGGTCCCTACAAGGAGTTTCCGCTCTCCTATCTATTGGCAGCCCACAAATATGAGTCAACTGTGTTATTTTGTAAATCTTCATTTACCTTTGATACGGTTATGGGAACATTGTCGCTGTAAACCTTATCGACTGCCTACAAAAGTTTCTCGAGCTCAGTGAGCAGCCAATCTGCGGGATTATTCCCAACATGAGATTTGTAGTGGTTAAGACTTGAGTCATAGGACGATGCAGTTTGGTACACTGCCAGCTATGGTACGTGTTTTTCTGTGAAGGTGGTATGTGAGGGCAAGGACTTACCCTTCACAGAGTGTTAGAGCAGTGAGGAGGTATTTGAAGCTGGAGTACACTACAAATGGGCATTGCTGTTGGTGGTGGGCATTTTTAAACTTAATGATAATTATCATCTTCAGAGAAGAATAGCCTGTATGGATGTCCAGGTGTAGTATTCGGCTGTGTGCCTTAGCTGATCCTCTCACTTCCATCTCAGAAAACCGATCCTTTATAGCACTCAAGGTGGATTTACGAAACCACTCAGTGATTTACCTGCTCCACGTTATCACGCCATTTCCCCCCTGAAGATAATGAAGACTTGTCTCTTCAGTGCCAGAATCAACTTGGGGAGCAGGGGGGAGGGGGTGCGATAGTTCGAGACATAGCACCACTGTGTATTTAATGGCGGCATACTGCGTACCATTGACTACCTTGAGAAGCTCTGTTTACATGCCAGGAAGGTATACCCTCAGAAAATATGGGTAGTGGTAGTGGTGCCCTTCTGCTGGATTCTCGATCCTTGTGAACAACATTCGCTTCTTAAAGGCGTCTGCATTCACTGAGTGTTATAACTGCAGTATGGCATCACTACCCTGATGGGAGAGGGAATTGCCTCTAGCCTCAGGACCATCTCTGCTATTAATGCTATAACTACAACTAGGTGATGAAGATAATTGCTGTGATGTGCTGAGGAGTATGTGCTGTACCTCACGAGACTGCAGAAGACGTGATGGTGGAGGAGGAGGATGAGGAGGAGGAGACACTGCAGAATCGGGCCTCTGCGAGCAGCCTGGTTGCTGTAGCCCTGACCCGCTAGCCTGAGGAAGGGTGGCCCATGGACGCCAGAGCAGTGCTGGGGCAGCGGCGGGGGCGGCGGCGGCGGCGGTGACTTCCAGCGCGTCGACCAGCGGCAAAGCATGTCGCACTGGACACCGGTTTGGTATTATAGACTTCGCCCCCAGTACCAAGCTACGGCGTATTGTGGGAATTGTTCCCCTGACGCAGTTGCTGTAGAATAACGGAAAAAAATTAAATTTGGTGTTCTAGACATCGTTTGCTGCCGCTACTGCTGGAAGGAAAGAATTAACACTGATTATTTGTAAGCAGATTGGGTATGTCTTACCTATTTCTCTCTGGTTCCTTGGCAGCTCCCTCATCTCCTCACAATGACAAAGGTTTCCTGCACCTCCTCCACCCACTATGGCATTTCGCTCTCGCCTATATTTGGGAGGGCCCATCGATTCATCTCACTGTTGTCACCTACAAACAATAATGATCTAATAATAAAAAACATATACACACAGAAACTACGTGGAACAAATATATTTTTTCCGAATATACAATCATATCTGAGATGTGTGATGGTTCCTGTGTATCTTCAGCACATACCCTCTTCATCTGCCAGGAACTCATCTGCAACAACAACGAGTATACACCATATTACATGTATGACGAAATATAATTATGCATACACAGTACTATGGAGTAGAAAAAAATAATGGATATATATACTCAAACAATATTGTATTCTTAGTGAAACGAAAAGAAGTAACATTTATCGATTTTGATCCTCGCACACATCTGCAACAGCAACAACATATTACGTAAACAATGAAATTTTTTAGAAAGAATCTGTGTATACACAACATGTACTGCAACAATACTAAATTCTTAGTGAAAAAGTAACATTTATCGATTGAATACATGCTGAAACAACAATAAAAAGAATTAACACCTAAACTGAACACACATGCTATGAATTTTTTCAATTTTGAAATCTGAACGCATAATGATTTCATACTACAAAATTTAAACTTGATACCATGAAACTTTTTACGAAAATATACACTGTGAAATCCAACCTCATGTTGTAAATTAAATATGTGCTTACCTGGTTACTCCTATTGTCTCGGGCGGTTGCCAAGTCTGGCATTGCCACTAGAATGAGAGCGACTGCTCCATTATGAGGGTTTATATAACCTCTAACCCCTCCACCCACCATTTTACCCAGGGAGCCAACAGGAGTGTGGCATTCTACCCTACCTGGAGATGAATATCCATGACAAGTTGCTGCAGCTGGTCTGCTGGCCACGGTTGTCACTTACTCATGGAACCAGCCGGCCACGCGGGATTAGCCGAGCGGTCTAAGGCGCTGCAGTCATAGGCTGTGTGGCTTGTCCCGGTGGAGGTTCGAGTCCTCTCTCGGGCATGGGTGTGTGTGTGTGTGTGTGTGTCTCTAGGATAATTTAGGTTAAGTAGTGTGTACGCTTAGGGACTGATGACATTAGCAGTTAAGTCCCACAAGGAAAAAAAAAAAAGATCCAGCCAGAAAAACTCCAATTCCAGCCAACAATTCACTTTGTGGTGAGCTGCGACCACTGACGGACGCGCCATTGCTTTGTGTGTCCCAAGTTACAACTGTGCCTCGTGTAGCAAACTGCCGTGATAGTGTATTTAACAATATTTTCTTACATCATGTAGGATCGTTTCCAGAGTTTTGATGCGGTGTATTCGCGCTCATTTATTTTAGTGGTGTATTTTTACGAGTGTATTTTGCCATAATGTATTTCCGTTTCACCTGGGAAGATATTGCAGTGCTTTGTGTGCGAGTGCATTTGAAACAGATTGTTTAAAGCAACATTTGCAAATGTACTGAGGCGTTAAACACTTAACCCAATTTGTTTATGCATGCAAATTTTCCAGAGTAGTGGAGGAAGACTGAGAGTTTTCACAAGAGTGTCGCAATCTTTTTTTAGTCTCTGTGGTGGTATACATAGCAAAACTGAAGCAAACTACTGGGCAGCGATTTTTTAAAAAATGTGTTTAGAGACACATTTAATTTAATTTAGTAACTCTTGAAGTAGATCGCGCTCAAAGAGAAGGGTATTTTCCACAAAAGCGCGTGAAGTGTCTCTTATAGGTAAGAAAAGGAGGTCGCTATGCTTTCAACTACTTGGCTTCAACTACTTTTTAGGGTCATCCAAAGAGCAAAACGTATATATGTAACTGCTCGATGTCAACACGCAGATGGTATTTGTTACGATAATCTGCTTGTAAGGGATGTGGGTAGTTGGATGACCTAGAAAAGTAGTTGAAACTAGATAGCTGAAAGTGTAACTACCCCTTTTCTTACCTATACGAGTACTTACTTTTACACTTCTTCTGTGACGGAGAGCCAGATGAGGATCTCGACTGCTGGCGACGCTTCATGGTTCTTCTTCTTCCAGAGACTGGCTGCAACTGGAAGCGGTGAGCTGTCGCACCTGCCTTGTATCCCCAACATCATGATCATGTGACGCTAATTAATTATTTATTGACCTAAGCAGTACTTCTGGAATGATTCCCGAACATGCATTTGCCTTGCAAGGAGTTTTCAAGTGTGTTGGTATTCCGCAGGGGTTTATGGGGTAAACACTGCTTTGTTTGTGGTTCAGTCTGACTGTGAACAACAGTGTGTGCAGGCCTAGCAGTGGCATGCTACAAGAGCAGAAAGAGAGAGGGAGAGAGACGGAGAGAGAGAGAGAGAGAGAGAGAGAGAGAGAGAGAGAGAGAGAGAGAGCTGGTGTTTCAACAGGAATTTCTCGGTTATCAAGTATCAAAGTGTTGCCGCCACTTGATGCTTTTGTTCAGGATTAGTGTGACATCTGGTCTGTCAGTCGCAGGGCCAAAGTGAGCACTATTGGAGACCAGCGCATGGCACAACTGCTGATAGACACATCGCTTTGTGGGGCCCATGTTGTACCCCAACTCCGGCAGCATAGATGGGTGGCACAAGCTGGCACTGCGTGCGGGCCAGCAGATGGTTTGTGCTTTGTGATTGAAAGATTCTTAACACTAATTCATGTTGTGGGTGTTTCATGATGGCATTCCTTGCATGATCAGGATTAAAAAAGATCGATTTACTTATTTCCTTTGGAAGATTGTCCATACAACTACTACACTGCCAGCATTTCTGAAAAAGTTATAAGCTGACCCCTCATGCTGATCGTGATTGTGCATGGAAAATAAATTTTCTTTTATGCTTCATTGCTTCTCATGTGATCACATCGAGAAATGCGCTTTCAAAATCTGCAAACGTAGAAAATTGATTGGACACACGATTTCCCCACGTCATAGCACCTGCGACAATGTGTTGTACACAAATATCAATTTTTTATTCATTTTTAATTCTTTCAAATACAACTTTAGATGTTCCGCTGCAATCTGTACCACGATTTTCTTGCATTTGTGTTTCTGTTTCATGGTGGATGGTATTTGCATCATCTGGTGTACTGGTTATTTTGATGTTCCTTACTGTATCTTCCAGTGCCTGCATGTTCAATTCTAAACTGGAACATTGTTGTAGCATGCCCAGTACTACTGATTTTTCATTTCCTTGCAGGCAGTTTTAGCATGAACTGCCTCATTATTTGTGACTGTACTGTCCCATACAGTTTGTGTTACTACTTCCTGCTGTGAGTCTTCTTGTGTCTGAGTTTTAGCTGTTTTCCCGCTTATTCGCCAACAATATGTTGTGACTTCACACATGAATTTTAATTGTTTCTCTTTGGGTGATTTGTTGCATTCCTGCACAAAATGATTAAACTGACTCTGCAATTCATTACAAAGATTTACTACTTCCTGATGCAACATTTGTCCTATTTCTCACTATGTTCATCAAGTTTTTTGTTCAGGTTCAAGCTAAGTCCTTCTCTGATATCGTCAATTTCTTGTTAGTATGCTCGAGTTTTCTTCGTTCGAACCCCACTTATTATCTACAAGATTTTTATTTGAATCCTTGCTCAACTTTTGATTATAATAATTCATTATTTTGTTCAAATCTGCAGTCATTTTTTACTATCAGCAGTTATTTTTTTTAGCAGTTGAAATATTATATCGTTCCCCTCAACATTCTGAAACTGATAATTGTCTGTCACTGCATCACAGTGTTCAACATTTATGTTTATTTTTGTATTTTCATTTTCTACAGCATCTACACATTGAATTTAACTAATTAGTTCCATTTTACTGGCAAGATCGACATCAATACTGTCCTGCTTAACATTGTTCATAATGTCACTATTCTCTGTTTGACTAGCTGTTGCTAATCAAGTATGTAATGCACACTCAATTTGTAATTTAAACAGTTGTTTTCCTGTCCAGAATGAATATACTGCATACATAGACCCTGCCGATCAGTCTATGGATCTAAAGATCATTATGGAATGCATGGTCATTGTCCCTGGTCTCCATATACACACATTAAAAAAAGTTTTGCATCACCTCAGTTCCTAGAGTTCTGGAACATGTACAGAAAAGTGAAATAGAGATGAACATAAACATCAATTCAACCCTTTTTATTGCTCATAAAAACCACAAATTGCCTGTTGTACCACCATACAGCAAGATCTTCAGAGGTGGTGGTGTAGATTGCTGTACACACCAGCACCTCTAATAACCAGCAGCACGTCCTCTTGCATTGATGCATGCCTGTATTCATCGTGTCATACTATCCACAAGTTCATCAAGGCACTGTTGGTCCAGATCAATGCTGTTACCTCTCTCAACTCCATTCAAATAGTACCAAATGCAAATTCTGGTTCAAAGAGCATATTGATTAAAAACTCCATGATACAAGCCAAGATTTTAGTTTTGATGTATCCCCCAACAAAAAAGTTATCTATAGCCACAAACGAAATTTTCAATTAATTACAAAAATAAATTAGTCAATTAAACATTAATACTCAAATATAAAATTTAAAAATCTAAAATTCTTTCAAATTCGATAACATGAATTGGACGACCTTTTTTTGTTTTTTACCTTGATAAATAAATTGTAATTCAATAATTTTCTCTAATTTATCATCATCTTCTGAAAAGATTTTAGCATAACGATGTAAATGAGTATTTTAAATTTATCACCTAAAAGTAATAACATTTTTTCACCATATTTAGTTGGTAAAATTTCAGCTTTTGAAATGATGTAACATTTATACTTTTGGCTCTGATAATTTAGTGGACACTTCTGTACAATTATTACTATAATATTTAAGTTCACTTACTAGATTTTAAATGCTATCGTCCATGTTTGCTTTGTTTTGATTTTTATAGAAAAAAATTAAATTTTGAAAAATTTAAACATTTGAATTTTGGAAATCTAAACTTTCCAGTGATTATGGTCTCTTTTCTCTGAAAACATTTCAAAAGAAAATGAAAACATAAAGGTAAAACTACTTTAACTTTTTCTAATTTTTTGTTTATTAATGTAATTAAAAATTTTCAGTAAGCATTCTTTGTTGTGAATCATAAAACAAATTCTTATATATGTAGAAGTAACTGTATCATTAGGTATATTTTCATTAAAAAATGCACATAATTTCTTAGTTGTTTCTTGGATAGTTACAGCATTTATTCTTCTAGATATGTTTATTATACAGATAATATAAAGGACTGACATTTATATCGTTATTTAATTAGAATATTTTTTAAAAATCTCTAAAAGCATTGCAACCTTTTAAAAAGTTATTTGGTGGACCAAGCTTCCATAATTCTAGAAGAAAAATTTGATTTCTTCAATTTTATACTTACATATTTTGTAATTTAACATGCTCAAGCGAAAATAAAATAAGGCATATCAAATTCAGCAGAATTATCGTAATTAGTAATATCTAATAGAAAATTACTTTTCCATTTACTCCAAGAAATTCAGTTGTTTGTTGTTCAAAGAAAGAACATGGAATTTTGGGTTTTTCAGTCTTTTTTGTTCTGCTTGAAGCAAATATTCTAGTTCATATGTAACAATCGGAACAAGAATTTCCATACTTTCTACAACAATTTTACCTTCTTTTGGAAGTGTACTATTATCATTATCAGTAGTCCAACGAAGAATAGAATCTTCTTGATCTTTTCTTGAATTCCAAGTAAAAATTACTGTTAAATCTCCTGCCCACATAATTTCTTTATAATCTTCAAACAATCCATCAAATAATTTTAATGGCTAGAGTACTTTATATGTTTTGTTTTTAATTTTACTATTCTGAAGAATGTGGCCATCCATATATACTTCATTTGATAGAGATGAAGTTAATTGAATAAGAGTTGATGAAGAACTAAACGGATGTTCTATTCTAGGTAAAATATTGCTTCCTTTTTTAATTGTAATAACATCAAATAATTTTAATACATAATTACCAATTTGTTTAATATTCGATTTACCATCATATACTGAAAAATCTTTTGCATCTGTATGAATAACATCAAATGTTATATAAAGTTGTGAACAATTAGGATGAATCAAATCATAACCAATATTAATATTAATTTCTGTTTCGTTGTTATGAAGATTTGTTATTTTTTGTTTTCTCATAAATGGGAAATGAGTAAAATTGAAAATTCTCGATACTGCTCGTGATTTATTAAGAGAAAAATTTATTAATTCATTTTTAAGATTTCTGCTACATAAGCACCATTGAAGTCAATCAAATTATCATTTTCCTCAGTTATAGTTAGTTTTAAATTCTGAAATGTATAAAAAATTGGAATATTTACATGATGATTTCGCTCATAAATTATTGTTCCTCAAAATTCGGCATTTGCTTGAAATGAAGAAATAATATTAGTTTATTTATGAAAATTATCCTTGTGTCTTATTTTAACAAACATTCCATCAGCTAGATTAAAATTTATATTTATTAATTCAAATGGAATAATTTTTGGAACATTGTTAGCCATTGCTTTTTCATTAGCTTCAATAATCTGATCATTAAATCCTAAAACTTGCCCAATACTATCTCCTATGTCTATAAATAATTTAATATCACTTTCAATAACAATTCTGTTTATGATTTTATCTTCCTTAATGCATATATTAGATTTTATCGATGGAATAAATTTTCCTAAATATTTCAAACTATATCAACCAACAAGAATTTCAAACATTTCTTTGTTAGTATATAATGCATTGTAATGTAATATTTGGAGTTAAAAAAGTTGAGTAAAAGCCAACTAGTGAATCATTTTTATTAGTTTCTCTTATTGGAATAGCTAATATAGTTACAGAACTGATGAATAATCACTCAGTTGAAATAACCTACTCATTTATTTTATTAAAAATTATGTAACTAAATGATGGATTGGGAACCAAAAATATGAATTCCAGAAAAGAAATTAAAAAATAAACTTCATGCACCTCTGCTTAATTCTATTTGATGTGCAATAGTGGGACAAAGTGGTTCTGGAAAAACATCTTTACCTAGTGATAATTATTTTCTAGCTGAAGGATGAAGAAACTGGAAAAATTAATCATTTGTAACGTTTGTTGTAAGAGTTACATCAACCAATAAAACAAGAGTCTATAAAATCATATGAAAAAATTGAAGATTAAGTAAATAAAAAGTGAAATTTTTCCATTAGATGAATGTGAAGACAATTAAGTTGTATTTTTTGTTCAATTTGTCATGATATGGTAAGACAAGAGTCTACTAGAGGTAGAAATAAAGGAATAATTGTTTTTATTTAAGTCAAACATATTTAAAAGTAACAAAACATAGTTAGAGATCATTTTAATTTTTAAAATATTTTTAAACAAGATGATCGAAATTTGAAATCATATTTATCATAAATTTGTTGGTGGAGGTTTACAATTTGTTGACTTTAATAAATATGTGGAAGATGTTGGAATAAATAATACATTTGGCTTTATTATGATAGATACAACAAGAAACATTAATGATGGTTAATATAGAGAAAAGAAAAAGAGTGTATTAAGCTTTGAATGTAAAAATTGAACATAGACATTGAACATAAACATTGAATATAAATAATGAACATAAACATTGAAAGTAAACATTGAATATAAAATAAAAATAAATATTGAATTTTTAATCTTTCATAAATGTTTGTAAATACAATCCATAAGAAATAGAAGAGTAATGGAACAATTAAAATAAGAGTTTAAAAGTTGAAAAAGAATGAAGATTATAGTATGAAAAATATAAAACAAGAAGATCACCCAGTAATTGGTGCAATTGAACAAGTTAAGCAAGAAATCAAACGGAGTAGGTAATAATATTATGAAAGCAACTGAAGAAAATAATGATCTTGAAAAACAAATGCTTCCTTCTAATTAAGATTATTTAGAAGAAATTAACAATATTCCAGCATTTAAACAGAATGATACTGATTACACATAAAGTCAATCAGAAATAAAGGATTTGGTACAAAATTTTTATAAGAAACAACAATATTAAATGATAAAGGTATTAAAAAGTAAATGAAAGTGAAAGAATGTTATAATTTGTCAATCATAGTGAAACTACTGTTCTTGTATTAATATATACTGATACTTGTAGATATATTGGGAAAATTACTAATAAAATTCAATGATGATAAATTAAAAAATGGTGAAAAAGAATATAAAGGAAAGTTGGATTATTAAATCTTTTAACTAAACAACAAATAGCTATGGATGGTTTACATACAGAATTTGATTCTCTTGATTCACAAAATTATGCTAGAATTTTATTCGACCCCAATGCAGGATATTTCTTTAATAGTACAAATAAAATTAAATCAAGTAAAGGAAATAAATATAATTATTCCCCATGTCAGCACGTTGTAGGTGTCGCCACAGGAGCCAACCTTGTGTGAATGCTCTGAAAAACTAATCATCTTCTTCCTATCAGTTAAATTTCGCGACTGTAGCATGTTGTCTTCGTAGTGTAGCAATTGTAATTGCCAGTAGTATATATAATCTTAGAATAACGTAAGTCTACTTAAATTTCGATCAGTTTTTTGAGGAACAACATGTGGTAATAAATTATTTAATTGTATAAATTTTACAAAATATCTACACTTCTATCATATATTTCATCTAGTTTTTTATATACAGTAGTTATCCTTAGGTTTATTCCGAACCTTTAAATGATTTATTTGACCTTTATAGAGTTCGTTAACATTAAGCTCTATATTTATTTTCGATGTATTCTTATTAAAGGAAAAACATCATGAATAATCTATTTATTAATTTTTTGCTTTTTTTGTAGATTTTAAAATTATAGAATAAAGACCTCTTTCTTTGATGACAATAATTGATTTCATATTTCTTTGAATTACTCCCAACTGGAGATGTAATACATCTTTATCATCAAAATGCTTGAAGGTTTTGTCTACTTTTTTACATTCTGAAGTTTAGAAACATCTGTTACCTTAAACCAAGGATTATTATTTTCTTCAATAATTCTTAAAAGATTCTTAATGTTATATACAAGTTTGTTCTTTTTTAAAATCTACCAGCGACTTCATTTGTATATATTAAAACTTAATACTTTTTTTATACTTTAATTTCAATAAATTTCTTTCTTTATAAATTGAAAGCAAAAAAAAAAAAAAGATTTGTCCATTGTGCAAGAAGGAAAAAGAAATTGATAACGAAAAACGAATAACAAAACAGAACATGCCTTCAAAATGGGTTGTATTGATTATATAAAAAAAGAAAAAGAATCTAGGGAAATTAAATGTGAGAAAATAAATATAACATATAAAAAGCTTGTTAATAGCTGGAGTAAGATAACATTTATTTGTTGAAATAGCAAAAAAGGAATACTCAGAACTGTGACCATGATCAATCATAAAAGGAGAATGTAGCTATACTTTGATCAAAAATATAAGGAAAACATTATCAAAAAGCTTAACATTTTTGTTGAAATTTGTGTGTAACATGTGTTTGAAAAAAAATGAAAATTACTATGTAATGAAAAATATAATCTCATTAATTTTTTTACTGTAGTTAATCTTTTGTGCAGCTGCCTAATTCGCACATTGTTATCATCTCTTGCTTTATATTTTCGATCTTAAACTAATGTGCTCTAATATAATTTTTCCACAATTTACAACTTTAATTTTTCCTGTAACTTTTCTGTTTACTTGTGGCATTTCATAAATACTTTTTTTTTCGAATTATGTGAAACTCATTTATCATTAATTTCATATCTCAATAAAAGTCTTGTATTATAATATCATAAGTGAAAGAATCACTATCCATATTGCATAAATCAATATTATCAACATATTTTGGTTTCATAACATCATAAGTGAATGTCGTACATTTATGTTTTCGAAATATCTGGAATACTACTTCCAATATATATTTGTTTATTGAATATATTTTTAAGTTTTTTCATATGAACTGCTACTAGATTTTCTGAGGATACAGTAATATGTTGATAATTTGGTTTTGAAATATAATTCGAATAATTTTGAATCTGTTATTAGCTCAATATTTTGCCTATTTCCAATATTTTCCATTGTTCTTCCAAATACTATATTATCCATGATCTTTTAGAAAACTTTTCAGATTCATTTTCAACTGCATTTTTCTCATTTCTGTATTATAATAAAGGTATTTCTTCAATCAATCTGACATTCAAATGATAAGATTCTATGTATTTTCTTTAATTTTAACCCAAGTTTTAAGTTTTGTTTAATTTTTGTAAAATGTAAAACGTATTTTTCTTTATTGTTTAATGTTGTTTCCCATCTGGTCATAATGATGAATCTTTGTGTAAGTCATGTAATATTTTTTGGGCATTCTAAACTGACTTCCGAAATAAAACCACATTTATTATCATCTCGTAATTTAAGTATTTTTTTCAGTTTTAAAAAATGTTCTAATAACCAACTGAAATCTTTAAATGGTAAAAACAGAGATGTTGTCCAACCATATACATAATGTGCATCTAAACTTGTAATATAATTTGATTGTCTTTATGATTCAAGATTTATTAATTACTGTTTGTTTTAGCATATCTTTAATACTTTGAAAAATCACATTTCGAATTCTGTTTTCAAGATAATCGTTTAACAAAACTAATTTAGTTTTTGTCATTTTTAATTTAGAATCCCAAAATAATCCTGGAGGTATAGAATACCAAGATGGATCTTGTTTATAATATGCAATTCATATATCACGAAAATTTTCGAAAATATCTGGTAAAAGTTAAACATCAGGTTGATTATATAATCTTCTACACTCATCTTAATTATTAATATTATTTTTCGAAACTGTTTTTCTTCCATTATAATCTTCATCACAAATATTATCTATGCTAACTCTTGAATAAAAACATTCCTATTTAGGTATTTAGTCTTTTGTAATTTTTCTTCAGAATCCATATATTCATATGGATAAACTCCTTTTTTAATTATTAACTCTAATTGTATACTTTCAAAATATTTTGCTGTTTTTCAGTTGTTCTTTTATAAGACTAGAAGATAATTTATAAATAATTGAACCCATAAATTTATACTATCTAGAAATCTTCTAAAAATCTAAAAATCTAATAGAAAAATATTTTTATTGTTTATTATCTCAATTACCTATTCCTATTTCTTGGAAAATCAAAGAAACATTATAAGTTGTTAAATTATGAATATAAACTGGAATGAATTTTGGGTTTCGGTAATTACGTTAATAATCTTTATGGCATGCTCTTTGATATTTTCCTGTAAAATGACAAAGATCTCTCAGTTTTTTAACCTTTAGTAAATTCTTTTTCGCAAATACAACAAATACCTGAATATTTAAAATTTATTTTATCTTCATTTGTCTTTGTCAGTGGATTATTTCGTCTATATATGTTAGCAATTTCTCTAGAGTCTTCTTTTGACATTTCAAAGAGTTTTTTGCTGCATCTGTACCAGTTTGCATAACAGGTTTTTCATTTTCACCATTAGAATATTTAACCTAATAACAGAATGTTGTCAGTATATGCTTTTGACATTTAGTAATTAAAATTTTTTCAGGGTATGGTTGATGAGTGTCAATATCTTTGAAAAGATATTCGAAATCTGTATAAATTACAAAAGGTACCCTTAATGAATCATTTTAATTTTCAAATTCAATTTTTTCACCTTTAAAAGGTATATATACTTTTATTTATTGATATTATTTGCAGTTGTGGTCATGATTGTCTAATTTTTCTTATGAATAAAAATATCTTAAACATCGATCACAAAGATAAATTTGATGACCATTTTTAGTTGTTTGTGAACCAATAATCTAGATAATGAGAATAATTTTCTTCTTTAATTAAAAGAAAATTAACGTTTTTTTTTGTTTTTGTGGTAAAGAGAATATACAATAATTATTTCTTTGTAAAAGCTTTAATTAAAATATTTGATTACTTGTCAAATTTTGAAATATCTGTTAACAGAACATGAAAACTAATGTTCTCTTTTTAAAAAATTTCATCTAATTGTAATCTAATATTTTTTCATTGTTAACTCTTTCTGAATTTTTTCTACAGGTATAATGCAGATTTTTTATAGGCTACAAAAACATTTTTATCCGTAATTTTTACATTAATTACAGCTTTTTTTTCTTTAATTAATAAATCGATAAAAGGAGAACCTGCAATTTATTCATGTCTATGAATACTTAATTATAAACTATCATTATAAAATTAAGACCAACCAATTTTTCCTTTGCATTTCTTCCATTTCATTTAGTAGTTTATTGGTTGTTTTTGATAGTAATCTTCTAAATCTGTTGTTCTTAATAAAATTTGATTAGCTTTTTAAAATTAAATCTTTGAATTTCCTCTTGTCATTTAAAATTACAATAAAATTTCATGTTAGCTATAATCACTCTACTTTGTACAAAAATAATCTTATTATTTGGTCTATTCTTAAATTTGATCAAAAATTCTTCTGGTTCAACAATATTATCATTATTATTAACTTCATGTTATTATTCTGTGCTTTAAAGGCAGAAGCTTTTCTACAGATTCATTTAGGTGATTAAAAAACCGTCATCATCTGGAAAATTGAAACTTGGAAAATATTTCTGATAATTTTTTTGTTTCATTTCTTGATATTTATCTATTAGAAGCTATTGAAAATAATTCTCAGTTACATCATTATTAATATTATTGTCAGATCTATTGATAAAATCGATTAATTTTTATTTATTAAGATTAGAATAATTTAAAAAAATACATGGTGTTACAGATTTTATGAAGATTAATTTAAGATTTTTTACTCATTCGTTATCATTATCATTGTTATTAATATTGTCTACTATATGTAGAATAAGGTAGATTAATCTTCCTCTATTAAGTTTAAAATAAGTATTTAAATTTTTGTTTTACAAATAGACGAATTTCATTTATAGTTTAGTACCCGCAGCATAATGTCTTTCTTCATTTATTTTTAATTGAAATAATCAATAAATTCCATGAGATCGTATCTAGTTACATTTGAATAACCATTTTATTTTCAATAATTTTCTAAATCTCTATATTCCAATCCATACTTTGCTCTACAATAATTTCCTAAGTTTTGAAACAGCTTAGCTTTGGTGTACAATTTGTTTTGCTTTTATTTATACAGAAAAAATTTATATTCTCAAAAATTAAAACGACTCTGTTTGATATGCGCCTTTGTGTTTTTAAATCAAAATTTCAATCGATGGTATAGGTAAACAACGTTTTATAGAGCTTATTTATAAAGAGAAAAGTTTATTAGATTTTTAAAATTTGTAAATTTAGTTAGAATTATGTTTGTGTGTATAGATAGATGAGGTTCATGCCTCTTATTTACAAACAAAGAAATTTATTAGATTTTTAAAATTTTTAAATAAATGAAAATTCGTTTGTGGGTGTAGATAATTTTTTGGTGGGGGGACACTGTGAAACTAAAATTTCGGTTTACATCACATAATATTTCATCAATATAGTCTTTGATCCAGAATCAGGGTTTTGATGCTATTCATTCATTAATAGAGAGATATAATTCAGTGATTTATGCTTTGAGAAAGTGAATAATGATTGGTACTATGGAGAACAGTTACAATTCTGAGGGGTGAACAGTAATAGTTATTGTCAAAAGCACGACAGAAAATATTTTTATACATCCGCAAGTAATTAATATCCAGTATGCCGCTATATGGTTTCTATCATTCCACAATGAAATTCTTGAACGAAACAATGCAGCACACGTACTTATGGACCAAAACAGATTAGCATCTTCAACCAAACATGTGGTTCACTGCGATCAGCCACTCAGCTCTGGTGCTCAGCAACAACAATCAGTGTTTATTCATAACAGAGGCAGTTAAACTTCTACCTCAACGAAATCAGAAGTAACTTTGTCACCACAGTTAAAGAGAGATGTAGAACAAAATGCATTCTTGTACTTAAACATATATACCTCCAAAAATATTACAGCTAAAATAGTAAAGCCTGATACTATTATGTACAACATAATGCTTGATATTCCATTCATTTTTTGTTTGAAAATGGGTATCGATATAAATTTTTAATGTACTTTTTGTAATAACTAATCAAGCAATAAATCTGGAATTTCACAGTTTATAACTTCATAAGAGGCTAATAAAATCTGTGCAACAGACTTTTGTTTAATTTTGAAATTAATTTTTCAGTTTTGTGTTACCTGACGGCTCTGTTTTTCTCAAATTTTAAAGAAGAACTTTTTTCAGAGAAATGATATCACAAAAGTGCTCCACAGGATTATTCAGTAATCAATTCTTAAGAACTATGCCAAATTTCAGGATGTTAGCTTTTACAGTTCCTAGGAAAAGGTACATTATACCTTATAAAAGTCAGTTCACAGCAATTTGCACGTCTTTCAGTCTTTTAACACCTCCTAGTTGCTTTCCATCTTGTAATTTCTTGCCCTTCATTTCTTTCTTCAATCTGAGAAGTCCGTTTCCCAATTGCTTTTAAACATGCATTTAAAGTTTTTATTTCAATTTTTGACACTATTGCTATACTTCTAGTGATTAATGCTGTCCATATCCATAATCTTTATTCTCGTCCTCATCTTCCTGGAGCAATCTCTTCCCCCCTGCCCCTTTGCCTAGCCAACTTTTGCATTGTTTCTTCTGTTGCCTGAGCTAATCCAGTCACACTTCATCAATGCTTCTGAGTATCTTCAATGTGAATGCACCCAAATGGAAACCCAGACTCTGCAGGCTCTTAATCCTAACTACATTTCCACTATTGAGCACTTGACAGGCATCACATGCAGCCATTTTCACAAAAATTGAGGACAAATACTGCTTTTGGACAACACATCCATATAAGGTATTCTGTGTTTTCCCATGTACAAGTTTTCAGAAGTTCTGGATTGGCTAGGTATCTGAAAGTTAGTTTTATAACATCTAAAACAGCAAGTGGCAGACCATGTTTGTGGATGTATGGCTTTCCATTGGTTTCTGCTTGAAGATATTTTCACTATGATGTATCACAAAGGGAATGTTGATGATTATCATCTGTGCAAAGTTTGTGAAAGAATATCGCCTACAAGGCTTGCTGCATTATTTTCACACTATATAAGTTTTCCATGATAGCTTTTCCATAACATATTTGTAAAGCATGAATTTCCTTGTCTTTCAGTCTTTTAACACCTCCTAGTGGCTTTCCATCTTGTAATTTCTTGCCCTTCATTTCTTTCTTTTATCTGAGAAGTCTGTTTCCCAATTACTTTTAAACATGCCCCATACATTCCAGTTTTTCAATTTTAGTTTGTGAGCCATTAGGATTTCTCTCTAAAACTTTCGCCCTGCATCTACTCTTAAGCAGTTCAATAAATTGACTCTCATCTGTCATAAACAGCAAATAACTTGACTTGTGATGACATAGGATTCTCGTACCCTCAAGCTGAGAAAATGCCACAACTGAGAGCTCATTCAGGATTGTTTTGTGCTGTGGTTATTTCGTGATGAACTCTGTTCAACAAATATTCAAAATATGACAGTGTTCTGTTGTGATATGGTCCTCCCAAGTGTGACTAGGAGGAAGTACATTTTGAAGAGAAGCCCAGCACATATGTGTCAATGGGAGACTTGTATTTGATATTAACTACTGCAATAGTCCACCACGAGTTGAAATCTGTGCAGTTTTACACACTAGCAAGGTAAATACTTTTTAACTTTTTTTCTCTTTTGAAAAATTGTGTTTATTGATTGTGAGGTGCTACAATGGTTAATAGTGACATAAACACTGGTGCAGAGGATAATGGAATGCAGGGAGAGGTTGATGTATTAGTTTATATTATGGCAGCCCTCAAGCAATTAAAGAGTGATGGTGAAGGTTTGTCAAATACATGAAATAGCATGAGCACTTATGTGATCAAGAAGATTTATGCTGTTAAAGAAAAACTGCTGTTCCAAATGCGGCTTTGAGAGGAGGATAGCTGAGGTGGAAATTTATTTAAAAGATGACACAGATGCTGCAAAAAGGAAAGCTCCTCTATGCAGTCGAATAGTGAGCAGTAATTCAAAGAAGTCCATGATATTCTTGAGTCAAAAGACCAAAAATTTAAATCTGGACTCTCAACACTTGAGTCAAATTTAAAGATTCATATAGTGACAGTCAGTGCCAGTGCCCAAATGTACCCCAAAGTACACAAACCAAATAAAGTTGAGGCCGTAATTAATTCTACAGTACAAAATGTAAGTAAATTAGGAAGAACAGAAATGGAAACCCACCTACAACTAGCAAATCTTGATGTTAAAGTAAAGAATTTGCAGGAAGTTTGTTTTTCAAGAGAGTTCTCAGTAATGTTATGTGGTGCAATGTACCAGTGAAGCAAAGGGAAAAGAAAAAACTGCACTGTAGATTTTATTCAATATTGGAGGGTTAATTTTGTACAAGACATGACAAATACCCAGAAAATCAAATTACTCAAAACACCTTTTAGAAGGATATGCTGTGACATAAGGTAACCAAAGTCACTTACAAAAACTTAAGCTACCATGAGTCTAAAAAAATGTTTTCATAGCACTTTCTTGTCTGAAGCTAAACATTAAAGTACAGAATGAGTTTTTGAAGGAACCACACTGTCAGCAAGGTAAAGGTAGGATGGAAAATTTCTACAAAAACCAGTGAAAGGAACTCTTGTATCTTAAAAGGCCTTTGGGAATCATTAATTGGAACTGTTTTTAGACTACCTTGAGAAACTGGATGGGACCTTAGAATATAAACTCAGTGATTTTCAAACTGGTTGAAGGATGTGTGTGAGGTGGGGGAGGTCAGTGGACTGATGAGTGCTCCAGGTGAAGGCCACATTGCTGGTTCAACAGAAGCAAATGATGCAGTGGCCAGTGGTATTAGCACAACTTGTGGTTGTGATCTGACTACCAGTTTATCAGACAATGCATAACAGGTTACAGATGTTTGCTTTAGGACTACTTCATTAAATGACATAGTGTTCTGGAAAGGCTTTTGAGGTAAGGATGCAGAAAATTTAAATAGGCTGCATGAGTTGTATAATATATATGTGGAAGAAGAGGTTGTTTCCAAACACTTTCACTATACAACTTGTAAAAGGGATAATACCATGGAACTCCAAGTCTTTGAAGAACGTGGCATTTTGGCATCAGAGCAGGATGGTGATACGTTGCAGAGTAATAAACTGTTAAAAGATAAAACAAATTAAGCCAGCAGTGAAAGGTGAATAGGTTTAAAATATAAAGGAGGAGTTTATGGAATCAAATGGAACTGAGTGTCCAAAATAGAAAGTGGTGTGAAAGATGTACCATAATTGAGGAACAGTAAAACTAATGATGTATTTTTATGTGAGCAAGGAGACGGGGAATCAAGGGCCAAAGGTAAAAAGGATGCTGAATGTTGAATCTGCTTGAATACACAGTAAAATGCTGGTTAGGGAAGCTGGTCAAGTAGTGAAAACTGGTGAAGGGAAGAACCAAGAATACTTTCCAGAAACTGATGGCAAAGACAGCATAGTTTAAATGGAAAGTAAAATAAGTCTTGTGCAGTACACTGGCAGTTTTGCAGTTTAGAGTGTTGCTAATTCCACAGAGACAGAGATGCTAAAGAAAGATTCCAAAGAATTTAACTATAATCTGAAAAGCATGAAGGATTTTCAATGTTATTTGTGGATGTATCAGAATATAGAAACACAACAAGAGTGACTGGAGAAGGTTAACTATTTTGTGTATGTACTTAAATTCATGGAAGGAGAACAAATATTTAATTGCTGGAGCTACTGAGGATAAACACAAGAGTATTAGTGGGTGGGAGGATATACAACGCTGGAAAAAAATGAGTACATCTAGAAAGATAATGTCGATTTTGGTCCAATAATGGCTTATGCCACCTAGGGGATAGTAGATATACTGAAAATGTTTTCAACATTGTGGAGCAAGAGATAGCGAGTGGCATAGCTACCAGAGCACCACCTGTGTCTACCCCTTAACAGGCAATGCTCACAGCCAGAAGGCTCATTGTGGTGCAAACATATGAAGCAGGCAGGTAACTGTGGTACAGAGACACATTAGTGCCTCATACAGCCATCTGCGTGAGTTTGAAAGGAGTTAAACTGTGGCCTTCTGAGTGGCAGGATGGATGTTGCAGAGAATTGCCACACAAGTTGGGTGTACTGCATCAGTTGTGCAATGATGCTAGTATCAGTGGTCACATGAACATTCTCACACCCATAGATGGGGTTCTGGAAGTCTGCATACCACAGATCCTGCCAGGATCGTCATGTTGTAAGGGCAGCAGTGGCAGGTAATACAGCTACCACAGCACAGATAAGAGGGTCTGTGAGCCCAAATGAGTCAACACAAACTGCAAACTGGTTATTAGCAGTGAGACTAAGGGGACACACATGTGTAGCTCATCTTCCACTCACGACACAGCATCGATGTGCACTGCTCGACTGGTGCCATCAGAGGATCAGTATGAATGGTGCACTGCAGTCTTCTTCATCAATGAAAGAACATTCTGCTTGCATGCAAGTGATGGGTATTTAAGCGTACAACATGTACCTACTGAGTGCTGTCTCGTATAGTGCATTCATCCGAGACACACTGGCCCCAACACAAACCTTATGGCCAAGGGTGCAATAAGCTACAACTCTTCATGTTTGGTGTTTCTGGAGGCAACCTCATCAGTATTCAGTATGAGCAGAATGCTGTTAGACCCATTGTTTTGTCATTTTTGCAACAGAGGGGTGATATGTTGTTTCAACAGGATGATGCTATCCCACGCACTGCCGGTGAAACTCAACATGCTCTGCAAGATTTGCAGCAACTTCTCTGGTCAGCATGATCTTTGGACTTGTCTTCAATTGAGCACATGTGGGATATGATGTGATGAGAAATGACTCCAGTGACTTGTAAACCAACAACTCTTAAAGAACTCCATGAACAGGTCGAACAGGTGTGGCAGAGTCAGCACACGCATTGCCATCTACGGAGACTGCACCACATACTAATGTGGGTGTTTCAGCATGGGTCATACCTGGTATCTCAGAACCACTTGTGACATTGATCTGTAAGTTCAATCATTTCATGTACTCCATATGCATTTTTGAAGCAATAAATCTTGAGTGTATTGGAAACCTCTAAAAGAGTATACTAACTTTCTTTCTGGCAGTGTACATGTAGCATTACTCCTTGATAATGTAGAGATGATAAGTGTGGATCTGACAATGCTGTTAGAATAATGAGCCAACAGGAGAGATTGATAATCTCATGCATTTTGGATTTGAAACTATCCAAATCAACTTGCTAAAAGATATGGACAATAAGGGAATTCAGGAAGAACCAATAAATCTCATGGAAACTGTGCAGGTAGATTCAGTAATATCTTACTATCTAGTAGCCACAGGTAGCCAGATTTTGGTTGTATCATAGCCTCTTTGAGTGACTAAAAGGACATGGAGATTACATTTAAATGCCTTTATCTGGTTTAAGAATTATAGTGGCCACTAGAAGGATAAGAAAGTTGGCAGAGGAACAAGTTATGTTGACTCTTAAGATCTGGGGACTTCAGTTTAGACAAGATTGTTTAGTTTACCAAACTTTTGTGTTATCGTGGTATTAGGAATGGACTGGAGGAGTAAGCAATTGACTGCAGACCTGAAATATTAACTTTGTGTTTAGAAGGCAATGAAGTTCTAGTTAAATTCTGTGAAGGAATGGCACGTAAGCAAAATGCAATTAATTCAAACCCAATTCAGGGGGAGGGATATTTTTCAGAGGTGATTTTATTTAAGAATCAACCTGAGAGTGAAGACATGGCAGAACTCATTGATAAAATGATGACTGAAATCTAAGGAGTCGGCAGAGAAAGTAAGCAAGAATTCAGGGATATATTATGGCACTAACATGGGGTATTTACCAACTGACCAAGTCAAGCAAATAACTATGAATGGTGTATAATAATGAAACCCCATTCCCCATTTTTATCAAGCAATATTTGGTACCCTAACAAAACAGCCTGCTGTGGAAAAGAATCTGGACAGCAGAGAAGGACAGAGGGATGTGGAATAATAGAGAAATATAAGAGCAAATATAACATTCCCTCAGTGGTAGTTGGAAAGAAAGATGGCTCACTTAAATTAGCATTAGGTGCAAAGCAGCTGACTAAAATAATGACGAGAGAAACAGACCATCCTGGAAATATGGATGAACTGCTTCGTAAGTTTAAGAGGACAAGGCTTATATTGTGTCTTACATCTGGATTCCATGAAGTGCTGTTGACTGCTGGTTCAAGGAAGTACACTGCATTCCTGTATGGTAGTTTATGTTATCAATACAGAATTGTTCCTTTTGGACCTAATGTTTTTGTAGCTTAATTTAGTCCAGCCTTAGACTTTGAGTTAGTGCCTGAATTAATATCAAAATTTACTGTTTGTGTTGGCAATATCCTAATAACAACATCTGACTGGCATGAGCGTTGCAATATCCTTATGGAAGTATTTGAGGTTCTAAAAAAGGGCACATGACTTTAAAACTTGCAGAAAGTGGATATATGAAGCAAGAAATAAAATTTTTGGACATATGATAAGTAGTAAGGGGATTATGCCACACATGGATAAAATAAAGGGATTTCACAAATTCCTGTGCCTAGAAAGAGGAAGCAGCTAAAATCCTTCTCAGGAATGTATGGTTTTCACAGAAAAGTTGTGAAAGGGCAAATCTCATTTTTCCCAGTTTAAGCAACCTGGATATGGATCTCAGAGTGTGAGATTGCTTTTTGTCAAATAAAGAAAATTTGTTTAAAAGAACTGTTCCAAAATAAAGAAGTAAATGTCTTTGGTGTATGAAGAAGCCTGTTAGTAGGAATTTGTGAAATCACTTTGATGTTATCGTGGTCTGGCATAACCCTCTTACTACCTTACAGTGGAAATAAAGAAGCTAGCAGCTACTGACCTGTTGCAGTGCTCTCAATATTTAGATAAGTATTTGAATATATAATGGCCATTAGACTTAATTCATATCCAAACAAAGCAAAACTCTTGTCACCTACTCAGTTTGACTTCCAAAAAAAGAAAACTACTGCCAGTACAATGCATAAATTATTAGATCTTACTCTGGAGCTGGTCGACAAAAAATTTCCAGCCATTGATATTTTTCTAAATCTAACAAAGGCCTCCAACATGGTTAATCCCAGCATCCTGCTGCCAAAGATGTGTTCCTGTGGAATCAGAGAAGGGACCCATAGTTTAAAAACTACCTGAAAGATCCACAGCAGCTCAGGAACTGTACATTCTTCCACACAAACCATAAAGTAAGATGTTCCCCAAGGCTCAGTCTTAGGCCCCTTGTTGTTTTTAATTTACATTTATGATCTTCCAGATAACCTACCAGATACCAAAGCCCTTCTGTTTGCCAATGACACCACTGTTCTGCTACAGAAAAAACTCTCGAGTCTGCTGTACATGCAACCACAGATCAATTAAACTCATAGCTTAAAGATAACAGGCTGCTTATTAATGCACAAAAGACAGTTGGACTAACTTTACACACTGCCCAAAATAGAAATCCACTTGCACCAATCATATTACTTGACAATAACAACGTTGAATTTGACAACAAAACTAATTTCTTGGGGATGTCCAAAACTGGCATCATTACTTGAAAAAAACACATTGATTTAACTAGCACACTCTTTTCCACTCAATTCGTAATTATGAGGTTATTTTTTGGGATCAGACTTCTCACTCGTGCTGGTGATCTTCTCCACCCAGATATTCACCATGGAATAGAAATTGCAACAACTGTTTAAGAAGCTGAATATATTGTCCAGTGGCATCAATAGTTTGTATCGGCCACGAAACTTAATATCTGTGAACTCTAAGTGCTCTGTCGAGCCTCCATCTTAACTTTACTTTAGCCATTCTTTGTTATACTTCATTCTGTATGGACATAGTGTCAAGTGTAAATATATACGAGCTACGACATATATGGGAATTAAGTTTTCTATATCCCTTCTGTTCCCATAGTGGTGACCCCACAGTTCTTTCATGTTTTGCATCTTCTGCGCTGGTGTTTATGCGACAGGTTATATGCACTACACAATGACCACTCGAAACAATGCCTTGTTCGAAGATGTGGAAGCACAACTCCGCTCACCAGGTTTCGTAGTTTCCTCGCCAACGGTGTATTCATCACTTATGCACAGTGATTCACATTCTCAACGAACATCACTGTGTGCTAACCTAATTAGTTTTCAACAGTTGACAACTATGCCGTTAGAGTGAACTATGGACTCAGGCTTTGCATCATCAGATTATGCCCATCCGACAGTGAAATGTGAATTAAACAATATTCCGTATTGTGTCCCTTTAAATTGAGTGTTTCAAGAACAAAGTGATCTACATTCGAACACCTGTTTAGCCACCCACTGGCATGCTACATCAGTCACTGTCAGGCCATATGCAATGCCACCATTACTACATATCGTGCCGGGTCTGTTCCACGCATATGGTGTTCCAGGGCTCTACAGGCATGTTATGCATTAAATAGTTTCCATGCGGGTGGTGTTCAACAACCCCCCCCCCCTCCCCCCACTCCTTGCCTCACTTGCGGGGGTCCCCCGTTTCTTGTCGCTCAACCACCTGCCGCTCCCACAGCACCGCCTGTGTCTGCCTTGCTGGTCTCTCGCCCTGTTCCGGAAGTGGGTCATTTCCATCCAGCACTCATCACTCACGGTCCAGTTTCTGGGCCCCCCTCATATGCCATTCATCTGCCCGTTTCCATGGTACCGTCCATGCCTGCTGCGCCATGTTTTCGTGACACACAGTCAACTATGCCAGCTACCGCTACTACGGATTTGCTCACCTGGTTTAGATCCGGGCCTACTGCGCTGGCCTCTGATTTAGCTTCAGTTTAGCCACTACCCCAGGATACACCGAAGCTGCCGTTGTCACCCCCTCCTGGCCGCCTGCCAAAGCTACCGCCCTTATATGAGGACAACCTGGCATCGCGGTTCACACTTGTCGATCATCTGTTCAAGTTACATCGTGTCTGACGACAACTCAAAGTTTCTCTGCCTCATCACACACCTCCACGACCACTCGGATTTGATTTGTGGCCTGCTCCTTTCGCTGCTGTCTTCACCAAAATACGAGTTTGCAAAGAAGACTATAATGGAATGACTTGCCTGCTCGCCACAAGAGTTAATATTCAGGATTCTCTATAAGGAGCACCTGGGGGAATGCAGCCCCTCACAACTCTGGCGCTGCCTTTGATTGCTCGTGAACGAGCAATGCCACGCTATGGGCTGTGTGGTCTGTCAGACGACCTACTGATCTACAGATCCGTCTGTTACCACACTCGTTCGAGTCCATCAGCTCCCGCCTACGCATCGCTGACCAGCTGTATTTGCTGCTGTGGCAACATCAGCCATTTCATTCCACACCATTCATCGGCATCAGCCACCCCCCGCATACTGACCTTCAGCCAGCAGAGGCAGGGCTCGCTCCGCTGTCACCTCGTCTACTTCTCCTGGCAGCATCAGCTCACTCTCTCTGCTGTCTGAGCACTCCAGGACTGCCCACGCACCTTACGTACTGGTCTATTTATCGGAACAATCAACAAGGACAAGCCGCCCCCAGTGTCGCAGTCCTCCACCTCCTTGTCACCCTGCTCACCCATTCTGCTGGTACAACAAAGTGTTGGCGACAATGTGAAGAAGTGCAGGTTGCCATGCCAACAACCATACGCCGACTGCAGGAACTAAAGAGACGCCGAGTCCTGTGGGGAACCTAACAGGCGTCCTCTTACATTACACTCCATGCACATGTCTACCCGGCCGAGTAGTCGTCTGTAAGTGACTGACATTGCGTCAGGTCTAGCTTTTCTGGTCGGACACTGGTGCTGATGTGTCGATCATACCTACTTCGATGGCTCCACACGCTTCTTCACAGACGAAACTACTTCTACGAGCTGTCAACTGCATCGACGTCAGGCTCAGTACAGGTGACCCCATCTTCTTCTCTAACGTTTTCCGTGGACGTTCTACTTTGCCAACATCAATGAACTGATCCTCGGTATGGATTTTTTGTCTCATTATGAACTATCTCGAAATGTCATACAGGGTTCAGCGCTCCACCATCCTACGAACACTCACATATTGTGCACCCGCACCTATGTCCAACACTCTGTTTCCACCGCAACATACGATATCATACGTGAGTGCTCCACCCTCACAGGCAACATTGTGACCTGCATTGCCGACCTACTGTCAGAATACGACTCGGCGACGAAACTCAGCCAGGACAACGAGAAGCTGAAACAATGCATTGCATCCACTAACAGCAAGCTGTCACAGCTCGTACCTCGCTTGTGTAACTGCACTCCATGGAGCCGCCACCTAAACAAGATTGCTCGGCTGAGCCTAGCTCGAACTCTCTCGAGGTTAGTCCACAAACTTTACACCCCTCCTCCCCCCCCCCCCCCCCCCCCACCTTGCGCTTGCCTCATCCAGTACCGTGAGGTGTGTTTCAAACAGTGCTGCTTATGACAGTTGCAACCACGCCCACTTCTTGGACAGTTACCGCGTGTGTTGATAAACATTTAAACATTCCCCCTCTCTCACTCACCGGCCATATGACCCAAGCAGCCATTGTGGCTCCATGTGCGACGTCAGCGCTGCTCTCGCCCGCACCAGTTGTCAAGTGCAAGGTTAACAGTGGACAGTCGCCGCCCGTTTCCCTTCGATCGACGCTCCGCGAGCAGCCACCCCCTCCACTCAAGCACACGCCGCACTCCCATAAGTGATATGTTACTTTCACGCTATACCTTTCCCGCTCACGCTAATAGCTACGCCTTGTTGCGCCCTATCGTCTGAAGACTCGGTGCCAGGATGTTAACCAATCTCATGTGCAGTTCTCAGTTTCTTCCATCACTGATGGAACGACACACAAGATAGTTACCACTGCCGGCCCTCCTATTAGGCATAAGGTTTGGCGCCTCAACCCTATTGAGTTGCGCATGGCCCGGCAGCAGATTAATGAACTTTTGGCGGCAGGTGTTCTGCAACCTTCAGACAGCAATTGATCTTCACCAATCCAACTCGTCCCCAAACACGACGGATCTTTTCAAATGTGCGGCGATTACAGACGCTTAAACGCTCGTACCATCATGGACCATTACCCAGTGCCGAACATCAATGACTTCACTCATAGGTTATCGGGTGCCACAATTTTCAGTGTTTATTGACTGTAAACGCACCTACCATCAGATTCCCGTGGCGCCAGATGACGTTCCATAAGACGGCTATTATCACGCCGCTCGGTTTATTCCAATACCACTTCATGCCATTTGGCCTAAGGAACGCGGCGCAAATGTGGCAACGTTTCATTGATCCTATCTTGCGACAGTTCGAGTTTTGGTTTGCTTATCTGGATGACGTTCTCGCTTTCAGCAGCTTAGCGGAGGAACATGAAATTCATGTCTATGGTCCTCCAGACCTTGAATTCAACAGTATCGAAGTCAACAAAGACAAGTTTCAGTTGCACCAGCGTCAGTCTCCTTTCTAGGTTACACCGTCTCTGCTGACGGAATACAGCCTCCCATATCTCGTATCCAGGCTATCACGTCTTTGCCGCCCCGGCTACTACCAAGAGCTATGCCGTTTCCTCGGCACCATTAATTTACTATCGTCACTATCTGCCTTCCGCTGCCGCTGTTCAGGCACCCCTGACGGACGCAGGCAAACAAACTTCTGGTATCAAACCTGTCTCTTGGACTGCTCCGATACTAGGGCCTTCAAGTCTCTGAAGTCTTCTTTAGCTCATGCTGTGACATTCGCCCACCCCGACCCCTCGGCTGAGTTGTTCATCACTACGGACGCCAGCGAGATCGCGGTGGGGGCAGTGTTGCAACAACGCCAGGGCAACACAGTTTCTCCCCTTCATTTCTTCTCCAAGAAACTATCTACGGCTCAGAGAAAATATTCTGCATTCGATAGAGAGCTCCTTTCTGTTTACGAGGCAATCAAACATTTCCGCCCCGACGTTGAGGGGACGTTCGTTTTTCGTCCTCACCGATCACAAGCCACTGGCAGAAGCGTTCTGCAACCCACGTGAGGACCCACCCCCTCGACGTACCGCCACTTTGACCTGGTTTCTCAATTCACAACGGACGTCCATTTCATCAAGGGTGCAGATAATGTCGCTACAGATTTCTTCTCGTCGGATCAGTGCTGTTTCCCTCATCGTTGATCTTTCCGATCTGGCCTCCCTCCAAGCTTATGATGAAGATTCTCTACGAGACCCACAAACATCACTTGTTTTCAAAAGGCTAAATTTCGTGGTGTTTCCGACGAGGTGTGATGGGATTCTTCGACCGGCGGCCTACGCTCTTTGCTCCCATCTGGGCTGCTCCAACAGGTTTACAATGCCCTGCATAATCTAGCCCACCAGGGTGTTCAAGCCACCACACGTCTCATGTCAGAATGTTTTGTTTGGAAGAATATCAAATGGGACTGTCAAACCTGGGCACACAGCTGTGTTGCTTGCAAGCACAACAAGATCATCTGCCACACCTCCCCACTTCTGGGCAAGTTCGACATTCCCACAGGATGATTCCGTCATGCACATATTGACCTGATCGGGCCTCTTCCTCCTTCGGGGGGCCATAAATATATCTTATCAACTATCGACCGTTTGTCTCGCTGGGTCGAGGCTGTCCCTCTCCTAACATTACTGCCGAGACGGTAGCCAAGGCTTTCATTGGCTCCTGGATTGCTCGTTTCGGGTTTCCGACCACTATCACCACCGATCAGGGTCGATGGTTCGAATCCTCCTTTTCAGCATCCTCTGCAATATCTGCAGTATTAAACAAATACACACTACCACCCTGTCACCCACAAAGCAATGGGTTGGTGGAGAGATGCACTACAACCTCAAGACGGCCCTTTGATGCATGATTGTCTCTGGTCGGAAGCTCTCCCATGGGTGCTACTTGGTCTACACTCGACCTATAAACCTGACCTACAGGGGACTATATCCCAATTTGTTTTCAGCGAGAATCCATTCCTACTGGGAACTTATTCTTCCCCAGGTTAGCGAGGAACGTTTGCACCCGCCCATTAGTCACTCATCGCCCGAGACTTATGTTCCCACCACACTCTCCAACTGCTTCCACGTCACGCTGCATGATGATGCAGTTAGCCAGCATCTTCAACCTCCTTATCTTGGCCCCTACGAGGTCTTGCTTCAGGGGGACATGACTTTTGATATCTTGATTAAAGACAGCACACAGACAGTTTCTCTGCATCGCCTGAAACCAGCTTTCATCGACCCTGATGGTCTCACACCTCTGCAGTCAGACTCTGCAGACAATCCATCCTTGATCGAGAATGAAGACATGCTCCCATCAACCTCACCACACACCTCTTCCGCCAAAGACTGTTCGCCACTGTTCGCTGGTTTCCCAACCTCGCCCCCTGTTTCACCCTGTGCAGGTTTTGCGCCCTTACCTCCAACATTGGAGACACACACACCTATTATCAGTTTGTCCTGTAGCATGCTGTCACACCAAGTGAACAACGTTTCTATAGTGACGTTCAATGACCGAGTGTTCATTCTTTTGACAGATACCGAGGTCCTGCCATCGGACAGCCCCTTACACGCCAACATTGCACACAACCTCACACTCCTGTGTGAGTGTGACTGAGTATCTGTACGTGTTTTCATTCCTATGGACAGCTCGGTCCGCTTAATGGCCACACACATCTCCACCACACTGTCGACCGCCACGCCCGCTTACTCCCAGGCCAGCTGCCATCTCATCCGGCCATGGTGGCTGACTGACTACAAACTGGACCTGCCTCTCATCGCTCCACCTGCACAACCCACCTCATTTGAGTTTGGAACTACCTATGGTGCACCTGCCTACGCGCACCATTTGCACTGACGTTGATGCCCGCATGCCCTCACCCTTGGATGTCTGTAGGTCTCTGTACTGTGGGGGGGGGGGGCTCCTGTTTGGCGTCGATAGTTCGTATCAACCACGAAACTTAATATCTGTGAGCTTAAAGTGCTCTGTCAAGCCTCCATCTTAACTTTACTTTAGTCAGTTCTTTGTTATACTTCATTCTGTACAGATGCAGTGTCAAGTGTAAATATGTTTGAGCTATGACATATATGAGAATTAAGTTTTCTATATCCCGATTACTGATCTCGTTGTCATAGTCCCTTCCTTGCCAATACATACTACAAATATTATATTTCACTAAGAAAAGCATTAACAAACTTGACAGAAATATGGGTTGCCACTATCATGATACAAGATCAAAAACCTGTTTAAGACTAATTCCCCACTCATTAAACTTGTACAGTAATGGTGTTAAATGTATGGGAATAAAATTATATAATCACCTTCCAGCATCAATAAAAGAAATTCAGGAAATAAATAAATTTAAAATGAACGTAAAATCTCTCTGAATAAAACGCTGTTTTTATACCATTCAGGAACTTTTGAAATGTGACATATCAAAATAATCATCACTTAAGCCATTTTCTTGCACATCTTATGCTACCCAAAGAAATAAAAGTAAATGAATTAAAAAATGTTACTGTTTGAGTATATAAGCCATCTTGCACACTCATGCAGCACATAAAGAAAATCAGATAATAAACTAATTGAAATTGTAGCTATCAGAACTAGTGCTATATATGTAAAAATAGCATTATCAGTGTTATAAAATTCATGCTTGCTTTTTGTAAAGAGTTTTTAGCAAACTTTTATGTCAATGCTGTTTGACATTCATGTTGTATATGTTGAAATATGTATTTTTGTATGGACCCATCCCATATCAATTGTACAAGCTACTCTACTTATTTGATCCAGGGAACGATAAATAAGTAAATAAAGAAATAAAGAAATATAAATAAAAAAATATAAAAAGACAGATTACTGGCCAAGCCTGAGAGGGCACATACAGTGACAGAGAAGGAATTGTTGTCAATATGTCGGGTATTCTCTAGATTTAAATAGTATTATCTCCGGACATTTCACTATAAAGCACTCAGATCATAAGGCATTAAGCTATCCACAAGAAAGTAGATTTTTCATGGACAGCCTACCCAATGAGCCTTATTTCTACAACAAATTGATTACAGAATTGGATATATCTACAGAAGTGAGAACAATGTAGATGATGCTTTATCAAGGCTTCCAGTAATGGAGAAGCAATGCTGTCAAGAATGTAAGGTAGATAACAAATTTACAATAATGTTCATAAAAGGTGTGAAAGAGGAGAAGATAATAAGGGAAGAGAGCAAGGACCTACAAAGAAGATGTGGTGAAAAGTTGAACTGACATGAATAACAGATGAATAATCTTTATTTGCCCATAATAGCTTTAGTCTTGGACATTGTCATTTTTGTACATTTACAACAATGATACCATACCATGCATGCATGGTCCTGTCAGTTTAATGTGACCGCCGCCTATGTTCGATATCAATGTACAATAACCGCTCACAGACAGTAAGTGGCAGCACTAGCAGAGGAGGGTATTAAAGCATGCAAGGGGATGTGGAAAACAGTGCAGTCTTCCTTGTAATGTGAAAATGGAGCAATTTATCTTATGTCCAAATGGGCATGATCATCAGCTTTAGGGCCAATGTTGGAAGCATTTCTGAAATGGTTAAAGTGGTAAACTGTTGACATGCTGCCATGGTTAGAGTATACTGTACATGACAAAATGATGCTATCCAAAACCAGCACCGAGGTAAATGTGGTGCACCATGGGCGACAAATGACAGGGGTGAATGATAGCTGCAGAGATCTTTGGGCAAACAGACATGCAACTATTGAACAACTGACCAGCCAGATCTAGCAAGGGGCCACCAACGGTGTCTCCTCAATGACCGTTCAGTGAACATTGCTGCATGTGGGCCTCTGTAGCAGGTGCCTGGTTCATGCAGCCGTGATGATTGCTGTTCATTGACAATGAAGATTGGAATCCCCACATCAATACCATAACTGGACATCAACTGAGTGGTAACAGGTGGCCTTTTCAGATGAATCAGATTTTATGTTCCATCGGAAAGATGGCCATTGGAGTGTAGGGCATAAAACATCTAAAAAACAAAGGGTCCAGACCAAAGAAGGGAGTGTTTTGGTCTGGAGAATGTTTTTGTGACATTCCCTGGGTGACCTTATCATTCTGGAAGGCACATTGGTTCAACACAAGTATGCATTAATCCTTTGAGACCATGTCCCCTCCTACATGCAGTTTGATCTTTTCCTCACCACAATGGCATCTACCAGCATGACAGTGGAATGTCACAAAGTTCACAGTGTATGTGGATGGTTCAAAGAGCACCTGGATGAGTTTAATATACTCATCCCCAGATTTAAACCTAACTAGAATATGTCGGACAACCTCGATCAGGCTGTTTGTGATAAGGATCCTCAAATAAGAAACCTAGCACAGCTGACCACAGTGCTGAAGCCAGCAAGGCTCCACATCCCTGTCACTGGAACCTCACTGACTCTTTTCCTGCATGACTCACAGAGGTCCACTCTACAATAGGTGATTATCGAGGATTCTGACAGGTGACTGGACTGTGTACAGTGACTATATACAACAACTAGCACATTATATGCTATTACCTAAACATTTACCAATATTAATATACTACAGTATAGAAAAGTAGAATTGTCAATAATGAAGCTCAGAAATCTTTGAGTGAGTATAAACATCTTCGAATCAACAGCTGTTTCAGATTGTCTTCAAAAAGATTTCACTGGAGTTGCCTTATATTATTTGGCAACCTATTATAGAAGTCTTCTAGCTTCAAGAGGACTTGATCTGTGGCTCATTTATTACTTAGTATCCAATGATGATCACATTGGGTTTGTGTACTGTAATTGTGAATGTCTCAATTCATTATGCTTACCTCCTCATTATCTTTTACAAACATTATAGTCTGTAAGAAACACAGTCAATAATTTAACATTTTTGAAGTAGTCCCTTCAGGACTGGCATTTGCTTATTTGTATTGACAATTATACCAACTGCTCTCTTTTGAACCCTGAATGTCTTTTTACTGTAGACTGTGGGTGCAACACCCAAAATTTCAATCTCAAATTGCAAATGCGAGTGAATAAATCTGTAATACACCTGTTGAAGGAAAGGAGGAATTTTTATATTTGAGAGATGTTTTAATATGTAAACATTGCAGCTATTTTTTTATAGACATAACTAATATCCTCTTTTCATGTAATATCTCCATCAATCAAAATGACTAAAAATGTTAATAGGATGTTTTACATGCAGACAGTGATTTAGTATGGGACTGATTATAATTTAATAAGAACCTTGTTACAACTGTCCTGTTAATATTCACTGTAAATTTATTCATTGTTAGATGTTCTGTGATCAGTTCAGAGTTCTCTTTATTGCTTTGTAATGCTAGTTGTTCATCATGACACCAGCTAATAAATGTTGTACATATACAACTACATCAGCACTCTGCAGGCTACTTGATGATGTGTGGCAAGTAGTATTTCTGGTACCACTATCTTATCCCCCCCTCCCCTTTCCCTGGTTCACCCCACAAATGGCAGGTGGAAAGCATGATTGTTGGGAAGCCTCTGTATTATTTCTGTTTTCTTGAATTTTCTCATCATGATCATTCCATGAGGTGTATGTGGGAGAAAGTAATAAGTTGTCTGACTTTTCTTTGTAAGCACTCTCTCAAAATTTCAATAGTAACCCTCTCTGTGATGCAGAACACCTCTCTTGTAGTGTCAGCCATTGGAGATTTTGAGCATCTTTGTAACTCTCTTGTGCCAACTAAACAGTCCCTGATGAAACACACTACTCTTTATTGGATCTTCTCTATCTCTTCAATCGGTTGGGTCACAGATTGATGAATGACACTTACGAATCAGTCAAACGTGCACCTCCTTGTAAGCCATTTCTTTTGTGGATGACTTAATTATCCTTAAGATTCTTCCCATGAATCTCAGTCTGGCATCTGCTTTTCCTGCAATTTGTTTTCTGTGGACATTACCCTTAAGGTGACTCTTGTTATTTTATGGTAGATACTGTTTTCATCAATTTCTGATCAACTGTGTAGTTGAACAGCAGTGAATTTCTATTCCTATGTATGTGCATTATGTTAATTTATTGACATTCATGGTCAACTACCAGAGCCTGTGCCATTAAACAATCCCTTATAGGGCATTCTACAAATTGATACTCTTCGTCTGGCATTGCTGCTTTGTTATAGACAACTGAATCATCTGGGAACTGTCTTATTATGTATCATCAGCATAATTCACTACCTTTGAATTTTGTGGCTAGTTTATGTCATATATATAATATGAGAGTACTCTTATAACAAAGCTCAGCACACTATTTCAGAGATACTCTCCGTCTAATTTGGATAATAGTAGTACATGATTCACAGAATCATCTTATGAAGTGACTTAATAATTGCATATTTTAACCTGTCTGGAAAAGTTCCCTGCAACAATGATGCATTGCTTATATCACTAAATAACTTATTAAACTGGAAAAACTTTTCAGAATTCTGCTTGAGATGCCATCAACCACACAAGAGTTTTTGCTTTATAAAATTTTTAGAAGAGTATTAATTTCAGTGAAAGATGTTGGTGCTACTTCTAGTTGATTAAAGTTTTGTGGAATGGCATTTTAATAATTCTCTTGCTTCTTCATTTGAACTGTTTAATCATATATTTGCTCCTACATTTAGAAACTGATTGTTTACAGTATTTGCAACTTGTGAATTATCAGAAACAACATTGTCAGTTAGTGTAATTGTTATGGAATCTTGTACACTGACTGGCTGTCCTGTCTCCCATATGACAAGTTTCATATAGTTTTAATCTTATTATATGCATTAATTATTTCTGTCAGGACATTCACACTACTTCTGGACATTTTAATGACTTCCATAAAATACTATAGAATTTTTTGTAGTATGAGGTAATGTTGGATCTTGACTTACTCTGGCCTTTACATTAATTTCCCATTTCCTTTTTCACATGAGATTTTAATTGCCCTAGTTATCTGTAGCTTACTAGTTTTTTAATTGATCTTTTGGATAAGATTTTAGGAAAAATGGTCATACCTGAACAATTTTTAAAACTTCAGGTAAGGTCCCCTGGCCAGTTGAACCACTTATTAAATGTGTGATTGGTTTTATTAATCCATTATTGTATTCTTTGAGTGATGTAGGTGATTTGTCATCCCAGCCACGAGACGTTTTTATTTTGAGTTTTGAGATTATTCATTACCACATAATCTGTTGTACTCCTTAGGAAAAATGGATTGGGATTTTAACTGAGCTTAGTTGTAGAGTTGGTTCAATTTCTTCTTTGTGTGTCTTACTAAAATATTTTATGAATGCTTGCAAACTGACTTTGGTTCATTCATCAACATTCCATTTTCTTCTTGCACTATGTTACTGCAATTCGGGTTGCTGTACCTGTGACTAGTGAGCATGAGTGTGAGTGAACCATGTGTGCTGTCACTGCGCATGTGTGTTTCAATCATCCGCCAACTGTCTCAGCTTGGACCAGCCACTGGAGGCTGCCTGTGGGGGGCGTGTGCACGTGGCAAGGTCTCCTTTGCGCTGTCTGCCAGTGACTCACGCATATATATATATATGTGGAGCAGTGCTAACTGCTCCTGTTGTACAAGGGTAATTCCAAAAGTAAGGTCTCCTATTTTTTTATAAGTACATAGACCTGTTTATTTCTACAGTGGTTTACATCAGTTTACAGCTTGAATATTTAGCTATTTTTTGACATAATCACCATTTCTGTTGATGCATTTTTGTGGACTCTGTGGCAGTTTTTGTATGCCCATGTCATACCAGCTCACTGCCATGCTGCTTAGAAAGTTATGAACCTCTTCTTTCACCTCGTTGTCGGAGCTCAATCTCTCGGACCACAATTAGCACTGACAGGTACTGTGAGACTCTGAAAAAACTCAAATGGGCAATTCAGAACCAGAGAAGAGGAATTTTGAGCAAGGGCATACACATTCTCCATGACAACGCCTGCCCACACATCGCTCTGCAAATTGTTGCTCTCCTGCAACAGTTTTAGTGGAACATAATCACCCACCCACCCTATAGTCCTGACATGGTGCCCAGTGACTATCACTTGTTCCCTAGGTTAAAAGAACATTTGGCCGGAAAGTGATTCAGCTCTGACGAAGAGGTGAAAGAAGAGGTTCATAACTTTCTGAACAGCATGGTGGTGAGCTGGTATGACATGGGCATACAAAAACTGCCACAGCATCTACAAAAATGCATCAACAGAAATGGTGATTATGTCAAAAAATAGGTAAATGTTAATGCTGTAAACTGATGTAAACCATTGTACTTATAAAAAAAATAGGAGACCTTACTTCTGGGATTACCCTCATATGTCCTTCAAGTGTACCATTCACATCAGTGTACTGTGTCTTGGTACATGAGGATCCACAAGAGGAAGAAGGCTTTGCACAAATTCGAGTCTGTCAACACCAAAAGCCAAAAACTGCTGACTGAAACTGTTTTCATAAGCATCCCAATCCTCAGATGAATCATCATATGGAGAGAATGTGGGTGGATGGATCAGTGGAATGGTACCCTGTCTGTTAATGGAAGCCAACAAAGTAGTTACAGTTGAAGTAAGCTGTTCAATCAGGGCTGTTAGCATGGCGTCCATAATGAATACACCTGATATAATCACACTTAAAAATTGCACACACGGAAACCATTCCGAACTCATCACCAATCATGTAGCAACAAAGTAATTCATGAGAACAGTCCAAGTAACAAAAATGTGGCTTTATTCATTAAACACTGAACAGTAACAGAAAACAGGCTCTCATGGATCCCTGCATAACAGGACACAGTACACGGATGTGAACAGTGTATTGGAATGACATACAAGAAGATCAGTTAGTGCTGCTCCAGACATATAAATGTGTCAGTCACCAGCAGATGGCATGGTGGAGACCTTGCCGTGCACACACCTCCCACAGGTAGCCTCCAGTGGCTGACCTGCACTGATATAATTGGCGGCCAATTCAAACAAGCACGCACGGTGACACCACATTTTGCGCTTTCACACCCACATGCACTAGTCACAGGATACAGCATGGGTTCTGTTTATATTCACATTCTTTGTTTACTATATTCTAAGCTGTTACTGGATTCACTTTTCTGTTTGACGTAGTACTGTGCTTTTAGAGTCTTCAAGGATTCCTTGTATGTTTTTCTGGTGCTATTGTGCTTTGTTAGGAAGTACTGAAATTTCATATGTCTGAACAGCCTTTCATATTTTGTTTATTTTCTGGAGGAATTTTAAGATTCTTTGTGTAGTCTCATTTCCTTAGACTTTTACTATTGGACATAGTTTCATAAAAATGGCCCCACTTTTCATTACTATTGTAATGGTGGAGACCTTGCCGTGCACACACCTCCCACAGGTAGCCTCCAGTGGCTGACCTGCACTGATATAATTGGCGGCCAATTCAAACAAGCACGCACAGTGACACCACATTTTGCGCTTTCACACCCACATGCACTAGTCACAGGATACAGCATGGGTTCTGTTTATATTCACATTCTTTGTTTACTATATTCTAAGCTGTTACTGGATTCACTTATCTGTTTGACGTAGTACTGTGCTTTTAGAGTCTTCAAGGATTCCTTGTATGTTTTTCTGGTGCTATTGTGCTTTGTTAGGAAGTACTGAAATTTCATATGTCTGAACAGCCTTTCATATTTTGTTTATTTTCTGGAGGAATTTTAAGATTCTTTGTGTAGTCTCATTTCCTTAGACTTTTACTATTGGACATAGTTTCATAAAAATGGCCCCACTTTTCATTACTATTGTATGATTTGTATATCTTGTGCCAGACTCTGTGAGCAAGGTCCTCCTTAAGTTTATTATGGTCAATTTTTCTTTTATAAGTGAGTAAGTCATTAGGCAGAATTATTTTGTGATGTGTTTCAATCTCTATTATTAGTTCACTACAGTCTGGGAGACAGTTTTCTGTAATGCTTACCTTTAATTCTTCACTGTTTAAATCTGTAACAACATGGTCAATGCAAGAGTGTGTGTCAGGTGTTATTCTGGTTGGTAATGTTTTGATGTTGATATGGTTATAGCAATGTATCAAGTTAGAATACCTAAGATAATTTACATTATAGTTTAAGGAGTCTATGTCCCCATCACCTTCTATAATAACTTGTTTTTTTTTTTTTTTAATTTCTTGATAGTTTATCCAGAAGTTCTTCTAAATAGTAGAATAATTCATCTACATCACTGTTCGGTGATTTATACAGGCCAGTAATTATTAAACTGGTTTTGGTTATCTTTATTTTTAAGAAGCACTCCGTCATCAGGCCATGAGTGGCCTACCGGGACCATCCGACCGCCGTGTCATCCTCGGTGGAGGATGCGGATAGGAGGGGCGTGGGGTCAGCACACCGCTCTCCCAGTTGTAAGATGGTATTCTTGACCGAAGCCACTACTATTCGGTTGAGTAGCTCCTCAATTGGCATCATGGGGCTGAGTGCACCCCGAAAAATGGCAACAGCGCTTGAAGGCCTGGATGGTCACCCATCCAAGTGCCGACCACGCCCGACAGTGCTTAACTCTGGTGATCTCACGGGAACCGGTGTATCCACTGTGGCAAGGCCACTGCCTATCTTAATTTTTACTGTTGGTAATTCAAACGCCACTTCCACACTGTGTTCATAAAAGAAGTTGAAGAAATTTTATGAGTTTCTGAGGATCTCATTCAAAAGAAAAAATTAGGCTGGAATGGAGCTAATATGGTAATAGTGCTGGAAATTTTTTGTAGTGCACAATGAGAAGAAGTCTCCTATTCTAAAATAGCTTTATTTGGTGGACTCACAGTTCAGTAACAGACACATGACCATTGATTTAACTTGGGCATCTTTTCTCTTTCATTCGCATTAAAAGAAACTATAGCGATGGCCAGTTCATAAACAGTCCCCTTCATATAGTTAATTGTTTGACAGGCAAAACATGATTTTTAAATATTTTCTGACCAGTCCAATTTCCTTCATGTGGCTAGTAGTACATCAAGTTAGTACAGCCCATAATAAGCTCTACAATGTGGCAATGTGTCCGATACAAATTCCCTTACTGAAGTCGGACGAAGGTGAATGCAACTTCTTTTTACATTTCAGTCTTTCTATATTATGAAAACTTTGCATTGAAATATGACTCAAGTTATATAAAGGCTCTGTTCTTTTTGCACATAAATTTTGTTGGTGGGGTTCGTGATCATGTAGTTTGGCACATCAGTGTTACTGACATGATTACTGTATTCAAAACTGTTACTAATGTACTTACAAAATTATTACTGATTGTAAATATGTAAACCAGCACAGAGATGTAAACTAGGTGTTAGCTAGCTGAGACTTTTATACTGAAATGTTACTGGAGATTCTATCACAGAAATATTATCTGAATAATAGGAAAGCATGGACGCTGACTTGCTGTCTGGTGGGGATATAGAAAGACAGGTGTTTGGATAATTTGTGAAACTGATAATTATATTTTTCTTACAATTGTTCATGGTTTAAATTTATTAGTGGTGCCATTCTATTGAATCAAGTACTAACTTCGTTTAGCTGAATGTTGGATATTTATAAAAGTATTAAAATTCAAGGTACCGTTTGACTGACACATCACAGAACTAGAAGGTGCTTTACCAAATGTCATGTAAAATTCTTATGTTCATAATTTCTCGTATTGATTCAATTCCTTGATTAGTGCTTTATTTGACTAACCAAATGCACTGTACAAGCATACTGTCAAATTTGGGAAGTAAACAAGCTTAAAGGTACTATTAACAAAAGTCATTTAAGTGTAAATTATTTCAGTGAATTTTTGGTAATAAGTAAATTGCTTACTGGGAAGAGTAAACTGAGGCTACCCAATGAGGTGGGGCTTTTATGAAAAAACAGATGTTATTGCACATTTATAATTTATAATTCCAATGCAGGGCTAAGTCTCCTTGCTTTTATTTTGTAATTGGCCTATTTTGGCTGATTGCCATCATCAAGTTATATCTGGTGGTTTTGACATCCATTCGATATCAATGGTTCTGTCACTGTCTGTTTGTTTCTTAGTTGCATTCCATTGGTGTTACTGTAGTAATAATGGTTGGTTTACATCTTGTCTGACTTATTGTCTTGTGTAGTTGTGGTATTTTTGTGACAGCTTGTTTGATAGATAGATAACTCAGCTGTCGTGAAAATACTGATATAAAGAACATTATTACTGCAATAAAATCAATGGAACATAACTAACAAGCAAATGGACAGCAACAGAACCATCAGTGTTGCAAGGATATCAAAACCATCAGATATAACTTGAGTAGGCGGTTCAGCTGAAATGGGCCTATTATAAAATAAAAGCAGCCCATCTAAGCATTGTACATGGTATTTTAAATAGTAATTACACAATGTCCTTATATGCAGTGCACCCAGAAGAGTATAAACAGTTATTAGCTCACCACATTTTCACTATCATGGGACGTGGGGACAACATCAATTACAGATTTCCTTAAAACAAAATATTTTATGGAGGACTAACTATGCCATGGTAATTAGCAGCACTCAAATAATCTAGTACACCATGACTTTTAATGAAGTGTTGCCTACACAGGAATCTTGTAAATGAAGTAATCTTTCAGACAGATACTTTTTAAAAAAATCAGTTATCTGAAAAAGAAGAATGATGGCTAATGGAGTAATTTCACCTTGCTATATTTCAAGGTGTGTGGTGATTGAAAATTATGTTTTCCTGAGAGATACATGTATGTGTTGATTGCATACACTCATGAAAGCTGTAGACACTATGTTGACAGAAGTATACACAGAAGGTACAGGAAAGTGTTTGCTTTTACAATATGACTAAAACAATTAAGAATCTATTAGAAACATGTGACAGATGTTAAAAAGTAAAGAATGAAAGAAAATGAAGGTAGCCAAGGAAATGTGCAGTGTGTTATTTATGACAAGCTGTTAAGTCTAATAGCAATGAATTTGCATGGACTTCAGGCAAAATCAAGTGGCAGGTTCTCATATATTCTTGCAACTGTTCATATATTTTCAAAATTTATCAAGCTGTATCCACTCAGCAAAGCCACACGAAGGGCAGTCATTAACAAATTGTAGAAAGATTATTTTCCACATACAGGGAAACAAACAGCATTATTAGCAGTTAATGAGTCACAGCTTACATCAAATATGTGAAAATCATTTGCAGGATGTATGAGAATAAAACATATTTTCATTATCAGTACACCATCCAGCTAGTAACGTGCCAGAAAGATATGCAAAGGAAAATATTTGGAACTCATTTACGGGATGTATGGGAATAAAACATATTTTAATATTACAGCAGAGTCCCGCAAATCTGAACCATGGTAATCCAAATGTTCGATTAATCCAAACATGAAAAATGTTAGTCTAAGTATGGAAAACTGTGCAGTAAACTGCTGTACATACACATTATTTTAATTTACACAGTACAGTAAACATACATTAGAAAAATTGGCAAGAAAACATTAGGTTTAAACAACGCATAATATTGAAAGAAAAGCTGTCAAACTTACTAAAACACAGCGGACATTTTATCCCTACTTTTTAGATGACAAAAACTCAGTCATTGTTTTTGGTGTAATGAAGACAGTCTGTTATATGATGCATACTTGTGCCATCATCTTAACATCAACTAAACATCAAGTTAGCAGATGTAGCAGTGGGCTGTTGCTCCAAATAACATACCACAAGGTCAAGGGCTTCTGCTGTGTCACTGTATGGCACCAGCTCTCCTTTGTCACTTTCAGGCCCATTGTCACTTCCGTCACAGCAGTCCACGTCTTCCTGGTCTTGATTCACAGCAGCAACTAAATCAGCAACAGTAAGGTTTTCCACACATGCCCCATCCACTGCCATCCACTCATCTACGTCTCCTTCACTAGCTTCTTCACATCCAGGGATTGTCTGTATCATTTGTAGTAGATTTTCCTCTTCATTTTCAACTAGGTTGTCCTGAAATTCAAGAGATGTCCATAGTTTTCTCCATGATTTTCTCAGAGTATTTTCTGAAATATTCTGTCATGCCTTAGTGGCCCAATAAACAACATCCTTCACATTAGTCTTTTTTATTTTTTCCACTAAAGGAACATTATCATCTTGGATCAGCATTCTTTAAAATTGTTTTCTGTAAATCAGTTTTAATGTTTGCAGTACACCCCGGTCCATTGGTCGTAGAAGTGGTGTGACATTTGGCAGCAAAAATTTCGCCACAATTTCTCCATCACATAATTCCTCAGTGCTGGGGTGAGATGGTGCACTATCAATCAAAAGGATTGCATGGGGAGACAAATGATTTTGTGTATAAATCCATCAAACATAGGGAACAAACTGGCTGTGAAACCATTCTTTGAACATCTTACCATCCACCCACGCTTTTTTCTGGTTGCGATAATATACGGGCAGGGACTTCATGTTGCAATTTTTAAAAGCTCTGCGTTAGCAGATTTGTCGATCAGCGTTAAAGGCAGCTTGTGATTACCAGCAGCATTGCTGCATGCTAATAAAGTCTCATGATCTTTGCACACTTTAAAACCAGGATCATGGTCTTCTGCTTTAGATGCCAAGCTTTTTGTTGGCAATGCCCTAAAATTAAGGCCAGTCTTGTCAGCGTTATATATTTGTTGGGGAGAATATTTTCCCTCTCCTATCGTTTTTTCAAACTCACCCAAGTATTCCTTTGCTGCATCATGGTCAGAATAAAGCTTCTCTCCAGTAATTGTTTTTTGAATCTGTCCAACCAGCCTGTACTCACACAAAATGACTCACCATCATTCATTAACTTGTTCAGGTAAACAGCCTTCTCCTGAACCAGTGCTCCACTCAAAGGAGTTCCCCTTTCTCTTTCCTGCATAAACCAAAGGAAAAGAGCTTTATCCACTTTATCGTACTGGGACTGTTTCAAAGTCTGCCGAATTTTGAGTGTTTTTCCCAAAGACGTTGCACAGAACTGTTCAAGCTTCACTTGATTCTTCTTCCAATCAAAAATGGTTGCTTTACTAACACCCAGTTCTGTTGCCAGTTTAGGTACATTCTCACCATTTTCTATCCACTTCAAAGCATTCAGTTTTTCTTTTAGAGTTAATGTTGTATGTTTCTGTTTACTCATAACGAAAATACGTACACCACTGCACCTGAATGAATACAGTACAACTGTTACACGTGCCAGTGATTGATAACTAACATAACCAAGCACTTTGTGAGCAACTGGCAGTGCACTGACCTCAGACACTACAAAGGACTCAACAATGCACAACAACAAGGGCAGGGAGTGAGAGTAAGCAACTGTTCCCACACTTGTTCCCATTTGTTACCATGGTGTACCTACATACTTATCTGCTTGGTATACTTCATTCTAGAAACTCGTCACCGTAATTCCGCCTCATCCGAACAAATCGGTAATCTGAACAAGGTCTGGTCCCAATTAGTTTGGATTAATGGGACTCTACTGTAGTTAACCACACAACTAGCATCTTGGCAGAAAGATATGTGAAGAAATTGGTCGTCTGTGCAGAACTTATTGTGGTAAAAAGTATAACACCTGGATGCAATTCTTATCTAGCTTTGAGGATGTAACGAATGGTCTACATCATAAGTCCACAGGATTTTCCCCATTTGAAATACTACAAAACAAAAAATTTGTGAACTTAATATCAGAAAATGTTAATTTTTCCCCAAGTGCACCAATGTATCAAGAAAGAGAAACATTGGTCAGAAAGTTACGTGGAGAAATCGGTAAGTGAGAGAAAGGCCAGGTGTGATGGGAGAATAAGATCAACAATTTTTTAGACTCTTGATCTAGCTCTAGTCAAGACTAAGGAAAGGTCTTGTCAGGTGACACCTGAAATCTGAATTTCTTTTTATATATACAGTGCCTGATAAAAAAGTGAAACATCCAAAAAGGGGAGGATTAAATGAGATGAAACTACAAGGGTTGAGGGGGTGTGCGATGTTACTTCAGAGACTGCAAATTGAATCAAATTTTACAAAGATTTGGCATGAGCCCAGTTATCACTAAGATGTTGCACCCTCTCTGGCCTGGATGCATGTGCTGATTCAGTAGGGAAGGGTGTCATAAAGTCATTACATGTTCTCTTGAGACCAGCTGGCCCACAACTGTAATAACTGGTTCTTCTGCCCACCTACATGCAGATTCCTATGGTCATCAGCGTACCTTCTTAATTGTTTTGTTATTGCTCATATGCTGCACACTAATAACCATTTTGTAGCATTGGCATTATCAGCAAGCAACCCTTTAGATTGTCTCTATTTGTGTGTGAGGGGGAGGGTGGGGGTGGGGGGGGGGGGAGATTTTGTTAGTGGAGCAATTAAGCCCAGGTCTTTGTGACACATAATATTCCACTGCCACACTGCAGTATAATTGCTGAGGTATTCCATAGGCTTCCAGTTGTAGAAGTACTTGCAGGCTTCACCATTTCATAGCTCAGGAACCCTGAGTCCACCTCAGCATACCATAGAAAGAGGTCATAATTATTATCCATGGAAAATTCATATTGTTAACTAACTGCCAAACTTAGCATTAGCCAACACTGGCCCCATAAGACACATGTGACTTATTGAATGTTATGAATGTGGTGAGCATTACCACCTCCTTGAGTAATGAATAATTTAATATGTGTGAGAAATGAATTTATATGTAAGATGTATCACATCTGTGATCAGTACGCTATCCGATCAAAGGTATACGGACACCTATTAGTGGCATTAATACAGAGCATGTTCACCCGTCACCTTTATGACAGGAAGAACTCTGATGGGAACACTTTTAATATCTGTGTAGTAATGGCAATCCTGCTTCGTCATGTGCTGATGCTACAGAAATAGTGATGTTGGATTCTGGGGTGTGGAGTGAAGTCGGTGTTTTAACTCATCCAAAAGATGAGTTGGGTTCAGGTCAGGACTCTGGGCAGGCCAGTTCATCTCATGAATGATATTGTCACAAACCACTGGCTCACAGATGCTGCTTTATGACAGGATGCATAGTCATGCTGATACAATCATTGTTTCCAAACTGTTCCTCTACCATTTGCAGTTTACAATGTTGTAAAATGTTTTCATATACTTCCAAATTAGTATTCTCTTAAGCACAATAATTGGTTCATATCCAGATCATGAAAACACCAGTGCCATAACACTGCCTCCTTGGTACTTCACTGGGTTTCCACATGGAATAGCATGATTCATCACTCCAAATCAATTGTTTTAAAGCAACCACTGTCCAACTTCATGCCACCTCAAGTGTCCTTACATCTCCATAAATATACATACTCTGCAAGCCACCATATGGTGCATGACAGAGGGTACTACATACCACTACTAGTCATTTAGTTTCCTGTTCCACTCACAAACACAATGAGGGGAAGAATGACTGTCTATCAGCTTCAATATGACCCCTAATTTTTTTCATCTTGTCTCCATAATCCTCATGTGAATTGTGCATTGGCAGCAGTAGAATCTTTCTGCAATTGGCCTCAGATGGATGATCTCTAAGTTTCCTCAATAGTGCCTCATGGAAATAACATCATCTTCCCTCCAGGGATTCCCATTTGAATTCATGAAACATCTCTGTAATACTTGCATGTTGATCAAACCAACCAGTAACAAATCTAGCAGCACATCTCTGAACTGCTTCAAAGTATTCCCTTAATTTGACCTGTAGGGAATCCCAATCACTTGAGCAGAACTCAAGAATAGGTTCCACTAGTTTTCTATAAGCTGCCTTCTTTGTAAATGAACTGCATTTTCCCAAAATTCTTCCAATAAAATGAAATTCACTATTCACTTTCCCCATTGCCAATCTGATGTGTTTGTTCCATTTCATATCACTTTGCAACATTATGTCTAGATATTTAGCCAATGTGACTCTGTCAAACAGTGCACTACTAACGCTGTATTTGAATGTTACAGGATTGTTTGTCCTACTCATGCACATTAACTCACATTTTTCTACATTGAGAGCAAGCCACTATTCATAAGACCAACTAGAAATTCTGTCTAATTCATCCTGTATCCTCCTATAGTCATTCAACAATGACACCTTCCCATACACCACAGCATCATCAGCAAACTGCCGTAAATAGTGGCCCATCCTGTTTGTCGGATCAAGTATGTGTATCAAGAATAAGAGCAGTCCTATCACACTTCTCTGGTGCACTACTGGCAGTGCCCTTGTTTCTGATGAACATTTGTCATTGAGAACAACATACCGGGTTATATTACTTAAGAACTTTTTGAGTTGCTCACATATCTGGGAATGTAATCCGTATGCTCAGATCTTATGTTTAACATTCACTACATAAGTTATGGCTTATAAGGAGCAGCTTGACAATTGCACCCAATTCTGTTTAACTCCCTGAACACAGTCATTGTGCTAGCTGGACTACTGGTAGCCCTTTGGAACTCGAGCGTGATTCCTTCTGCTGACTTAATGTGATTTTTACAGTCACACTCTGCAGTGCTCAATGGTCCTTGTCCATCAACACATGAGTTTTGGTTTAGTTGTGGTCGTTTCTTCACATTTCCACCAACAGTGGACTTGGGCAGCTTGAGAAGGGTTAAAATGTGCTTGATGGATTTGTTACCCAGGTGATGTCCAGTGACTAGGCAACATTCTAAGTCAGTGAGACCTTCTGACTGATCTGTTCTCCTGTCATTGCCTCTCTACTAACAACACAATATGTCCACCTCTTTTTATACTGGCAGGGCCACCTTACATGACATCTAGTAGTCAACTGCAAATTACGTAGTGGTGTCTGGATGCTTTTGATAAGCTAGTGTACGAGGGCATTTTGAAAAGTAAAGATACAATGGCTTGCAGTCCTTAAACAGAACATTTATTTAGAAAACGTCAGTTACATCATATTGACTGGATTATTTGTTATTTTTTGCCATAATCACCCCCATTATCCAAACATTTGTTAAGTCGGTGCACAAGCTTTTGTATCCCACAGTCATAGAAGGTTGCTGCCTGTTGTCGGAACCACATTTCAACTTCATCTTTGGAATGATTTTCCACCAAGATGTGAATTCAGGTAACGGAAGACATGGAAATCGGTGGGCGTAAGGTCCGGGCTGTATGGCGGATGGTCCAATATGTCCCATTTAAGTTGTTTGAGTAGTGCTTTGGTTATGAGTGCTGTGTGAGGCCGAGCACTGTTATGAAGCAAGCGGACTCCACTTGTCAGCATTTCCCTGCATTTTTTTTAATTGCCCTTCAAAGACGTTTCAAAGTCTGGCAATATGCAGCAGCATTAATTGCCGTTCCAGGAGGCATAAATTCCAACAGAAGAATGCCTTGTCTGTCCCAAAAAACAGAAGCCATGATTTTCTTCACTGAAATCGATGTTTTGCATTTATTGGCTTTTAGTGAATTTGAATGGCGCCATTGCATTGATTGTTACTTGGATTCAGGAGTACGGTGATAAACCCCTGTCTTGTCACCTGTCACAATGTGATCAAGGAACTCATCAGCTGCTTCAGCATAGCGAGTGAGGAAGTCAAGTGCAAAGCCCATCCTTTTCTTTTTGTGTTCTTCTGTTAACAGTTTTGGAACCCAGCGTACACACAATTTCCTGTACCCAGTCACAATGTCATAAATAGTTGTCATCGACATGTCTGGTATGATCTGATGCAATTATTTCAATGTGAGACGTCTATTCGCACGAATTGCTTCCTCCGTTCTCCGAAGAAGGGCATCAAAGATCACAGATGGCTGACCTGTTCTTTATTTGTCATGAACATCTGTCCTACCTTCAGAGAAATGACAACACCATTTCGTTACATTTTGTCGATTCATAATGTTCCCATAAACAGAAACAATTTCTTTGTGAATATCCGCTGGTCACTGACCTTTTGCATGAAGAAAACGTATGATGGAGTGCACTTCGCATTTGGTGGGATTCCGAATTGGTGCAGCCATTTTAAACATGACCTACTCCAACCAGAAGCAATGTTCAACTGCTGAATGACTGCGAGGAGAAAGCTAACGGTTCAAGGTTAACACCAGTGTTGCCAACTTGTTCGTCAAAACTCTTCTGTTCCTCTGGCGTACAGTGTATCTTTACTTTCCAAAATACTCTTGTACATGCTAGTGAATGCTAAGCAGAAGTTTGTTTCACAACTTACCTGGCATTTTCTTTTATTGAAATAGTTGGATGTGACAATCTCATATGCTTGTATTGAATGAAAAAAAAAAATGTTTCCTAATCTGTGACAAAATGTTTATTCTATTTTTCATGCTTCAGTGAATTCTAATGCTTTCATTTTTTCATTTCACATGTTTGTTGCCTGTAACTTATTTCTTGTAACCACCTTCCATGGTAACATAAGAGAGGATCAGAGTTTCCGTTTGAAAACCATATAGTCCAGAATGCCAGTGTGCTGATGAGGCAAAATTGCTGTGAGCATTGAGGCAATAATCCCATCAATGCACCAGTTTGAATATACTCAGTTGGTACAACACTGTGTCCTGCTGTGTGAAGAAGTCCTCTAATTTTTTCTTTGGTACCTCCATATTCTTTTAGTATAAGATATATCACGATGTTTGAACCATTTGGTATTTTGTTGTTTGTGATTACTATCTGTCTACCTTTTTCTTGACTGCTAATAGATGGGTATACAGGGTGTGGGGGAAACATTCCTCCCAGCATGGAGACTTATGAGGATGAAGGGAACAAGCACTGCCTGCTCAATGTACTGCCACCAATATTGTTGTGCTTTGTGCTATGTACCAAGCAACTTTGAAAGTAGAAATGGCACACACAGGTAATTAATATTTAAATAGTTTATGTAATCCAAATTTAAAATGCATTGGCAAGGTGTTGACTATCGCTATTTATTACAACAACAAATTCCGTAAGAATTCTCAAAGAGATTGCATTTACTTTTTATTTTCTAAAAATTACAATTGAAACCAAATTCAAAAATTAATCTCAAAAGTATTTTATGTGTAAGATGACTAAAAAAATGAAATTTGGTCTCAATTTGGAAAAGATGTATAGCTTTTTTTGGGCTCATGTAAAACTTAGAATACATACTTTTTATTTCAATTACTGGCTCATTTGTGTAAATGGCTATTTATTTCTACAAGGAATTCTTTAGAAGGAATCACATAATATGTAGTCATATAAAGAAAGACCCATGGAGCTCACGCACACAAATGATTCTCAGATTTACACAGTGAATGACAATCTACAGATGACCCCACTGAATATGTTTCAACTGTTCATTAACTGTTACGCATTTCTTAATTCCTAACATTTATTGACCTCTGTGTATTTACTAGCTATGTTTCTTACCCTTTTTGATAAACTCATTTGCTCCAATAAAAGATAGCACTCTCTTGGCTGTCTTTGGTATAGACACTAACTCTTCCATCCACCAGCAGGTATCAAATGTAAGAAACACACTAACTGAAATGTAGCGACCATTAAAAATAAAAAATGAAAAATTGTGCATAAAATAGAATAAAAAGTTGGAGAAAATATAACTATTCATCATAGATATCGTGCATTGACCAGGAATGTTCAACACTGTCTTCATGGGCCTATCTATATTTCTGCACTTCTTTCAAAGAGAGAGTATTGGCCTCTTCTGATAACCCTGAAATCTAAAAGCAACTACTGTTGTAATCATATACATTGTGTAGTGTTGAGAAATCTGAATTGTGAGCTATTACCATAATAGTAAATAAATAATCAGTTTAATTGTCACTCCATTTTTTCTATTTATTTTCTACCTCTCTCTGCTCTTGCCTTCAGTTTTTTTACTTAATTTTGCTTTCTTTCTAATGTTGTTTCTTGATCCTTTAAATAAATGTGTATCCTCACTGCCCCACTTCATAAAATGGTTTTTTTTTCTCTACTACTTCTACTACTACTACTACCACCACCACCACCACTACCACCACCACTATTTGATACCCCATCTAAAGTTTATGCATTGGCAAAAGAGCATGGCGGAGGTTGGCAGATGTATTTAACTGCTTAACAATAGTGTGACCAGAAGGTACTAAAGCAATTAATTAGTATCACTACAGGAAGTAATATTCTCAGTATGAGTCAATGTTGTCTGTCAGTTTGTGGTTTTGATACATGTGTTCCTTGGATCGCCCTAGTATTTCTTATAAGCATCTTTCCTTTATGTGTATAACACGTATGTTAAATGTAACACTGCATCAACTAAAGATATACTTGTCTTTAAAAAAGACAAATACGCTTTTAATTGGTGAATATTCATTGCCAGTCTACTTCAGCATCAAACACAATTTTCCTTCTGATTAATGTTAACACAGCTGGTACAATTAACTAGAGTGTGGGGAAATGGTGAGGTTTCTGTCAATGAAAAACAGTCTCAAATTCATAATCTGTAACACAGTTTAATTAGTTAACATAAATAAACTAACAATCCTACTAATAATATCACAATGTGTGTTTCAACATTCACTTGTTGTTATATAAATACATTTTCACACCCACAGACACAAACAATTACATATGAACAAACTATATAAATACTTTAATGTGAAGACAATTGAGTCAATGAATGTCTATGAAATCATTCACTCAACTGATGTTGTGCCACTGTGATAATACAAATATATCATGGTTTTAGAATACTTAGGCTGATCTAGGCAGCTTTTTTTGAAGGACAGAATCCTACACTCTGCAAAATATTTTGCAGTGACAGTTGTAAGGCTAACCACACAAAAGAAAGAAACAAAAAATAGTGTAGTAGTATGTTATAAATTTGACAGTTTTCTTTAAAAGGGTGGAGGAGGGGGGTATAGGGATTTAAAGAAATGAATTTGGAAGATGTGACAACAGAAGAACCCATAGAGATAAATAATTTTTAGAAAATAATTTTTAAAAATATGGGAAAGCAGTGTAAATACAATATACATATTTTAGGGCTCTGGACATTTAAAAAATGCAGGTATCAAGAACTGCAAAATAATCTGTCCAGTATGTCATTATGAGAAAAGTGGAAAAATATATGACTCTTACATTTAAACGGCAACAATGATGCATATGTAGCTAATCATTTTGCCAACATTATAGTACCTCATTTTGGTAACAATGTCAATGTGCATAGCATTTTCAGGTGTATTTAATTTATTATGATGAAAGACCCATTTCCATACTGGACTAAATGCTTGTAAAGATTACTACAGAAAACTAGCAGTTCCATCTTCTTTTCAAAGATCAGTCAGCCAATTATTTTGACGTAATATGTATGCCAATTTTCTTGCACACAGAAAAATAGTGTTAGTTAAGTAAGTCTCACAGTACCAGTAGTAATCTCTCATAATTAAATAACCTTATATCTAATCAGTCTTTTCATACTCTTACTGTCTATTCTGTAACATGTGATATAGGAAATCTCTACACAAATTAACACTGACAGGAAACAGTTTCTGTATTCTTTAACACTTCCATTTTGCAAAGTATACAACATTAATTAGTAAAATCTTTGTAGCTTTATCCTGCTTACATTTATAACTAGTTACTATAGATGTTCTTTCTGACTATGTTTTATTTTTGTCACTGAGTTTAGTTTCAGTTTTGGCACATGCAAATTTTGTATCAAAGACCTGATTATTCCATAATGTATGCCTGGGAGTAGGAGTATTTGCTAACTATTAACTTTTATATTCTCAAGAGCACTGTCACTTTGTATTATAGAAAAAAAGAATGATTTTTTAGAAAGACATTCCCAAAAACAACTCACTGTGCCAGTCAATGTGCTGTTGAGCAAACTGACAAATCATAAATCACACTTGCATGTAAGCTCCTTTCCTTTATTGTTTTATATTCGTTTCTACGGACATCTGTTTTAATACTTTCTAGTTTTCCATTACTCAGATCTTTAATGCTTTTTGCTATGAGTCAACATTGTCATCAAGAACAAGACAATACCCAATGCATCCCATGACTGTAGGCAAGCTGTTTCAATTAAACAGCAAAAGCATTACCGAAACCAACCTGTGTATAATAATGATATAATTTAGGTATTTCATTATTTGAAGAGCAAAACGCTTCAATCTGCATATGAAATGATATTATTATTTCATAACTGCTGCTTTTAAATACTCTTCTCAATTGATTTACACAAGAGCAAGGAGCTGCCATATGAAAATATGACCCTGAGTGAAAAATAATATAGAAAATAGAAGTTATTTGACCTGTGTAAATGACAGAAACAAGTTCCATCTTATATGCTATAGGTGGAAAATAGATTATTTTTGTGGATTGTAGTGAGAGTTGTCAGTTGTTCACATGCAAGCACATCTATTTACAAGTAGAAGATTATGTATGACAGTGAATTAAGGATACAGAAGACCTTTTACTCAGTTGAGGAAAACTGACACACAATATTATACCATAACCCAAGAAATTTTCAACATGCTAAGAATTAACACTAATTAAAATCAGAAAAATAGTATAAGAGGAATGTTCAAGCAATGTAAAATGGCATTAATTTACAGTATTTTAATGCATAAATCCACTCATATTTTATTGTATATGTTCGTTTTGTGTTACATACTTTATTACTCAGTCCAAATGATATTTTGTGAAATTCATGTTAGGCATGCGGCAAACACACAGAGCAAAAAGCAAATTAATTAGAGTGAGACAGCAGAATTTGTCAGACCTGTATAGATAATATCGAAAGAAAATCATATGGGATATACAGTGACGAAAAAATTAGTAAAACAATCAAGAAACACTTAACACGATAAGAAAGGCGCCTTTATGAATGGCATAGAACTATAAGATGTAATGGAATTTGCAAGGAAATAATAACTTCATGTTAGCTAATAAGAGATGATGCTTCATGAAAACTCAAGGGAGACCTAATTTGACTACGGAACAGAATTTCAGTGACACTGTAGTTGTCAAAAGTAGTCAAGATTTTTATATACAAGCCATGCAAATAGGAGAGATAACAGGTCATCACAGTAGGTGAACTTTATCTTCTGTAATGATTATCTTAACAGTCCTTAAAAGTTAATAAGAACAACCATGAAAATCTTTTTGCCAAAAACTGAGAAAGAGAGATAAATTCATTCAAGAAATTAGATATTTTACTCTTCTCTTGTTTGTACCTAACACACTGAGAAATTGTGACTGATAAACAATACCTAACACAGTATCTGGAGACTGATATAAAATACATCTCATATTCCTTTTTATTCTTCTTTGTCTTTAGGAAGCCTATAAATGAATATAGTTACCTTACTCTGTCGGTATACTGCAGAAAACTGCAGGAGTAAGTCTGAAATAATTTCACAATTTCTAATGTACTCCCTACCAATCTTTGGAAATATCTTTTTGAAGTGATACAGTTATCTAGTTTTCATTACGCTAATATTTAGGGATGAAGTATTAACTTTGATACTGTACATCATCCAAACAAAATGGAATGTTTATCATAGTTACTTTAAATATATTTCTTAAAGTGGACACTGTGAATAAGACTTTTATGTTTACAAAACGCACACACAGAATAAAGGGAAGAACATCTTAAATATCTTTTTTTTTGCAATTTGGGATGCTTAGATAGTTCAGTCTGCACAGCTTGCACATGAAAGTGCAACAGACTAGTACAGATTACTGAAGTGCTGAATGCAGTTTTCTGAAGGTGGTGGCAAAACATCACAGGGTCAAGATGGCTCTACCACCATTGGTTGTGGTTGCCATACAGATGATGGCATTGACATAGGGTGAGGTGGTTGTGATTGTCCACTGTTTGATTGCTGTTGTGGTTGTTGTTGAATGTGTAGTTGCTGACGCTGATGTGGATACTGCTGCTGCTGTAGATGCTGGTGTTGTTGCTGTTGCTGTTGTTGTTGTTGTTGTTGCTGCTGCTGCTGCTGCAAAAGCTGTAACTGCTGTTGTTGCAATTGTTGCTGCTGTTGCTGTTGATAACTATAGTGTTGTTGATGGCTTCCATTAGGAACCCTTTCAGTTGATATCTGAGATGCACTTGGTCCTGCAACATTCACCATTCTCAGCTGCACTTGGTCTAGTGTCTTATCTATTGCCCGAAGTCGCTTCTCGAGGCTTGTTGTTGACAAGATACCTACCTGTAGGATCGAAAATGTGGTATTAATCAGTGGTTGAATTAGCCAAGTAAATAACATTCGGAGCAAAGTTTTAACATTTTGAATTTTTCCTACTTTACAACAAAACATGATATCTGTTTTTCAGATTTGTATTGGAAATTTTTTAAATCGGTTAGTTACTGGATTTTACAATAAGACCTGGCACACTATCACAAGTACACCTACACAATAAAAAGAGAATGCAAGACTTTGAATGTGAAAGCTCATTCTTATTTGTATACTTTGTTTTTGGCTCTGGTGTAGTTGGCAGACCTATTAGCAACAGGAACATGTTCTGTCTTCATGCAAGTGAAAATCACTTCCATATAAATGAATGATAGTGACAGGTTACCCTAAATTCACTTATGACACGTGTGTAATTCTGGTCATTATGGCCTGGAGCATTGTATGTTAAAATTCATATTTATGTTTGTTATTTGTGAAGAGAATATTGAACAGTACTGTATTAAGTGCAGAATGTAATATAACCCATTTTTCTGCCAATCTAATGACATGAAGGCAATATTCAGTTTCAGAAGGATAATTCCCTGCCATATGCTGCCTGTTCTATTCAAATGGTCCTGTAAGATGTATCGTCAGATCTCTTCCCTATTAAATAAACTGGATATGATGGTACAATGATTACTTGCTCAGGTGGTAGACCTATAGCACTTTTAGATTTATCCAACAAATGTATATCAGTGCAATATTCATTGCCTGTACCACTAATTGCACACACTATCAATATGAGGTCTGAGTGCTCTGCAAACCCCTTATGTTTGAAACTTTTACATAAACTGTGTTTTCAGTCACTCATTTTGTCTGCCAAGCATCCAATCATGAACCCCTGCACATTCTACCTTCAGCAACTCTAAGAACTGTCTTTTGCCTTAGTAAAACTCAAATTACACATCCTGTGTCTGCCACACGTCCTACTGCAAGAACCTTCACCTTCTCCAGTTCCATCAGTCCCTCACACTCATTAATCTGCTCCTTCATAATCACATAAACCAAGCTCAAACCATACTTGACAGCCTCTACTCCTTTTCCAGAAACCTTTTACTCTGTGAACACAACTACCTCAATACCATCACTTTAGTAAATACACTTATTCTCAATAGCTGGAACAGCATTCCCAGCACCAAACAAGTAAGCAGCCCCAGCTATACTTCTGCATTATCCCCACATGGAACTGCCTTTAGCCAAGTAGTAACCTACTTCTATGATCAAACCCACCCCCCCAGTCAACCCCTCACAGGTTCCCCACCAAGCCCTGCTGAATTACTCTGCCTTTCACATCACCCAACACTTCCTCCACCCCACATGAAACATACTGCTCCTGAACAACCATCCTGTAACACTACTGTCAACCTTTCTGCCAAAACTCTGACCTCTGCAGAGGTCTCAGTGCTTTCTAAAGTCATCACTTTTAGCCCGAAATTGTCATTCAGCCATGCTGGACTTGTAAAGAACCTTCTTTCCCTTACTCACTCTCTGCAGTGGACACATTTCTTCACCACACACCTCACTGATAACAGCCAATCAAAAACCCACAAAGAATCTTGTTTAAAACAGTGCCAACTTCCTCCAAACCACCATCCTCCTCCCCTTCCAAGGCAGTCTTTCACGAATTTCTCACTTCTGACCTAGCCTCACCTTCCTTTCCTAAATCTCTTCCCAATGAGTCCAACATAACTCCTATGGAATAGCTATTCATAACCTAAAAACCAATGTAGGACTCATCGTCCTTCCCATTGACAAAAGCTCTGTCAGAGTGATCACGAATCAAAGTGATGTGGGTGAGGGTCTCCAGAAACATCCTTACACATTTACATACAAACCTTGTGACCACGATCCCATGCCAGAAGTCCAACAAGACCTTCAGCAGCTACTCAAGGCCTTAGGTCCATCTCAAAACCTAACACCTGACTACCAGCCTCCTCCTTCCAGCAATCCCCTGTGCTCCTACCTTTCACCTAATCTCCAAACTCCAAAGCCCTGACTTCACAGGTCTCCTTACTGGTTGTCCATCGTGACTAGGTACAATGCTCCCACAGAACAAACCTTAGCCTTTATTGGCCAACACATGCAAGCTACTGTCGTAACCTCCCATCCCACAATTCCTTCACTGCCTTTCCACAGCTCTTGTCCCATTACCAATGGACTCCTTGTTACACATTGTTTGCCACAGCCTTGTACACCCACATCCCCCATGCCTTGTGGCTGTGGAATGTCCAGTGTCCTCCTGATACCAAATCCAGCTCACTCTTCCTGATCCTCCCAGCCAACCATATCGTCACCCAGAATTATCTCTCTTTTGAAGACCAAATCTATAAACATACCTGTGGTATTTCCATGAGTACTCACATGGTAGCACCCTATGCCAGCTTACTGTATTCATGGATCATCTGGGAGAATCCTTACTATCCAGTCAACACCTAGAACCCTTTGTCTGGTTCAAATTCATTGATGACATTTTCATGACGGACTCCGCACAGACAGTCTTGCTCTTTCCTCCAGACCCTCAACACCTATTCCCATACCCACTTCACCTGGTCCTCCTCAGCTCAATGAGCAACCTTCCTGGATGCCTATCTCCAACTCTGATATGGCTCCACAAATGTCTGTTCACATCAAGTGCACCAACTACCAACAGTACCTTTACTTTGACGGCTGTCACCCATTCCATATCAAAAATGTCTCTTCCTTCCAGCCTTGCCAACCATGAATGCTGCATCTGCAGGGGAAAGCAGGAGTTGTCAAAATATACCGATGACCTTACCAGAGCCTTTAGTGACAAGCAACAGCTCATCCATAAGCAAAACTCTTGTGTCATCTCCTCCTCTGGCACCACTAAATGTGTTATTGAGCCACCTAACAGCATTGACCCAGGTCGACCACATCTTTCACTAGGGCTTTGATTAGTTCTCGTTGTGCCCTAAGGTGAAGGATATCTTTAACAAAATCCTACCTACATCACCAAAAGTAATGTTCCACTGCCCATCTAAGCTACAGAATAACCCTGTCTATCCCTATTCCAAACCTGCTCTCAATCAAGCATCCCACTAGTTATTCCTTTGTGGCTGGCCCAGATGCAAGACCTGTCTCATACACCCATCCACCATCTTCTACTGCAGTCCAGTCATGGGAACTTCGTACCCAACAGAAGGCAGGGTCATGTATGAAAGCAGCCACATTATATATCAGCTTTGCAGCAATTACTATACAGTATTCTATGTGGCCACGACAAGTAACCAACTGTCTAGCTCACATGAATGGCCACTGCAAAACTATGGCGAACCACCAACTTGACCATCTAGTTGCTGAATATGCTGCACACTACAATGCAAATGACTTCAACAGCTGCTTCACTGCATGGGCCATTTGGATACTCCTTTCAAGCAAAAGTTCATCTTAACTACACGGGGGAGGGGGTAATGTCTCAGTCTCACCAGCATATTCTGCAGTCTCAGAGACCCCCCTGGCCCAAATCTCCGATCTCTGCTAAGCTGTTTCCCAATACCTCACCTTACCTTTCCCCTTCTCTCTTCTGTCCCCATCACTCCTTCCCCATCCATATTGTGTACTTCCTTCTGCCACCAGTCTGGTCCCTCCCCCCCCCCCCCCCCTTATTCTCTCTCTCATAGCTTCTTATCCACCACCAGTCTCCATTTCTCTTCCACTCTCTGTCACCCTCTTCATTTCTGTCTTACTTCTCCCTTTTCCCTCCTTCCCTTTGTCCCCTCCCCCTTCTCCCTCACTCTATATCTCTCAAATACCCTACCATCTGAACTCCTATTGTCTTGGTGTACAGCCACTGAGTCATCTGTCAAAAGACTTGCGTCATTCTACTTACTACCTCCTCCATGCCTCATGCGTCCTTAACTACTCCCTCACCACCACCACCATCAGCCCAGGCAACTACTTCAATTATCAATAAGCTAAAATCATTCTCACCACGGGAGTGTACATTTGGGTGTCCATGTGGTTGTGCATGTGAAAGTGTGCACTTTTACTAGAAGAAGAGCAAGACCTCAAAAGTTATTTCACATTTTTGTGCTGTATTTTCTTTATGTTTAATATTTTGTGTCCCCCGGTCAACATATTAAATGAATTTAATTCTTTTTACAGACATCATATGTAGCTACTGCAGTTTATGAGATATTGTTACAAAATAATAATAATAATAGTAATAATGTTAAAATAAAAAAGCTGATTGTTTTGTTTACATGAAAAGTGCCTCTTCTAACCTGCAGATGCTGTCCTAATGGCAGTATTGCTAGCAGCCACCATGGCCAGGCAGGTCCATCAGCTAGAGTGGGCCAGTCCTCCTCAACAGCAGGCATGTGGCCAAATGTGCGTATAATTTCTGCCTGGACCTGGGGTGGCATTGCTGCAAACCACTGTTGTCCTTTCTGATGCACTCGCTCATGCAGTTCTTGCAACCCTGTCAAATAATTTAACTTTTTTGTAGCTTGATTAACATATACGAATAATGTAAGTGTCAAACATTCATGTTTTTGCTGTAAATTCTAATCAACTTATGTGAAAAGAAGAACTGGAAACTTTTGGTATGATGTGGGAATGCTTTATACTATGGTAAAATAATAAAATCTATTAGTTTACAACCTCAGTGGCAAGATGCATGTCATCTTGCAATTCTTGAACTTTCATGTTGTGCAATTGTGTGCATTGTTGACCATAATTTGAGACAATGAGATTCCTCGCTTATCAATGGAATGTGTCTGATCTGCATTACTTCCTCATTTAAGATCTATGCACACTGACTATTGATTATTCTGCTTCTTTTGTTTTCATTAGGTGTAAAACTTTTCTTGGTAACTTTATTATCTTACACTTTTTTTTTCCTTTTTTCATATTTTCTGCTTGTGCTTTCAGTTTCTATTGCAGCTTTTTTCCATCATCTCTCTTCTCTCCGAGTGCACTTACTTCAGTGAATCAGCTTCCTTTCCATTCTGTATCTATTCGGAATTTCTTTCACATTTTTTCCAGATCAAGTTTGGCTGTGATTGCTGCACACTCTCTTAGCAAACAGTGGCTTTATCATAATTGTTTCATTTTCAGATTTTATCTGTTGGCTTTTATTTTTGTGAGCCAGATTGCCTTCTCTATGTTTTGTGTTTTCTTTGGTTTTCTGTCGGCATAATAGCTGTATTAACACTTTATGCTGCATTCACAGATTTCCTTCTATCTGATTTTCCTTCATTATGCTTTATAAAAGATCCCTGTGTAGCAAAATCTCTAAAATGCTGCAGTCAAAAGACATGCAACTTCCAAAATTTTTGTGTATGCTGATATTCAATGTCTGCCTAGAGGACACTATTGTGTAGTAGCCAAAATGAAAAAGTTGCTGTCGGATATCATTACAAACTCAACAAGAAATATAAATAACTAAACAAAATAAAAACTTACTGCCAAGATGTTCTGGCATCACAGGCTGGTCTCGTAGAAACTCTACTTGTGCAGTATCATAACCATCACGCTCTCCTCGGGCCAACACACGAAAGCGACGCATACCGACAGTTGTCAAGATGGAGCATCCATCCTTAAGGAGAATCCAGTCTCTAATTTCTAACATTGTACCATATTCTGCATACCTAAAAAAGATACAGATAATTGTGAGCTTAGTGAAGCTCAAAATTTACTGAAAATTTTCATTACACAAGGAAAACAAATAAATAAATATTTTCTTATAACATACTGAATCAAGTAAAAAATATATGAACTGAAACATTGTTAACAGAGATCAACGTGTTCATGCTATGAAATTTTGATGTACACACTGATAAAAACACAGAAAAGGCTATCAGCTTACCTATCTCTGCCTGCATCTTTGTGAAGACAAGCTGCAATACCAAACTGGCGCGATCCTGAATCGACACAACGTCGCACCATCACACGATATCGCGGTTCGTACACATACAGAGGGCACGGCACACACGGAAATGCTGTAGTGCACACAAAAACAGGCACATGGGGTCCTCCTCCAACCAACTCCTGGCGATGAAGAGCCTGCCGTGCTGCATACTCAGCAGGCAGCAGAAGACGTAGAGCACACTCGACAAATTCCGTGATACTGCGTGGACTTGTTGCCAAATACTGTAAATATGGAAACAATAGTTATTGTTGACAATTAGTTCTTTTCTGACACCTTACAATAAGACAGTGAAATCACAAAAATGATATTTTGAATAAGTTGCTTAGTTTATCTATATATTTTTCATACTATCCTTACTCTATCAATAGCTCCTGGTCAGCTAACAGTAGTTTGTACGCAGTTAAAGAAATGTGATAAACTGTACACTAAAATAGTTAACTTACACAGAAACCACCCATTTTCTAATGCCATCATTTTAAGGAATCCACCGAGTATCAGAAAACTAAATTTATTATTCTTGAGTTTATTCTTCTATGGTTTCCTTTGCGTTTACTACAATGTTTTCATACTTAAGTTAAAAGTTTTTATTTAATATTTAACTATCCTTTTAGATTTCGTCATAAATGTTGGGTTGCTCAACTTATTGCTTTCTCAGTTGACATTATTATCTTTCTTGTTGCCTAGACTATCACTCACATGGAAAAGAACCTTAAAAAGTCACAGAGCAGGCTCAACTGTGAGACTGTAGTTCAGAATTAAGCATTTTTTGCTTAAACTCTTCTTTAGCAGCTAACCAACAATGATACACTTGCTGGTGTTCAGTGAAGTAAAGTTCCAGAATCCAGTGCTACAGTATTGACGGTTAGCTGCAACAGTTTGGCACATCAACTATCCCATTTCCTCCCAGTAGGCTTACACCTTTGTAACTGCTCCCTTTCCCATCTCATGTAAATGGTGAACTACGATTTGCAATTTGTGTACCACATTGACTGTTTGCAGTGGTACCAACCCCACCTTTTACTTACAATAGCAATGACTGACATGCACTTCCTCCCTACGGCACAATATGCACCGACACAGTCGTGTATTTCAAGAGCCACATACAGTGAGTATCAAAGGTAAGTAAGTCATAATAATGTGATACGACTGTTATTAGTTTTATGGTGTCCCGAAACTACAATTATTAAGACTTTTCCGAGCATTGCACTAATCCCATTACACCCTCAGTACGAGGTACTCACATCAGCGAGCGATGTCATACAGAGTGGGCATGCACAGCTATAGTCCAGACACCTGTCCAGACACATCCAACAGTATGTGTGGCCACATGGTGTGGTAACAGGTTGCCACAGAATCCGGCAGCAGAGCACACATTCAAATTCGGCTGGTTCCACTAACTGCTGGTCCACACTGAGGTCTGCACTGCCATGCACTTCAGAACCTGAAAACACATTAAAAATCCATGATTCATCACTGTTGTCACACAGAAGTTTACATTTGTTGTAGTAAAAATGTACCAGACATTACTCCCATTCATGTTATATCATCAGACAGCTTACAATGTTATGACAATCTACATACTACCGACTGCACAGCTGATTACTGAAGACAAGACCTTTGACCATATCTTGTATTAGATATAAGATCTTGGCTTGAGAAAAGTTTATAGGAAGCATTGAAGAAACTTCTAAATGATACAAATGAGACAGCAAGTAACAAAAATGTTTTGAATACAATCTACAAATAATGCAACTGATCTTTCTTTATACAATTTTTAATTTGCCTTTGCCTTACATTTAGCATTATTTATGTTAGTACTCCATAAATGATGCACTTGCTTTAAGTATAACCAGTAAGTTAATTACTTGAATTTGATAGTTCACATGTAAGGCATCCAAATATTTAATAAACTTCATTGTGTACAACATTCCTTCTTTAATGCAAAATATCCTACTAGAGAAGAAAAATGTTCTAAACTTACGTTTCAGTTTCTCGATTTGATTGAAGACCTTATGAGTTAGTTTATTTACAATGCTGTTTTCTTGCAAGAACACCATAGTGCCAGAAGAGAACTGTTGTGCAGGCTGCAAACAAAAACAATTTTAACTTTTAGAAGAGTAGTAATAGGACAGTATCTATTGTTATTTTAAATACAGTAAGGACTTTATACTGAATAAGTAGTTCTTCTTAGTTGAAAGGTTAAAAAATAATGCATTACATGACACACATCTGAAAAGTAGTGCACGATCTCATTAAGTATGGCAATGGCAGTTTTAACAACTACTAGGAGTCATACTGGTTGAATATGGCAGCTCTCTGTATGGGAAATGAGTGAAAATAAATTTGTGATTTGAATTTGAAATAAGAAAAAACTATACAATTAAAAAATAAAGATATCTGCTGTACAACAGTTTGAAATTTCAATACTGGGAGAAAGCAAGTCGATCGTGATGAACATCAGAACGCTCGCCAGTCCATTAAAAGAAATTATGTCTCCAACTGACGAAGTCGTGTAATGTTACCTACATGATAGACATACAAGATTTATTGTTCCCTTGTCAATATGCCATCATACATGAAAATCCAATCAAACTGCTAAGAAATTCAATGTTGTATGCCATCTTTTAGCACGGTACTCCCCATGAGAGTGGCAGAACTTATGATGTCAGTGAAAACATGGAAACTTCAACAGTTCTCTTGGGAAATTTTAGTCATTCATGCTACAGACCAAGTCTGAAATCTTTTTGGAAAATTGAAAGATCTATGGTGAAAAATGCTTTCTTTAAATTTTATTATTAGCTGTCTGTGAATTATGTAGTAACTCGGTGCTTGAACTTTAGCTCACGTGGTTCAACAAACACTGATGAATTGAAACAAAATTTTAGAAAAGGAAGGGGAGGATACATGGTGGTTTAAAGTTGCAGATGTCCTGGTTGTGAGACAGTTTATAGAGAAATTACAAATAGTTGTACAATTGTTCATAAAATGTATGTATGCAGTTTTGTTGGTTTTTCAATATGTGAATCTGATTAATAGTGTGCTTTGTCAGTTAGACAGATGGTACGATATTTAACTGCGGACAACTTCAGAAGTACGAAGAAGGGAAGGAATGGAGAAAAATTAGCACTTAATGTCCCATTGACGATGGCTGAAATGGGGAAGGAAATTGGTCATCTCCTTTTCAAAGAAAACATCCCTGTATGTGCCTTAAGTAATTAAGGGAATCCTTGGAAAACGTCAATCTGAATGGCCAGATAGGCAGATGGTGTGGTGATGGGCAGGATGGTGTGTGTGTGTGGGGGGGAGGGGGGAGGGGGGGGGGAAGAAGAAGAGACACTTTTATGACACAGACTTTAGCAAGCTGTTTGCTTTCAGGGTGAGTGCGAGTGCTTAACAGCGTCAGTAGTAGCATACCTGGCAAGAGTCATCTTCCTCCCCAGAGGAGGAGTCCTCGCAGTCCGAGGAGGCCGGGTGCTGGTGGGTCTGCGCCGTGCGCCGCGGCTGCGCCTGGCACCGTGCCTGCAGGCTGCCCTCCATCTTCAGCTGTCGGACCGGGAAGCCCCTGTGGTGAGAGGCCTCTGTATAGCATACACTGTGCTCCTGCCTCCAGCAGCAACACAAATAGAATATTCCTCAGCACCCGGCAGTTATTCCACGTAGAAATGGAGACTATTGTATGCATCTCAGAAAACTGCCTGCGGTGGCTGGTGTGGGAAACGTGGAAACAGTTCCTTCTTTCACACCCTTACAACCTCCTGTGGTAATCAAATGTTTTTCATTGGCAACTAGAAAAACGGGTACTGTGTGTGTGTGTGTGTGTGTGTGTGTGTGTGTGTGTGTGTGTGTGTAAACACCTACATTGCATTGGCTTGGTGGCATCCCCATTATACGACACTGAGGATGACTATCCAGCCACATAATCTTTGGCTGTCCGAACAATTATGATACTATAAATTACTACTAGTAATACAATGTCTCTTCATAATGTGATGCATTCTGCTGACTACTGAAACTGTGCTGCTTTACTTAAAAGGAATTGAGAGTCCACCACCTGTTATATACGTTTTCAATTGAATGGCAGATCAGTTTGTAATTTACGAGGTTATTCGGAAAGTAAGGTCCGAATAGCTGTAGCTAATCAACAGTCGTGCGAACACTGAAAACCACATGCGCACTTGACTTCTGGCATGACTTGCTCATCAAACGATGCCATTTGCATTGGTATTGTTGCGGTGCACTGTTTACAGTGTCAATTCAAAATGTTTAAAGCAACTGACCAACTCGGCCACTGAAATATCTACATCTACATCTACATCCATACTCCACAAGCCACCTGATGGTGTGTGGCCGTGGGTACCTTGAGTACCTCTATCGGTTCTCCCTTGTATTCCAGTCTCGTATTGTTCTGGAAAGAAAGATTGTCGGTATGCCTCTGTGTGGGCTCTAAACTCTCTGATTTTATCCTCATGGTCTCTTCGCGAGATATATGTAGGAGGGAGCAATATACTGCTTGACTTCTCGGTGAAGGTATGATCTCGAAACTTCAACAAAAGCCCGTACTGAGCTACTGAGCGTCTCTCCTGCAGTCTTCCACTGGAGTTTATCTATCATCTCCGTAACACTTTGGCGATTACTAAATGATCCTGTAACGAAATCATCCTGTGAGGGATTCGGTTTTTGACGGAAAGGAACGTTGTAGCAGCGGAAATTCATCGACAGGTAATTGATGTTCATGGTCCCAGTGCTATGAGTGATAGCAAAGCGCGTATATGGGCGAGAACTTTCAAGTACGGATGGGAAAATGTTCACGATACACCTAGATCAGGCTGACCATCGGTGATTTCAGATGTTTTGGCTCAAGCCGTGGACGAGAAGATTCACAAAGACCAGCGATTCACAATTTCAACATTAGCATCGCAATTTCCGAATGTGGATAGAACAACTCTGCCCAAAATTGTTTCTGAAAAGTTGCTGTTCAGTGAACTATCTGCATTGGGTTCCCACGCTGCTTACTGAGGAAAATAAGATGGAAAGAATGGCTTGTACTCTTGATTTTCTGGACCGACGTCATAAGGAAAGCGATCAATTTTTAGAAGACATTGTCATAGGGGCGAGACGTAGGTTTCTCACATGATCCCACGGTCTAAAAGTCAGTCAATGGAATGGTATCACGCGACATCACTAGTAAATTTCAAGGCCAAGCAGCCAATCTCAACACGCAAGTTATAGCAGTCGTGTTTTGGGGTAGACTTGGGGTCTTATTAATCGAGTTTATGAGGCATGGGATAACAATAAATGCAGCCGCCTACTGAGCTATCCTGATTAAACCTCGACGTGCAATTCAGAATAAGTGACATGGCCACCGTACAGTCCATGATGGTGATAATAACGTCGTGTGACGAGGGCCCCCCGTCGGGTAGACCGCTCGCCTGGTGCAAGTCTTTCGATTTGACGCCACTTCGGCGACTTGCGCGTCGATGGGGATGAAAGGATGATGATGACAACGCAACACCCAGTCCCTGAGCGGAGAAAATCTCCGAGCCAGCCGGGAATCGAACCCGGGCCCTTAGGATTGACAGTCTGTCGCGCTGACCACTCAGCTACCGGGGGCGGACCATGGTGTTGATGATGATGATGGTTAGATCGTGGGGCGCTCAACTGCGCGGATATCAGCGTCCGTACAGATTCCCAATCGTTTCTCAGTCCAATCTTCCACTTGCACGAATGATGATGAAATGATGAGGACAACGAAAATACCCAGTCTTCTCGAAGCAGGCGAAAATCCCTGACCCCGCCAGGAAAGGAACCCGGGACCACGTGCTCAGGCAGCGAGAACGCAACCGCGAGACCACGAGATGCGGACCCGTACAGTTCAGACTTGACGTCGAGCGATTTTTCACTTCTTCCGCTACCTAATGGAGTTGTGGCAAGCGCTTCGCAACAGATGACGAAATGGACGAAGCAGCCACAGACTGGTTATCCTCATAGGCGGCAGATGTCTATGATTTAGAAATACAAATGCTTGTAGATTGTTTGGACATAATTGTTTGAACAAGTATGGAAACTGTGTAGAAAATAGGAAAACATGAAAGGATTTAAAATGAAAAAAATATGTGATTGTTTATGTTTTGTGAGAAACTGGACCTTACTTTCCGAATAACCCTCGTTGAGCTGATTCTTATATAAGTATACCGATGGCTATATTAGCGCTTACTGAGAAGACAGACAAAAAATAAACTGTGTGTGAGACGTACCCCAGTGGAAAGTGCGGCGAGTGCGCGTGCGCAGCGGACAGCAACAGAACGTAGCTGAGCGACCGCGTCGCCTCCCGCCGCACGCCGGCCGCGCTGCCCTCCAGCGCCGCGCATGCGCACAGCGACAGCAGCGCCTCCTCGTGCCGGCCCAGCGCTGACAGCGCCGCGCCCCGCCGGTAGTGGCCCTGCGAAATCCAGAGGCGTCCTCGTCAGCACGGTGAGACCCCTCCAAGCTATAGTTTACACATACCTTCTTTCCATGTATTTTGTGGCTGTTTGCTGCACGTAATACATTCTTCCCTTTAGAACGAATTCTGCAAATCTACTTTCACTACAATTTATTGTAAATGTAGCCCTCACTCAGCATTATTGAACCAATAATACTACACTACTGGCCATTAAAATTGCTACACCACGAAGAAGACGTGCTACAGACGCGAAATTTAACCGACAGGAATAAGATTCTGTGATATGCAAATGATTAGCTTTTCAGAGCATTTACACAGGTTTGGCGCCGGTGGCGACACCTACAACGTGCTGACATGAGGAAAGTTTCCAACTGATTTCTCATACACAAACAGCAGTTGACCGGCGTTGCCTGGCGAAACGTTGTTCTGATGCCTCGTGTAAGGAGGAGAAATGCGTACCATCACGTTTCCGATTTTGATAAAGGTCGGATTGTAGCCTATCGCGATTGCGGTTTATCGTATCGCGACATTGCTGGTCGAGATCCAATGAATGTTAGCAGAATACGGAATCGGTGGGTTCAGGAGGGTAATACAGAGCGCCGTGATCGATCCCAACGGTCTCGTACCACTAGAAGTCGAGATGACAGGCATCTTATCCGCACGGCTGTAACGGATCGTGCAGCCACGCCTCGATCCCTGAGTCAACAGATGGGGACGTTTGCAAGACAACAACCATCTGCACGAACAGTTCTACGACGTTTGGAGCAGCATGGACTATCAGCTCGGGGACCATGGCTGCAGTTACCCTTGAAGCTGCACCACAGACAGGAGCGCCTGTGATGGTGTAACTCAACGACGAACCTGGGTGCACGAATGGCAAAACGTCATTTTTTCGGATGAATCCAGGTTCTGTTTACAACATTATGACGGTCGCATCCGTGCTTGGCGACATCATGGTGAACGCACATTGGAAGCGTGTATTCGTCATCGCCATACTGGCGTATCACCCGGTGTGATGGTATGGGGTGCCATTGGTTACACGTCTCGGTCACCTCTTGTTGGCATTGATGGCACTTTGAACAGTGGATGTTACATTTCAGATATGTTACGACCCGTGGCTCTACCCTTCATTCGATCCCCGCGAACCCCTACATTTCAGCAGGATAATGCACGACCGCATGTTCCAGGTCCTGTACGGGCCATTCTGGATACAGAAAATGTGTTCTACTTCTCCCCTGGCCAGCACATTCTCCAGATCTCTCACCAATTGAAAACGTCTGGTCTATGGTGGCCGAGCAACTGGCTCGTCACAATACGCCAGTCACTACTCTTGATGAACTGTGCTATCCTGTTGAAGCTGCATGCGCAGCTGTACCTGTACACGCCATACACAATGACTCAATGCCCGGGCGTATCAAGGCCGTGATTTCTCAGGTTCTATGCAGCCAAATTAAGTGAAAATATAATCACATGTCAGTTCTAGTATAATATATTTGCCAAATGAATACGCGTTTATCGCCTGCATTTCTTCTTGGTGTAGCAATTTTAATGGCCAGTACTGTACCTCAATATAATGCGCGGAAGTGCAAAGCCAAAGACAACGAAACTCTATTGCGCAATTTTTATGTCCGGGACGCGACACTTATATATGTCTTGATACTGACCATATCGACGCTCGACAATGTCAATATGTACTGCGACCGACGAGAAGAACACGCCTGGTCCCACAACTTGATTTCCCAGAAACTTCGCTCACGGGAAGAGGAGTCATAATAAGCGGACCCGTGTTTCGGCTTATCCGTAGAGACTCAACTGTTTCTGAGAAAACGACCGTCAAAATTTTCAAGCCTCTTTATGTGCTTTTTAGCGAGTAAATAGTTCAACTCTTTCACTGAGCGAAGTTTCTGGGATGACACTTGCCATGTTCTCCTCGTGAATTGGTCGCCTTGTCAAACACAAGCGGATATTATGCAGAACGGGAGAAAGCAGATCTGAGAACCTTCCCTAGAACATTTCAATGCATTAGGCGCTCTTTGATGGCAGCATAGATTCGTAGATCACAACAACAATTAATTACAAATTAAACAATCGAACTGTATAATACATCGTGTACACGTTCAGTTTTCCTTGCACTTCTCTACGGTAACAATTGCAAATGACACTTATGCTCACTGATAACGTACATCATGTTATAATTGTACTGTGACATTTGAAACCAGAAATATAAACATGTATGCCCACTGGACGGCTGACCCCATCTTATTCGCCAGCTTTGAGAAATTCTGCAAGTAAAATAAACATTTCTGTTTACAGTTGTGACACCATTATCTTCCGTTTCCTTTGAGCCTCTGGAATTTCCTGATCAACCAAGAACTGCATTTAAAAAAGGTTGGGTGGGGGGGGGGGGGGGAGGTGGTAGACAAACCTACGGAAACACCGTGAGAACTGCACGCTTGAACATAAATGCCGACACCTGGCAATGTCCTCAATACGCTGCAAGTGCCAGTGGTGGTCAGAAGAGTGTTCTGCATTATGTCGAAGCTGAGTGAATCAGAACATGGGCGTAATCTTGGCATTCATAGCGTGGGTGCTGCCATAATCAAGGTATACAAAGTGTATGGTGTTTCAGGAGGCAGCATGTAGAAGATTTATACCGTACACAGGGAAAGCGGTAAAATGTCGTCCGCTAAGTCGCAACGTGAATAAAACTGTGCGTCGATTGATCATGACGGATGGTTACTGAAGTGGATTGTGACAAAAAGTAAGAGGACGACAGCTGCAAAAGTCGCTGCGGAACTGAACGTCGCACTCGCGAACCCTCTCAGTGCCAACACAACGGGAACTCCACATGCTGGGAATTATAGAACAAACTGGAATTCCAAAACCACTAATCACTGACGCAACAGCCCGTAACAGGAAAACGCGGCGCCGAAGCGGTAAAACATGGACTATGGAGCAATGGAAGAAAGTCATTTGATCGGATGAGTCATATTTCACACTGCTGGCCGAGTTTACGTCGCACAAGTGAAATATGGCGCGGTTCGGTGCTGATCTGGGCAGCCATATCCTCTGTTACTCTGCATTGCCGCACTCCTGCCAAAGACTATGTGACCATTTTGGATGATCTGGTCCGCGCCACGGTACAATGTTTTTTCCCCAATGGCGGTGCTGTGTTTCAAGACGACGGAGCCTCTGTTCACGCGGCCCACATCGTCCAGGACTGGGTTTGTGAACACGAGGACGAATTGTTGCATCTAACCTGGCCGCCACACTCACCAGATCCCAATACACAATTGAGCCCGTGTGTTGTCCTATCCACCTCCATCATCGTTAACCGAACTCGCTACTATTTTGCAGGGAGAATGGTATAAGATTCCTTTAAAAATCATACAGCATCTGTAGTTATCCATTCTTTCCTACACTGTATTAGGCTTGGTAACGTGTTGTATTTTGAGTTTCCATATCTTTGTCCCCCCCCCCCCCCCTCCTCCCCGCCGTAAACCTTTCAGCCCACTTTCTAATCTTTCAATCTGCACAAACTGTCAATATTATTCTCATACGCTCGACATCACTGCGCAATACTCGGTATTGCTAGGGTGACCAACTACCTCGTATATTCCGGTAAATCCTGTATTTACACTTTATTTAGACTAAAATCGCGGGTCCCGTATTTTCCAAGCTGTATCCCGTATTTTGGGAATTCCAACCACTCATTCGTTTAAATTAGATGCTGATTGCTTTGATGCTCTTCATCACTTCCTTTCCTTTGTTTTCCTCTGCCGTCCTATCAGTAGATTTAGGCTCGCTAGTATGACTTTCGTTCGGTGTTGCATCGGCCCAATACATTTCAATGCGTGAGGAGGTGTTGCTCTTTCACTATCGCTCAGTTCAAATGGCTCTGAGCACTATGGGACTTAACTTCTAAGGTCATCACTCCCCTAGAACTTAGAACTACTTAAACCTAACTAACCTAAGGGCATCACACACATCCATGCCCGAGGCAGGATTCGAACCTGCGACCGTAGCACTATCGCTCAGTCACTGTAGTTGTGTTCTGAGAGGAAAACATGTACCGGTTAGGCATTGAAATATTTTGTAAAGAGTTAAAGATGAATGATGATGGTGAGTACAGTGCAGAAGAAAATTCACCCAGAAAATAAAGTTTTTTCTGCAAAAAAGATTTTAGTATTGCACATTTTGGCAAGGCGGACTGTCTTCAGCATCCGAAAACGTTGGCTATGGAGTATGAATTATGGACTCATAGTCGTTATTTATTTTGTGTTATTCATTTCGTAATCCAGGAAAAGCAGCAGTGACTGATCAGTTATTTTTCTCTCTTGGTATGTCACATAGAGAAGGAAAGGAAGGTCAAGCAGGCAAACAAGCTATTCGGCTTCTTCAGTGGCCTATTACAAAAAGAATTATGCAGCGCAACTACAGGAGAAGTGGCATTTGTGTATCACTCAGCTATTGTAACAAGAATTGCAACGTGAAAATAGTTAAGCAAGTATTGGCGATTCGTGTATTTAATTTTCGTTAATGAATAATAAAATAGTGTAGACCTAATAAAAGCAGAACTTTAGATTAGTTTAAATTTTGAATGTAGTTGTGAGGAATTCCTCTCATTTGTAAAAAGTGACACACTTCTATAGAAAGAGGCACGATCTATTGCCAAATACCAGAAATGCATCAATAATTAAAAAATAAGCTTTTAAATTGTTGTGCTTCCTGTCAAGTATTGAACCTTTTATAACTGCGTAGGCTTCCGCGGCCAGAGTCAGTCGACATAAAAGTTTTATGGGTTTGGTACCGCGTAATAATATAAAAACTACTGCTGGTATAGAAAAACCAACGTTCCGGCCACGATTGCAGCGGCCTTCTTCTGGGACACAGAAGACGCGGTACCAAACCCAGAAAACATTTATATTGAACCTTTCTTCTGGTGTCTTTTTTTTCTCTTCTTGTCTTTGTATTTACAGGAATGTATGTAACTTGTGTTGTTAACGTAGTGATATCGTTTTTTATAGAGAATAATGATTCAATAAGATTATTTACCATTTGTTATTCTGTACTAATAGTCAACTTCAGGCCCCTTATTTTTTGCATTTACCCCTTATTTTCACTTCCCTTATCTCTACTTTAATCAGTGGGCAACCCTTGGTATTGCGCAATAAACAGAGAGCGTGTGAAGCCCCGTTAAGAGTGAAATCCGTTTCTGGGCTGTTGTGATGTCACTAGAGAAAAGTGCCAGATTACCCGCAAAAACGAGGCAATCTATCTCTAACGATCACTGCTACTATTTACTGTATTTAATTATTATCCACCATATGTATTTATTAATCAAAACATTGCGTCAAGTTTCCTAGTGTTGTAGAAACGTTACAGCGGTCCTGTGCAATGCAAACAAAGTAAATATAAATTTTCCGAACGTGATTCATGGAGGCCACGGAAAGCGCCAGAGTGGAATATGAAACGGAGTCCTCCGGAATACACGTTCAGTGCGTCATGCACTTCGCTTCTTCATTCGAGGCGGAGTGGGCTGAAGGAAAGGCTGGGACTCGTGGAGGTTGGACGGTGGAAGGGGGTGACGTCAGCAGCTGGGCAGTTGCGCCTACCTTGGGCCAGGACGGCCGCAGCCGGACGACGGCGTCCGCATCGGCCAGCGCCTCGGGCAGCCGGTGCAGCCGCAGCAGCGCGTGCGACCTGTTGCTCAGCACCAGGTGGTTGTGCGGCGCTGCAACACACGTCACACCACACTGCGTCACACGGCGCCAGCACCACAACGTGACAGCTTACAGCTAGCGTCTCTCACACACACAATCGGTCTTACAAGTCTACATCTACATCTACATTTACATTTATACTCCGCAAGCCACGCAACGCTGTGTGGCGGAGGGCACTTTACGTGGCACTGTCATTACCTCCCTTTCCTGTTCCACTCGCGTATGGTTCGCGGGAAGAACGACTGCCGGAAAACCTCCGTGCGCGCTCGAATCCCTCTAATTTTACATTCGTGATCTCCTCGGGAGGTGTAAGTAGGGAGAAGCAATATATTCGATACTTCATCCAGAAACGCACCCCCCCTCTCGAAACCTGGACAGCAAGCTACACCGCAATGCAGAGCGCCTCTCTTGAAGAGTCTGCCACTTGAGTTTGCTAAACATCTCCGTAACGCTATCACGCTTACCAAATAACCCTGTGACGAAACGCGCCGCTCTTCTTTGGATCTTCTCTATCTCCTCTGTCAACCCGACCTGGTACGGATCCCACACTGATGAGCAACACTCCAGTATAGGTCGAACGAGAGTTTTGTAAGCCACCTCCTTTGTTGACGGACTACATTTTCTAAGGACACTCTCAATCAATCTCAACCTGGCACCCGCCTTACCAACAATTAATTTTATATGATCATTCCACTTCAAATCGTTCCGTACGCATACTCCCAGATATTTTACAGAAGTAACTGCTACCAGTTCAAAATGGTTCAAATGGCTCTGAGCACTATGGGACTCAACTGCTGAGGTCATTAGTCCCCTAGAACTTAGAACTACTTAAACCTAACTAACCTAAGGACATCACAAACATCCATGCCCGAGGCAGGATTCGAACCTGCGACCGTAGCGGTCTTGCGGTTCCAGACTGCAGCGCCTTTAACCGCACGGCCACTTCGGCCGGCAACTGGTACCAGTGTTTGTTCCGCTACCATATAATCAAACAATAAAGAATCCTTCTTTCTATGTATTCGCAATACATTACATTTGTCTATGTTAAGGGTCAGTAGGTTTTTTTTGTGCAGGCGGTACCCCACAGCTCATAAATACACTGAAGAAAAAAAATCACAACATGAAGAAGGAATTGTCAGACAATCTGAGCAGCAGTTGGCACCACAATCACACAACGCAGTGTTACAAATCTCTTACTTCAAAGATAGCTCCCAGACAGACGCCCCGTATCGTGCATTCGAGTGAATCCAATGGTGTCAGGTGAGAGCTCATTGGATGGTAGGATGGTGGACTGTTGTGTTTACTGATGGAAGATGGTTCTGCCTCACTGCCAGTGATGGCCGTGTGTTGGGCAGAAGGACAGTTGAGGGGCTGCAGCCACCCTGTCTATGTGCTAGACATACTGGTCCTCCAGTTGGCGTTAATGTCTGGGCTGCAATTTCGTATGACAGCAGGAGCACTCTCGTCGTGGCTATCCCATCACCCTGACTGCAAATTTGTACGTCAGTCTGGTGATGCGACCTGCTGTGCTGCCACAGCATTCCAGGGGGTGTTTTTCAACAGGATAACGCTCGTCCACATACCCCTGTTGTAACCCAATATGCAGCGACCAGTGCGTTCTTTTAAGGTGATGACTCACATTTTCTTCAGCTATGTTACCTTTCTGTCAGTAAGAAACTGGGATCAAGGCGCTATTCGATAATTTCTGCGCGGAACCGGCAAGAACAGACGACGTCCAATTTTTTGTGTTTTTCACTGTTTCAGACTAGTGCTGGTGAAAGAGATGAAGTCATGTTGTAGCATTAGTGAAACGAAACGTGTGTGTTCCCTCCAATGTGACGTGGTGACGGACAAGTGACGGCGCTAACTGCCGACTCGCATGCCACTGGCGTTGCGCGGGTTGCCTCCCCTCTCGCCGACCAGGCGGTACCCATCCCTCCCTGTTCTTCTTCGTACTATATTGCGTCTGCTGAGTTGGAGTTCGCCACAGTGCTTGTCGACATAAGTCTGAAGAGGTTCACTACATGTAGTTCTTAACCTATTCTGCATAGTGACTGATCAGTCACAGACCAGGAAATTTCTGTCCACATTCATAACTGCAGCTTCATCGTGTGTTCTCAAGCTACTGTGTTTTTTTTTTTTTTTTTGGACAAAATCCGTGTCAGCAGGAGGAAGCTTCTCCGTAGGTTTGCTACACGGCTAGCATTCATGACTGTTCGCCAGCGGGGATGCCCGGCTTGCCTACCGAAGCTGTCACACGGCATAAGGTCTGCTTTGAGTTCTTTGATTGCAAAAGGTCTGTTGATTCCCGACATTCAGAAGAAATGAACGTTAATTGCTCTTTTGATGGCTAGCAATGGACAGTGGGAGGAAAGAGACCAGGGAAGAAGGACTAAAGCGTCGTCAAGAAGAGGAAGAACGATGGAAGAGGAGTTCTCTCTATACTATGTGGAGAACTGAGGTTAGTGTTCGAATAAAATTATTTGTTCAATTTGAAGAGTATTACTTTTTCCAATTTGGAATGTATTACATTATGATTTGACGTTCTAAGTATCCTAACAATGATTGCAGCACATGACTCTGTTCTAATATGACATAATGTTCGTCGTTATTAGCATGTTTTACAAGACTTGATACATCTGTAACTGAGTTGCTTCATATAGTGTCGGCTTAAAAAAAGGCACTCTAAACTCTTGGCAGAAATGCGGCATGCAGGCTTTTGTTGTAATAACTGGGAATTTTCACAGCATATAAGCACGACACTTGCGGATAATTAAAAGGCACTGCGAGGTTAAGTTTTAATCAAGCGCGCTTACAGAGCGACCGAGACTTCAACTTGTCACGTCAACTGCCGACAGGAGTCCTACCTGGCCCGCGCAGGTAGCACTCAAATAATATTACAAGGAAAACAGCACAGGAACTGTTGCCTTAAACCTGTAAGGCTGTCTAGAGGAAAACAAACTAGCGGTGAACGGCGTCTGCATGGAAGGTGGCGCGCTAGCCATAAAGTAAACTTAAGAGTAAATGTTAATCGGTGTGACACGGGATTTATGGAACTCAATATCCAACAGTCTTTGTCAACTTGAAAGGAAAAACATGGCTGTCAAATGCGATGTACGACATCTACTGCCGTTACACTATAGTTTCATGTGGCCAACAGAGTGGGGGACGCTCCTTTGTACCGGTCTCTCTTCTTCAGCGTAGGCAGATTGCTCATGAAAACATGTATGCCGTGCTATGTCTAGCAGCAGTTAATTTTCTCCCTGTAATAGATTGGTAATGTCACATTCGACTTGGCGGTAAGGAGATAAGTAGAACGCAGCTGCGCGATTGTTCCACGAGGGAAGCTGAGGCCAGCCGTCGCAGCCGCCCCCACTTCCTCCCCCGGCACCACGCCCGGAGGAGTACAGCCGCATCGCTCACCGGCAGCGCCGCTGCCGACTCGCGCCCCGCTTATTACGTAACAGCACTGACGCACGCGGTCTTTGTCTGGTGCTGGCGGCGACTCCTAACGTCTCGTATTCTCTGCGTTGTTGCTTCCGCTTCTATTTTAGAAAAGGGGCGTTGCTTCGAAACTCTGCCAACCCTGGTGTTTGGCGTGAAGTTTCTGTCAAACGATCTCTGGTTTCTCTTCCTTGTTCGTCCGAGACAGTGGCTGTTGGTGCCAAATGAATCCAACGTGGATTAGTTGCTCTGCGGTGGTCAGTTTTCTTAACTAACGTCACGTCAACTGATGTCAATATTCTTAAAACAACAGGTAGTAGTCCCTATGCATTGTGTTTTCTTCTGTCGTGTAGTTACCGTAGTTAGTTTCATGTTTCGTGGATCATTTTACATGATAGATCGTAATGACGTGGAGCGAGTGATTTTACAATCAAGTCGTAAATTAATTTGTACTTATGGTTACATCCTGAACATTTCAAAGTTTTTTTTTTTTCAAAAAGAAAAAAGATATGCTGATGTTGTGAGTTAGAAAGTGCTACCCACCACGTTTTACATAATTATTACAGGGAAAGAAATTCTTCTGCGGAACAGACGGCATTATCAAGGAGAAACCTTTTCAGTGTGTTTCCAAATTTTACTTCGCTGTCTGTCACCCATTTTATATCATTGGGCAGGTGATCAAAAATTTTTGTCGCAGCACAGTACCCCCCTTTTTCTAGTAAAGATAACCTTCCGACCACGGGGTAGTCGGGAATAAGTTAGTGTGGTATTTTTTCCGGCTACGAAAGTTTACACTTCCAACTTCCCGAGTTTTTTTTTTTTTTTTTTTGCCTTTATTCCATAGACCAATTACGATTTTAAGAGAACATTTTAGAAGTTGTAAAGCTGTCCATTTTACATTCGGAGTGAATAACTATGACTGGCTACGTGAAACTAAGTGAGAATAGGATAAAATAATTATGTTTTTAAGGTGAGTTTGTATTCCAGTCTCAGCGGTTTTAATTATATTCGTGTCAGAGTGCTTTAGCAATCGCTAACTGGCCTTATTACTGAGAAACAAACGCGTGCTCCCTAGTTCTATATCGGTAGAGGTCGGTAGAAGTCAGCCGACAACCCCGTCCTTGTTTTGTGTCCAGCCACTGTCAGCCTCAGCTACCTAATACAGAACCTCACGTATCTAACCACTCCAAAGAGTTTGTTGCACCGTGTTGTATTGTCTCGCAAGCTGATACACCTCCTGATCAGTAACGAAGCGCTTCTTGGCCATTCACTGGCTTCTTCCACTCTTCGGAGAAGGGCAAAGGGTGCTACTTCACGGAGTGGAGCTAGAAAAGTAATCAATAATATCACTGACACTTGCGAGCGGGAGAGCAAAAATGAAGAGCAGCTTCACCCTCACGCGATGAGACGGACAGTGACGTTTCAGCACTCTGAGAAGACTTTGCCTTTTTTGCTAAGATAATCCCGGGAAATCGGCAGTAACTTCCAACAGAAAGATGCTAATTTCTGTTGAAATTTTTCAGTTCCACAGTGCTTTGAAACTATGTTGCCTTCGGCCCGAATTACTTTAAAATGGTCGTTTTCTTCGTGTGTGTAAAAGCAGCACTATGTACTGCACTGCTTCCCGTACGAGGAGACGGCGCCAGGGGTGGGATAGACTTTTTGGAAACACATATATGGTTGTGTAAATTAGGATCCCAGGCATCAGACATTGCACTCATTTATTCTGGTGGGCCCTCGACTGCGAATAATCAACGAACAGAGAAGTGATTTGGAATAATTTGCGACAAGTTCCATTACACAGCACGAAACTATCGATTTCCATCTCACGCTTCCTGTAAGTTTTCGTTGCGCCCCTGTCTCCACTTTTACTTTCGCAGGCGCGCAGTATGTAGCAGATGATAGCTGGTAGGGCGGCGCCGTCAACACCGTGCCTATACAGCCATCCTAACAGTGGAATGTCGTTTCCGATTATACGAACGTAAGGACAGCACAACACCCACTCCCCGAACGCAGAAAATCACCGATCCGGCCGGGGAATCGAACGAGAGCCCCTTCGCTTGCCAATCCGGCTAGCTGATGGCGCAGCGGAACGAAACAGCGTTTCGTGCACAAATGGCGTGACTTCGTGACGTGAGAGCGGCTTGGTTCCCCCCGCAGCGGCCCTAACACCTCGGCAGTGGGGTTTGCTTCCTCCACTCCCCGCACAGTCTCAGAAGTCGTTCACTTCCTTGTGAAGAGACTATAGTAACCTTACTATAGGGTATTCTAAACATGAAAGCGCGCACGCACACACACACACACACACACACACACACACACACACACACACACACACACACACAGGCCCGACTCGTTCCATTCCAGCGGTAGCGTGCAGTGAGCCGTTGTGAAGCGCGCGCGCGGCCAGTGGGTGTGTGGGAGTGTTTACCAAGCGGTGTCGCGCGAGCGTGTGCTGCGTCAGCGGTGACAGGCGGCGGCCGAGTCATCGACCTGCCGTGCAGAGATCAGCCGCGCCGCTCCGTGCCACGCCGCCCACGCGACGCGGGACCCGCGCCAGCGCGAGCGCGGACCTACAATGGCCGCCCACAACGCGCCGCCCACACCGTTCGGCTTTGTCGTTCCTTTTTCTTGTTGGTCGCCCGTCCACCTCGCTCCCTTCCCCCTGCAGCGACCGCCCCAGCTGCTGCGGACCTCTGAATTATGCGCCGTTGACCTAATTTATAGCTACTCTTGTCCCTTTTCCTTCTGTTGCGATAGTAACTAATTACCTACATCAGGACGTGAACAAAGTGCTCCGGGTCTAATTTGAAGCGAGACGCCCGATAGTTTCGGAATTTAGGAGTAGGCCTATACGCTCTAATCTTCTCTCCCCTGTCCACACACTAGTACAAGGAACCCAAGCAGGAACCAGTTTTCTCATGTCAGTCCTTGAACGAAACTTCGACAACTGTTAACTGATTACACGTATTTTGATTACTCTGTCTTCAGAAAAATACAATGTCTTATAACTCTCTCCTCACCCATACATGTTTTAGAGGTGTTACAGAATCAAAGTGTCTCTCTTAATTTTAGTGTCAAACAGTACGAAAATATTAGGTGAGAAGCTGTATACTTGGCTGCTTTCGCAAAAATTGTTTCAACAAAAATACCTTAACAGCCCATTTTGTTCTATAAGACTGTCTTCAGCACTACAGCTAATAGTGCAACACCAGTTTTTTAATCGGCAAGTGGTGCGCGAGCTTGTGTGTGTGTGTGTGTGTGTGTGTGTGTGTGTGTGTGTGTGTGTGTGTGTGCGCGCGCGCGCGCGCGTTAGGCAGAGAGAGTCAATCTGTGATGTATTACTTGATCAAACGGCACTGTTTATTTCCGATTTCTGTAATGTGTGTGAAATCTTATGGGACTTAACTGCTAAGGTCATCAGTCCCTAAGCTTACACACTACTTAACCTAAATTATCCTAAGGACAAACACACACACCCATGCCCGAGGGAGGACTCGAACCTCCACCGGGACCAGCTGCACAATCCATGACTGCAGCGCCTAAGACCGCTCGGCTAATCCCGCGCGACTTTCCGATTTCGTTCCCCGTCGTCAGCTACGCGCTTTGTTTGCCAACGCTGATGTTGGCGTCCTGTAAAATGCATTTCCATAGACATTCTCCACTACGATCAATATACCGAGCAGTGTGGCGTAGTGCGAAGTCACTCGACAATCTATTCAGGAGAAGGGCGATTCAAATCCCCGTCCTGCCACTCAGAGTTACGTTCTCTGTGGTTCCCTAACTAGCTTTAAAGCCTTAAGGCAAATGCTAGAATTGTTCCCTTGAGAAGATCATGGCCGATTTCCTTTCCTCTCCTCTCCTTCCCTGATCCGAACTTGTGCTCCGTACCTAATAAGCTAGTCATCGTTGGGAGAATGAAGCCTAACTTATCTCTCCACCTCCCTTTCCTCCGTTTATGAGGGATAGGGTAGCCTGCCAGACGTTAGTGAACTTTGAGTCTGGAAGCCTTGTTAATTGGAAGCAGCACATTCCGACTCCTTTACTTTGGCGGCGCCGCCCTCTGCAGCGGACAGAATTTATTTCCGGCCGCGGCGTCGCGCGCTGCGATGCGGCGCGCTGGACTATTCCTGGAGCGGCTGAGGCTCGTTACGAGAGCCACCGACTTGCACGCACGGCCTGGTGACACCCACGCGCTTCCTATTGAGAACCGTCTTCAGTTCACGCAACAGTCCCTACACTCTGCAACGCCGCGGGATTCTTCTCTGTGTTGTGGTGACATAGTGCAATGTGGGCACGTATTCATGCAATCAAGTCTGCAGTCCGCACGGTGAAATTTGATCCGTGATAGTCGACGTGTGCTGCACGCGAAAACTCCACGCGTCTTCCACAACTAACAGGGAACAGGAATTACGTACACGTCTTTGCGGCAGCACCTCAGTGTTGCCGCATCCCTGTAGATGACTATTGTTTTCAGGTACTTAGCTTCGGTACCACCAGCAGCAGCCTTTGACGCTTCGTAGTTGAAAGCCGGCAACAGAGCTGTTCTTTCACCATTCCAAGCATAAAAGCTTGCAGTGCACCGCTAACAGCTACCGTAATTGACCGGCAATTCTGGCACAGTGCCCTGGAACAAATGGTGACACTGTGGAAAATTCCATATTTATCTCTTGCACAACTCGTAATGGACGTTATTAGCGAACTCCTTTGTAACTATACCTTTTTTTGTTCAACAATAAACCAACTTTGATGGTTTCTGTAACATGTAAATATGAGTGGCTCAAGAATGCGCGCGCGCGCGCTCGCTCGCACACACACACACACACACACACACACACACACACACACACACACACACACACACACGACGCACAGCTCAACAACATAATGAGAATTATCCGTGATACACTAACATCAACCCCCATCCAATGGCTGCCCACATTGACCACATTCCCTCCCATTGGCTTCGACGAAAGCAGTTCTTCTCCGTGAGTTTAAGGCAAACGACGCAACCCGCCGCTCCCTATCCATCAAGCCGCGGTTACCCTACAAAGAAACCGGATTCGATCGAGAAATCTATCCGTGGAAAGAGCCATCGAACTGCACACGTCTCAGTTCAACTTAACCCGACTTATTGGAACGAGACCGGACAGGGACTTGCCCTCCCCATTGCCATAACTTGCCCTGCGCAAGAAAGAGACCCCCCTGCCTTCTTCCTGTCGCACAGAACATTGACAACGATTAACAGAGAACGCACCAATCATGGCACAAGCGCAGACTCTCTTCACACATTGGTTAAGTCTCCATCTCCAAAATGCGACTGTGGCGGAGGCAGGCAAACCGTTCGTCACATTGTTACAGAATGTCCCAACATGGTACATCATAGAATGTTCGATGAATTCCTGACGGCAACGAAGGACGCAATTGATCTTATGTCTGCAAATTACACGTGTTAATGTTTGTATTATATTTAACACAGTGTTTAAAAAGCCATACGATAAATAAATAATTTTTTAAGACAAGAAACACTGTATGTTCTTTTAAGGGGCACTTCCTAACGCTCTTCAGACTAACACAGAACAGAATTCAGAAATGGTTCTCGCGAGTGCAGATGTGCTGCCGTAAATTCTCGACGCTGACTCACTTCTCCTACAACTGCGCTACCAGACGATGCGTGACGAGCATTAAGGAATACGTACCACTATGGCCAACATGACGGCATCATGTGGTTGGTGCGTGCATAACTTTGATAGGTAATTATGGAGTTGGCTGCTGTGTATGTATTGTTGTGGATAATTACGAAATGAAAGAAGCATGTCACGGGGAAAGTGTGTGCCAGCATGTAGAAGTTCGCTTTGGAAATTCCGAGCGTGTATTTCGAAACACAGACGGGCAACGCCTCATTCTGTCTTACATATGTCTCGCGAAATGATGCCGACGAGAAATTTAGAACGGAGGTTTACTGACAGTCGTTCCCACCCATGCGCCAAATGCGAATAGAACTACAGGGACGGAAGTGCTAGTGGTGCCAAAAACATCCTCCACCACACACCGTAATGTAGCTTGCACAGTACAGACGTAGATAAGTCTGAAACTATGAAGTGTACGCCTCCGTATCTCCTCCTCTTGCTGGGCAATCTGCTTCCAATGCTGGGATTCGCACTTCATCTTGGTAGTCGATAGTCACCGCACAAGCGTGATTTAAGGAGGCAGATAGGCGCATATTCGTATTAATGGATAGAGGAATGGAGTCAGAAGTACAGATCTATTTAGCTTCTTTAACGTCTCGGGTTTTACACCTACCAAAGAGAATTTGAGGGAATTGTTACGCTTCTGCTTTCATCTCAGGAAATTTGCTTCAGAAAGCCATCGCTTGCTATTGGAAACGTATGTTAAAGATGCTTCCGATTACCATTTGTTTCGGCCCATGTACGATAGCCTTTCTGATCGACAATTCACATCTTTTAACGATCTCGAAAACTGGTTCGATGAGTGCATCACGTCAAAAAGAACCTGAATTTATTTAGTTGCAGAATCCACACGCTATCCGAGAAGTGGGATAAGGCCGTAGTTCCCGAAGGATGCTACTTTCAGTAAGTTATTTTACATCATTCTGTTAAAATAAACGTGCTTTTTTCCGTCCAACAGCCGCCCGGTTAGCCGTGCGCTATAAAGTGCCGCTTCCGGCACAGGAAGGTAGGCCGGCCGCAGGTCGAGCCCGCCTGGCGGATTAACGACGAGGGTCGGTGTGCCAGCCAGCCTCAGTGTAGTTTTTAGGCGGTTTTCCACAACCGACAAAGTGAATTCGGGGTGGCACCCAGGTCCCGCTTCAGTTACATGTTTCACAAACATTTAGAGAACTTACGCACACTTTCATATCAATAACACTTCACGCAGACAGTTTGGGTACCCATATTCCGTCCCGGAGGGCGGGGAGCGTAAAGGAGTGGCGACCGGACGGGCATCCGGCCACCCTTTAAACTAACCACATCATATCCGCTAATAACCATGCCGACCCTTCGCAAGCACAGGACAGAGGCACGAGAAAAAAAGAAAAGGTGTTTTCTGTCCCAAAAAAAGCGAGAATTAATTTAAGTACCCAGTATAAAGGAAGGAAGGAAGGGAGGGAGGAGGGAGGGAGGGAGATCAAAGTTTAACGCTCCGTCGAGAACGAGGTTATTAGGGACGGAACTCAGGCTCGGGTTAGAGAAGGACGGGGAGCAGGGTTGCAAGGTGTCTGGCTTTAGCCGAACATGTCAGGCTTTTTACGGTCATGTCCGGCAAAATACATAAAAGTCCGGCCTTTACTATGGAGTAGAAAAACCACACCTAAAGTCTGTACCAGGATAATGACGTAAGCACAATGAATAAGTATAATAAGACTCAGCACTTAGTTGTTATCATAGCTGTGAAATTATAAGGCTATTTACTTTTTTTTAGTCCCGCTTTTAGGACAAAATATCCAGCTACATATAGCGCCGTGTCCGGCTTTTCTGTTTATGGACCTGGCAATCCTAACAGGGAAGGAGATCAAATGGTTCAAATGGCTCTGAGCTCTATGGGACTTAACATCTGAGGTCATCAGTCCCCTAGGACTTACAACTACTTAAACCGAACTAACCTAAGGACATCACACACATCCATGCCCGAGGCAGGATTCGAACCTGCGACCGTAGCGGTCGGCGGAAGGAGATCGGTCGTGCCCTTTCAAAGGAACCATTCCAGCATTTGCCTTGAGCGATTTAGGGAAATGAGAGAAAACCTGAGTCTGGATAGCCGCAAGAAGATTTGAACCGTCGTCCTACCAGGTGCGATACCTGTGTACTAAACAATACGTCACTTCGCTAGTTAACATGTTTATGTTTTTGTATGTCGTTGGCTTCGTTAAATTTGTAACTGTTGCATTGATTGGTCAAGTGTTACGTGAATCATCGCTTGTAATACTGTTGCTGTTTCAAAACTAAGACAGGGAAAAAGACGATATGATAGAGCAGGATAGTCTGACAGCCTGCGACGTCCAGGAGCTCGGAGTGCCGACAGACAAAGGAGCGACGTTGCGCGCTGCTTGAGTCACTGTCAGCTCCGCCCACAGGTGGCTGGAGTGACGTACTGTACGGTGGCGGCTGTGCACCTCGCCTCGCCTTCCTGTCCGGAGGACTCCAATGTGAGGAAGCCGCGTGTGTGCGTGAGCGCGCGTGCGGCTGCGTGCCGGCGCGGAATGTGGTGAGTCACGGCGCGGCTCCCTGCTGCCGGATACGGCCCAGCCCAGCCCAGCCCAGCCACTGTCGGTGTACGCGGGCGGGCCTGCCGGGCGTTACGCAAGCGCCCGAGATAAGCCGGCGGCCAATTATCAGCCGAGGGCTCTAGGTGTCAGGCCAGCGTGTGTGTGGCCGCAGGGAACCCTGTGTCTCGACAGCGGCGACGCTGCAGGCGAGTGAAGGGACCGCCCCTAGTGGGAGATGACTAATATTTCCCCAGTATTGACAGAGGATGCGCTACCCAGGGCTGCACCGCTCTCACGCGCCAGCTCCAGACAGGTGCCGAAGGCTGAGCTCACCGTCCATCAGTGACTTATCTATGACTTTGTACACAAAGATACTGTACTACTATTTGTTGCGCCGATACCTTCCCTAGCAGCCCAACCCGTGGCCAGGCGGATCAGCATGCTGGCTGTGGAATTCCCCTGGCAGTGTCGGGATATTCTGAGGCGGTACGGTGCTTTACAACAGGCCGGCGTAGTGGTGAGCGGGCTTGCGTCGTTCCACACCATGACCCCTGCGCCTAAATCCCTACGTGAGAAGGGGCGTCGACCGGCCACAAGGAGCCGCACAAAACTTCATTGGCGTTACATAAAATCACAAAGGAGGTATGCGCCATCTTGAGAAGTGTGCCCAGGGGACTTTATTAATCTTTAACAGATGTCTGATGATGACAAACGTCGCAACGCGTAATATTAGATTAATAAACTGATTTTGCACTCACTCAATGACTGTTCAAAATTGGTTCAAATGGCTCTGAGCACTATGGGACTTAACATCTGTGGTCATCAGTCCCGTACAACTTAGAACTACTTTAACCTAACTAACCTAAGGACATCACACACATCCATGTCCGAGGCAGGATTCGAACCTGCGACCGTAGCGGTCACGAAGTTCCAGACTGAAGCGCCTAGAACCGCACGGCCACACCGGCCGGCAATCACTGTTCCCTCAACAACCTATTCACCGTTTTGGAGATGTCACATATCGTACAAAATTTGTTATAAATTCTCGCCGCCCGGACCTAGCAATATCTGCGTCCAAATGCAGCCAATGCCGAGAGATACTCCTTGCCAACCGTCGACCTGATGTGGGACACGCAGCACCGTCTACAACTAGCCGCCGCCTCCTCTTGCCGCTGGTCTACTGGCTGCTCCCAGGCTTGACAGTTCCAGTGTCTGAGCGGGAGCTACCCCACTGGGGTCTGCTCGGTGCTGTCATCGGCCGGTCCTAGGCGCCGCACGGAGTCCTGGGTTCGCAGCCCGCGCCTCGCATGTGACGTACTGCCGCTAGCTGCTGCCTTCCGGCGTCCTCGCGCTTCGCAGTCGGCGGAACGCCTGACGCGGCCGCGCGCTGCCAGATCGCTGACGCAGCGACTCCGTCCACTGGCGTCTGTGCGCCGCTTTGTGTAATGCTGAGGCGGGCACTGCCGCCCGGGGTCAACGCACAGCACTGGGGCGCCGCGTGCGGCTACTGCACGAGTTCTTGCTACACAAAATATGTTGCTGGTCTGACTGCACGTCTGATTCCGCGACATCCGAGGAACTGGTCCCTCCCACTCCTCGCCCTGCCCATCAACCTAGAACGGCATCTCCACTACTAGCATATCCTGGCACCTTGACAATTGGCGCCAAAAGTGTAGCACCCCGTAACATGATGCTGTTCTATATATCCAGGGTGATTCAAAAAATGCCAATTATAGGCCTCTAGGGGCTGTAGACGGGACATAGTACAAGGTTTTCATAAAGAACCCATGTCCGGAAATGTATAGTTTGGAGGTAGAATTAGCATCATCAAGCTGGGATCAGTTTAAAACCACCCGCTTCACGGCACGCAAACAAAGTGAGAAGAGGGCGCCGGGTCAGTCTCTGTTGTCATGACATCACGTAACACCTTCGCCCGACAACAACTGCTGCGAGAAATTGGTACGTTCAAAATTAGGACGGTTGGCTGTGAGGCTCTACGGACGCGCTGAACTCGGCTTTAAAGATGACGTTATAATGACACATTCCGACGCTGAGAGATACAATACTTTAAAGTCTGCGCCAAAGATTAAATAGAGACGAATCTAGAATAGAACCTCTGTAATGTTCATATTGGATTCTCTTTTGTTTCATACTCCAAGAAGAGTTAAGATACACTCTCGATTGTTACCTTGTAGGGGATGGACGTGATTTTTGGTGTGTGCTGAAAGGCAGCCATCTTGTTAGTATTTATGGTTTGTGCGCGAGCAGAGCAAGTCTTAATGTCTTGCTAATAAAAAAAATAGTGAGAAGTATTTAAGTTTTACGAGAATTATGTAAAGCGACGTAGCATGGTATTCCTTTGTTTCCACCGTCTTCGTGAAGGAAACCGATGCAGACTTGGGAAGATACACACGGTCAACAAAGAGAAGAACATCGATGGCGACTAATGAATGAATATTGTGTCAGAAAGACTAATTCTACGTCTAAGGTGAGAACTCTGAATAAATCAACAATGACGTAAAATTCAATAATATTATTAATCGGAATTGTAAATTATATTACAGGCAGATTTCACGCAATACTGAATTCGTCCGCATTGAAGCCGGTCAATACAGTCCGTAAAAAAAAAAAAAAAAAAAAAAAAACGTTTCAAATATTCTAAAGTTAAAGTTCCATATCCATAATTTTTTCTCTTTTCAAAAAATCAATAAATTTAATTTTTTTAATTTATTTCGCCACAACGTCCTCCGTCACGCAGGAGAGAACCCGAGGACAAGTGATCGAAACAATGCCCATACTACCTCCTCCTACAGCACACAGCTCAGGGCTCATTGTCTCCTCTGTGTGCGTACCGTGGAGTGAGAGATTTGAAAGTGATCCAATCCTCAAACTGATTTTAAATCCAAAAGGTACATTTCCGAACATATGTTCCTTATCGAAACTTCATCCACTATGTTCCCTCCACAAACCTTAGAAACCTTTAGCAAGCATTTTGAATCATCCTGTACGTGTAAGCCAACTCACCCGCTTCATATACGTATGATGGGCGTCTAAATACTTGTGACTCACATGTTCAAATTGACCCCTCCTTTAAGCTTTGCTGACGCTGGAAATATTCGTGTTCTGTGTTACCTATAGCCTCCTGTTTCGTTCGGAGAGGATAGGAAACGCCTTTTGGGACAGGCTAACCAAAACCGGCGCCGGGTAACAACCTCCGACACAGCTGCCGTCGACAGGGTAAAACGACGACCGGGAGGAGAGAAAATTTCCGTCTCTCCTACCGCTGTCGCTGCGACTCATATACTGCTGTCGACGGCGCGAATAAAATAATAAAAATTACCTCAGGTTCACGTTATGACAAAAGTACACTAATCAGTAATTTCCTTCCGATTAGTACTGTGTAACATATCTTCCGAAATATTATGAAATTCGCTTTACATCTGTTGTTAGCCAGAGATAACGTAATGACACAGAGAAATCGTAAGCACAGAATATGAATTCTTGCCAACTCTGACATGACTCGCTGGTCACTAATGAATATTATAAAATTAATTATGGCCACAGTAGAACTCATCTGTAGTTTTCCGAGGAGTACAGTCGATTTAATAAGAGAAGTACCTGTATACTTTACTGCAATAAAATTGATTATCTGTTCACATAACAAATAATGTACATGTCCTTATCACATTTCTTTCAGTTCGGAAGATATGAACTACTGAATGAATTCACGGTCATTGATAAGATTTCAGAATAATTTCAGAAATAATAATACTGTATAATAGAATAAGATCTTATCTGGAACGGCAGTTACAGAGACAAAAATCTAAGGCTCATATTAATTACGGCGACCAGAGAACCTGTTGCCTTATTTATTTCAAAGATTAATTTTTATTGTGATCACATTCTAAAGGATTAAATTCCTAATCAGCCGTGTGCCACCACATAAGGCAAGTAAAAGTAATATCAGATCTTTCGCAAGGAAATATATAAGATTCGATTATAACTTAACACGATACCCATAATGAAATTAATGGCATTGTCGAGGATTCCTGTAAATATTTTTCTTATTTTTGAAACTGCATAAGTAATGATATAGTTTAGTGTTGTATTGCTGCTAATACAGAGAAACTCTAAAAACTCTGTTTTTGTGTCAATCCTGAAATAAAATTAATATCCCAACAAATTTTAGAATTCTAATCCTGGATTAGCTAGTCAACGTAACTTAAAAATCAACTGCGGGCTCTAAAGTAGTGTTCGAAAACCCGGCGCAAATAGATTAGGACCGCGACGATGGGTTTTTCGACTCCCGATCTTCTGAAGCTGTCGATATACAGGAGAAAAAATACCGATCTATTTCATGTATGCAGCTATCGATAGTCACAAATATTAAAGCTCTACTTAGTATCCCATTTCAGTTTCACTCGAAGGAATGATATCAAATTCCGTTGAGTGTGAGCGACTTGTCGTGTGACCACGTATCTGTAGGACATTTTATTTGTCCATTTCATCCTCTGAATCCGATGATGATACCCTTCCTGAGAGAAATGCAACGACCTTCCCAAAACTGATTAAGAGCTCTTAGTGATGAATTTGATTAAAAAAATGCTCCTGTCAAAATCTTTCAAGAAGTGCAGTTCTCAAGCTGTTCACGAAATACATTTCTGAAGAGCACACTTTCATTCTCTGCAGGAAAATTTCGGTCCTTCACTCCGTTAGTTCTCTGAAAGCAGAGAACTTACCAAGTAAGATTCGGCTGCGTGGCTGAAGCGCACGGTGTTCCTACCAGGTAGGCCGTACTCGTAATAGTTGTTGGTGTATTCCATTTCTTCTGGCTCTCGAGACCAAAGTTTTCGATACCACGGAGGTGCGAGGCCCCCGTACAGGCCAGGTACGGCCAATGTGGCCGAGCGGTTCTAGGCGCTTCAGTCTGGAACCGACCGACCGCTCCGGTCGCAGGTTCGAATCCTGTCTCGGGCATGGATGTGTGTGATGTCCTTAGGTTAGTTAGGTTTAAGTAGTTCTAAGTTCTAGGGGACTGATGACCTCAGATATTAAGTCCCATAGTGCTCAGAGCCATTTGAAGCACAGGCCAGATACAGATGTGGTCGCTGGCAGCTGCGCCGTGTAAGGCGCGGTGGCTGCACGGCAGGCGGCTGACATCAAAGGCGGCGCGAACAACGGCCTCCCGCTGCGGCTTTATTGCGACCGCAGACGGCGGGCAGACAACGGAGCCGCGCCTCGGCCGGCCGCACTCCCGTGTACAGCGTCCAGTACCTACATCTATATCCGAGCTCTGAAATCCACCGACGCGTGTGACAGCGGGTACACTCTGTCCAACCTCACGTTAAGCGTCTTTTCCCGTATGGGGCGCGAAAAGAATGATTGCTTCAGCGCCTCTGCGCGCGCTATTATTACTATAACCCTGAAACGTAGATATCAGCAGTACATTCCTCGATTCTTCACTTAACACTGGTTCTTCAAAGTATGCAAGATAGGCGTTGAATAAGTAACACAAAACCTTTTTTTCTCGGCCTGTTTCAGTTGAAAAAATGCGGGATATTCCCGCTTCAGGCCCTATAGTTTCATGTAGTTCCGACAGTTGGCGATGCCATACGTAGCCTTCAAACTGGCTTCAAGCTGGTGTGAAACGGAAGTGCGTTCCAAAAAGAGAGTTGCCATTTCCGGGGGAAAACCAGAGCATCACAGATATTCATAGCCGCTTGCAGAATGTCTACGGAGACCCGGCATGAACAAAAGCACGGTGAGTCGTTGGGCGAGGCGTCTGTCATCGTCACGTCCAGGTCGCGCTAACCTGTCCGATCTCCCACGTGCCGGCCGGACGCACATAGCTACGACTCCCGCAATGTTGGAACGTGCGGACACTCTCACTCACAATAAAAAATCTCGCAGCAGCACTGGACGTTTCTGTTGATAGCACTGACACATTCGTCCACCAGATGGGGTGCTTAAAGGTGTATGCCTGCTGAGTTCCTCGCCACCTCAGAGAAGACCACAAAAAGCAGCGCAGGACCATTTATGCGGAAATGCTTGCACGTTACGAGGCTGATCGTAACAATTTTTTGTCCAACTTCGTCACTGGCAATGAAACATGGATTCATCACTTCGAACCAGAAAGAAAACGGCAATCCATGGAGTGGCGCCACACCACATCTCCTTCGAACAAGTAGTTCAAAGCCGCACCCTCACGCGGTAAAGTCATGGCAACGGTCTTCTGGGACTTTGAAGAGGCTATTCTGTTTGATATCCTCCGTCATGTTGCAGCGGTCAATTGTGAAGTGTACTTTGCTACCCTCAGGAAACCGAGGAAACGACTTGCGTGCGTTCGCCCTTCACCATAACAACGCAAGGCCTCACCCAAGTATGCGCACTCGAGAGGAGCTCTCAAAACCTCATTGGGCTGTTCTTCCTCATCCAACCTACAGCCAGGATTTTGCCCAATGATGGACGCACTCCGCGGGAAGTAGCACTTGGATGATGGGGAGGTTATTGACGTAGCAAGATGTTGGCTCCGACGTCGACCAATAGAGTGATAGCGTAAGGCTGTCGTATTGATCGGAGATTATGTTGAAAAATAGGCTTCTGAAGCCACGAAAGTGGGGAATAAGACGGTGTATTGGAATCCTGAATAAAACAACCTGCGTTAAAAAGAAAGTAGTGTTGCATTACTTATTGAACGCCCGTTGTAAGCAGGCGAGACATTTGGCGTCATCTCCACGTGTCTGTCAGTTCAGATTCTTCAGCATCTCCGTGATACTCTCCCTGGCACAAAAAACCTGAGATCGTAAGTGCTGTCCTTTGTATACGTTCAGTATCGCTTGTAGTCATGTTTCATATTGGTCCCACACACTTGAGCAATATTCTAGTTTGTACACTGATTGTATGCTATCAGTGAATAGAAATCTGCCGACTGCTTTACCTACGATTGAGCCTATGCGATCATTCCATCCCATATCCCTATAATTGTTATAGCCACTCATTTGCATGAGTAGATTGGCTCCAATTAACTCACTGGTATTGCAGTCATATGACACTACGTTTTTTGTAGGGATCAACTTTACATTTCTGAACATGTACGGAATGTTGCCAATCGTCGTATTATTTTGAAATTTTATCAAGTTCTGGCCCCATATTCGTGTAGCTATTTTCAGGCAATACTTCTCTGCAGATGAAAGCTGCTGGACAAAGTCTACGGTTACTACTAATATTGTCTCGGTTACTACTAATATTGTATGGGTTACAAGTAATTTTGTCCGGGTTACTACCAATATTGTCTGCCCTCAGTTGCGAATCCAAAAAAAGACGAGATGAGGCATTTTACATATTTTATTTTTCTTAATATTAAAATCCCAAGCATTTTTGACACACTAAATGTAGGCTTATTCGTAAGTTATATTTGGAAGAGGGAGAGGCAGAAGAGACAGGGAAAGTCTGCGGCTCCTCGCAGAACCAAAACGTGGATCCGTACGTATCTGCCACGCCATTAAAATACAACGCAGCTGTGACGGGGAATGTCTTCACTTGAACCACAAACTGCAGTCTGCCTCGCTAGAGAATACGTGGGCTCCACTGTCTCTCACGCTTGACTAGACTATTAGCTCGTTTTCTTCTCTTTCGATTTATATTATTTCTAGCTGTCTACAGCCGGAAAATCTCAGAAACTCTTTCATTTTCTCTTCACGATGCTGAAAGATAACATCATTACCTCCTGGCTCCTTTTTGCTTTTTTCTTGAGGTAGGCACTTAGGTCTGGTTGCAGGCAGAGTTTTATTTTTCCCTATCTCAGAGTTTTCTGTCTCTTTCCCCCTCTCTGTTAATTAACGCACCAAATATTCTCATTAATTAGCTGCCATATTTCGGTTCCGATTAATAAAAGGGAGGCATAAATCATAATGAATTGTTACTACCACCTTTGCACTTTGCGAAACTACAGCGTGCAAACCTGAGATGACTCACGTTCGATACTAGGGTGGCAGTTGGTGCTGTGGGAGAGTCAGAAGGCAGTCTGGGAGGGTACTTGCCTTGGCAAAAGGGATGCAGTCATCTTTTACTGGACAAGCGGCGACGAGATAGCGCGCGGCGATAACCGATTTTTCCTCTACGCACTACGCACCTGTCGCTGCAAGCACTGGGAGGGTGAGGTCATCGATTGATGTGCGCAGAAGGCATCGTGTAGCTGCTATGTGTGTGCTGCTCGCCACTCGTCACACGTTGAGCAACATGTGACTTCCCTACAGGTAATCGGACGACGTGTTTCCCATTTGGCCAGAAATTGGATCTTGCTATCGTTCAGCAAACAACCACAAAAGTGATGGTTTCCTGTGGCGGTCGCAATAACAAAAATTTATTAGACCTCGATTGCGTGGTTGTCATTAGCTTCGGAAATCTGAAACAAAACAAAAAAAAATTCCCTTTTTATGAGATTTGAAGGGATGACCTTTCTGTCACAACAGTGATTGCCTTCAAACATTTCTATTCTTATTTAAGGGATGAATTTTTGATATGGATCCTGTTAGCCATATTATTAAAACTACATAGGTGTTAGGGTGAGGATGGCGGTGAAGCAAAGAATGAGACAGGAGAAACTTAAATCACGTGTGCGCTAAAGCAGTAAGTATCCTAAGTTACTAACGTAACGACACACGCAATCTCACTGGAAACAATTTCGATTTTCTTCTTTTTTTTCTCTCTGTCCTTCAGCCCGTTTCTTCGTGGAGTCGACATTTTAATTATTGTTGGGTATGGCAGTGGTATAGGGTGGCCAGATGTCTTTCCTGTTGCCACTCCTTCTCTCCAGCTAACAGAGGCGGGTCGTTAGTACTAGACAGTATTCATCTAGTCGAATGTGGCAAATCACCTAGGATCCAAGCCTGGGCCGGCGCGCCTCCCGAATCCCGGAAGCGGCCTGATAAGGCAAGCTTCTATCCGGGCATCTCTCCTTAAAAAATTTTGATGTCCCAATGATTTCTTAAATCATTCGTATCACCGCCGAGACGATTTCTTAAGCGACATTAGAATCGTTTTCACCTTGATTCTGCTCAAATACTCCCATTTACTGCGCTGTCGGTCGGATGATTTCAAAAACAAAGTCGACAAACAAGACAAGCGGCATCACTTGAGAGTGACCAGCAAGCAGCGTCCGTGCATCTGCGAATACAAGTCCGGCAGCTTGATGGAGTCCTCTAGCGAGGGATTTCGCCACGAAGCGATGCATCGGAGCACACGGACGCTGAATGAATAATGCAAGAGCGTGGGCGACTACGGACGCTGATAGGCCGCTGGTCGCAGCCTCGGGCGTCTCACCATGCAGAGCGGTAAACAGGCCACGGCAGGCGGACACAGCGACGAGCATACAGCCAAGACACGGCGCGCGCCCACGAAGAGCTGTTTGTAATGCTTTCACGGCAAAGAATTTTTGTCACTAGTTGCTGGTGGGGTGGCCGTTAAGTCTTGATATTCTCTTTACACAGGGTTGAAATGGCTCTGAGCACTATGGGACTGAGGTCATCAGTCCCCTAGAACTTAAAACTACTTAAACATAACTAACCTAAGGACATCACACACATCCATGCCCGATGCAGGATTCGACCCTGCGACCGTAGCGGTCGCGCGGTTCCGGACTGTAGCGCCTAGAACCGCACCGCCACAATGGCCGGCTTTACACAGGGTGATTCAGCTGCTCCTTCCTACGTGTCTTATGCAACCCGCGAAGCCTTCAAAAAAAAAAAAAAAAAAAAACCATGCGCGAATTTTAATGTTCTCTCGCTTTCTACGCGCAAACTGGTTCTCCTACATTAAAAAAGAGCATCATCGGAGGAAAATTAATGTAGTTAAATTTTGTTCTGGGATACGTTTTGGATGGAGGCCACAGTTTTAGAGTTATTTCAGAAAAAGACGTTTGAAGGTCACTTTTGTATGTTTTTCTTGAATAATTCAAAAACTCCGGCCTCTGGTGAAAACGTATCCCAGTACAAAATTTAACAGCATTAAATTTCCTAAAAAACCTTGCGCGTGGTATTTGAAGGTGTTGCAGGTTGCATAAATCCCATAAGTAGGGATCTGTAGATCTCAGCGTAGTGTAAAATTACAAATCCGATAAGACGCACGAAGGAAGACTGCAGCGGTAACTATCCAAGCTAAGACGTGACACTGCAGCACTGAATCCTCGTTGGTCGGCCGCTGTGGCCGAGCTGTTCTAGGCGCTTCAGTCTGGAACCGCGCGATCGCTACAGTCGCAGGTTCGAAAAAAAAAAATTGTTCAAATGTGTGTGAAATCCTATGGGACTGAACTGCTAAGGTCATCAGTCCCTAAGCTTACACACTACTTAACCTAAATTATCCTAAGGACAAACACACACACACCCATGCCCGAAGGAGGATTCGAACCTCCGCAGGTTCGAATCCTGCCTCGGGCATGGATGTGTGAGATGACCATAGGTCAGTTAGGTTTAAGTAGTTCGAAGTTCTAGGGGACTGATGACCTCAGACGTTAAGTCCCATAGTGCTCAGAGCCATTTGAACCATTTTTGAACTGAATCCTCTGCACACGGAGCGACTCAAAAGATACCCGTCGATGACGCGAGTTGCTAACTGGTCGCTTGCGAATTACTTGCCTAGTTAAGTAGGGCTCCGCGGACGACGCGATTGCAGGGTGGCTCACCAGTAAATCGCCGGCAACGCATTACCAACCAGTTACCAACGAGTCGCCTTCCACGGTGCCAAGCGATCTTAGTTGCGTCGTGTTCTCGAGCACGTCTGTATTGGTTTAATTTGAAAAGGAACTAGCAGGTTGTCAGCGTTAGCTTTTTACTGCATGTGGAAAAACCACCACATATTCTACAACTACACGCTCTTGGACTGCCGCACGGGGGATATGACAGACAGAACATGGTCGGAAGTCGAAAAAGAAGTTCATATGACAGGTAGGTAGCGAAATGTACATATATTGCTTAAAATAAATTTATCGATACGTCAATGCTAGAAAACTTACACAGAAATCTAAATAGTACCGGGGGTGTTCTTTTCCGTGAATAGCAGCGTCTGTGCTATGTTACTGTGTAAAATCACGTTGTCTTGTGCAAACGAACAGTGAAAACAGCTGGAAAAGAACGGCGTTACACTGCGATCTCATACTGTGACGCATCCAACGTCTGGATGCTAGCAAAGATTCGAAACAGCTTTGCTCTTAAATTCCTGAACCACAAACACCAAGACAATTTAAAGGTGTGTAGAGTTGGATGCGTCGCAGTGTTAAATTATTGACACAGTGGTCCTTCAGCACAATGTTTAAATGCTACAATTGAATTCCATTGGCCGGTTCGTGTTTTCGACGTTATGTCATGGGGATATGAAGAGGGAAGGGGGGCAGAAAGTAAGTTAACGCCTGGAGCAATGTCAGCCTAACGTAGTACGTATATGACTTAATGTCTATGAAAAAATTCTCCTTGGGCAAGACACCTGTAGCACCTGCAACGGAGGAGCACAGCTATGATGGGAGTAGCAATCAAAAATAATGAAAACATAAAATTGTGAAATATTTTAGATACTAATTTATATACTGTGCTTACATTTTTAATGTGGAAATAATTTTGAGTTTGCTTTTACATTAGAGACAGATTTCATTCCTTTCCCTAACCAACATTAGATCCAGGTAAGTTAGTTACTAGGCAACGGCGAATAATTACGTAGTTGAAGAAAATATTTTCATCAGGAAAACTCTAACAGCAACATTTTCGGAACTTGAAAATGACCCTTACGGATTTAGCATCTTCATTATTATTATTCTGACTGAAGGCGATTTTACATCCCTAGCACATGTGGTGTAACTGCGAAAATGACCTTCGTTATATAACAGTTCTTGCGCTCACACTGATTTCCTTAAATATGCGAATCGTAAAGTACGGACACATGTCATCAGCGTATCAATGAATTCCTCATCTGGTTTCTTCCGCGAATAAAGTGTACGCTGTCAGAATGGAGAATTGCGTAAAGCAATAGCGCCAGGTGTGCGGTTCTGAGGCTGTCCTTGAGGTTCAATCCGACAGCTCAGCTGTCCGGGAGGGGGGAGTCAGGTTCACACCTTAACAAATATCGTTCCGCGAATTACCTACAACCTTCTTTTAAACGGATTAATTAACGGAATATTTTAGTATTTTCATTCACTTTGTAGTAGAAGTTAGGAAATTTCCAAATACATATAATCCGAGCGGAATCCGTAAAATATAAAGACTTCAGTTGCAAGGGTAGCGTATTAGATAGTTGCAAGAGCGAATACAACGACGAACGCATACATTAAGTACATTAAGTGACCAATCGTGCTCTATAGTGTACTTATTTCTGGACGTGATTATTATATTTAATTTTATAACCAATCCTTACGTTGATTTGAACACCACATTGCTATACTGCGAATGATCCTATTGGAGTAATTTTCTGTTGTTTGGCTCCGATTTTTGAATCAATTAGCTCCCACGGCCAGTTTTGATAGACTTACCGTTTAATGAGGAATCCTAAGCATGTTCCAGCATGGTGGTTTTGAAATATGCAAAGCACCTTCAAAATTCAACATTGCGATCTGTTGTGGGAAAAAATTCTACGGCCGACCTTTGATTTATCAGTCTCACGCTTGCCTTAGCAAGCTCCTCAGCAACAGGAAATCGAATCGCTGCGGCACAGACGAATCAATCGCAGTGCCATTCCAACATGAAGTAGCCGGCGTTCTACAGTGATTGATGCCAATACTCGCAGCACTGCCGTCCCGAGCCTCAATGCGAAGCTTCAAAAAAAGAGCGCATAGGACCACTCCGGCACTTAACTCGGCTGTTTATCGCCGTTACAAGGTCCGCTGAAATGTCACGGCATCTGCTGACCTACCTTCAGCAAAACGGCCTCACAAGGAGATATCCTGAAGACGCCTTATGGTCTCACGGATGGCCAGGAATAGAGGAAAGTCCAAACCTGGTGAATAGACCATAAATAATCGAAGAACAGACATCAAAATGTTAATTAAACCATGACGCTAATGAGTCAACGAGACAGTATCTTGAAGAACTGTGACTGTCACGTCCCAGTGGTTCCCTCGTTGGTTCTTTAGCATGGAACTCAGTGTTTGTCCCCTTTTTTTTCTCTTACGTTTTGTGCTGACTTACATTCATGTAGCCGGTGTGAAAAAGCTGCGGCTTAAAGGCGAAATAATGGAGTCGATTAAATACGCAATTGAAAAAAAAAGTTTAGATAAAGAAAACGTTCACAGGAGACGTGCAGTATGCCAATAGTCCGTCGAGATAAAAAACTGACTCGCCAGAGATTCGTAAGAGTTCAGCAACGCTACACTCCGGACCAATGGGCCCAAACGACGTTCACGGATGAAGTACGCATCATCATGTAGCGTGAAGACAGTAACAACAGCGTGTGGAGAGAGACGTCTGCATACCGCTTTGCTCTACAAATTCATCAACAACAGGTGTGTTCAGCGTCCTTGTGCAACTCCACCGCTCTATATCCAGAGAAATACGACTATAGCGGCGTATGCTTTGTGTTCTAGCGCGGTAAGTCAGATTCGAACTTCATTCGATTATGCTAATATAAATCTTACATACTTATCCCATGTCATTTCAGTCGGATGTAGGGATGATTGTTATTACAAGCTGACATACTTTGTAAGTAGGCTGCTTAGGTTTTTATGTTGGTAACGCCACGTAGCGCTCTGTATGAAAATCACTGGCTGTGCTGTGTGCAATCTGTGGCTGGTTGGCATTGTTGGAATATTCGCTATTGTAGTGTTGGGCAGTTGGATGTGAACAGCGCCTAGCGTTGCGCAGTTGGAGGTGAGCCGCCAGCAGTGGTGGATGTGGGGGGAGAGATGGCGGAGTTTTGAGAGCGGACGATCTGGACGTGTGTCCGTCAGAAAAAGGAAATTTGTAAGACTGGATGTCATGAACTGATATATATATATATATTATGACTTTTGAACACTATTAAGGTAAATACGTTGTTTGTTCTCTATCAAAATCTTTCATTTGCCAACTATTCCTATCAGTGGTTAGTGCCTTCAGTAGTTAGAATCCTTTATTTAGCTGGCAGTATTGGCGCTCGCTGTATTGCAGTAGTTGGAGTAACGAAGATTTTTGTGAGGTAAGTGATTCATGAAAGGTATAGGTTATTGTTAGTCACGGCCATTCTTTTGTAGGGATTATTGAAAGTCAGATTGCGTTGCGCTAAAAATATTGTGTGTCAGTTTAGTGATGATCAGAATAAGTAAAGAGAGAAATGTCTGAGTACGTTCAGTTTTGCTCAGCTGTTTGAAAATCAAATAACTTAGGGGGTTTACCAGCACAGTAATTCATAAATTTTTCTTATGGGAGGTTTCCACTTCTTTGCAGCACTGTGTAGCACTTGAACAAACACTGCACCCATGAGAGATTAACATTAATATAAGTGTGTTCTTTATATGGGAGCTCAGCAATTAGTCTAGTTTTTTTTCAGAACGACCTGTGTAGAATTAGACACGGAAATCGACGACTCTATCTTAAGAAAGATATCTTGTACGCCATGTCATGAACATTTGCCATCGCTACGATGGCTTATTTCAATTTAATATACTGCGGCGATTTCTACTGTCAGTTTAGCATCACATATGCCTCGGACCAAAAGTTCCAGGATAGACATGATGCCTGGGAAGACCTATGAGTATAGTCAGAGCACCCTATCCGCATCAGAGGAGAAAATTGTTCTCGTTGATTGCGCAATCACGGTTTCTGTTTCAAGGAAAGAGTGTGTTGGTTGAACGGTGATGATCAGACTGCTGGTTTTTCCCTCTCCGTGAGCTGCGAGGAGACGGTGGCCGCCGTGTGTCCTGCGCTGGCTGAGCGCGCCTGCAGAAACTCGGCTCCTGCCACTACTGCTGCCGCCCTTGAAGAACAGCCTCTCCAGCGCCACGCCAAGGACCGCAGAGCCGCAGTATTCCGGTTCACCTGCGCAGCGCACTAGTTTGCGCAATGCGAACTGCAGAAATTCGCTTCTACTCTGGCGGTCATTTCTGAATTGTTTCCAGAAGGCGACATTCCTTTCCGCATAAGTTGTATTTAGTTTCGCCAGTGTGGTCAGTTTCACTACTTCCGGGCTCATGTTTCTTCCTTCAGCCTTCTGTGGTACTTCAAGTACTCCTTGAAGCTTTGGGACTAAATTACGAAAAATTATGAACCCTATTTATTTTCAGCTTCTTTCGTTCACTCACTTGAAGTTTCAGTGCTATAAGCTTGTATGAAATAGAAAAAAACTGGCTAGTTTGTATCATAAGAGGAATCTTAATTAACTACTACAGGTTGACAGACTCGGAACCACACGTGGCAATGGAAATGTGTATTGATTTGGGTTTCAAGTAATCTAATTACATAAGCGTGACTCAGAAGGAAAGATACATGCTTTGATGAGTGATGGTATTAGTAATTCTGAACAAAAAACTTCAAGTGAACGTATGCCCTTTTCTTAACCGTATCCGACGTACGGCTGTTTGAAAATCACAAGCGTCAGACGCATTTCCTTTATCACTAGCATTCTATGTGACTCGATCCTGCTTGTGGGGTTGGCTTTAGGGCGAAGTGTATAAGTGGACACATGGGAGGAACTCCTCACTTGTATTTACATCCGTGTGCTCAGGTACAGGGGCCGTACGAACAAGCTCAGATCAGCAAAACAGCGGCTTTATACAGGAGCTGCAAACTGCATTGCAGTTGACGGTGCACGTTTTGAACATCTATTGTCAGCAAATGTACACAATTAAACAAAACATTAGATCACACTGTTTCATCTACTGTCACCTGTATTTGTCCTGTTCCCCACTGTTTCATTTAATCCCCTCCGAAACTGTTAACGACAGCTCATATATTCATACGACCTATTTTGTTCAGATTCACTAATACTATCAAAGCTCAAAGCATGTGCCTTTCTTCCCGACTCACCCTCTGTACTATCAGTCTTCTTCCTTTACTTAGCGTTAGCCCAGTCTGCTTATGTAAAGGATGGAAATCACCTGTCTGTGAACCGTGTAAACTTCATTCTGTTTGTAATCTTTTTTAACGGCCTGTGTATCAAATTTTCTGAGGCAGAATTCGGGAACAAGCCCAGAATTTGTCTAAACGGTGGTGGGCAAACCGCCTAAAAACCACACACTGGCTGACCTCTGCACCTGCCACTGTCGGTAATCCGTCGTCCTAATTCAAATGGTTCTGAGCACTATGGGACTTAACATCTGAGGTCATCAGTCCCCTAGACTTAGAACTACTTAAACCTAACTAACCTAAGGACATCACACACATCCATGCCCGAGGCAGGATTCGAACCTGCGACCGTAGCAGCAGCGCGGTTACAGACTGAAGCGCCTAGAACTGCTCGGCCACAGCGGCCGACCGTGCTAATTCGATCCAGATATGACTCACCGATCTATCTCACTAGCTAGCGCGATGCGCGTTACGCTATACGAGTTGGTTAACTAGGTGCTATCAGTATAGATATATATCTCATGACTACTACAAACTAAATGGGATCGAGATACATATTTCTGCAGTTGTTCCACAAAACGTTTGTTTTCTTAAGATCTAGGATAAAATTTAGTAGCCTTGTTACTAGTGCGCCTGTTCTGAGAGCAGTCTTGTCACAAAAGGAACTAGAAATTACTCGTTAGTAACTCCTAGATTTTCCCCTTTAGTTTTGTCTAATTATGATCTATGCGACTGTTCTAGTTTTTTTTTATCATTTGCTATTTTCTTAACCTCCAGTTCTCTTTTCCTTCTTTTCACTATGTTTATTTCTCGTTTCTTCAGACAACTCCCAGATTACTGTAATATCTTCTTCGTTTGTTATGTTTTTGTACTAGAAAATATGCTACGAACCCAGAAAGTGGGTCATATGAAAAGAAATTGTTTGTGGAAGATGCGCTGAATGGAGTGCTACATCAATGACATCAATATTTCCCCGAGTACCTAAAACTGAAACAGTTTAAATATATTAAAAAGGTTTTTTTCCAATTATTAGTCGAGATGCCACCTAATCGATTAAGCGTTCTTTAGGACGTATGTCATACGTATCGTATGGATACCAAAATAGTCCTAAAATGCTTAAAACGTCAATGAACTGGTTCTTCCTTAATCTGATCGAAAACTGCATTTAAAACTCCTCGTCTTCGTCCCATTGGGAATACGAATCTCATTGTTACGTAGCTCGTATTTCGAATATGGCAGACGGAACTGAAGATAAATAAGTGATCCACATCTCGGTGCGAGGGTTACGATTTGATGCCACTTCGGCTACTAGTGCTGGTTATTTATTCGAGTAGCTTCTCATTTGGACGTCTAAAGGCCGTCCCAGACATTAACATCGCACGTGCGGACTGGAATCGCACACAAGGTCTGCGAGTCACTGGCTAGGGACGCTAAAACACACCACACACGGATCAAGTTTCGCCATAAGTTTGGCTGTCGACGCGCTTGCCTTGATTGTTGGCTAGCTGGCAGCGGCTTTGGCTAACGAAGTTGTCACACTGTTTTAGGTCTGCGGGAAACTGTTTGCTCCTAAAACGCTTGTCAGAAATGGGGATGTCCGTCGTAATAAATTGAAGTTTCCTCGGCATCTAAAATCGATTCCTTCCTATATGCGTCAAAGTAATACTGTTCTTTACTCCACTGTGAAGCCATCCGGGCTCAATAAAGGGATTTTAAATTGAAGTTCCAACCGAGGTCATTTAACGCGTAGCTGCGTTGGGAGCACGTTAACGGTAGCACCACTAAGCTGTGACGTCAGACGCTGGCAGGGCTCGTGGTTGTGTTCAGAGAATCTTACAAGGAATACAGACACGGAGCTGATACCCGGAAACACGAGAAACTCCCTGCAAGCAAGTTGGCTAGCTGTCAACGGCGCCTTCTTGTGAGCCATCGCAAGATTCATTAAATGCTAAACCTTTCTCCGTTTTGAGGCGAGCTCGACCGACTAGGCGACGCCTAAGGCCGGTATTACGCGACACACCTAACGTGTACAAGTCAGGTGTAGACGGCCTGCCACCTAGAGTCAGAACGGGTGATGCCGCGATTTCAACAGACGGTTTATCCGCCGGTGAGAAATACTAAACGTTCTATTCTGCCATGGATCCGCGCGTACGCAGCAGAAGTAGTGTATGCGAGCATGCGCAAACTCAGTATTTCGAGCGGCTTACTCCTTGTTTTCAAGTGTGTTCAACAGACGAGAAACCCGTGAGCTCTTGAGGACTCTTTTGGCTACTGAGAGAGATTCTACACATTTTTCAGCGAGTATTTTTTATAAATACTATAATAAAACAAATGAAAATAGTGTTTTTTGAATAGCCCTTGAGAAAATCTGTATATCTAATGATAGCTTCTTATGGCAGAAATGGAATGAAACAAAGAAAGTACAAGCGAGCTTATTGAGGCATACAGCAAGGAAAGGTGAATCTTCCTGGCAGATTAAAACTGAGTGCCGGACCAAGACCCGAACTCGGGACCTTTGCCTTTCGCGGGCAAGTGCTCTGCAATCTGAGCTACCCAATCACGACTGACGCCCCGTCCTCACAGCTTTACTTCTGCCAGTACCTCGTCTCCTACCTTCCAAACTTTACAGAAGCTCTCCTACGGACTTTGCAGAACTAGCACTGCTGAAAGAAAGGATATTGCGGAGACATGGCTTAACCACGGCCTGGGGGATGTTTCCAGAATGAGATTTCCACTCTGCAGCGGAGTATGCGCTGATATGAAACTTCCTGGCTGAAGTAAAGCTGTGAGGACGGGGCGTGAGTCGTGCTTGGATAGCTCAGATGGCAGAGCACTTGTCCGCGAAAGGCAAAGGTCCCGAGTTCGAGTCTCGGTCCGGCACACAGTTTTAATCTGCCAGTAAGTTTCATATCAGCGCACACACTGCTGCAGAGTGAAAATCTCATTCAGCAAGGAAAGGTGTCTATATGAACCTCTAGATAGGTTGTACCATAGTAAGTTACGTCTAAAAATGTTTAAATCTGAGTTTAAATGTTTTACGTAAATTGCATATAATATTACTTTCGATATGTGTACAGAACAGCCACAAGAGTCAGAGCAGTTGTACCGGCCGTGACCAGTGAGGACCGTAAAAGCCGTTTTGCGTCTTTGCTGTAGCACTATTGTGAAATAGCTTCCCTCATTATTGCTGGCACTTGCGCGGATCCCGCCATGTACGATCGACAAGTCGGTCCCTGAATTCCTGTGGTTCTTCGGGCCTTAAGTCCTTCATAAACAGAGAGTGTATGTCTCTGCCTTCACCTCTTCTTCCCAGTCAGGACCGGACCCAAGTCCTACTCCTGGCGTTGCGGCGTCTCCTAACAACTATGGCTGCTACTATCATGACAAATGCTGCACAAATAATTGCATCCTCTATGCAGAACATGCTGACTAACGTAAACATAATCATTTGCTTGTACCAGCATGACATAAAACGAACACTCTAGCCTATTCTGCATAATCATAACAATTTCATTACAGCTGCACAAGATAACAATAACTGAATAATAAATACGCAGCTAGACCTTTCAGAAGTTTCAATAGCAGCAAATAGCAATTTAATAAAAGTATCAACTTTCACACTCAGCGACATAACCGACGCAAGTAAGGCTGTGGTGTGGTGTGGTACTGGTGCAGACTTAAAAATTAAGTGTGTTGTGTAATACGGCTGACGAAAAAGTCGGCTGTTCCAGACTTGTACTCGGGGCACTGGTGCAGACTTATATAGGACAGGTGTGGCGTGTAATACCGGCTTAACGGAGTCTGAAACATCCCCGTAACAACAGGTGGGCCGGTGGGTGATCGCCAGCCGCCACTTGCTACAGGGGCAGGCGGGCGGCGGTCTACGACCCGGACGTCCCGCGGAGAAAGCTCGAGCGCAGCGCAGGCGCGAAATGACGTAAGGCGGCTCAGTTCCCAAGGTCCCTGGCTGCTCCCGTCCCTTCCCGGCAGCCGCTACGCGCATGCCCGATTGGCTGCAATTCTCCCCTCCTCTTGTTAACCGGCGCAGCCGGTGCAGAGTCCCATTGCTATGGCAACCAGCCGGTGTTCAGCGTTAACAGCCCATTGCGGCGCACTCGCACAGCTGTTAGATGAGCTGCAAGTGAGTCGACTTCAGCAATGTGACAATAGGTTTCCAATTGTGTCTGCAGTGTTTCCACCAGTGTGGGTGGCAGAAGACTAACGCGGCGATCCAAATTGTCCGACAGGTATTAATAACGCCTAGCATTTCCGGGTCCGAGTAATACTTACTGCGCTTGCCATTCACAGACACTTGTAGAGATGTTGCAATGCTCATTTTATCGCTCCCAGGGTATCTCGGGCGATGAATGCGTAACCATACCATGCGTAGGGACTGTTTCCACACAGATTAATAGTCCTAAAGAATAGCACAATAACATTGCCCACAAATTTTCTGTATGCAGTGCTGTATAGCATCAATACATTCAAAGAATGCCACTATGGAACCACCAAAAACTGCGGAAATTTATATTCATTCACAGACAACTACTTTCGCTCGTATTTCATGGCCCCTTCATCATTTTCGAAGGAGAATTTTAGAAGCGAGTCCGTGGTTGACATACTTTTTTTTTATTAGAAATTTTTATTAGAAATTTTATTTCAGTTATTGACGCGAAAACACATACGCTAGCCGGTCGAACGTTCTTTTGTGACAAAATACCATCGGATTTGAATCGCTAATAAATACGAAACTAATAATGCGTAAACAGTGGTTGAGCCCATAACGGACAGATCGCGTCTGTACACGTTTACGAGCAGTATTTGTTTTGCCTGTGACGTTATCGTAAAAGTATAGCCACATTCACGTGACTGTTACAAATAAGCTTTGCCTAAAATCATAAATTGGTACAGCGTGGAAACGGATATCACTGTGAAGAGATGCTCTGAAGGATGATCGTGAGTCAGCACCATATATTTGTCTTACAGAACGCTTTTGAGCAATGAACACTTTTTTTTCTTAAAGATGACCCAAGCTCTGCAATGATTCTAAGTGCAAATGTGGCTGACCTAAGTTGTTTTACGATTTTCAAATGTGGTTTTCCAGTTTAAATTCTCATCAGTATGGATAGCTAAGAAATTAAAAAAAAAAAAAAATGGCTCTGAGCACTATGGGACTTAACGTCTGAGGTCATCAGTCCCCTAGAACTTAGAACTACTTGAACCTAACTAACCTAAGGACATCACACACATCCATGCCCGAGGCAGGATTCGAACCTGCGACCGTATCGGTCGCGCGGTTCCAGACTGTAGCGCCTAGAACCGCTCGGCCACTCCGGCCGGCTAAGAATTTTTAAGTTTCCACCCTATTTATTACTTCCTCGCCATGTGTTCCACTCGTCATTGGTGTAGTACCACTAGATATGCAGAACTGACTGCGTTGTTTCTTTTAAAAATTGAAATTGAAAGTGAAATCATTCGCAGAAATGAATCGAAGATAAATCAATGTGGAAAGTTGAAAACTGATTTATTTCACTGCTCACCTGCTCACTAGCAGCCTTTGCTTGTGTTTCCTTTTAGTCATATGTATTTAAGGCTGTATGATTCGTTCGAACATATGTAAAAGAACAGACTATATATATTCGCAGTAAACCAGTCAATGACACAGTTAAGAACGTAGTTTACCAATTCTTCTGTTGCTGTGTGTATGCTTGGATTGATTACGATAAGCAAAAAGAAGTAACTTTGCTTATTTTACATTAGATGGAAGATTATTTACATATAGGGTGCTCGGAAATTCCCGTTAAAAATTTCTAGGGCTTGTAGAGTGGAGTAATTGCATAACATTTTGAACAGAAACCCATGTCCGGAAGCACGCCGTTTCCGTTCTAAGACGGTTTCAACTCATATGTTTAGCTCGTCCACTTCTGCTTGAAGAACTGAATTAGGCGTGGCGCAACAGTTATCAAATAATTTCGAAAGGAAACGAAAGGAAATATCCATTCGTATTAACACTTAAACGCTACGTGCTAACATGATTCCAAAACAAACAATAACCCAGCATACTGTACGTACAGAACAGTACTGATGCAATACAACAGCAGTTCGATGTGCTTAAGTGATAAATGGATATTTCGTTATGTTTCTTTTCGGACTGTTACCTAATAATTGAACTACGTCACGCTTAATTCAATTCCTCAGGCAGAAGTGGACGAGTTAAACATCTGAATTGAAACCGACGTAGAACGGAAACGGTACGTTTCCGGACACGGGTTTCCATTCAAAATATTATGTAGTCACTCCTCTCTACAACTCTTAGGAGTTTGTAACGGGAATTTCTGAACACCCTGTGTACGAGGAACGACAGCCGACCTACGATTAAGGCTTGGGGAACTCCCTCACGTGATTTTTCCCCGTCAGAATACTCTCCTCATTACATTGGTCGAATTACGAAGTACAACTTCCTGTATTCTTTTGGTTATATATGAGAACCATTAGTTGGCTACACTATCAGTTCCAGAAATCCACAGTTTATCTAGGAAAATGCCGTGATTCACGGTCGGACGCTTTAGAAGGTAGCAGAAAATACCAATCGGCGCTATTTTGTTATTTAATTGTTTGTAAAATATGATGAGTGAACGTGTAAATGGCATTCGCAGTACAGCAACTCTTCTGAAATCCAATGTGGAAAAATGTCGCTACTGTTCTATTAAGCATTAACAGTCTATAGTGTTGCCTTATTTGTAAAAAGCAATGCTATTCTCACTAAACGGTTTGTCAAAACGAGAGGTTTTCTGCCTGCAAGCTGATGACGCGAAGTCTGGGGTCCGGGCAGCGGCGACAGCACAAAGTGGCGCTGATGTGGCGGCGGTCCTGGTCGTTGCTGCGTGCCGCGGTTTGCCGCTGTGCCAGGCGCCGGCCTTACAGGCGTACGGAGGCGAGACATTGGCGCGCGGGCCTCGGCCCTTACGTAAGCAACAGGAAAACCGCGTGCGAAATTGGGGACCTGGCCTGCCGCCCCACCCCGCCTCGGCTTTCTAGCAGCTGTTCAGCCGCCACACCGCGAACACTGCACTCATTGCCGGGCGCAACGAAACATTTGTAGGACAAAAATTACCTCTTTAAATCGCGCACTTTTTCACCGTGAGCAAGTTTTACTCGATCTCCCCGTTTTCGTTTTTTGTTTGATTTTGATTCTCCAAGTGCACATGACCGTGCTCTTGGTGACACTGGGATTCCTGTTTCAACCTTCCTCGGCCGGTTTCACTCGTGAACCGAGAAAGGTGAAAGGAAGGGTTGGGCACCTCGCAACTAATTCCGGGTAAGGATTAAGTCATATCTTTCGATACCACGCCTTCTCCTTTGGCTAACATTCCCGTCATAGACCCAAATTCCACATACTGCTCCCTATGTATTGCTCAAGTACGGAGAAGCCGGAACTTGACTAGAGTGGCAATGGTTGTTATATAAGTGCAGAGAGGACCTCCCAGTTTCCGGGGTATTAATCGCAGGGTGAATAACGTTAGCTGTAACCTGATACTTTGATGCCGTCGGTATCTGTTCAAGGTATACCAGTATCCAGCCGTAGTATTTCACAGATACAAGGTGCAGTAGCTGACTAAACACAAAACGTGTACAGTTTTACACTTCACGAGACAAACAACGTTAGTATCAATCGACAGTAGAATTAACGCGTCACGGTTATCGCGCGCTTCTCGAGTCAAGCTTCAAATAGTACATCAGTTTAAATTTCGTACATGAAAACCTCGACTTCGCTGGTGAAGATAAGTTCAACAGCTCGACTGGAGAGCAGATTTCTCCTGTTTCGCTTCAGTAATGAGAAGTGTACAGAACTACTATAAAAGATTCATTCGTTTTCAAGGTTCTACGTTTTTCAACGTATTACATGGACAAATGGATTGAGTCATGAAGAGAACCGTAAACTCATCGAGTTTGTACTGTGCCCACCAATCGGCGTTACGAATGCTGTATCTTGACAAAATGGCAGCAAAGCAAGAAAAAGAGTTTTGTATGTTGGAATATACGAGACATTCCGTTTATGTGGAAAGGTTATTCGCCGCAGTGTTAATGTGAAGCACTGAAAATCCTCACTAAACTGTGGCGCATGAACGATATTCACCGAGGGTGAATGTTTTCTGAATGTCAAAGACGAAGCTATATGGACCGTTTTCCTTCAGTGAGAAGACTGTCACGGGTACTTCTAGCCTTGATGTGTTCCAGTTGTGGTTGTTTCTATAACTGCCTGCTGATACCGAGAACTTAATCTTCCAACAAGACGGGGCACCCTCTCATGGGAACATGGATGTTCGTCGCCACCTAAACGACGAACTTCTGCATGGCTGGTTTCGCCGTAGTGGTGAAGATTATGTGGCCCTGTTCCCTTGGCCCCCGGGTTGCCTGACCTAACGCCTTGTAACTTTTTCCTTTGGGTGTACATTAAGGACCTGTTTACGGACCGTCACTGTCAATAACACTGAAACAGCTCACAGAAGACATAATGCTACTGCGATGATCATTGCTAGGATGCTGTTACATAAGGCATGGAACGAACTTGACTATCGCTTGGATCCTTGTGTGACTCGAGGAAAGCACACAGGAAATTTGTACAGGGCAAAACGCAAACTTGGAGACTTTACCGTTCTATTCATGCATCATTCACATTTATAAATGTAATACTTCGGGAAATGTATAGCTTTCAAAACGAATGATTCATTTACAGTAAGCCAATCCTATAACTGAGACGTATAAAGTGACTTTAATAAAGACTATGTTATGTCTTTGCAGAAGTTGTTAGTAAAGCGATAAATTGCATTTCTCAGTTAGAGACGGGTGGCTGGTCGTAACCGTGTCAAAGAAACACACTCATTACACCGCTCAGTTATACATGTCGTCTGTTCACTACGCTCGTATAACCAGTTTATAGCGCGCCCAACCAAATTAGAAACTTGACAGAACACTTTAAGATCAGCGATTACGGTAAGCATTGCTGCATAACGAAACTTGTGTGTCCAAGGCCTGTCTCTGCGAGAGAATTAGTATTCGTCATGTAAAGCAAAAGAGATTACGCTTTCAGGTGCGTAGTAATGTTGGGTGAAACCTGTATCGAACCCACTCGTCGAATTAACCACAACAGTTAACGTAGACTAACCAGTCTATCTACGAATGTATGGTCTTGCGTCGATGTGACTGAATGACATGTTCTCAGCGTTCCAGTACAATCAAGCGGCTTTTGGCCGAGTGCTTTTCGACCAATGTCGTGTAGTAACTGACAGTCGGTTACGACTGGACAAAGGCCATGTGAACTTCATATTTGATACTGTGAAACAAGTCTCATCTACTGCAAGTTCTTCGCTTCCCATATTTTGGGACGAGGTAATATAGACCAAAACAAGAACAAGTATCCTGTAAGCATGGGCTCCATAGTGCAGAACCTTAAGAGCTATGAGTGCTTGCTCATCTTTGTCAGTGAGAAGCGCTTTTCTTTTACTGAACAAGTCCTCACAGCTCTCAAGATATACATTTTAGAGCCCATATTTACTAGTTCTTTTTATTTGATGCGTACTACCTCCTTCCAAAATACGAAAAGCAAAGAGCAGAGATTTTATTTCATAGGATCGAAGATGAAGAAGTGCTCATAGCTCTTAAGGCATGCATTATAGAGCCCTTGTTTACTGGACTTTTTACTTCGAATGATCGCTCCTTCATATCCCTGAACGTCTATCATTCCTCCTGGGCCACCCTGTATAACCACTTGATGCGGCTGGAAGCCCGAGCAGATACTATTCAGCGTGATTGTGGTTGTCAGTTGGTTTCCCAAACGTGTTTCGGCTGGTTCCCCTTCTCTGTCTTCGTAACACATCACAGAAACAAATGAAAGCAGATGTAGCATTTCAGTCTCTTAAATGAAACAGGAATAACATCAGGAACAGTATGGAACTCTGTCGATCTGGAGTGTTTAGTGTTCTATCTTGGAGTCTTTCTAAAACTTACAATCATTTTCACGTCAAACTATTTCCAGTATTTTGCGGTCCTCATCGCCAATGACCAACGCTGTGTCAGATATCACGTGCTTCAGCAAGGAGACCCGAAAATTGTTTGGCAGCCAGTATCAGCTATTTAGCATTACTCGGGGTGCACCAGGTGGAAGCAACCTGACGTTGCACATTGTAATTTTAAAGAAATAGAAGCCTTCTTAACATCCGATCTGGCGATAATGGGAACATGCTTTCGGAAATGGAGACTGAAAGCAAACCCCACCGAGATGGCTTGCTTTAATATGCGCAACAGAGCGGCGAATAGACAACTGTAAATCCATTTTGGTGACAGACTACTTCATCGTAATCAGCACGCAAAACATCAGTAGTTACTCTGGACTCGACGCTGTCCTCCAAGAAGCATCTGGCAAACACCGCACCGAAGATGCCAATTAGGAACAATATCCTACCAAAGCTCCGATGCTGAAACTCTGCGCACTTTCGCACTTTGAGTCGTCTACTCTACTGCAGAATGTGGTGCTTATTTACAGCTCAATAGCGCACGCAGATGATACTCGACGCACAGCTGAGAATTATCAGTGGTACAGAAGATTAGCATTTCTCGAATGGCCGCCCACACTGAACCACATTCCGCCCGTCGACTTCGACGAAAAGCAGCTCTTCACCACGAGAAACGCATACAACGCAACCCGCAACTCCCTATCCGTCAAGACGCGATTATCCTAAAAGAAACCAACTTCTATTAACAAAACTAGCCATGGAACTGCACACGCCTATCTTTAACTCAGAGCGATGGGAAAGAGACTGGACAGGTTTGCCCTTTCCACATTGGCACAACTTGCCCTGCATAGGAAAGAAACCACCTGCATCTGACCAATCGCGCACAACATGGGCAACGATTAACAGAATACGGACCAATCATGGCAGAAGCGCGGTATCTTTTCATAGATGAGGGTAAGACTCCATCTCCAAAATACGACTGTGTTGCAAGTAGACATATCGATCGGCACATTGTCAAAAAATGTACCGTGGAACTTTCTACGATTTCCTGATAGCAACGAGCAACGAGATTGATTGTATAAATAATTTAAATGTCTGTTTGTAAATTACGCGTATTATGCTTTGAATTTTACTTGTTACTGTGCTTAAAAACCATACGATAAATAAGCAAACAATATGGTGAACAACAGTTGCGACTCTGGACCAAGGGGGCAACAGCGAAGCAACTAATATCAGCATTGGCGAATTATTTTCATAAATACGTAGTTTTAAAATGAAGTGTACAATGTGACGAAGTTAGCAGGGCTTCTACATACAGGAACTGTATTCGCAGTTGCGGTATGAACCACCTTCGGCTTTGTATTAGAATGACGACGTTAGAAATTTGTGCCGGACCGGAACTGTAACACGGGTTTCCCGCTTTACGCGAGACGTCACCTTGACAGCTTCGGCAATCGGTGCATGAATCACGGCCAGACCTAAATGTCCATATGTCGCCGTCCTTGGGTCACAACCTGCACTCGTAGGTTACGTATATTCCCGTCCAGGAAGGACATATTTATGGTGAGTCGAGCGTCGGGTATTGGCGAATAAATACTAAATAGCAGAGCCTCTGTTATTAAAAAGTACGATGCAATGTCCCAAGGAAGACTGTACCGCACTTCTTAATAACACAGGTACTGCTGTTTAGTATTCGCTTCTGCATATGTTCCATTAAATAAATCATATGCGGGCAAATGGTGGTCGTACCTGCGTTTGACTACAGGAGTCATCTGCCCGAAGGTTGTTCCTGACCGCACAGTTCTTTTCCAGCAAGGCCCTACGGGTCGATTTGCTCTGACGTATGACAGCTCTCCGCCAGATTGCAAATCGAAGTATAAGGAAGGAACCGTCTGACTTGGGTTCGTTTTGTGAATACTCAAAGTTGTGCCAAAGAAACAAATCACAGGACCAACTGGACAGCGTTCACCGATTGTACTCGCGATTGGTTTCAAGAGACGCACACAAAAGGCTAGAGCGTGGATGAAGTGTACTGTAGAGCGAAAAACAACATCAGGCTGTTTTTTGCGTCTATACAGTAGCGTATTATTGAGAGACAACAAGGACGTGTCTGTAGCGGCGTCATATCTTCTGTTTTGAAGCATTATGCAACAATGTTTTAATGGCTCACCGATTACCCGCTAATGGGTGGTCCTGAAAACATCACGTGCCAGCGCGGCCGGGCCGATACGCGGGTCACACGAACCGCCGCCGCCGCCGCGGTGCAGTATACAGTAGACTGCAGTGAATACTCGGCAGCGCTGCGCCGTTGGCACGCCGCCAGTTTTCTACGCACAGTTGCCACCACTGTTCCTCCCTCACGGAAAAGCGAAGCCCTCTTGCATCACGAGCCGATAAGCGGCGGTTGCCTAAACGCCTTTACGTAACAATCTGAAACATTGAAGAAACCTTTCCGGAGCGCCGGCCAGATTAATAAGATATGCCGGCCGCCGTGTTGCTTACGTCACAACAGGGCAGGCCTTGCTCTCTGCGCATTCCTATACTCACTCTCTAGTGTGTTCACGAGGCGGCGAGCCGCGCGTTGGGCGCCAAAACCAACAAGCAATATCACCACCTTAACATTAGCGTGACAGCATTTAGGACAATATCTATGAAAGAATTGTAGTTGCTGGCGTTCGCAAGCTGAACCGAATCACTTGTCCTCGGATGTCCTGTTGAAAGCGAGGGGTGTATAAACCAGACGACGGTTGACGTCAAAGGGAACTGAAACGGAAACGTTATATTTTATTATTTAAAAAAAAATAGTTCAAATCGCTCTAAGCACTATGGGACTTACCATCTGAGGTCATCAGTCCCCTAGACTTAGAACTGCTTAAACCTAACTAACCTAAGGACATCACACACACATCCATGCCCAAGGCAGAATTCGAACCTGCGACCGTAGCAGCAGCACGGTCCCGGACTGAAGCGCCTAGAACCGCTCGGCCACAACGGCCGGCTTATTATTTTCATTAGTCGTTAGTGTTTTCAGTGGCTTGATGGTATCCTCCGTGTTATCCAGTCTTGTGCTAACGCTGTCGTCTCTAGGTAGTTACGACATCTAAAGTTGTTGATAAACTTTAAATGTGTTCCTTACCTGTTGCCACAATTGTTTGCCTTGTACTGTTCGCGTTATTGACATGTTCAGTATTTAGCACACGCAGCAATAACGTGTCACCTATTACGTCACCCTTTTGTACAACATCTCCGAAATTAGTTTTATCATCAGTTGAGAGACCAACATGTCTGTCAGATTTTGAAATCACTTTAAAACTGATGCCATATATAAGGGAATGGGCTGATAGTGTAAGATTAATTAGAAGTAGGAGAAAAGCTTGGTTTAGACATGTCCTCAAGATGAATACTGGAAGAACGAATAAAAAGGTTTTTGAATCGCGGCCAACTGGAAGAAGACCGGAAGGAAGGCCAAGAAAGTGATGAACAGCCGATGCGGAAGAAGATATAAAATCTCTCACAGTCAGCGGATGGCGGAGAACCGCGCTGGAGAGGGCAAAGCGCAGAAAACTTGTTGAAGGGGCTGAGAACCCACGCAGGATTGTAATACCGTGAGAAGATAAAGCGGAAGAAGAAGAATAAGAAAAGGGATGTGACTAGTTTCGTCAAAAATGTGACGCTAGCGAACGGTGACTGTCGAAGTACCGCGCTCCCATTGTAAGTGTACTCGAGGCATCTTTCTTTTCTTTAGGAAGTATGTTATAGCATTCAGTCGGCTGCGAAATCTCTAGAAGCGGCGGGCTAGCTCACTGGAGGAGAACGAAGCAAGAATTCAACTAGAGCCCTAATTGAAATGCAAGTATTTTCACGACGAAAGGTAAGTGCTATTTATTTCACTTTTATTATTTTTTAAGCACAACAACTTTGTTTAGTGGTTTCCGCTTTACATTCAGTCGGTTCCAGAGCCACAAGGCCTAATCTGTGACATGTTAGACACGTGCAACTATATCACTCTACCCCAATGCAGCAGCTATATAGGGTGCAACGGGTGTGCGTGCAGATATTGCGACGGGTACAGATGAAGGAGCACTGAACAACATTATATCAGGATTTTCTTCATTTACATACCATAATTATAGCTGTTAGGAGTAGTGTGTTTTTAGGTTGGTTAGCCCCTCCAAGTACACGTGGCAATAGGCAAGCCATTAATGTTTATTTTCCATTAGGTAGCAGGTCAGGTGCTGAAGTGTGGAAGCGCGGATGCACAGTGGTTAGCCTATACTGACAGGCGAAGTCCACTTATTGGTGCAGTTACGATCGTGAAGACATCGGGTCGTAAAGCCTGTGAAGTGTTTGTGGGAAGAGGGTCCGACGCAGGGCAAAAAGGACCAATACACTGATGTGCGTACATATTAAAGTACTACACATAAAAATATCTGGACTTATACCGGTTACACCCTGCGTATCAACGAGTCTGTCTACACCTCAACAATTTTCAGTCGTGAAAAGTTTCGCTGCTGACTCCTCCTTTTGCACTACAACGTGTAATGGTTCTTTATTTACGTGACCATTACGGCACTCCAACCCCAGTTCTCGATACCAGTAATATCGTACTACTTTTCTGCGAAGTAACAGGCATATTTTTGTGACAATTTTCACATTTGGGTACTCCGATGTATCGATATATTACAGTGATATGGTCCTAGTGTGTATTCATTTCTGTGAGACTGTCATAATCTCTGACTTACTTGTAACCGTTTTGGCGCGAATGGGCACAGAGCAGCTTTGTTTCACTTTGCAGAAGTTAAGTTGTTATTTCGCTTTGTAGACGACCAGTCAAGTCTCGTGTTTGGTTAAAGTGGAAATTAAATATAATAAGATTGATACAAAACAGTTTTCTTGGTGATGTGACAATTAAAAAGAAGTATATGTGAATTTACAAGAAGTTTAATAAAGATGTGGATCGTGAACACCAAGTCAAAAATTATTTCTACCATACCATTGTTCTGATCTGGGATTGTTTGAGCATTAAGAATTGCCTGAAAAACGCATTTGTTACGTCTTCAAATATTGCTAAAACACAGATCTGGACCTTCTAGCAGTCAAAGTGGAATCACCCTAGATTCAACAAGATGAGCCGTAACAACTTCGACGAAATCTACGTGGAAATCCATTTAAGGTAAGTGCCAAAATTAATGACTTTTTTACAGTGACTTCATTATTTACATTCTGACGATACCATCCATAGTCAATAACTTTGTTGTTGCCCGATAAAGCGAACATATGCTGCGTGAGCAACATTAATAATCTGATTTCTAACGTACTTTGCAAGTGGTGGTATACTTAGAAACGGAAGCAACGTGAGAAGACGTTTTCAGGTACTGTGCGTCTCCTCGTCTAGTTACCTCAGTCGCGTTAAACGCCGAGATATAGACACCATAACTTCTGCAACAAGTTCTAGAATATTAAGAAATCTATAGCCACGGCAGCAGAAAGCTGTCAGGGCTGCGCCGCAGAGGCGGCGAGAATAGGCCAAGAGCGTGGCGAGGTGTGCCGTACAATGGGACGCACCGCGGCGCGCTTGCGTAACGCTCCACCCGCCACCCGGTCGCGGTGAAAGCCAAGTGTCGCAAACGTGAATTACTTGTTACGACACGGGGCGCTCGCGTAACGCTAGAGACGAACTCACCTGAGGCGACCCCACCCTGTGCCGTGTCCTCCCCTGCGAGTTCCCCATTATGCGCTGCGCTAGCAGCAACCGCGCAGTCGTCCCGAAATTCCGGCACTGCATTTAGAAAGCTCGTGATGTCATGAGAGCAACACGATAGCACCACATTTATTTTCAAGGCCGTAAAGCGATGTGTTGTTGAATTTAAAAAACGTAATCTTCACGGGGGGCAGACAGGGACATTTACGCCTAATCATCACATCGAAAGGAAACAAAGTGACGTGACATTTTTGTACGCTTGCAGATACAGCTCTTCAGTCCTGGTACACACTCAAAATCCTCGCACCACAGTGCCGTAGCATTCCGCTAGAGGAGCCGAAACAGCACGGCGCATCCCAAGATCGTGCGGCGATTCGTTTGCATTCGTAGGGGAACTGCTCTGCAACAGTCAGAGCTGAGTAGATGAAAGTGTACGGAAACACTGCACCGTCGTACGACACGACAGTGGCGCAGCAGCTTCCAGTGTGGTCAGACATGTCTCAATGACGAGTACGAAATGGTAGACCATCTCTCTGTGAAGAATCGAAAAAAATGGTTCAAATGGCTCTGAGCACTATGGGACTTAACTTCTGAGGTCATCAGTCCCCTAGAACTGAGAACTACTTAAATCTAACTAACCTAAGGACATCACACACATCCATGCCCGAGGCAGGGTTCGAACCTGCGACCGTAGAGGTCGCGCGGTTGTAGACTGTAGCACCTAGAACCGCTCGGCCACCCCGGCTGGCTGAAGAATCGACAATCGCGACAGAATTAGGCGCCCTGGTACTAGAATACCGGCGTATCACAATCTAGTCGATAAAGGAAAAAGTGAAAATCAGTCTTTGGTCAGTTTTCAACATCTGTGTAGACACCAAAGCGTCGACTAATCTGAAAATGCCATCGTCCCACCTGGCTGCGTTTTAAAATAGTGCTTAAGCACTGCTAATTTCGAGCGTTGCTCTTTCTCAAGTGCTTCTACAAACATAACAACACAGCATAATCAAACGGAAGTCAAAATATAAAACCCTGTACAACTACCTCATACATTCAGTGTTTCAGTGTCCTCGCAAGATTGGAGATTTTCCTGCGCAGTGAGGACAAGAGGCTAATCTTCGGTGTGAAGGCGAAGAGAGGAGTTCGCCAGAGAGATCGCTCGTGTTTCACTTCTGGAGCGCCAGAGCGAACGGTAGAGTCCTTCAGTTCTGGTCAACCAGAGTGAAGGTCATCGCGAGAATCAGAAGTATTACTGTCAAGGTAGTCCGGGCAGAACCTGTCTGTTACCACTTTGTGACAACAACCGGATTTGTTTGTCATTCATGCTCGCACTATTTCAGTCGTATCTTTACCCAAGGGCTCGGACCGCCACTGAGAGTAGCTGCATCATCATCCCTGTGCTTCCAGCTGTTGTCGCGAGGACAGTCTTATAGGTAGGTAATGTATTCGCAGCACCGGCGTAGTAGTCTAATTAATTTAAGCCCTCCCAGCTTACGCTGTCGCCTCGTCGACATACACAGCCACTGTTTGCATGTGTAATCTGTATCAAGGGCTCTCATTACATCTACATACATACTCCGCAATCCACCATACGGTGCGTGGCGGAGGGTGCATTGACCACCAATATAAACTTCTCATTCGTAAAATCTAAGCTTAGGACTGAGAAGGTTAATCAGTACTCATTTAATCGATATTGTTCGTACTAGTCAGGGGTGAGGTGTTAAGGCATACTCTGATTCACATTTGCTGGGCTGTATAATGTGATATTTGATCCCACTCCTGTACGCGAATTCAGCCAACACCTCATTACCCAATTTACATTGTTCTTATTTATATTCCGTTCAATATTTGTACCTGGTAATACTTTACGAATTCTCGCAATAAATCACTCTGTGATACCAAAATATTTGTATTATTTGGTAGTCGAATTTCACCTTTATTATCAGGGCCCTTTGCCAGATAGATCAGCTATCAAATCATCGTAAACGGAATTAAGTAGAAGGCGCAATTCTTAAACTGCCCACATGCAGCGCCGTATCATAATTTGCTCCGTAAATTATCTGTTGAGTGATAGGAACTGTGGTAGTTAAAGGGGAGGGTTGAGTGTATTAGCCTAACAAATACGGATTTTTTAATGAATTTGGGTAACGTGGCCACGTCTCAACCCCGGCACATCGCACTACAGTCGTGAGAAAGTTGAACGAAATCGATGCTGCCCCCGTGAGCAGCTGTAAACTCGCGACCACGGCGTCTTTGTCGCGACGCCTCTCCTCGCTTTTAGACCTAGCGCGGCACCGTAGGCAGGCCGCCAGCCAAGCGTAGCGGTGCTGTACGTACGTCGCGACCTCGTTCGTGCGTCACGTAACCGCTGCCTTCCGACGCGTGGCAGCCTACAATGCTGCTGCCGCTACGTTCCCGTACTCCTGTTCGAGCCGAGCTGTATATCTCGAGAGCGTGATACGATCGAGGGCGTGGCGAGGCCGAATGCTGCCGCTACTTGGCGTGTGGGAGCCGCGGCTGATAACGTTCTGTGCGGCGTGCAAAGTACTCGAAACAGCTGTCATCGCTAAGCACTGCGCATCGTCCTCTGCCACTGCAAGCCTCGTCATCTTACTGCAGATGAGTTAAGAAATCATCCAATTAAATGAGTACTGATTAACCTCCTCAGTACTAAGCTTACATTTTACGGATGAGAAGTTTATATTGGTGGTCAATGCATTATTCTGGGACGAAATACGGCTAAAGTACTAAATTTAAAAGGCTAGTGTGACTCTACAAAATGTAGGACATGTTCAGTGTCAACACAATTTATGTTAGAAAATGGCTAAAATACAAGTGCAATATGATTACGAAGGCTTTCCCGGCGTAATAATTGATAATATTCTTCGCGGGTGTGCAGTCGGATCATAACGTCATCTTGACACAATATTTCCGCGGTCCAGCTGGACGCCATCTTCTTGATGCTAGGATGTAGGGAACTGACCGCCTCCTAGATCATTTTAATTCCCTGCATCGTAGCATCAAGTTTACAATGGAGGTGTAAAGTGATGGAAAGCTTCCGTTTCTGGATGTTCTGGTGTACAGAAAGGATGATGGGACATTGGGACACAGTGTTTATCGAAAGCCTACGCACACGGACCGTTACCTGCATGCTTCTAGCTGTCATCCATCGTTCCAGCGTACGGGGATCCTGCGGACGTTGGCGAGAAGAGCTTATGCCGTTTCAGATGGAGAAAGCTTGACACAAGAATTGGACCATCTTAAGGTTGTGTTCAAGCAGAATGGTTATACAGATAAACAGATCGGTCGTGCTTTTCAGTTTGGACCTTCGTCTGAACCACAAGAAGATACCAGCAAATCGCTGGCTTTTCTACCTTTTGCTGGCAGCAAGATAGGAAGAATTCTAAAAAAATATCATATCAAAAGTATTTCTCGTCCGCCAACCAAGATTAGAGCGCTTCTTGGCTCTGTTAAGGAAGACTTGGGTTTGAGGAAGCCCGGTGTGTATAAGATCCCTTGCCACTGTGGGAAGTCTTATATTGGTCAGACAATCCGGACCATACAGGAGCGATGTGTTGAGCACCAGAGGCACACACGGTTGCTTAAATCAGAGAAATCTGCAGTGGCGGTGCACTGTCTCACCTAGGGACGTTGAATGCTGTATGACGAGACACAAATGGTTGCCCCTGCATCTCGCTATTGAGACTGTGTTTTAAAAGAATCCATAGAGATTCCTTTATCTGATAATCTTATTAATAGAGACAAGGGTTACCTTTCATGTAAGACTTGCAACCCGGTGTTATCAGACATTCAAAAACAACGATCTGTGTTTCGATCGCCGGAATAAGTTTTGATAGCGATATCTCGATTTCGCCTGTTTCCACCACTGGCGGCGCAGTATGTTTACTTGCGCTAGTGGGCAGTTACGGCACCTTCTCGCGCACACATAGGGGCCGCCGCTTGCGCCGAGAAGTCAGTTCCGGCGAGATCGTGTACCAGCACTTTCATCTGAAGATGGCGGCCAGTTGGACCCCGGAAATATTGTCAAGATGACGTTATGATCCGGCTGCACACCCGAGTAGAATATCACAAGTGCAATATTTAGAAAATACAAGTGTAACATTCAGAAAACTCAATGTCAAACGCCTAAAAATTACGAAAACAGCGTCACTGGAAAGTGGAATTATAGGTTGGTGATTGTAGACCCAATGACACATTGAAAATATTGCCGTATTGTTGTGATGAAATGAACAATCATTTTTTCCATAGCGTAGGGTGTATCAGCATATTACAGCATATTCTAAATACATTATGGTCCAAAATTAATAAAAACAAACAGAAATTAACTTTATTTCTCGAAGGTACGCTGACATTGCCATAAACAACTTTCTTCAAGTAGATGCTGCTACCTACTGAGTACATGGCGAAACGGAAACAAGTGACGCACAAAAAGCACCTGGTAGAAAGTATACACTACAATCGGACACGGCGAGTTTAGTTACTTCCTTGAGTTAGAAAAGAAATTGGATGTAGCATAAATAGTGTATAAGAACTAAGGATCACACAACGTTAAGCAGCGAAAAAGAAGCATGTTGGTTATCTTCTACATTTAGCGATAAGGAAGAGTAGGTTTTAACGTCCCGTCGAGGAAGCCATCATTAGAGATGATACACAACATCAGAATAGGGCAGTATGAGGAAGGAAATCGGCTGTGCCCTTTCAAGGGTCTTCAAGGGCCTTTCAAGGCCTTAAATGATTTAGGGAAACTAGGGAAAACGTAAATTTGGATATCTAAACGGAGATGAAGCACTGTCCATCCGAATGCAAGTCCATTGTCTTACCTCTGCGACACCAACCTCGTAAATAAAAGAAATATCAGATAACGCAACAAAAAGTATTCGCAGAAACAAATATTGATAGTGGTTAGTATTCAACGTAAATGCTTCCCCATTAGCAAGACATTGCCATAAGATAATAAGTAATGTAATTCAAGCGTATGAAAGATGTGAAGAGAAGTGAAAAACGAAATTAACTACTTTTAGCTTGTCGGAGCGTTATGGATAATCATTACGCGACTTGAAACTTCCTGGCAGTTTAAAACTGTGTGCCGGACCGAGACTCGAACTCGGGACCTTTGCCTTTCGCGGGCAAGTGCTCTACCAGTTTTAATCTGCCAGGAAGTTTCGTATCAGCGCACACTCCGCTGCAGAGTGAAAATCTCATTCATTTCGCGACTTGTTTGGGTCTGAAGTGCAATTTAGTATACGTATTACAGAACAAAGGCGAGACTGCAGCTTTTCGTTTTTACGAATCAGTAATATTTACTGATTCACCGCATAATGGTCTTCGTACTACGAAAACTACTACTGGAGCAATTACACTTATTATTTCTCTCTCGCCCTTTTATTTTTTGAAGTGGGACTTTCATCAGTTCCCTCAGTTAAATCTGAACGTGACTACGGCCAGTCCAAAGTTGTGATAATCTCTCAGGCTACACAGCTTAGGCGGCAGTCTTGGGAACAGGTCAGGACAGTTCTTCAGTCTCCGCCACTTTTCACTTTCCTTCAGGTCTGTAGATGGTAGCAAACGTAATCGGCGAACGGAGATCCATGTAGAAAACTTCTGCCGTGAAGGACCGTGCCAGCGCTGTAAGTACACGGTTTTGGTTGTCTACGCCAGATATAAAAACTCTATAGTTACAGTTACTTTCATTCATTCCTCTTGCAATAAATGAGCCTTACAAAATAACAGCTACGACAATTAGTATCTACTGTACCAGATTGTTCCAGCATATTACGTCACCAGATATCGCATCTCCTTTTGAGTGATCATGGTAGCCTACTTACAGGCGTCGCTACCTCACTCTATCGAGCAGTATAAGCTTTGAGGAGGACATGCGATAGCGAAGCAAACAAAGATGCACTCCAACAGAGATGCTACTGCCACGCAAATGATCAAACAGGAGAGTACACATTGAATCTGGTCCTTATGGAAGAAATTCACCGAATATTCTTCGTACTGAAGAAGAACTAAATAGTGTTGGGTAATTTCAGAATAACTCTCCCCATCCGCACTTTTTGACATTTGCTATCAATGGGCAACTGATTACCTTGAACGCCTCAGAGTAACGAAAATGAAAACAGAAAGCTGCTGACACTCTTCAGTACTAAGTCTTGCGCCGTCACAGAGCTGACGTTCTACACGAACAACAAACGATCAGAAGACTAGATTGTGAACATTGCGCACTCAGCAGCGTTTGGCAAACAGAGATAAGCCCAGATACTCCATTCAGTGCTTCCGGTCGCCGGCATTACACATTCGACCCAAATACATCGCCTCAGTACTACGTCACGGATTTCAAAGGGTAATACGACTGACCTTGTTCATCAGTCACGGTGTCATTTCTTTAGAAACGAGTCGCCTTACTCTCGAAATCTAAAAAACACGGAAGCTTGTTTAGACACAGTATTTGAGCAATTCTGACGGAAATAAAAACCTGTTTTTTCCTCTGGTAAATATAGTATACCACCCTCTGTATTCGTTGACTTCTGGGAGACCGGAGTGTATTTAACTCTTGTGGCACAACTACGTCCATTAAGAACAAAGGCAGTAGTGCACTAGCGTTGGAAACACGTTGAAATACAATTTGTGTCTCTGGTGTGAAACACAGCCGTTCCGTTCGTCGCTATAGAGCCTGCGCTGGCTGAGTAACTAAACAAGTGGACGGTTCCAAGTTTCGTCGTTCTAGCTCGCTACGAGTCGACAGCCCCGCGGTCAAGGAAAGAATTCAATTGGACTGGACCAGCATGCCTGTTATTTCCCTTCTCCAGCAGTCACCTTGCTTCCGCAGGCTGTCACCGTGTAATGTCAGACGTGAGAAACGGAACGGCGTAATTACCATAAATTTCAACCACGTAGATAGCGTCGCAGAGCTCACTAATCACAGTCCTCGTCTTCTATAATGCGTAGACCACTGGCCATTTGGAGTAAATTCATAACAGAGACTGCGATCACTGGAGTCGTTTATGAGGGGCTCATTAAACGAATCACAGTAATTGTCCCCTTACATTCTGTATCTCGTTCCAATGACTCGCCAAGAACTACGCGAACCAGCCTTTCATTTCCCATTTATTCCGGCTCGCACATTTTCTGTGAAAATCTAGACAACAATAAATCATGCAATGCACCTACACGAAACACGGGGAGAAGCTAAAATAATCCGCTGTTTACTGTTCAATTAGAATTGTGCATTTTCTTTGCATAGCTCTGCCCGCTTGTTCGAAACTCAAACCCACTAATTTGCCGTGCTAGTTTTATCTTGCTTTTTTATCTTCAGAGCTGTAAGCAACTGCTTGGTTGGGAAAGGCAGTGTTAAAGAAGCTACATAATTAACAGTCACGGTTTTTTTCAGCAGAGAAAAATGTGTTGTCACAGCTTGAGAATCCGTAGCTACTATTTGGCACACTACTTTCCTACTGACGCAGGTGAAGTAACGGTTACAAAAATGTACTCGCATTAGGGAGCACAGAGGTTCAGTTCCCGGCTTAGCTATAGAAATTTAACTTTTCCGTCATTTCCCTAAATAGCGCAAGGCAAATGCCGGGATGGTTTCTTTTAAAAGGACACTGCCAATGTTCTTTCCTTCTACCCCATCCGTGCTTCTGCTCCGTCTCTAATCATCTCGTCGTGGGGGTGCATTAAACCTTAATCTTGCTACGTTTCTCTCTGTAGTGTCCTGACAATGACAAACAATACGTACGAACAAAGGAGACACCTGTCGGCCGTCAACTAAATGTTCATTCAGGAGTTCGCTGGAAAGAAACAGCGAAGAGTGGATCTGAATATTTGTTACCAGCAATAAGAAGACAATAGGATACTCGGTCATTCAGTGCCGGCCGGGGTGGCCGAGCGGTTCTAGGCGCTACAGTCTGGAACCGCGCGACCGCTACGGTCGCAGCTTCGAATCCTGCCTCGGGCATGGATGTGTGTGATGTCCTTAGGTTAGTTAGGTTTAAGTACTTCTAAGTTATAGGGGACTGATGACCTTAGAAGTTAAGTCCCATAGTGCTCAGAGCCATTTGAACCTTTCTCGGTCATTCAGCGATAAAGTAATGTCACGTGGTTTCGATTGCTAGCAGACCAAGTGCTTCACATGGTGTTCTGGAGCGACTTCCCTCAGCAATACGAGTGACTGTTTCAGCTGCTAAAATGATTTTCGAATGACTATGCCACATTCAAGCTCGTTTAGACCTACGAGTATGAATTTAATTAACTTGGGGCGTGAGGGGAGAGGGTGAAACTTAAGAGTTTTCTCTTCACGCAAGCAACAATGGTGCTCTCACTTTTTATGTCCCCATCAGAATGGTCTATTACTATCAAGTATGTTCCACTCCCTGTCTTCAGGGAGGTGACCTTGAAGAAATGACACGGGGGACGCAATTAGCTTATCTCCAGTAGTTGGAATGTCTATCCTCGGATCAATGGGGCCGTGTTGACGCCGTCAGGTGGTCTCTGGTACGGACAGTTTCCAGACGCTTGAAGTGGTGGCGACCCTTTCCGAACAACGCCACGACTTCCAAATCTCATTCACGCTTCCTACTCTTGCTAGCTCGGCGGGACAAAAAACCGGCCGAAGAATTTTTAAAATATTTACAGTGGCATCGTGAGGCATTTAAGGTGCACACAATCAGATAGCTCCAGTAAGTGTCTTCCGTTTGTGCAACCAGTGGAGAAAACTTGGCAACGTCCCACGAGCCTTGTTCTCTTTCCACACAGCGCGACATTGAACAACAGCGAAGGAGAATTACACGGCAAAGAGCTCTGAACACCGATAAAAATATATGCGGCTCGACTGGGTATTGTCCGCTGACGTCAGTGCGTTAAGTCTTTGAAGTTGTCGCGGAAAATACAACAATTCCCTGAGTTATCACGTTCCTGGAATGACAGTAAAATGCTGCAACAACGTGTACATCTGTTCGATTGACTCAGCCATTTTATGCTCGGCAACTAATCACAGGAAAGAGAACTGCCCTTTGGTTGCAATCTTAATGGCATTTTCGAGCACAGGACGCTCCATAACTCATTCTCTTTTGCTGCCGATATCTCTGTGGATGGAATTGACTCACATCAGGCTACAGGGAAAATGAATAATGCAAATGTGATTTGAGAAACTGATACCCCCTACTCACTGTGAATACATGGATTTGAATTTACTACAAGCGCGGAGAATATTTATTACTTGCCCCCATACTATAAAACTTCGTGTTCGTCCCATCAGGAAACATTCAAGTATTGCACTATACCCCATGGTTGTTTCAGTCTGAAAGTATACGTACATTCAGTATGGGGCAAGTGTGGCAATGTCTGTATAGAATTATTAAGGTCTGTGATTTAATGCGGAGGTTAATCACAAGATTTCGTCCAACATTTAATATTACTTTAACCTCTGTGCAGAGCTTTACATATGTGAGATATGTCTACATTTGTCCTGTTTCATAATCGCCTTAAACTTTACTATCTACGTGAACCAATCCACAAGTCAGAAATATGCAAAATAGCAGATCGCTTGTAACAGGACGTTCAAATCAATCCCCAGTGTCAAGATAACTTCATTTATTACGACAAGAAACACACGAAAAGTATGAAACGTCTCCGATTCTGTGAGGGGCAATGATGCCCTAGTCATAGGTGTCTGGAGATACCCCACTCCGTTTCTATTAACCCCGATAAGTTAACTTTCGTTAAATACATTGAACTCTTACTCCTCAGGAGCGGTGTTCTAATTCCCATCGGGATATGCAATCGGGGCGAATGACGCGATTAAGCTTTCCACATCGTCCAGTAAAACTACTTCGCCCTGTCTGATGACTCGATGTTGTAACGGAACAGCCGGCCGAAGAGGCCAAGCGGTTCTACGCGCTTCAGTTTGGAACCGCGCGACCACTACGGTCGCGGGTTCGAATCCTGCCTCGGGCATGGATGTTTGTGATGTCCTTAGGTTAGTTAGGTTTAAGTAGTTCTAAGTTCTAGGGGACTGATGACCTCAGAAATTAAGTCCCATAGTGCTCAGAGCCATTTGAACCATTTTTGTAACGGAACTGCTCAGCACACCTCGTATTTCGCGAAATATAGAAGACCACGATACACAATACTTAAAATTATCAATCTTGCGATGCAGTAATATAATCATACTTATTCATTTCCAAATTTATTTGAAAAGATAAAATTGCTGAAAGATGCTTTAGTTTATTAAATATTTATTGTCTGTATCAATTTGGTTAATGAATATCGAATATATCGATAGCATGCATATGCATATCTTTGTCTATGACATTTGTATATCGCCAGAATAATCAACGAGTAGCTGAAAGTCGGGTAGCGAGATGGAAGTAGGCATAAGGTGCTGCACTGTGAATTCGTTTTGTAAATGATTGGATTGAACCATCAACAAGTGTTCCGACCGTTGTGCAGTGAACGATTTGACATTCGTTAAGCATTTTGCCCGCATCTCGTGGTCGTGCGGTAGCGTTCTCGCTTCCCAAGCCCGGGTTCCCGGGTTCGATTCCCGGCGGGGTCAGGGATTTTCTCTGCCTCGTGATGGCTGGGTGTTGTGTGATGTCCTTAGGTTAGTTAGGTTTAAGTAGTTATAAGTTCTAGGGGACTGATGGCCATAGATGTTAAGTCCCATAGTGCTCAGAGCCATTTGAACCATTTGACATTCGTTAAAAAGTTGACGTGAACAAAGTAACCTACTTCATTCTATTATTTCAGTGCTCATACTCGCATTTCCAAGCAACAATCCAACTATTTCGCAGCCAGCAGAATCTGCCAGCTAGAAGAACAGCCAAACAAAGCTTTCATTGATCAAAAAGTAAACAATCAACTATTATTGTTCAGACTCCATTTCTTCATACTAAGTTCTGTTTATCACGTAAACTCATGTGTACCTTGTAGACTGAAAAGTTTGCTAATGTCTCTAGTACTTCGATTACTGAAGTCAACAGAGCAATGGGTGGGTGAGGACGTTGACCGGATGCTGAACACCATCCTCGTTCCCTCTTTCTCTCTCCTCCCTGCTTCTGTCATGTCACGCTTAATACGTTTTCGTTTATTCCTCAGTGTGTCGCAGTTGTAAAATGTTTTTGCTCCAGAGCTAAAGCGATTCCATTTTTTTTTTTTTACAATCATCCACCATCCGTATTTTCTTCCGCAAAAATTGTGTCCATACACAATTTTAGTAACTATTCCCTTAATCCCAGGTCAGTGTTACGAAATGCAAGTAAGTGACCAACCTCATTTAGTCTCCTCCGCGATGAAAATGTCGATAAAAATTAGTTACTAATTACTTGTTATCTTTAGAGTGCATCATATTCCAAGTGCCTAGCTTGGTGATGATGCTACGTACATTTCATGTTGGTTTACTTAAAACATTTTATGTGAAAATTATAAAAGTTTAAGAGTAATTTCTTTATGAATGAGCTATCTAAGATATGATCAAGCGACCTTAGAAAATGATACAGCTATCAAGTTTTTTTGGAATTGTGGCCCTCAAGGGATGCAGCGGACGGTGCTGTAAAAAGGTCGCTTATTTGCTTGCACTGAAAAGCAAGCGGGCGGGTGGGATTCTGCTGGTGAAACCGAGCGAGTGTTTTGGCACAAGTGAATCGGGTCCGACGCCTTCTTGCTGAATAAACTTACTCCTCTGGAAATTTAATGTTTGTGAGGCGACTCGCGCCGTCTTCGCGATGATATCACAACGATACAAGAAAAACGGGATTACTGTCAGTGAATCAGGTTCAAAAATGGTTCAAATGGCTCTGAGCACTATGGGACTTAACTTCTGAGGTCATCAGTCCCCTAGAACTTAGAGCTACTTAAACCTAACTAACCTAAGGACATCACACACATCCATGCCCGAGACTGTAGCCGGCTCAGTCAATCAGGGAAACCGGCTATGGCAACAAATCAAGTACCATATGGCAACAAGAACAAGTTAGGGTGTTTGCCGTTTTTCCATTCTCTCTAAACTGTTATGAAGCTGTGTAGATAATACTTACGGTAGAAGGCGCAGTCTCCAATAATTAGCTGTTTCGGCTTCCCAAAAACCTAATAGTTCATGGTTTCACTAACTACCCAACGTGGACGAATGTATCCTGAGTTAATGCTTGGAACTATTCCGTTTACACACTGAAAATACAATGGTCATAGTGGTAACAGGACGCGGTGTCGTCGAGTATCGAGAGCGGTGCAAGAAGCATCGGCCACGCAGAGATACTGCACAGCAAAGCGGTATCACGGGGCGCCAATGAGATGCTAGGACGGAGCCGTGCCCCCCGTAGTTCAGAGGCGCCACCGCCGCGCCTCTGCTCTGAAACAGCGTCGCCAGAGGCCAAGAGGGCAGTTCTGTTTGGGGTCGAATCCTGCCCAGTTCCAGAAAATTCTTGTCGGAGTAACGTCGGTTCGCTGCCTACTCGCCATGGCACAGCCAAAGTGAAACAACGGGGAGTGAAGAAACTCCCGTCTCCCGTTAACTATGCCTACGCGCCAGCACTATCTGTGTTAACCATTGTCTTCGAAATTGTGTTTTCTATTGACCATAGCGAAGCCAAAGTATGTCCATCCTGAACTTGTATCAGTTAGCCACTCAGTAATAGTGGCTCATTTGAGATGTTCTGAACTGCAAGTCCACGCCCGCATCTCGTGGTCGTGCGGTAGCGTTCTCGCTTCCCACGCCCGGGTTCCCGGGTTCGATTCCCGGCGGGGTCAGGGATTTTCTCTGCCTCGTGATGGCTGGGTGTGGTGTGCTGTCCTTAGGTTAGTTAGGTTTAATTAGTTCTAAGTTCTAGGCGACTGATGACCTCAACAGTTGAGTCGCATAGTGCTCAGAGCCATTTGAACCATTTTTGCAAGTCCACGTATGCAGTGTCGTAGCTACAGTCGAGCCTGGCTATCAAAGATAAGTTTTGTTGCAATTAATACAGCATTACTTATTCAGAGTGTAATAATTAACTGCATTATTACTAGCCACCTCAGTGTCCAAGAAATCGGACACAACACAGGAAAGCACGAAATCATCTGCTGATTGATATTTAGGATTCAGCCAATCAATAACGGAGCTTAGTCTGTTGTCGGAGCCGAACAGTCATTACAAGAACTACTTTTCCAATATTAAATAGAAAACGAAAATTTTATTGCAAAAATGGTTTCACCCTTCATGACTGTACACTGTGTACTTTCACACATTTACGCTGAAATCCACTGAAAGAATGGAACAAACTTTTGGACCGGCTCAAGCAGTCCTCTTTTTACTAGAGAACCAGAACTGGAGTTTGCCGTCACTCCTATTCCTGGTGTGGCTGAGATCGGAGGAAATATAATGTACGGCTAAGTACCGTATCTGAGTCTAAGATCAGTAATGCACTGATGAGCCAAAACATTATGACCAGGTTGCATGCTGCCTTGTGACATTGAGAGCACATGGCGCGGTAAGATAATTTATATGAGTGGAGCAGAGACGAATGGGGAATCATACTAGCGACGAGAAGTGGCGCACATGCGGAAATCCGCTGACTTCAACGACTTTAACAAAAGCCGATTGTATACTTATATGGATATGGACATGTTCGAAAGAACAGGCACTATATCCATATAAGTATATAGTTCTGGCAATACCGGCCATGACCTCCTCCTTCTGTGCGGATGCACACATTTTCCCCGAACTCTTACGGGACTTGGTAAGAATGTCTTCCACGAGTAATGAGTGTGCTGGGATGGGACACGGGACACTACGAATGTAGTGTGTGGACATACAAGGTGATAATGTGGGTCTCGTGGGAGGCGTGAGCGAGATAGTCCCTGCAGTCGCGCTATCCTCAGTGCCCTCGGTGGCTCAGATGGGTAGAGCGTCTGCCACGTAAGCAGGAGATCCCGGGTTCGAGTCCCGGTCGGGGCACAATTTTCACCTGTCCCCGTTGATATATATCAACGCCCGTCAGCAGCTGGAGGTATTCATATAATTATAATTTCAAAGCCGACTGTAGTGACCCAGTGCCTGGAAGTGAGCATCTCGGCGAAGATGCTCAGCTGTTCGCGTCCTACTTTCGTGAGCATCTGTGGAAAGTGGTTGATGAATGTTGAAACCACGAGTAGGCGACGACAAGTTGGACGTCCATACATCAGAGAATACAGTGCAGGAGGCTCGCCAGCTCTCTAAAGCAGAATAGGCGGCGATCTGATGATAGAGTACAGTGCTGGCGCACAGCGTTCAGCACGCAGTGTTGACCATGGTGTTCCGCAATAGAGGACCCCTACGTGTTCCCATGCTGACCCAACAACGTCGTCAATTATGATTAAGGATCATTAATATTGGACGGCGAATCAATAGAATCGTGTCGCCTGGTCGGATGAACACCGTTCATTGTTAAATCAGGTCAATGATGGTGTCGAATGCCTGCTCGAAACATGAAGCGCCACGGGCGCAGGCCGGTGGGAGCAGTATTATGTTATGGGTGACATTCACCTGGGCTTCCGTGCGACCTACGGTAGTAACTAAAACCATCATGACAGCTGTGGACTACGTCAACATTATTAGGGGCCACTTGTGATGTCTTCCTCAACAGCGATTGCATCTTCTAGCAGGATAACTGTCCGTGCCACAATGCCAGCCGGCCGCGGTGGTCTAGCGGTTCTAGGCGCGCAGTCCGGAACCGCGCGACTGCTACGGTCGCAGGTTCAAATCCTGCCTCGGGCATGGATGTGTGTGGTGTCCTTAGGTTAGTTAGGTTTAAGTAGTTCTAAGTTCTAGGGGACTGATGACCACAGTAGTTAAGTCCCATAGTGCTCAGAGCCATTTGAACCACAAGGCCAGAATCGTGCTGCAATGGTTTTAGGAGTATAAAAGTGAACTCACGTTGATGTATTGGTCATCAAATTCGGCTTACCTAAATCCGATCAAACCAAACTTGGACGCTATCGGGCTCCAGCTCAGAGCATACAAATCAACCGCCCGTAAATTGCTTAAGCATCTGGGGCAACAAACCTCTGGAAACGTATGAAGGACTTGTAGAATCCATGGCTCGCAGAATCACTGCTGAAATGCGTTCCAGAAGGGGATCAACACGCTCTTAAGTAGGTGGTCATAATGTTTTAGCTCATCACTGTCTTTGTGCCAGGACTAGTCACAGCTGGTCTTCTCGAGATAGACGAAGTACGTCGACTTGTTGGGTTCGTTTTTGTTGACCCTAAGCTTCGAGAGCAAAAAGGAATTGATCCTGCCGGGCAACTGGTTCAAATGGTTCAAATGGCTCTGAGCACTATGGGACTCAACATCTTAGGTCATAAGTCCCCTAGAACTTAGAACTACTTAAACCTAACTAACCTAAGCACATCACACACACCCATGCCCGAGGCAGGATTCGAACCTGCGACCGTAGCAGTCCCGCGGTTCCGGACTGCAGCGCCAGAACCGCTAGACCACCGCGGCCGGCCCGGGCAACTGGTCAACGCAGGGAGATTTCTTGCTTTTTCTCGCATGACTGGCAAGTGCGGCGATTCGCAGACGATTCGGACTGCAAGCTGTCAGGCGTCAGCAAGAGGTGCTAAACGGGATGAGGCGCTGAGTTACGTAAGTAGGATTTGAGGCCCCCGCGTACTGACACAGTGCCCCACATCGAGGGGGTACGCGGCAACTAGAAAGCGACCCCCAACCAGCTGCGCAGCTGGCGTTCGTGAAAGCTGGCGGCGGTGACCGTGGCAACGAACTCCGCAAGGCGGTCACCAGCCTCCAGGACCGTTCCCCCCTTTCTCTGCACAGCTTTCGTCTAGGCGTCTCGCAGAGGGTGCCGTCAAGCGAGCCTACATCAGAAAGATCAATTATGTTAGGCTCCTACTATAGAAGATTGTTTTCTCTTATCCCCAGCACTGAAGATCACAACCGTCTCTAACGACTTCGTTGTCGATGCAGGTTGAACCCTAAAGTTCATTTTTTTTCCCCCGATCAAAATTTAAACATTCTAAGAAAATACTACTGGGCTCTAAGGAAAACGTTGCTTAAAATTTGTATTAATTTCTCCCGTTTTTGATAACTGAAGTGTATGATGAAGCAGGTGGCACGGCTGGTTTGAAAGCCCTGAAGATTGATTTAACGACACTAACTGGAAACATTACTTTAAATCATGAACAACGACACCTGTTCTATCAACTGCGCGTGCTAATATTACCCTTGCGTTTTCACAATAGTTGGTTGTGATGACTATTAGGTTGAGTATGTATTGTTGACCATTGTGGTGGAAGCTGGGACGGAGCGGTTGTCTACAAAAGACCTGATGCCGGTTCTTAAACATCATGTCCTATGGACCAAGAGACGGTGGATCCTGTATTCAGGTTCTCGTGACAGGAAACAAGAGTTAAGCATAGGACTGTCGTTCGTGTACATCACTGATACGTTACTGTGAGCAGTACAAGTAGAATGCGCAACTAAAGCTGTTTTTTAGAGCTGCTACTACTTGCCTTTCGCATCCGAAATTGTTCTTCCCTGTACCACGCGTCTTACAGTTATTTAAAAAAAAAATGTGAAAAACTTAAGTGTAATAGTATTTCAAAACTTTTTTGTAATTTTCTGTACGACTGAATAAGAATGCAGTTCACTTAAGGGGCTCCGGAAAGGCTCAAAATCATGAAAAGTTCAATTTTTACTTTTTTGCGTTTTTTGAATCTGCAGACTATTACCTTTTAATAGATATATAATTTATTCAATTCCGAAGACTACTACTATTTTTAAATTTTTTTTTGAAATGTGTTCTACATGGGCGTGACCCACTGTGGCGCTGTTAAACTGCTGTCAAATGGTGTTATTATTAACGTCCGTGTTCATCAGGTACATTTTAGTGATGTGAGATGAAGTATGTGTTGTGGATAACCTGTGATGGTTCAATATATATCGCTGGTGTGATTGTCGATTGTTTCATGTTTATTTACTCTGTCGTTATCTCGAAAATATTCGTAATTAATTCTGTTTCTTGAGTCTCTGTTTTGTTGAAGTATAATAATGAGTAAAAGTAAAGTTATTAGAAATCGTCTGAAGGCTTTTAAGAAAAGGAGAAATGTTGGAAAGCCAAAGATATATGTTGTTACTGTAAACAATAAAGACGATAACCAAGTGAGTGAACCTAACCTCTCAAGTACACCTGCCCATAGCAGTCGAAGTGGGAAAGAAAATACTTCACAGAAGAAGCTTGGTTCAATGAGTGGAAACTATGAATGTTTTATGGGCGAATCGGATGTGAATGAAATATTTGATATGTCGGTTCTCAAAGGAATTTTTTCAAACTGTGTAAGATGTATTCATTGTAGTGAAGTTGGTCTGGAACTCTCCATAATAAAGCACGTAGGACTTGCTAGTGAAATACAACTGAAATGTGATAAGTATTCATACATGACCACATTTTGGAACAGTGTTGCAGTAACTGCAACTGAAGAAAATGGTAGCAAAATCTACGAACACAACAACGAGCGATGCTTGCTTTAGACAAGGAACGCCTTCGGGCTGCAGACAGGGCTGTAAAGAGTCTAGAAATACAAGCAAGAGTAAACAGGAGGAGGAACAAGAGGAAGCTGGAGGAGGAGTTTGCAGAAGATGAAGATAATCCATCCTATGGACCTGGAATGCACTAAAAAGTTAATCCAATCTTTGTCGCTCGATTCCCAAAACTTTTATTTTCTCATACTAATTACATGTTTTCTAAGGATCTTCCAAACATATTTGTTTCAAACTTTCAGTAAATGTTACACAGTACCTTCTGCATAATTTAACACAGCCTTTTTCCAAAAAACTGTATATTTTTGAATATATAAATAAAAAATTGCAAAAAATGTTGTGAATTTTCATTACAATTGAAAAAAATCATCTTTAGTAACTGAACTAAAATTTTGTAAAATCCCTGTGTTAAGTTGTAGCCCATATTCCAATAAATAATCTGTAAAAAGTTCAACTTCCTACCTCAAATACTTTGTGAGGAAAGATGTAATTTATAAGCGTTATTTTAACATTGCAAGTATAGGGCGTTCCGGAGCCCCTTAATTAAAACTCCTGTGACCGCAAAAAGTTATCACTGAAATGGCGAAATACTATAACAGCGAAATTTGCACAGACTTTCTCCGTCACACAACATGGGCACTTTTTCAGAATTTGTCCATAATTTTTCATCAGACGAACATGGTAAAAGTATTTCCTTTCCCTCTACACAGTGTTTAATTTCTGCTAGACAACTATGTTATTGGTGATACGGTCGAAGGTTCAGGTTTTCAAAAAAAGATCGAAAAGATTACTTCCCTTCATTCATCTCGTTTAGAGCTTTACTTTAACGGTATTAGCTGTTTGCAGGACAACAGAGTTTTCATAAATTGCATTGTAAGAACAGTGACATGCCCAGTTCAGATTAACCTCGCGTCCTCTGATTGCGAAGGGAAAGCGCTAAAAGCTTTAACAGTCAGGCGTTTCGGTGCAACGGTATAACAGACGAGACGCTATAATACCTTTCATCCTTGGTCGCTGTGTGCTGGAGAAGTTACGCCCTCAATTTGCAGAACTGCAGGAAGAGCATTCATTTCTAAGTATTCATGCATTTCGTGCATACTGTCTCCTTGAAGAAGCGATGCTGGTTTCTTATCTAAATGCTATTTACAACGAAAATAGAGGAGATTATTTATAGTAGGCCTTCTATTAACAATAGCATACAGATGGAAAATCACTGAAGGTGATTGATGTAGACTTCTGGAATATGAGCAAGTGGCCCGCTCGGCAGTCTCACAAAAAAACTCCGCGGTCCTTCTATGATAATCGGAATTGAGTGCTTGGCTTGTCTTGCAATTCGAAGGGATATAGATAAGACTTGGCCAATTACGCGTACTTAAGCGACGCAATAGTTGGATCTTTGGAATGACGTTTGTAATAAGCATTTAAAATTATTTACGTTGAGTGATATTCACACACACAATGTAATACTGTTTTTTCCCGTAAATAAAGATCTCGTTCATTTCACTTTGTGCTGTAATGCCTTAACAGAACCACCCATCGATAGTTTAAGGATGCAAATTGAGATTTAAATGTTTTCACTTCCCTGGCGAAATGTTGCACAAGGCCCGTTTAATATTTCAACAGGTTCATTCTTTTTCTGCACTAACACTTTTGAAGTCCGAGCTCCTAGGTCTTAAATTGTTTACAGTCTTCATATTCAGTTTCAAAAATGGGTTGCAATTATGAGTGAATTTAACGATTCATGCGAACTGTAGATGGACAATGTTTCTTCCGCCAAATTCTGCAGTAATCTACTATTTTCTTACTAACACACATGATAATCTTACCTTTCACGTCGGCGTAATATATGTGCAACCACTCTACCTCTGGTACTGCAGTTTATGGCCCACATTTTAGCTGTTATTATCACTTCTGACACATTTAAAAACGCTTGCTATGGAATTTTGTCAGAAAAAAATTAACAAGAGTTTCAACAAAAATATTCAGATATTAAAGTCAAACAGGCTGTACAAGTAAAGAACGGAGAAGTGTATCTACGTCTACTGCTCAGAGAGCAAGGTTCAGCGTCCCGCCAGCACTGAGGTGATTATAGAGGGAACAGGAGTAGTACAGGGAAAGGAATATAATTAACCATCCCGTTATATGCCTGAAGTAATTTAGGTAAACCACAGAGAACCTGCCCGGGTGAGTACTGATTTAAGACCGAATCCTTGCGAATATGAGTCCTGTGTGCACTTCGCTCTGTTCTATAGGAAACGGCTGCTGCATGATCCGCTAGATTAGAAAACGAGGGAAACTTAAGTCGCTCGGGTTAGGTGTAACGTAAATCACGTTGAAATGTGTGAGAAAACAGAATATGCAGCTGCCTGACGTTTATACTTTTTGTTCTCAGGGAAGCGTAGGCTACTCAATGGAAGCCTCATCAAGTGATTCTAAGTGCGCAGTGACAACATACCTGTTACATTTCCGCTTGTCACGACAGGACAACACAGAATAAGAACGTAATCTGCTAGATGCTTTGGTCTGTACCTGAAAGTACCTATGCGATTTATTTTGTCATACGTCTGAATGATTACGAAATGTTTCTCAGAAGAGATACTGGCTATGACGTGCCTGATGAATAAAGGAAACCTAAAAGCAGATGCTCACTCAATAAGTCAGGATGAGTGCGCTGAATGTGGCAGCACGAAACGCTTTCACTGGGGGGGAGGGGGGGGGGGCGTCTTCTGCGCCAGACATGTCGAGCTGTGTTCAGTTACGGCACTGTGGCGCCTCAGGCTATATAGCCACTTATGAATGGTTTGCTCACACTCTAATAAGCGTCATTCACTTGAATTACGAAAGTGGGACACAGCTCATGTCGACATGTCATTCTCGAGCGGCGAAGTGCAGTGACCTCCGAGACACTTCTCGAGCTGTGTAAAATGTTTCCCACGACAAAAGACGTCTCCTGAGTTCTTCTACTAATGTCCTGGTCGGGCCAAAATTAGTGAAACAAAAACCACTGCATGTAGCACTCAGTCTTCAGGCCACAAGTGGCCCATCGGGACCATCCGACCGCCGTGTCATCCTCAGATGAGGATGCGGATAGGAGGGGCGTGGGGTCAGCACACCGCTCTCCCGGTCGTTACGATGGTTTTCTTTGACCGGAGCCGCTACTATGCGGTCGAGTAGCTCCTCAATTGGCATGACGAGGTTGAGTGCACCCCGAAAAATGGCAACAGCGCATGGTGGCTGGATGGTCACCCATTCAAGCTCTCTGGCTCTGAGCACTATGGGACTTAACATCTATGGTCATCAGTCCCCTAGAACTTAGAACTACTTAAACCTAACTAACCTAAGGATCACACAACACCCGGTCATCACGAGGCAGAGAAAATCCCTGACCCCGCCGGGAATCGAACCCGGAAACCCGGGCGCGGGAAGCGAGAACGCTACCGCACGACCACGAGCTGCACCCTCCAAGCGCCGGCCACGCCCGACAGCGCTTAACTTCGGTGATCGCACGGGAACCGGTGTATCCACTGCGGCAAGGCCGTTGCCCCACTGCATGTAGACTACGACCAATTTGGTACTCGCTTTGACAGAAAAAAAATACATGACCGTCATACTGTCACCATGGGTAGCTGTAAAAAGATGTTAGTTCTGTATCTTCGTACCCTTCTGGTGAAAGTTAATATCATTTTAAAAATGTTAATTTTTTATTATTATTTTTACTTCGGAGACCAACAGCGGGATGTTCACGTCGATAATTCTGGGAACTAAATAACGACACTTGTAGAGAGTCACGTCTCTCTGGTACAGCACGTTACACACGACGCACAGCCCTACCGTGAGTTGAGCTACAAGCGGCAGTCAAATGAAAACAACACAGATAGAAAAAAAAGTAAGTAAACTGTTTATTATTTAAAAAGTAATCGCCATAACCACGATTTTACCCATGCGTGTTCCTCTTCGTCCGAATCGACGGCCACTAACGTCTTTCTTCAGGGCCAGCCCACAAGTCACCACGGTTGTTTAGACTACGTTGCAGAAAATTCGGTGGGAATCCTTTCACATTCTCCATACAGTCCCGATCTCTGCCCATGCATTTTCCATATTTTTGGAGCCCTGAAGAAAGACATTCGTGAGCGTCGGATTGCTTCGGACAAAGAAGTGCGCGCCTGGGTACAACCACGGCTCCGTAGGCAGACAGTTAGATAAATGTATTAACAGTTACGTCTGTTACTTATGAAGGTTACTTGCCTCTTTGCCATTTGTCTCGTTTTCATTTGACTACCCTTTATGTATACAATATAACTACTGTGTCAGTTAACTGCAGAATTTAAACACAGACGCGTGAGGAGAGGCGCTCAAATATTTAATTCGCTAAACAATGGGGACATTTGCGTTCAAGAGTTTTCTGCCTCATGGCAATACCTGACACTGTCGAGAACTCCAGCCATTTGCTACCGCCCGGAATATCAAATATTAGTTTCTTTCACGAAACATTTCCCGGACCCCTCCTCCAGTCAGTGATACTCCTGTTCTCTGAACGCTGAAGGGGGAGTTGAGAGGCAATCATTTCCGTTCCGACGAAAGGGTAAAACATGTAGCGGCCCCAAAGGGTGCGCGGTGCCATCTTGGATAGTGAAGTGATTTCTTACATTATTATTCTACCCACGATAACGCCGGTTCATTGCAGTGGCTGTTGATTGAATCATTCGAAGAAATACAATAGCTAACAATGAATCTGTTTCAAGCAATTCTGTGACAACAGCATGCTACCAGATACAATGAAATACAAGCAAGTTAATTTAATTACTCCTGAGGTCAGCTTTCATCGTGTCAGACAAGCTGGAAATGTATTCGAAGACTCGACAAAATTCAGACGACAGAACAATAGCGCTCTGATCTGAATATCATTATACGTCTGTAAATATCACTTAATGACTAAGAATATTTACTTTCAACATCTGTAAAACAAAATCATTTAAAATACAGGTCATGAAGTCACTAACGGCTGGGGATGGCGATTATCACTGAAACAACCGTTTTCGGTTATATCTGTTTTTTTTTGTTTTTTTTTACGCCATTTTACCTGACTGTTAAAACCGCTCAATATAACCGGTTACTGAAATAACAGATTTTCGGTTATTTATTCTTATTATTTCGTGTAATAAAGGTAGAAATCTAACAAAGACTGAAAATTTTGACTGTCTCAGTTTCAAGGTACACAGAAACAAAATATTAAATTAAACACACAAATAAAAGAAAACATGGTACGTCCACTGTTCGCTACTTTTCTCGAATACGGGTAAGTGGTTGAATAAATAATACAAAAAAAATCACCAGTATTCTGCCATTGATTCTAATTTTTTGAAACTCTGCCCAAAAAATCATGTTCTACTCGGGGATCATGCCAGTATTTGGCAATTATGAATAAAGGGCGAAAACTGAGGTTGAAGAACTCTGTTTTCCGTGTTAATTTGTTCGTTTTCAAAGGCTGCAAGCAGATAAAGCCATGTTACGTAGACAGAGGCAGCAGATAAGCTAATTTCTATTGAATGAATTGTTTTTAAGTTTTTAATTTATTACTGTTAACATAATTTCTTCTTTCTTTATTTCATAGAAATGACAGACAAATTTTCAACGTTTTAAAGCAAATGAAGCACTGTTCTTCATTACTACGTCAGTTCGAAAGAATATTTCCAGACTATGGTTGGTGCCATTCTGCAATATAACGGATGTCCGGTGACCACAGCGAGAAACTATCGTATACACTCGGTGTGGGTGAGTCTTGCACACAGAATGTACTCGCGTACCTTAAACCACGACACACGGCAGCAAAGACATCAGCGCTGTACCAATTCTTATGTCATTTGTTTGTTGTATGTTTCTGTCAGGCATCGTTATTAAAATAGCACTGACCGCTTTTCGTATTTTCTATAACAACACAATATTTCAAACAAATGCACATTTTACGAATAAAACAACTCCTTTTTTTTTAAAAAAAAAAGTTTAATTGAAACGAAAAATTGAACACTGCTGCTAGGCAAATTGACTTTTCGTTTTTTTTACTCGATTATTAGTAAACAAGAAAAAAATATCTGCTATAACCGAGACCAAACAAATGTAGAAAAGTACCGATTATTCACAACTAAAATGTCGGTTTGTGTTTTATCCAGTAGAATTTTCCCATCCCTACAAACGACCCCAGAAAGGACTGTACTGCAACTATGAAACATGGGCGGCGCAGTGAAAAGGTAGGTTCGTCTTTTCGTACAACGAAACCACACCTTCGGCAGCACAAGGAAACAATCCGCGGTAACTTAGGTTTCTTCCGCGGAATGCCACGAATTCTCTAGAAGTCTATTTGCCCTTTATTTTTTAACGCGGTACCTCGCCTTCCTTCCTGTTACGTCACACACAACGCACTGCACAAACAAGTTCATTCTCGCAATAGTGTCGACACGGCCGCAGCACTAGCAGTCTGCCCGTGGCGTCATTAGCTTCCTGCGATTACCAGAAAGTTACGAAAGCCTCGAGATTATTCACGCGCCAAGCAAAACACTATCATCTCCGTTTATATAACAGCTGACAATGCTAAGGCGCTGGAGGGAGGGGGGCAAGCGCTTTACGCAGATGCTGACCGATAAGATAGAGGCATATGGGAACTCTGCGCATTCGTAATTAGGTAATCAGCGGGCGGCCACGGGGGCCCTATCAGTCACGTAGCCAGGGACTTATTTATACCGCTTATATAAGGCGAACGCCGCATTCGGCAGCCTTCGCAACGCAGTACAGGCGTTCTGGTAAACGCGTTACGTAATACCCGTGAGAAAATTACCCTGGTAAAATAAGGCACCCCGCTCCTCTCCAATAATGTATATAATTACGACAGAAATTAATTTAGCCGAGTGCCGCGTTTTATGTCACCTCGGCACAGCCGCCGCGCCGAGTTCTCTCCTACTTCGCGTCGAAATGGATTGCAGCCAACTGCAGCTGCGAAGTCAACACGCACCAACAGTTGCAAGTCTCTCCCTCTACACCTTGTTCACTTAACTTTCATTTTGAAGCTAGTGTATTATAATAATATAAAATATCTTCCAATCAGGGCAATTAGATGCGAACTTGACCGCAAAACTTTACATTTCAAATACATTTTTACTAATTAGGGCAACATTTGAGAATGAATTCTGCGACGGTGCTAACCACGCACATTATCTCGCAAACAGCCTTCGATTTAATGGATGAATGCTAGAGCAGTTTATAAAGTTGTAGACACTCCTCTTTACACGAATCATTCATGGACCAACAAACCTGACTAGGTTTCATACATTCACCGCCCTATGAACTAAACTGCTCCAGGTTGTCTTGCGTAGGCCTCACCAGAGCATGATACCATTCTGCAATATCATAAATACGCGGCAGCGGTATGGAAGAGGCAAAGGAGCTACAGATTATCATCTGTAATATGAGTGAGAAGACTTGCATTTAAAATGATTATGCGCAACTGAAGGGAGTATCGACGACAGACTAACTACTAACATAAGTCCTCAATTGCATGTGACATGTAAAAAGTAATCTTCATGCCGACAAGTACAATTACCCTTCACATCAAAGACAACATAAATCGCTCAGCACTACACTCCTTTGTTAGTAACACTTCTATTGATGGCGGTATACTCTTACATTGTTCTGACCTATGAACAGACTCATGCACCCATTAAGCACGAGGAGATGACAAGGGTCATTAGTTGCACGAGGTATCCTGACCATGGCCTGTGTTTCATAAGGTTTCTTACACAGCCACAAAAGTACGAGGATTGGAACTTTAATGGTGGCAACTATTTATTTACAGCTCGTATATAGGTGTGTTTCAAAGTTTTGCTGACCTTCAAAGTAGTCACCAGGGTTGTGTGTAACCCGTTGCCAGCGATGTGGAAGTCGTAGAATACTCTTAGCAGTACCAATTGTACTGATAGTTCGAGCAGCGCGGTGTATTGCCCGACGAATTTGTAGCAGTTCTGAAGCGAATGCCGTGAAGTATTTCCTTCAGTTTAGAAATCGAGCTGAACTCACGAGGGCTTAAGTCAGAGGAGTGCAGTAGGTGGTATAGCACTTAGCAGCCCCATCAGCCAAACAAATCAGTAACAGCTTGCACTGTACGTGCTTGAGCATTGTCCTGCAAAACAATAGTCAGGTCCTGCAAAAAGTGTCATCACTTCTGTCTCTATGCTGGTCGTAGGTTGTGTTCCAAAAATGAACAGCTTAGAAGTGATGACACTTTCGGCAGGACCTGACCATCGTTTTGCAAGACAACGCTCAAGCACGTCCAGTGCAAGCTGTAACTGATTTGTTTGATTGATGGGGCTGCTAAGTGCTATACCACCTACTGCACTCGCCTGACTTAAGCCCTCGTGAGTTCAGCTCGATTTCTAAACTGAAGGAAACATTTCACGACATTAGCTTCAGAACTGCTACAAATTCGTCGGGCAATAGACCGCGCCGCTCGAACTGTCAACACAACTGGCATTGTTAAGAGTATCCTACGACTTCCACATCGCTGTTAACAGGTTATACACAGTGCTGATGATTACATTGAAGGTCAGTGAAACTTTGAAACACATATCTATTTTGTATGAGCTGTAAGTAAATAGTTGGCACTATTAAAGCTCCAACCCTCGTATACTGCACGATAACGTAACTGTAAAGGCGCTGCTTATTCGACAAATTTTTATTCACTTACAATTACTGTGTATTTACCAGGAAGTAAGCGACAACCCACTCACATAAAAAAAAAAAAACAAAAAAAAAAAAAAACAGTCAGTGTAAACAGGAACCGCAACGACAAAAATGACATCTATAGGATAGTATCAATTGTATTCATGTGCCAATGTTTGTAACTGATTGCACAAACTTTCGATTGGCTCCAGGGAGCAGGTATCAGCGTACTGGTTGCATATACTGAATGGTGAAACTCCTTGCCCCACAACCAATTTCATCTAGTGTGTTGGTGTACCAGTAGTTGTACCTCCACCACCACCACCACCACCACCACCACCACCAGCAGCAGCAGCAGTAATAATATTAATAATAATAACAGAAACTAATAATAATAATACTTGAGCATTTCTGGACCATACATTGTACAAGAAACGACGAGGCAGTGTTTGGAATTAACTTTCCTTTAAGTCAGTTCCTCTCAGAATGGGCTCTTTTCCTAACGTCAGACCAACTTGTTCCGGTCTTTTTGGGTTTTCTGAAAAGGTAACTCCGATAATGCCAAAACATATTAACAGCATCATGTTCTTCACGGATATGCTGCCGGATATAATCGTCTTCAATACACGATATTTCGGCGATCCATGTGGCCGCCATCTCAGGTGCGATCGCTGAGACACAATCACACCGGAACCTGAAGATGGCGGCCAGATGGATCGCCGAAATATCGTGTATTGAATACGATTATATCCGGCAGCATATCCGTGAAGAACATAGTCACATAACACGCCGGGAAAATCAACGAGATTACATATTAACAGCATGTTTGGGAACACGAGAGAGGTCCCTAACAGGTACGGAGACTGCAGCGCAGGCAAGAACAAAGACGAGCATTGCACTAGAGCTCCCAGCCGAGGCAGCGCGCTGGTCTTCGCTCGTGTGTCATCCAGCGACAGTGGGCGAGACGCAAGGTTGACTGTGACGTCACGCGCCTTGCGGGACGCTGGGAAGAGGTTCCCAGTACAGAAGACGGGGGCATTAACGGGAAATGTTTTGTCCCTGCCTGTCTAGGGTCCCGGTCCTCTGTTTCCGTGTTGTTACATCTCGCAGAAGAAAGATGAAGCGGCCGATGCAAGCAGGTGTCTGTCGATATGATGCAGCCAGATACGATAAACTGCACTAGAGGATGCATAACAGCAATGTATAACTATCACGACATTGCTACGCAAAGTGATTCAGTCACGGCTCGCACGCCATAAACCACTCATACGGGTCAGGAACATGTAGTAATTTAAATAAATGGTTTCCGCGCTGGAAGTAATGTCTATGTGTTAGATATAGCGCGTGTGTACGTGGGAGGAAGTCAACTCGGACCAACAAGCAATTTGTATTTATTGTTATCGGGCCGAGTACACAGCAGCAACGTTAATACCGTGGAGCTGTAACTTGGGACTGTGGTTCATTTAAAATATGTATCGTGTCCAGTGTTTCTACAACAAATGAGCATGCACATGAAGATAAGTACCACCAAGTTAACTTTGACAGTCTATATTACATTGTAAAAAATGTTTTACACAATCTAACATTCTAGAGCATAATGTCTAAATAAAGGTACACACTGATGATGGCATAAATGTGATGAAATATGTTTGGACAATAGAAAGAACAGTTGCTTTCAGAACAGACGAGCTAATTCCCGTAACAATATAGGATACTGTGGAGGGAGGTTGCGCAATGTGGAGTAAATGGACTCACAGTGAAAGTTTTAGATGCAATACAGAAACAAGTGACGCAATGAAACGTCGCGAATATTGAAAGGTTTATTGAGAAGGACAGAGACGAATACACGTGTTTTATAGAGTTGGAAAAGACATTTGACTATATGGTTTGGGATAAGTTCACAACTACAGTGAGGGATGGAGTGTCACGGATATGAAAAACGAGGTGGGGTGGCGATCTTTAAAAGATGGCGTTTGGCGTTGCGGCGAGATCTTTTGACGAAATTTCAATGACCAACTTTCTCCTCTGAATATGTAAATACTTTACTGTCGCTGATCTACACTGACAGAAACGATCATCGTATTAAAATATGAGAATCCAATGCTCGTACAGAAAGACTGTTCATTTTTCCCACGCACTGTTAGAGTGGAACACCAGGAAATCGTCTAAGTCGTTCGAAGAACCCTCTGCCAGGCACCTAAGTATGAACTACACAGTAGTCATGTAGATGTAGATGCAGATGCAGGTCCAGACGTGTGAAACACCCCAATTTTATTATAACATACTCCGAGCCTGAGAAGTGGAAACATACTTCATATTCGCAAACCATCTCAGAGAATCACGACCCTGCTGGCACAAAACGCCAGTAAGCACTAATAAGAATTCATAAACAACTAATGCCCAAACACTACAACCCGAAAAGTATCTACAAAAGTAACTTTAAGCGTAAGATACGCCACCCTCGAACTAATTATTGACGCTACAATTTACGCCTAAAATTTCCGAGAAAGATCTTTGCCTACTTGCGGTTTCCAACAAAGCTGCGACTTCAGTCCACATTCATCCTCAGGATGCCACAAACCCCACCTTTCTTGCACTATACCTATCAGTTTCTGAAGGTCGACATTTTGTGTGTGAAAACGTCTGCCGATTCGAACGAAGACGACAACCTGAACTGAATTTCACAGATTGTACGTTCTGATGAGGAGATCGGCAGCACTGTGGGCGCGGACGTACTGGCGTACAGGTTTGAAATGTTCGGCTGTCTTCGGCTGATGTCTATGTCGATGCCACTTGATCGCAGCCTAAAACTGTAGGTCTCCGGTTAGCTAACGTTGAATTGGCGCTCTACGAGTTTTGTGACGTCACTTCCTGCTGTTTCACGTTGAGGGGCCATTTTGTCACGTGAAACACAGAATAAGTTCGGCGACGTGTCACACAAAGTACAACCAATAGGAAGCAACAAAACTCCCGTTGTGACAAGCAGAAACCTTGAGGCCCGCAGAAAGCGTGACGCCATATTGTCTTGGCCAGTAAAAACGCATATTCGAGAAGTTTTATGTTAAACCTTACGTACCTTCAATACGAGTATGTGCTGTTTCTAAGCAATGTCCCGAGAACGAATCGTTACTGGTACGATTTGTTACGATAAAACTACAGAAAACGTCATATTGATGGTTAAAGAATTCTGGTATTTACCGGGTGATCAAAAAGTCAGTATCAATTTGAAAACTTAGTAAACCACGGAATAATGTAGGTAGAGAGGTAAAAATTGACACACATGCTTGGAATGACATGGGGTTTTATTAGAACAGTATGGCGTACCACCCCATATTGCTAGACGCGTGAAAGATCTTTTGCACGTGTCGTTTGGTGATGATCGTGTGCTCAGCCGCCACTTTCGTCATGCTTGGCCTCCCAGGTCCCCATACCTCAGTCCGTGTGATTATTGGCTTTGGGTTTACCTGAAGTCGCAAGTGTATCGTGGTCGACCGACATCTCTAGGGATGCTGAAAGACAACATCCGACGCCAATGCCTCACCATAACTCCGGACACGCTTTACAGTGCTCTTCACAACATTATTCCTCGACTACAACTATTGTTGAGGAATGATGGTGGACATATTGAGGATTTCCTGTAAAGATCATCGTCTTTGCTTTGTCTTACTTTGTTACGCTAATTACTGCTATTCTGATCAGATGAAGCGCCATCGGTCGGACATTTTTTTGAACGTTTGTATTTTTTTGGTTCTAATAGAACCCCATGTCGTTCCAAGCACGTGTGTCAATTTGTAACTCTCTATCTACATTATTCCGTGATTTATTCAGTTTTCAAATTTATACTGACTTTTTGATCACCTGGTATTATTATTAGTCATAACTGTTGTGTTGGCAGAAGAGCCAACACCGTGTTACTGGAGGAGGCCGAAATACACGCGTTTTAGCTCACGCAGGCTGGTGCGAGGAGGGAAGAACTATACTGACGTGAGATCTGGAACATGAGAAGGAATGAGAATTCAGAAAGCGGACATAATTAGTTTCATACTTAACTTTAATCCATTAATGATGAACGTCGCTCTTGACGGTACATGATTTACAATCTTATCTGTTCAGAATACATTCCTGAAGTAACTGAATATGGCACCTTGCTAGGTTGTAGCAAATGACGTAGCTAAAGGCTATGCTAAACTGTCGTCTCTGCAAATGAGGGCGTTTGTAGGCAGTGAACCATCACTAGCAAAGTCGGCTGTACAACTGGGGCGAGTGCTAGGGGGTCTCTCTAGACTAGATCTGCCGTGTGGCGGCGCTCGGTCTGCAACCACTGATAGTGGCGACACGCGGGTCCGACGTATACTAACGGACCGCTGCCGATTTAAAGGCTACCACCTAGCAAGTGTGGTGTCTGGCGGTGACACCACAATAACTCGTGTGTTATTAGAGTAAGCCTTTTTAAGGCAACGGCACGTTAAGGATTCATGAAAAACGTGTTGTTCTGGTAGGATTTGCTACAATTAAAAGTAAATTGACAACATATCGGCGATGAAAGTCTGTAAGATAAAATCAATGTAATGGGTAGAGGCACCATGTCACAGTGAAGAGAGTAGGTTGTTCTAGTGTTCGAGTTCTGTTGTACCCTTTCTTTTCTCCAACTTCATGTTTTCCAAAAGATTGTGGGACTCTCTTACGAAATTACTAGAAATGATTTCTGTAAGAAGTAATGTTATGTAAATACAAGTGCGTTCTCTTGACAGGAATGAGTTTGTTCGATCAGGTGAACTTTTAACTGATGTCCTCACTGACACGGAGACGTATCTTTACTTCTTGTCTTGTTACATGTTCGCGGATACTGAAGTTTTTATTTATGTATACCACAGACAGAACAACACGACTAACACATGGAAAAGGGAGGAAATGTGCGTTTTTAAAGAGCTAACATCGGAATTTTACGCGCGCCCATTTTCGTGAACAAACTGTACTGTTGGCGCGCCGCTGAAGAACGCCGAGAGCGCAAAAATCACGTTAACCAGCTCGTCCTGTGTGCCGACGACGCAGTGTTTCGTCACGTTGGACATCCCGTCTGCGTGCACGTCGGCGTTAGCTGCCTCGTCCCGTGTGGCGTTCGCTTAAGGGAAACGAGTGAGAGGCGGCGGCGGCGGGGCAGCGGCGCTGGAGGTGAGCGGCCGTGCAGCGCAGCCGGCTGAACTTGGCGGCAGCTGGCGGCCACGGCGCGCCGTTACGTAAAGGCCGGTTCCCACTAGGGCTGCCGCGCGTCAAAACGGCGCGTCAGCGGCGTGGTTGCCATGGAAATGGCGTCAGCGGCAAGGCGCGGCGGGCTCTGCGTCGCGGTTTGACCATGTCGAACCGCTTCCGCTGCCGCGTGCCGCGCTCCAGGTGCGCGCCGCCAATCACAGAACGCGCTGAGCGTGACGTCAGGTACGGACTCCCGGGCCACACGAACTTTCGCCGAACCGCTGGCGCGGACGCGGCGGCAGCTATGAAATACTTATCATCCGATTCCAAGGAAACTATTCGGTAGAAAAATTTGATTCTTGGGCATGTTACAGCCTGATATCTTCTCTCGATAAAGGACCGAATTTCTTTTCGTTATTCGTCGTGGTTACTTGCTGTATCGCATTTACGTAAACCTTTACACGAAATTTTAATGAGTGTGCAGAGGTAAAAACGCATTGCGTGGACTTTGCGTACAGTTCATTTTAGGTAATACATTATTGCGTATGAAATTTAGTCAACACATCGAAATTGTTTTTATAGCTGAGAGCAGATCGATAGCTATCACCGTTCTCGAGATATTGGATGATATGTCGGCGGACGGGCTGTGCCGTGACCCCGCGCGGGTTGCTCGGCGACGCGACCGGTACTTCGTCCTGGTCGTCGTAAACCATGTGGTTGTATCAACCGCAAATTTCGTAAACGGTTCAAGAAATCGAAACGTGTTTTTTTGCAAACGATAACTTGTGAAAAGTCATGTATTTCGTCGCATGATAAATATCCTAAATCTGTTTATCTACCAAGATATGAAAGTAACTACAGTTTTTCAGAAGGGATAGATGAATTTTTTTAAATGGCATTAATAGCATGTCGAATGAGAAGTTAAACCGAAACTAATTTGCTGGTATGTCATAAGATGTAATTTACTAAATATGTAGAGCTATTGATTATTTCCTTTCTTTTTTCTTTATCCAGTGTACTTTACAGATTCAAGACGCGTCTCGCCTTTTACTTTAAGGCATCTTCGGTGGAATCTAGAATGACTCAGTTTTGTTTTGATCTGTGATACTTGGAGATTATAAAACAGTTCACATCTTTTTTTACGTGAATGACTGATTACTTACAGTGAATTGAGTTTTTGGCGGACATATACGTTTCCCATCACCTGCTCACATGCTGGAGGTTGAAATAAAACTTAGATTATGGAACATAGCACATTTTCATGTTCGCTCTTTTTTCTTCTGTCACTAGCAGTAGACGTTTTACCGAAAACTCTGATTTAAAGTCGTAACTACAGTGTGTTCACCTCCTGTCCCTTCCTGTCTGGTTTGTTTATGTACATGTTGCCAACCTGCAGAATTATATGCTGAAAACTAATGTTTGTTTATTTTTGTTCTCCTTATATCTGTATGTGTGTGTGGCTAGCCAGTGATAGTTATAGAAAGTTGAAAGTGAATCCAGTAGTCGTCAGACAGTGGTTGAAAGATTTGGTGTTCAGCTGATTTCAGTTTTGGTTTAAATGTTTTAAGGAGTGCATGGAAGAGTAAATTCAAGACACCCCACAAAGCGCCCTGTCAACTAACCCCTATTGTCGTCAAAGTTGTACTGTAGTTTCCTCTTCCTCCTCTATTTAATTCCGTACCTCTTCTTTAGTCACACGATCCTCGTATCTAATGTTCAGCATTCTTATGAATCACCACGTTTTGAAAGCGTCCATTGTCTTATTGACAGAAGTGTTCATCGTCCACGTTTCACTTACATACAAGGCTGCACTCCACACAAATACCTTTGTAAAATAGTATCCAACCATTAGCATTTATATTCGGTGTGAACAAATTCTCTTTTTCAGAACGCTTTTCTTGCTATTGACAGTCTTCAGTCAGTTTTGCGTCTGCACCAGGAAATGCCTTACAATTTAAAATCTGGTTTCGAAAACTGTTCCAAATATATATTATTCTTTCGTGATTCTTAAGCAAGGTGCTGGCGATGATTACATTATGCTCTGTGGGAAATTCTATCAGGTGGCTTCCACTTTCATCCCCTCCACCTAGCCTTTGTGTTCTTACTGTTTTCGTGTACCTGCTACCGTACCACATTTAAAATTTTGTCTCGCTTAACTATCTGAATAATCTCTCTTGTTGTACATTGTTTCACTGTGTTAGGAGATAGTGAACAATCGTGAACGGTAGTCATGAAATCTGTTTATGGTGAAATGAGAAAACATGAATAATGAAGTATGTGAAAGAGCACATTGTACAGAAAATGAAAAATTGGTATGTCTTCACCCAACTTCGTCTTTCCTTCATGTAGGTGTAAGATATAGTTAATCAAACGCACCGCGCGTTTCAGTGGGTCCTGCCCCGTACCTCAGTGGCTGTCCGTCATTGGCTACCGCTAACGTCTGCCGCTTCCAGATGGGAACGCCAATTCCGCGAGCCGCCGCGTCAACGCGGAAAACGCTTGCCGCTGCCGTTTCCGCACGCCGCGCTGCCGCGCTCTAGTGGGAACCGGCCTTAACAGAGCAGCCGCAGCCGCGGCAGCCAGCGCGCGCGCCGCACAGCAGGTTTCCTTCCCTTCCCTTGCCTTGCCTTGCCTTCCCTGCCCTTCCCTGCAACCGCGATCAGCCGTCAGTCGCGTCTCCGTGGCCTCCGCCGCGCCGTCACCACATTGCATTATACCTCGCACCGTCGTCCGTTTATCGCCTGTCTCGCCGTCTCCGCTACGTGTTATTCGTACCTTCGCTGCGGTTAAAACGCAGTTCCCTAAATCTTGTCATTCGCCGGATAATTAACATGCGAATCGCTGCTGTCCCTGACGTAGCAGTCCACAGCCAACAACTCCCACCTCTGCATCCACATTTACGACACGTTAGACACAGTGCAGTGTCTCCACGGCTCAGTGGGTGTCACACTACAATTCCAAAGACTAGAGGTTCAATGCTCGATCAGTTCTAGGAGTTTTTCTGCCACTTACCATTTCTTTGACCTCTTTCTCGCCAGTACATATAACAAACGCCAAGTTGCACCGTCGTGCGGAGCAACGTGAAACTGTACGTCGCTGGGCGCTGTGGCCGAGCGGTTCTAGGCGCTTTAGTCCGGAACCGCGCTGCTGCTACGGTCGCAGGTTCGAATCCTGCCTCGGGCATGGATGTGTGTGATGTCCTTAGGGTTTAAGTAGTTCTAAGTCTAGGGGACTGATGACCTCGGATGTTAGCCGGCGGTTGTGATCAGGCGGTTCTAGGCGCTACAGTCTGGAACCGCGCGACCGCTACGGTCGTAGGTTCGACTCCTGCCCCAGGCATAGATGTGTGTGATGTCCTTAGGTTAGTTAGGTTCTAAGGGACTCATGACCTCAGAAGATAAGTCCCATAGTGCTCAGAGCCATTTCAACCATTTTTGAACCTCGGATGTTAAGTCCCATAGTGCTTACAGCCATTTGAACATTTTGATCTGCACGCCACCTTACAAACGGCTGAGTACGTCAGTTCGGGCGTTCGAAGCAGGCAAGAACATAGCGCGGTCCAACAGAAGTATGGCAAACACTTTGCCTTTGTCCCGCATCCGCGAGAGTCGGCACGATTACTAACAGATTTGGCATGGTTAATTTCATCCCTTAACTTACATTCACGTGTGAGTGATTATCACGAGTCTGGCTGTCGTGATGTGCCTTAACACACACAGCACAGGCCAGTTCGTGACAGATTCTTATTATCTACTTGTATCACACCTAGTTACGTACCAGTCTTGGTGGCGTTCGCACGTTGAAATATACCTTCTTAAATATGAAGGACGTATCGCTACAAAATGCTTTAAGACGTAAATGTTGCAAGAGTTTGCTCTTTTATTTAGTGAGGAGTGTGATTCGTTCGTCCACAGGAACACGCACTTTGTTCCAACCAGAAAACAATCGATGAAACATGTACCTATTTTTATCATTACTGAAAATAATTTCACTTCTTTCGGTGCGGTCCTGAGACAACGACAACGCGGTATACGAAAAATTTTTCCATTCTTACTCGCTAGATGATGATAGGACTCTCGTTAACCTCAGTTAGACATATCTGTATAATCGAAGTCGCTCAATATTACCATTTATGATCACTTTCACTTCTTACACTAATGTCTGGCAGCCGCACATTTCTAGCGGTTGTTGTTTCATAAATTGCAGTCTGATAAGATTTGACGTGATGAACGGTGTAAAAAAAAGAAGTTGAAACGTTATATAAGCACTGACAATCGCTCACACAGGCTAAAGTCTGTTTTTTTTTTTTTTTTTTTTTTTTTTTTTAAAAAGAACATCACAGGCTTTTCCAGGGGTATGTGTAATGCTATTACCGTTACAACAGAACTTTGCCAGTGGTTTCTAAGCAACTGCAACTATTATTTTAGACGGGCACTTTGGGTAATTCAAAGAATAATTATTTCCACAGGTTATGCAATCAATACGATACTCGCTCAGGTATTTAACACGTACCAATAGATACCGACACCCAGAGCAAAAAATATAGCTCTCTGCGTTTAATTCTTCAATAATGCTTCAATATCGTTTAAGAACGTTACTTCATTACTATTATTACGTAATCTAATTCATCTTCCCTATGTGATAAACGAAGTAAAATAATGAGTGAATAAAGGTAAATTCTACTGAGAAAGTCGCTTACTGGATAATACACTCTTTCTTGGAAGGGGTCGTCTTTGTGTCTCCGCTGGATATACACTTCAGTAGTTTAGCTACAACGCTAGGATGCGTTCTTCAGGAATTCCATGTCCCCTCTCCGCCCTCCCTTCCAAATGAGGTCCTGCTCTAGCAACCTTAATGTCGAAGGAAGGCATACTCTTGCCTTCTTTGCGTGGGAGCTGCACGGTGGGAGTGCAGAAGCCGCCTCCTATAAGGCGTCCTCATCTAACTAAGCGTTCAGTTGATGGGAGTGGCGCCTATATTAGGAGCTGCAGGGACGGCACGTGTATGAGTTACTCGCAGAGTGAGGCAGAAATCTCTGAACTTCCCGATGTTTCTCCATGATCTGCCACACCGAATTACGGCCAGTCGTATAAAGTTTCCTTCTTTGAACAGGTGTTGGAAGCAGTAAAGACCTGTTTGTGTTGCGGCACTGGGCAGGAAAAACTACTTGAAAGATCCATTGATCATGGAAGCGCGCGGTGGATATACTAAGGGTGACTCACGCAGAGCGTTAGGCTTATTTGTGCATTATTTGGCAGCCCTTGAGGGTGGTCCATTGCAGAGTAAATAATAATGTGGCTCACTGGCTAAACGTGTAACAGACTAAATTTCAAAAGATCGGCGTTCAAACTTCGTTCTGACCTAGTGTCTTTTTCGGTCACTTGTTGCTTCTTTGACCTCTGTCGACAATTTATACAAATTATAAATGAGAAGTTGCAGTCGTTCACAGTAAACTGTAGATCTACCTATAATTGCCCTTGTAAATAAACCACCTCAGAGGTCAGAGGGAGTCAGTGATACACTGTACTCTAATATGACCACTGCCTTAGTCTCGGACACAGACCTTTCGTAATGATGTTGGTTTGTGGGGCGCTCAACATCTTGGTCATCAGCGCCCATACAACTTCCAAATCTTTCCATTTCCAGTCTCGGCAGTTCCGGAATGATGATGAAATGACAACACAAACACCCAGTCCTCGGGCGGAGAAAATCCTCAGCCCGGCCGGGAATCGAATCCGGGTCCCCGTGATCCAAACATTTCGTACTAACAGCTTAGTCGTGTCTTTCGTTGCCTAGCGGCCGCAAGATGCTGGCCATTGGAGGACGGCGTTTGAGTTGATAGCACGAGCGACGTTGCCGTCTCGAGGGTTGAACGTAAAAGTGAGTTTCTTGGGTGTAAACGGTGCTGTCATTTCGGGTCGTGTACCATGCTAAATAGCCACGTCCGCTAATACGTGTACTCTGTGAGGTAGTATTTTGAGAAAGAAAACGAAGTGAGCACTTCATTCGTGATGCTCCGGTCGTAGATCTACAGCTTCAAAAGTATACAGAAACACTGTTCTAATGATAGGGAAAGAACAGTACAATATAGATTGTGAAGAGAATGGCACAGCAGGGCTGGAGGCACCAGAAAAAAGCGGCCGACGAAGAAGGAAGTGAGCTTTGGACGATTTTCAGAAAGATGTTGTTCGTCGTCATGTATATAACTATTGCAAGAGAAGAAAAAACAGACCAAGCTACCGAAATTGCTCTTATAACTTCTGAGAGGCGACATTTTTAAAGGTACCAAATTTTCATCGCGTACAGTAGTCAATAGACAAAGGCTTCAGCTACATTAAGACATTAATGAAGAGAATCGATGTTGCTGCATGGCGGGGAAGATTTCTGAAAAACATTACGGCAGTCACATTCGAAAGTTTTGTGTGGTCAGATGAAGCTTGGGTAAACACCAAGCAATGGGAGTGGAGTTTTTCCATTAGTTTAATGGTACCACATACTGTAATTTAAGAGGAGGACATGCCATCGACCGATCATCATATTCTGCGAACTTCAAATTGTAGCTATTAATAAACTGATAAATTATTCCGTCGCTCGCTGCAGAACAAATTAATAATGCAAATATTTAACAACGAAATGGGAAGCTGTGAATGTTCGACAGTACAGCGAAAATAGTTTGCATTTCTATAGCGAACTGTAACAAAGAACTTAAAGATTCCTGCATACTAGATTCTCAGTAGCTTCTCTGAAGACTTTCGAGTTTGTACAAGGGGCCACGTTAGGCCACACAGATGGAAGTCTGAAGTTGCAAGGTCCGAGCTGGAGGGTGGAGGAGGACGAACAGTCCAATGAGGTTTTGTGGCGAAGATGACGGATGCCTCGCTCAACGACTCGCAGTGCTTTTGTTCAGTGCCAGATCTCTGTAGACATTCTGCAAGCGCCTATGAATATCTGCAAAGTTCTGGTTTTCCGCCAAAAGAAACTCACATCCGTTACAGACACCATTTTGAAGGCTATATGTAACAGAAAAGGACCTGAAAGAGCAGCTGAATGGAATAGACAGTGTCTTGAAAGGAGGATGTAAGATAAACATCAACAAAAGCAAAACGAGGATACTGGAATGCAGTCGAATTAAATGGGGTGGTGCTGTGGGAATTAGATTAGGAAATGAGACGCTTAAAGTAGTAAATGAGTTTTGCTATTTGGGGAGCAAAATAACTGATGGTGGTCGAAGTAGAGAGGATATAAAAAGTAGACTGGCAATGGCAAGGAAAGCGTTTCTGAAGAAGAGAAATTTGTTAACATCGGGTATAGATTTAAGTGTCAGGGAGTTGTTTCTGAAAGTATTTGTATGGAGTGTAGCCATGTATGGAAGTGAAACATGGACGATAAATAGTTTGGACAAGAAGAGAAGCTTTCGAAATGTGGTGCTACAGAAGAATGCTGAAGATTAGATGGATAGATCACATAACTAATGAGGAGGTACTGAATAGGATTGGGGAGAAGAGGAGTTTGTGGGACAGCTTTACTAGAAGAAGGGATCGGTTGGTAGGACATGTTCTGAGGCATCAAGGGATCACCAACTTACTATTGGAGGGCAGCGTGGAGGGTAAAATTCGTAGACGGAGATCAAGAGATGAATACACTAAACAGATTCAGAAGGATGTAGGTTGCAGTATGTACTGGGAAATGAAGAAGCTTGCACAGGGCAGAGTAGCATGGAGAGCTGCATCAAACCAGTCTCTGGACTGAAGACTACAACAACAACAAAAACAAGAACAACATGTAACATCGCAATCGGTACTTCGTGAAACTATTGGGGCTAAAGCGGGAATATTCAACGATGTCCCACAAGAGATTCCGCGTTGTTTCAACCGAAACTAGTCGAGAACAAAAAACAAAAATGTTTGCATTACTTACTGAGAGCCCCTCGTAGATTTGAACTAACTACAGTCAATAAATTTAGGTTTGCAGACAGGAACTGCTTTTTATTTTTGTCGAGGCGTAGCGAGCGGGGTGCAGTACGGCACATCCGGCAACACTGTCATCTGACCACGTGAACTGCCAATAGCAATCATTCGTCTCACGGACCGTTGAGGCGTTAAAACCAACTCGAGGACAGCTTTGGTTAGAGATGCTAGTTTGGCACTGTCCTTGTCAACGAGTACATGAAGTTGGCTACAGAAGCATTGTTCTACGTCATATGAATTGGGATAGTGGACTGAATGGCGAAAATGCCACAAAGGAGATAACAAGTATATGCTGAAGTGTGAAAACTGACGTACTGTACGGAGTTCCTTCCCATGCACGTCGCTGAGGGAGTTACTTGCTTCGGCGGTTGTCTCCTCTGACTGTGAGGTCGGTGCGCGGTGTATGCCTCTGGCAGCAGAAGGCAGCGCAGCGCAGCCCAGCCCAGCCCAGCCCGCCTTGTCTGAGGTCGCGGAGTGGCCCGCACGCGAGAGCTATTACGGCGGCTTCAGCAGCAGCGGGAGGCAGCCGGCGCTACCTGTTGCTGACAGCGGCGGCGGCAGCGGCAGCGGCCGTGGGCCCCGAAAAAGGAAGGCCCGGCCGGCCAGCTGCAGTGACAGCCACGGCGACAGCTGCGGACAACTGGTTTGCCAGCAGCTGGGGCCGCCAGCCGCTAGTCTGACGAGCAGGTGCCACGCACCGCACCGTTTACGCTGATCCAGCAGCGTCTCGCTTTCTCCACTACAGCTAGCCACATTTCGCTGACGTCCGTCACTGTTTCTCACACGCAAGTAACTTTAATCTTCTAACTGCTTGCGACATATATATATATATATAGGGTGGTCCACTGATCGTGACCGGACCAAATATCTCACGAAATAAGCGTCAAACGAAAAAAAAAAAAAACTACGAAGAACGAAACTTGTCTAGCTTGAAGGGGGAAACCAGATGGCGCTATGGTTGGCCCGCTAGATGGCGCTGCCATAGGTCAAACGGATATCAACTGCGTTTCTTTAAATAGGAACCCCCATTTTTTATGACTTATTCGTGTAGTAAGTAAAGAAATATGAATGTTTTAGTTGGACCACTTTTTTCACTTTGTGATAGATTGCGCTGTAATGGTCACATACATATGGCTCACAATTTTAGACGAACAGTTGGCAATAGGTAGGTTTTTTAAATTAAAATACAGAACTTAGGTACGTTTGAACATTTTATTTCGGTTGTTCCAATGTGATACATGTAATTTTGTGAACTTATCATTTCTGAGAACGCATGCTGTTACAGCGTGATTACCTGTAAATACCACATTAATGGAATAAATGCTCAAAATGATGTCCGTCAACCTCAATGCATTTGGCAATACGTGTAGCGGCGTTCCTCTCAACAGCGAGTAGTTCGCATTCCGTAATGTTCGCACACGCATTCACGTCATAGCAGTTCACTAGACTGAGAAAAGACGATAATAACCACGGTTTGTAAGCTGCATGGAGTAAAAGCCGATTCTGCAGGAAAGTCAGCGAAGGGTTTAAGCAACTGTGAAAGAAGCTTGCCAAAAAAGATGCAAGTGCTCGCTGCGGGCGTGTCAGTGACCGTCCTCAGACTGACAGCGACTTTCCGATTCCGTTTCTCGCTAACTCGCGGGCGACCGAAGGCTTCACGAGCGGCTGCACACGAGACGCGAGCGTGGGAAGCGGCCCTGCCGGCCGAGCAGAGACTGCGACAGATGCAGGCCGGCGCGGCGGCGGTTGCACAACCGCGGAAAAACTCTGCGCGCGAAGCGACCGCGGCGTTTCCTCCGGCACGCTGGCCGACAGCCACGAGCTCGGCGCACCTGACGGTGGGGAGGAAGACGAGGTACCGGAACTGATCTAAATTTCCGCACCACTGACTCGCCGTTCCGACGGTGGTCGCAATTATTTTCCGCCTGCCAATACTAAGTGAGGAAATTATGTCGGCGATTGCTGCGCAAACATGTTCTCCACGTACGCGTACACCACCATTACTCTACCACGCAAACGTAGGGATTACACTCATCTGGTGTGAGACGTTCCCTGGGGTGTGGGCGGGGGGGGGGGGGGGGGAGGGGGGGGGGGGGCGGGTGGTCCACCGGGGGCCGAACCGCACAATAAGCCTCCTCCCTGAAAGAGTGGTTCGGCATCTTCATCGGCATCGGCATCTTCAAAACCTGTCAGAAACGTTCGCATCCTCAGTTGTGAAAACCGAACTCTCTGAGCATAAAAATGAACAATGATATTCGAAAGAACAGACAACGAATAGAGACCAAGAAATCTATGAAAAAAGACGATTGCGTAACATCATTTACTGCAATAAATAATTGGCGCAAAGCACAAAAAAAACCTGAACCTCACCATCTCAAAGACTGCGGCTGCGGCGGGGACGGAGCCTCTCCGTCGTTTCTAGGTGCCCGGTTAACATACAAAACAATATAAGTGAGGAAACGGATGTTCTACGTGATTTTAGAAACACTAAATTACGTCTCGAGGAATGGATAGTAAGGAAGTAGGTGAGCATAAAACATAAGTGAACGAATTAGGATGTCGATCATGATGAGGACGATGATGATACAGAGGAAGTAGAAGTAGTCCACGAGGGCAATATAAGGAAGAGATGGAAGCGCTGTTGGTGAAGAGAGAAAGAACTTGACAAATAAATCAGTACAACTGAAAAAATTAATTTAGGGGCATCTTCAAAACCTGTCAGAAACGTTCGCATCCTCAGTTGTGAAAACCGAACTCTCTGAGCATAAAAATGAACAATGATATTCGAAAGAACAGACAACGAATAGAGACCAAGAAATCTATGAAAAAAGACGATTGCGTAACATCATTTACTGCAATAAATAATTGGCGCAAAGCACAAAAAAAACCTGAACCTCACCATCTCAAAGACGCATCGTCCACATGCATTTTCAAGAATGTTCCGCATGATGGCCAAAGTTCTCCATATGGACATACTATGCCGACAGCACTAGGTCCCTGGTCATCTTCAACCCTAGAGAGTCATAAACCGTGACCAAGAATCGAGGTATGACCATCTTCGCGAATGACTTCCCTGTCGAGCGCTTGAAGCCCAAGAAATGAGTGTACGGAGTTCGTCCCCGGAAAAACTGCACAAGCGATATTTCTGCCAAAGCTCGTACGCTGGTGAACGAAATGTGGATAACGAAATTAGGACCCAAAATACTTAAGAAGTAGCGACGCAGTCGTTTTCTTGAGTTTCTCAAGTCACCCTAGTGGTGAAAGTGAAATATATTCTTCATATCACCAAAGAAATGGTTCAGATGGCTCTGAGCTCTACGGGATTTAACATCTGAGGTCATCAGTCGCCTAAAACTTGCAACTACTTAAACCCAACCAACCTATCACTCACATCCATGCCCGAGGCAAGATTCTAACCTGCGACCGTAGCAGTCGCGCGGTTCCGGACTGAAGCACCTAGAACCACTCGGCCACCGCCGGCGTCATCACCAAAGAAATAAAAACAAAATTCTCTGATTTTCTTAACAACTGCCCGAAAACCTGGCCGCACTTTCAGTGCGTTGTGTTTGATAGTGTACGCACAATCGCAGGATTGTTTCGCTAGACTTCAACAGGAACCATTACGTCGCACAAACGGCAATCCTTAAATACTGGGCAACGATTGTCTATTGATTTTCATTCCGTAAAAGCTCCCGTATAACTACATACTGAGTGATTCTATCTGCTGTGTACGTAAAGGAGGAGGAGTTGACCTTGGCATTTCCCTGAAAAGCGAAACCGGAGATAAACGGAAATCGCTACTGGTGGCTAGAATTGATGGCAGATACATCTGCGAGTAACGCAAACATCCATCAGAGCAGGCTACTACTAAGTGCATTCTTGGACATTGACTGTCCCGTGAGCAAACAAAATTCTCTTTCCACTGCATCACAGTCTCGTCTCCCGCAACTATTTATTTCACTCAGGCGAGAAGCTCGTAAATGAGAAGAGATTTACTGATTATACAGAAAAAAACAGGAATCTAAAGCCGGCAACGAACAAATGCCAAGAAGAAGATTGACGTATTTGTGGTTTAAAGCTCTGAAGCCAAAGAAGAATACTCCATAGATGTGTAAACGAGAGACGCAAAAGAAGTGACAAGGATATTGCTCTTAGAGAGTTCCACAGTGAAGGGAACGTACAGTGCGAAAACAACTTTTAACATTTAGGTGACAGAACAAATGTCGGACCTCGAAAGAGAAAAGGCGAACTTGACTACGCACGATTTCTCGTTTATGTTTACAATGTTCCGTTGCGAAGCACCCCCTGGACGATTTAAATCGGCGTAGTTGAACAGGAGAACAACATCTCTCTTTACAAATCAGGATCACTACTCAGCGCGAAATTCTCACAGAGAGTGGGATTTGGATGGCAAAACAAGTGGCGTTTTATGGGTTATCATCGCATGTGTTCGCATGTGTTAGCGGGGCGGCATTTTCTAATTCACTGAAAATAAATCCGTACTTTAATCCCACGATAACAAGATAAACTTCAAGAATCAACCGAGGATCGAGCCGAGAGCATTGGACTAACACAATGGAACTGAATCAGCAACATGAAAAGTGACAAAAGTAGGGACAACGCTTCTGTAAGGATGTAGGCTTTCGAAATTCCGACAAAAGTTGAAGTAACCTTTAGGGAAAAACGGGTAATATACTAACTGTACGACAACCAATAAAGAACAATAAACAATAAGAATGGAAGGCCAAGAACGAAGTGCTAGGATTAAAAAAGGTGTAAGAGAGGGACGTAGTCTTTCTTTCGCCCATACTGTAGAATCTATACGTCGAAGATGCAATGACGGAAACAAAAGAAAGATAAGATTCACTGAGACTGCTGCAAACCTCTGTGAACGTGGAGAAGAACTGAGGGCCTACTGAATGGAATGAATAGTCTGATGGGTATAGAATATGGATGAACAGAAAACCGAAGAAGGACGAACATAACGAGGAGTAGCAGAAATGAGATTAGCGATGAACTTGACATGATAATTAGGGACCATGAAGTGGAGCAAGTGAAAGGAATCTGGTTCCTTGGAAGAAAAATAACATTTGACGGATGAAGAAAGAAAGATATAAAAAATAGACTAGCACAGATAAAGAGGGAATTCCTATACAAAAGAAGTCTACTTGTATCACATACCGGGCATGCGAGTAATTTAAGGAAGAAATTTCTAAGACTAAGAGTCGAGCACACCGTCGAGCACACGGTAAAGAACGGAATCGAAACTTTTTAGATGTGGTGATATATAAGAATGCTGAAAATCAGGAGGACTGATAAATGAGGGGATTCGTAGCAAAATCAACGAGGAGAGGAACATGTGGAAAACATTGACAAGAAGAAGGGACGGAATTATATCACTATGTTAAGGCGCCGTGATATAATTTCGTCCAGCTGTAAAGAATAAAAACTGTACGGGGAGACAGAGACTGGAAAACATCCGACAAATAACTGAGGACGTAGGGTGCACGTGCAATTCTGAGGCGAAGAGGTGGCACAGGAGACGAATTCGTGGTGGACTACATCAAACCAGTAATAATAATGAGGAGATGTACTGCTCGAGAGCAGTTAAGAATGAGTGTATCATTGTCTTCGTACGACGTGAGAACTGTTCAGCCACCAAGTTATAGTGGGATCCTCAGTCTAACGACAATTGCGTATTCCCCCACACTGACGGAGAGGTTAGTCCTGTTTGCTGTCAGGAAGATAAGTCGTTGGACCGACTGGAGATCGAGCCCCAGCTCTTGTGATTCGAAGTCTGTCCCACACTCAAGCTAAACACGATCGCACGGCGTACCTAACAATCATGACTATTGGAAGATGTAACCTAATGTCTCTCTTTAGAAACGCAGCGATCTTTCTTTCATTCGTTCAGTTCAGATGCCGTTTAAAGCAGAGACGATCTGATCTAGAGCTTCATAAAAAGACTACACGGAATGTTTAGTGAGGACATTCGTTTGAGCTGCCCCGGCGTGTCACATCAAAAGAAACACATCACGACTGTGATCTCGTTGAAGGTGCCAGTCGGGCAGCAGTGAGCCGTCGCGTGATTGGCGGCGTTTTAACAGCCGCGTGGCCGTAAGCGGTTGCACCGCGGGCTGGCGTCGGGTTTCCAGCGAGAGACCGGTGGAGGCAGCCTCCCGCCTCATCCCGAGCTGCCGCTCAGCTGAGCTCGGCTTACACGCCGCCTGACCACGACCTACACAAATTTGCCTAACCACCAAACTGCGCGCCGCCACTGCCTCCAGTTGCACTGTCGGACCGCTTCAGCGTTTTCGGTACTGGAACGTCTATCAGACTCGTTTCGGTTTACGTCGTTCGTTAAAATCAAATCGGACAACATTGTTTCCCGAGCAGTATCTCAGAAATGAGTATGCAACGCAGGTATTGATATCGTAGTTGCCTCTTTACGGATTTGACGACTCGCTGAGAACTGAGGTCAGGAGACGCGAAGCATTCGTTCTCAGTGGATCTAGGGGAGGTATTTGCAAGTAAGCAGCAATTCGTCTCTGTTCGCGTGAGTGTGACGTAAGTAATCACTAATCTAAGATTGTGTAAATTGAAGGTGCAGAGGGGAGAAACGAAAGGGAAGGAAAGGAACTATTGATGGCAGCTACTTCGGGACTTAACGCGGAATCAGGGGGCGATGAGTGAAAATGTGTGTCGGATCGACATTCGAATCCAGGGTCTCCTGCGTCACTGTGCCATCCGCATATCTCGGCACGCTTCCCAGCCAACCTACACTCCCACCGAGCGCCATCTATCTGCAGTCGCGGTCATGTCCTCCATGGTCGCTACTTTGAGATTACCGCAGGAGGTCGAACGTAATTTTGCGTCCGAAACAACAGACACCATGCATTCATACAAAAAAAAAAAATGGTTCAAATGGCTCTGAGCACTATGGGACTCAACTGCTGAGGTCATTAGTCCCCTAGAACTTAGAACTAGTTAAACCTAACTAACCTAAGGACATCACAAACATCCATGCCCGAGGCAGGATTCGAACCTGCGACCGTAGCGGTCTTGCGGTTCCAGACTGCAGCGCCTTTAACCGCACGGTGCATTCATACAATCCAAGATTGCTTAGAAAGCCGTGGTGCCTTCAGATGATTTTGTTCGGGAGAAGTTCAATACTACGTTCTTGTTTACTTGAACAATAAAACATATTCTGAGGACAAGTAAATAGAAACACATACAGCTGTTCTTATGATTTTATTTTATTTTGTCGCTACCAGTTTCAACGCTTCAGTGCGTCATCTTCAGGCTGTTTTTGATGCGATACAGGTTGATAGGTCCCCATGCATACCACATCTGTTGCCAGCATTACTGGATACGCAGATAATGTGCCAGGTGGTTGGAGTGCTGACATTATCTGCGTATCCAGTAATGCTGGCAACAGATGTGGTATGCATGGGAACCTATCAACCTGTATCGCATCAAAAACAGCCTGAAGATAACACAACTGGTAGCGACAAAATAAAATAGAATCATAAGGACGGCTGTAGGTGTTTTTATTTACATGTCACGATAGTAAATGGCCGTCGTCCCAGAGACCTCCTGCTAAAAGGATGGACATACAAAATATTCTGAGGATTCCTCCTTGAGCGAAACGCAATTTCTGGTCGTTCTCTCTTCGCTGATAGTATAACAGCGTGAGTGGACTTCCCTATATTTTATTTCACTGAAGATTTTATGTCCCTGTTGCTTTCTGCCTTCTGCACTACAGCTAGTGTCTTAACACAGTCTGTTATCTGCAATTTTATTGTTTGTTATAGTATCTTCGCCGTTGTCACAATGGTTCCAGTGAAACAGTGCGTGTTGAGAAGAGAGTTTATAGTATTGTGACAAAGTGGAAACTACTACCACCACAAATTACAGTTACACGTGTAACGCACAGGACTAACTAAAACGCGAACAAGCAAATGTGCTGTTGAGCAGAATGAAGGGAAACCCACTGATGATGGTGCCACGTCATCGAAGGATGTACTGCTACACAGACAACTTGGGTTGGACTTGAAGTGTGCTAGGACAGCCGAACGAATAAGGCGATCGCCCGCGTCAAGTGTGAAATCCAAGTTCAAGTCCCGGTTGGCACGAATTTTCAAGTGTCGCCACTGAATTTGTTTCAATTCGCGATTGGGGCTAATGTCGGAATTTGAATTTCGTCAAGAAACTTTGTTTTGTTACAGGCGCAGCTCGCAAAATATATTCCTTCGTGATGTATTAGGTTTGGTTCAAATGGCTCTAAGCACTATGGGACTTAACATCTGAGGTCATCGGTCCCCTAGACTTGGAACTATTGAAACCTAACTAACCTAAGGACATCACACACATCCATGCCCGAGGCAGGATTCGAACCTGCGACAGTAGCAGCAGCGTGGTTCCCGACTGAAGCGCGTAGAACCTCTCGGCCACAGCGGCCGGCTATTAGGCTTGGCGCTCATCAATGTGATATGCTGTAACTTTCCTGCGGCCTGAGAAATCTCGCTTCCACTTGTAGAATCTGAACACTCAAAGCTTGCCGCACGTGAATGTCGCGCCAAAAGCCAGAAAAAGTTCAGTCATGCAGAGCATATCGCCTTTGAAATAGAACACAGGAAAATAACTAATTGATTTGTTCTTCGACGTCCTCAACATCGACAGTACTTAAGTTTCCGCAAATAAATCACTCGTGTAAAGATATCCATCGGTCCTCATTCTACTAAACCCAAAACACTTATCCAGACTCTTTTCCTTGAATTATGAAGTGGGTCTGAGCTCTTATATCAATTTGGTTGCTGCCCTGGATTACATACTTCCGCCACAATAGATTACACAAGCAACCGATTGTGAAAGTATCAAAGGAATAAATCCGATGGTGGATCATGTGAAAATTAAATCTCAAAATCCATAGTAACTGTTTTTCGTGATGGGCGCAGAGCGCGATCACTTCGTTCGTACTTTACATATTATTTGTGGACTACTATTCGTCGTATCGTTTTCCGCAAGAGCAACTGAAAGTAGAACTTCTTCAAAGTTGCGCAAGACCTTTTCAGTATGACTCGGAGTACCCCCCGCCCTAGTTTGGGAAACTGTGCATCGTTGAACCACGGTGGGTACCATGCAAATGAATCTCCGGTCCACATCGCGTCGGAATCTGGAACGCACTCGTCTATTGGTACCTTTGCGAAATTACAGCGTCAGAATTTCAGCAGCTACAGTCCTACGCATTGACGACCTCGTTTCGGAAACTGGAGATTTATTTGTCACGGAGCGGTGGCCTAAATCCGCTGAGCACTGAGAAACTCCACGGCGCCTACAGAATGTAGTGAGCGGGGACAACGCAACAACGGCTCCGGCCGCACTAACGGCGGCGTAAATCAGCATCCGTATCGTGCCGCGCAACTGGGTCACCGCGAGAGCGCTTCGCCGTTGCACAATGCGCTGGCTAGCCAGCACTTTTCGCTTGATGTCAAATACTCACAGCAAAGGAAACGACACCCACGTCTACATCTGCATCTACATACATACTCCGCAATCCACCATACGGTGCGTGGTGGAGGGTACCTCGTACAACAACTGGCATCTTCTCTCCCTGTTCCACTCCCAAACAGAACGAGGGAAAAATGACTGCCTGTATGCCGCTGTACGAGCCCTAATCTCTCTTATCTTTGTGGTCTTTCCGCGAAATATAAGTTGGCGGCAGTAAAATTGTACTGCAGTCAGCCTCAAATGCTGGTTCTCTAAATTTCCTCAGTAGCGATTCACGAAAAGAACACCTCCTTTCCTCTAGAGACCCCTACCAGAGTTCCTGAAGCATTTCCGTAACACTCGCGTTATGATCAAACCTACCAGTAACAAATCTAGCAGCCCGCCTCTGAATTGCTTCTATGTCCTCCCTCAATCCGGCCTGATAGGGATCCCAAACGCTCGAGCAGTACTCAAGAATAGGTCGTATTAGTGTTTTATAAGCGGTCTCCTTTACAGATGAGCCACATCTTCCCAAAATTCTACCAATGAACCGAAGACGACTATCCGCCTTCCCCACAACTGCCATTACATGCTTGTCCCACTTCATATAGCTCTGCAATGTTACGCCCAAATTTTTGATCGACGTGACTGTGTCAAGCGCTACACTACTAATAGAGTATTCAAACATTAAGGGATTCTTTTTCCAATTCATCTGCATTAATTTACATTTATCTATATTTATAGTTAGCTGACATTCTTTACACCAATCACAAATCCTGTCCAAGTCATCTTGTATCCTCCTACAGTCACTCAACGACGACACCTTCCCGTACACCACAGCATCATCAGCAAACAGCCGCACATTTCTATCCACCCTATCCAAAAGATCATTTATGTAGATAGAAAACAACAGCGGACCTACCACACTTCCCTGGGGCACTCCAGATGATACCCTCACCTCCGATGAACACTCACCATCGAGGACAACGTACTGGGTTCTATTACTTAAGAAGTCTTCGAGCCACTCACGTATTTGGGAACCAATCGCATATGCTCGTACCTTAGTTAGGAGTCTGCAGTGGGGCACCGAGTCAAACGCTTTCCGGAAGTCAAGGAATATGGCATCCGTCTGATACCCTTCATCCATGGTTCGCAAGATATCGTGTGAAAAAAATGGAACTGACGCAGCGGTCTTTTCGTACCACACAGAAATTAAGCCTACGGGAATCTGCAGGGTAATGTATGGCGCGATTTCTCAAGCGTTTTTTCCCAAGGAAGGAGTGGTGCAGAGAGGGGGGGGGGGGGGTAGGATGGCATTGACGTGTAACTTATTTCTCTCAAGCTGTCCCTCAGTTTGTTACGTTCTTCACGTCCTTCCTCGGAGCATCCGCGATGCTGCGCGAAGTCTCAGCCGCCGCCACTGGCAGAACACATAGACTTGTTCCGCGAAACAAATTACATGGCGTACTTCTTTGCAGGATTATTCGAAAATATTTATTAACGGATCCGCATTAAATCTCTGCGCTGCCACACGTATAAAAACAGTGTAACTAAGGATGACGAGGAAGGATTAAAATTTCACAGCACTCCTACTAGTAAGTAAAAACCTTGTAGCTATCTAAACACTCTCGGGAAGAACCGAGATCCGACTGCTGGACTGGAATATGTAACCCACCTCCAACTGGCAAACTGGAATAGAGTTCAACGTCAGTAAGACAAAAGACACGCAGAAACACACTACCCAAATTTTCACGCCGCGCGGGATTAGTCGAGCGGTCTGAGGCGCTGCAGACATGGACTGTGCGGCTGGTCCCGGCGGAGGTTTGAGTCCTCCCTCGGGCATGGGTGTGTGTGTTTGTCCTTAGGATAATTTAGGTTAAGTAGTGTGTAAATTAGGGACTGATGACCTTAGCAGTTAAGTCCCATAAGATTTCACACACATTTGAACATTTTGAACAAATTTTCACGGAAACAAATGGAATTTATTTACTTTGGTTAAACCTCCAAATCAAATCTGTCAGTGAACAGTTACTCCAGCTAGCTAAGCTAATGGCTTCACGCTGCGATACACGCTTGTGTAAGATGCCGCTTCCTACAAGACTTTTCAGAAGCTTGTTTCGAATTGTGTGGTGTGGGTTACTGTTGAAGTTACGAGAGGGTACCTTACCACAAGTGTCAACTAATATATTGCCTCCGCCTCGTATGTCTCGCGAAAGGACCATGAAAATAAAATTAGAAAGATTCGAACCCACGCGGACGCTTACTGGCAATTGTTCTACCGCGAACCATTCGGGAGTGAGACACGGAAAGCTGGAAGGCAGATTCGTACGCGAAGTAGCCTCTGCCACACACCACAAGGTGGCTTGCGGAGTACATATGTGGATGTAAACGGGTGTTGTAAAACACCGGTTATCACGTGAAGCCAAAAGCCGTGAATGTAGCCCTGTCAGACAGGTACCAATTTACGATTAGGTAAAGACCAGGCCATCATCTGCAAGCTGAACTAAAACCTCCTTCGCCGGCCGTTGTGGCCGTGCGGTTCTAGGCGCTTCATTCTGGAAACGCGCTACCGCAACGGTCGCAGGTTCGAATCCTGCATCGGGCACGGATGTGTATGATGTCGTTAGGTTAGTTAGGTTTAAGTAGTTCTAAGTTCTAGGGGACTGATGACCTCAGATGTTAAGTCCCATAGTGCTCAGAGCCATTTGAACCATTTAAAATCTACTTCCCGAGGCCACAGTAAACTGGCCCTGCCGTCCACAATAGTGAACAGGACGAGCACATTGGTACGGCCAGGAAATGATGTGTGTATTAGGTGTGGGAGAAGGACAGAAAAAATGCATTTGATTAGAGGTACTTTGTCTCGGACGTCAACGGCCGTGCCGAGATGAATACAGTGATTGCTGTCCGATCACAGAAATTAAGTTGAGTCGGGCGTGGCCAGTATCTGGATTGGTGACCGTCTTGGTATGGCACGCACTGTCGACAATTTTTCCCTTTGCCTTTAGGGCGGGAGAGGACACCAGAGCAAGTGCAAACTTTACGTCTCTTGCGTCATGTTAAACGGGACCGGCGCTCTGTTCTGGCGTCGATCGTTCCCTCCGCCCGTCCCGTTTCGCCGGTGAGAAATGAGCGGCCAAGCCGAACGTGCCAGTGTGTGGCTGTCAGCGCGCATTCTTGGGTGGTTCGACGGCGGCCAACTGCGTGGCGGGTCCGTGCTCTGCTGGCGGGGGACGAGGTCTCGGCTCTGCGTAGCCAGGCTGCCGCTGCCGCTGCGAGAAGCAAAAAGCTGACCGCGCCGTGCGTGGCGCTCGTACGCCCCTGCCCCTTCCCGTCCCGTCCGGCCGCATTCCTCGCGTCGACTGTCACCTGTTGCAGCGATTGTCTCTTCGGAATCCTCGCCATTAGCCGGACAAATTACTCGTGTGCTCCTTGGGTAGCCTGCGATCGACACAAGGGTAAAAACTCTGAAATCTCTCACTAGGTTCCAGTCGGAAAACTAACGGCGTGTTTTTCCTTCGCACCCAAAGCAGCTTTGGTAAGGATTTTAGCTTAAAACACAGTTAACGACAGAAACTACTAAGTTCTACTCATACTCGACACAACATGCACGATGCTCGTCTTTTAATCGTACATTTACCTATTAAACATAACAACAGGGCTATAATAATTTTGTAGGGAGCACATTGTGCTCATGTGGGAGCGTCCTAAATGGTTGTAAAACAATAAACTGGAAGCCAAGATCGCAGGAATTCTTTTCTTTTCATGATTAACGGTTTCGGCGAAACTATGACGCGAGCTGTGACAGTCATCGGCGCCTCTTCTGCTACCGCCATCTCGCGACGCGGCCTGTAGTGTAAGAACAGGGCCGGAGTTGCAGCAGTACATAGCTGGCGCGTGTATGTGATGGAGACACTTAACATCAATAATATCATCTCTCTCGGACGGCTATGTGCTACTTAGGACAGTTTTGTAAGGCCTGCGTGTTATAGGCAACTATTAGTATCACCATTGTATGCCTTGATATTGTAACCTGTATGTCTCCTAGATCCGATGATGGCGGCATTAGTTTCGCCGAAACCGGTAATCATGGAACAAAAAGAATTCCTGCTAACTTGGCTACCAGTTTATTGTTTTATAAGGCCTATAATAAGTTCAATAATTCCACCTCGATAGCTTCAAACCAGCCAGATGGTGCAGTAGCCCTAAAATTGACTCACATACGTCCTGTCATCCAGATTTAGGTTTTCCATTATTTCCCTAAATCACTTTAGGCAAATGACTTCATCGCCAATGCCAGCAAATTCTCTGTCTCTAACGAGTAAAGTTCGAAGTTCAAATGCTTCAAATGGCTCTAAGCACTATGAGGTCATCAGTCGCCTAGACTTAGAACTACTTAAACCCAACTAACATAAGGACATCACACACATCCATGCCCGAGGGAGGATTCCAACCTGCGACCGTAGCAGCAGCGCGGTTCCGGACTGAAGCCCCTACAACCGCTCGGCCACAGCGGCCGGCAAGCTCGAAGTCTGAAATAGGCGTTATTGAAACCGTGCGAGAATCAAATACATGAAACTTGCTGGCAGATTAAAACTGTGTGCCGGACCGAGACTCGAACTCGGGACCTTTGCCTTTTCGGGCAAGTGCTCTACCATCTGAGCTGCGCAAGCACGACTCACGTCCCGTCCTCACATCTTTCCTTCTGCCAGTACCTCGTCTCCTACCTCCCAAACTTTACAGAAGCTCTCCTACGAACCTTGCAGAACTAGCACTCCTGAAAGAAAGGATACTGCGGAGACGTGGCTTAGCCACAGCCTGGGGGATGTTTCCAGAATGAGATTTTCATTCTACAGCAGAGTGTGCGCTGATATGAAACTTCCTGGCAGATTAAAAAGGCAAAGGTCCCGAGTTCGAGTCTCGGTCCGGCACACAGTTTTAATCTGCCAGGAAGTTTCATATAAGCGCACACTCAGCTGCAGAGTGAAAATCTCATTCTGGAATCAAATATATGGTTTACATCGATCTCTGAACTGTAGCAGCATTCAACAGAATGTATCTTACAACTGTTAATTATCGTTCTATACTATGCAGGGTGTGTCTCATAAGAGTCGTCAGGACCATTTTCTCTGGTGTTTCGGAACATATTTGCGATTTCGTTTTTGCGCTGTGTAGCCAGAGTCGGTCCAAACAAATACTGTTCGTCACCCCTTTCATACGACACCCAGGGCCGTCGGAAAATGTCGGTTTGTTTCCCGTTTCATACAAAACTTTTTAAGAAGAATTTTACCTGCACAATCGGTAGAGCGGTCCCAAATTAGCTAGTGCGGTATTTGTTTTATCGATATGAATTAATTAGGACAGTATAACACGAGGAATAACGAGTACTCCAGGAGCGATGGCACCGCCTGGTCCGCAGTGACTGATGCCGCCACGCAGCAACGCTACTCAGTCGCTGCTGGAATTCCATGCTCTACAGTCCCTGTTAACACATATCAACGAGACGAATATCGCACTAGGCTAATCTGGCAGCGCTCTATCGAGTGGGCACGTAACATTCCGGAATAAAAATCGTGTTGTTTGACACAGAAAACAAAGCTACGCATTCCGTAGACACAGGGCCTCGCATGAAATACGTGATGATCAATATTTGTTTGGACTCATTACAGCCATATATTGCAAAAACGAAACTGCTAAATGTGCCGCAACATCTGAGAAAATGCGCCTGGTGACTCTTGGGAGGGATATCCGTTACAAAAGACGCAACGAACGGTCTTCGAGTATGATATAGCTATTTCCGATGAACTAATTACCAGAAAAATCTTCCAACCTTGGCCGTTTATAATTACAATACTCATTACTTTTTATGTCGCAAAAGAGTAACGAAGGAGGGAATGTGAAAACGTAACCGACTGTCTATTTTAAAACTGACCATATTAAGTCTAAAAGCAGAAAGCACAAATAATTTACAGCTAATAGCTAGTTCTGTTCACTCCAAGCATAACCACCATTTCTAGTATCGAGCGAGATGGCGCAGTGGTGAGTCACTGGACAGGTTATATGCAGCCAGACAGCGGTTCATGTCCCTGTTTATCCAACCATACTTGGTTTTTCGATTACTTCTCTAAATTACTTCATTGGAAGGCCGGAATGGATCTTTTCAAAAGGTGAGGTTGATTTCCTTCTCCACTCACAAGTGCTCCGTCGCTGACGAGCTCGTGATCGAGGGGGCACAACAACCTAATCCGCTCTTTTAAAAGTAAAATTCAGAACACAGTTTTCCATTACGTGTAATAACGCACAGTTTAAACATCTATGACTGCTGTTCAGTTTCCAAACGTCAATCTGATTGTCCAGTTGATCCGTTGCACCTCGTAGGAAATTGTGGTGAAAGTGGCATGAAGTCTGTATCGGTCGCTGGACCGCAATCTGACTCGAGGCACAGGGAAATTACTCCTGGCTGTATATTATGTATACAACGACTACACTAAGCAGTTTTGTCTACGCACAACGCAGTAGCGGATTAGGATTGTTAGCTATTCCTGCACTCCCGGTTCCTGGTATGCATCTCTTTATATTCTCAGACCACTATCAGTAAAGTAGCACTCACAAGCGTACGAGGCTTGCAGTATCCTGGGAGAGAGGACACAGTTTGAAAGCGGAGGGGATGGCAGGCTGACGGTTTCACGGATGTTTCAGAAGGAACTGGAAGAACCGCCTTAAAGACACGTGTCTACGTTCGAGAACCTGTCACGAACGTTCATCTCTGTCAGTACTCTGTAAAGAGAAAGGCATCTCAAGCTGAACCTGTTCGCTCGACAGTGACTCCAACCTTGAGCGTTGTCTGTGCAATGGCGTACTCGCCAGAGCGGCACACGTTTTTAATCTGCCAATAATATTTTGCATATCAAACACTCCACCGGTCAACGGGAAGCATTGTTCTAGAAACAATTCTCGGACTGTGATTAAGTGCTTTTCTCCGTCATATGTCAAATCTTCTACTACGCTGCGGAGAGCCATAGCTCTCAGCTTCGATCTACCAAGAGGTCTTCTCCCATGTGACTTTTCTTCTATCCCGCCGGAGGTTCGAGTCCTCCCTCGGGCATGGGTGTGTGTGTTGTTCTTACCATAACTTTAAGTTACTTTAAGTAGTACGTAAGTCTAGGGACCGATGACCTCAGCAGCTGAAGCTGAACGAGAGGCAAGAGACTTAAGTGGCTGCGACATGAACGCAGAAAGAGAAAAGGGTTGGTAAGGAAAGTCCTAGAGAAAAATGTTCAAGTGTGAATTCCTAAGGAACCAAACTGCTGAGGTCATCAGTCCCTAGACTTACGTACTACTTAAAGTAACTTAAACTTATGGTAAGAACAACACACACACCCATGCCCGAGGGAGGACTCGAACCTCCGGGGGATAGAAGAAAAGTCACATGGGAGAAGACCTCTTGGTAGATCGAAGCTGAAATGCCGCGGTGGAGTCAGGAAAAATCTGGACCCCTGTGAGCACACTAGAATGAGAGTGGAGGCAGAAAACAGCAGATGAAGCTAAAAAGTGAGACAGGACCCCGTTTAGGTAAGTGTAGCCATTTAGGTAAGGTACCAAGTGATTACAAGTAAAGTGCAGCTACTCACAGAGGTCCAGTGTGGGCTGTAATCGTCGTATACTAGCGAAGCTTGCTAGATATTCTAACGTGTTAATGCCGAACCGATTTACGCTGGGAAAGGGGCGGGGGGGGGGGGGAGGAAGTCAGTTGCAATTTTGGCAACGAGATGCAAATCTGGCGCTGTGAATGCAAGAATGCAAGAAACACGTACAGAAATGTTTCCGTATAAATGGATTAAGAACGCGACGTGGGCAGAAAATATTAAACAACTGCAACTGAGAAAGGCATAATGATGATTTTATTATCAACCGCTGCTTAGACAGTTTTTTGTATATGGCACTGGAGACGTCGACGAGATGCTGTACAGCGCCAGATTTGCACCTGGTGGTCAAAACTGGAACTAATTTTTTTCCAGCGTAAATCGGTTCCACATTAGCATAGCTACCAAATTTCGCTGCCATAGTATAGTTACGGCGCGCACTCTGGACGCCCGGGAGTAGCTGCGCTTTAATTACAAGCACGCAGTACGTGGCACAGGAGCTGCCGATGAGGTTTCCGGGAGTTTTCTTAAAATACAAAAGAAGGATCGCGACGAGATGAGGGGGAACTGCTAGACGTCCGCAGTGCTGGGGCCCCGGCGGGACGCGTGGCGAGTGCAGCTGGGCGCAGAGCGGCAGGCTGCAGTCTGCAGGGGCCAGCCAGGCAGGCGGGTGTGGCGCTGAGTGACGACCTGGCCGCGCCGCGGGGAACCTGTTTGGCGGCCGGCGCCTGGCGGACAGCGGCCCTCCGGGTTGAGGCAGCCCAAAGCGAGCTGCCGCCGTAAAAACCGTCCCAAGGGCGCCCGACAGCCGCTGCCGCGCTGTCACCTGCCCTCTGGGGCGTACAAAGAGGTGCGGGCTCCTCCCCAAGTACAGCGCGGTCTGCTCTACCCACCAGCAAAGACGATATCGGGGCGGATGGCATCACGGTACCAACAAATGCACTCCGAAACAGATGTAAGTCTTGGCGACCGTGTTTACCAATTCTGCTAGCTGACAAACCCGGTATTGTCTACGCATTCATTTTGATAATTTTCTGTTAGAAAAGCAAAGAATGAACTGTGTCTGTCGTGTAATACCAAACAAATTTCATTTCCATGTATTAGTGAAAGCCGGCCGAAGTGGCCGTGCGGTTAAAGGCGCTGCAGTCTGGAACCGCAAGACCGCTACGGTCGCAGGTTCGAATCCTGCCTCGGGCATGGATGTTTGTGATGTCCTTAGGTTAGTTAGGTTTAAGTAGTTCTAAGTTCTAGGAGACTGATGACCACAGCAGTTAAGTCCCATAGTGCTCAGAGCCATTTGAATCATTTTTTGTTGTTGTAAAAGTCTACGTCAACGCCTTTTCACAGCTCTATAGACGACTGTCGTTTTCGCATACAACCGTTGCACTTTGCGCTGCCAGATGTCCTTAAGCTGAATCGACTATAAGCGTGTCTTACTAGTAAAGAATAAATTTATTAAAACTTCATGCACGATGTTCCATTTTTCAAATATCTCAGTGCTTATGACGTTATATCTATGTGCCATACAATGATACATTTACGTAGGTACATATGTGGATATTATCAAAGAAATATATTGCGAATAGCGTTACTGGCAAAGAAGTAATAAATTTATACGTCATGCACAATGCGGTAGTTTTCACGCATCCCAATGTTTATGACGTCTTATATCCTGACCTAGCATAGGTAGGTGGTTCTTACCGCCCACAGCGATTGTTGCTTGACAGTAAATTATATGTGCACAAAGTTTGATTGAAATCGGTCCAGTGGTTCGCGCGCGCACTCACGGACGCACATTCTTTATAATACGTATGGATTCTGCCGTACACCCTTCGGCCTTACGCCCCACAAAGGCGCTGCAATAGAAATGCATGAAAAGGTATCAGTGAAAAAATCATTCGTACATTTACATAAAATGCACATCGTAGAAACGGAAGAAGCAAACGCTCATGGAAAAACATTGATAAAACTACATACAATACACACCTTAAAATCTAAACAAGCTAACAGTTACCAAAATATATGAACAGATTCGTACGTAAACTGTATTTGTCAAACACATAGTATCTGATCTACCTTACGGGATGACATTTGAATGCAAACTGACAAACTGTGCACGCCAAACTATTTGGTGAAGAAGAAAGCTAGATGGCAGTACCACAATGAAGCGCCAAAGAAACTGGTATAGACAGGCGTCTTCAAATATGGAGATATGTAAACAGGCACAATAAGGCGCTGCAGTCGGCAACACCTATATAACAAAAAAAAAGGGTCTGGCACGGTTCTTACATCGGTTACTGCTGCTACAATGGCAGGTTATCAAGATTTAAGTGAGTTTGAACGTGCTGTTATAGTCGGCGCACAAGCGATGGGACACAGCATCTCCGAGGTAGCGATGAAGTGGGGATTTTCCCGTACGACCATTTCACGAGTGTACCGTGAATATCAGGAATCCGGTAAAACATCAAATCTCCGACATCGCTGCGGCCGCAAAAATATCCGTCAAGAATGGGACGAACGACGACTGAAGAGAATCGTTCAGCGTGACAGAGGTGCAATCCTTCCGCAAATTTCTGCAGCGTGCGAAACATTCAATGAAACATCATCAGTATGGGCTTGCCGAGCCGAAGGCCCACTCGTGTACCCTTGATGACTGCACGACACAAAGCTTTTCGCGTCGCCTGGGCCCATCAACACCGACATTGTCCTGTTGATGACTGGAAACATGTTTTCTGGTCGGAAGCGTCTCATTTCAAATAGTATCGAGTGGATGGACGTATACGGGTGTGGAAACAACCTCATGAATCCATGGACCCTGCATGTCAGCTGGGGACTGTTCAAGCTGCTGGAAGTTCTGTAATGGTGTGGGTCGTGTGCAATTGGAATGATATGGGACCCCTGATAGTCTAGATATGATTCTGACAGGTGACCTGTACGTAAGCATCATGTCTGAACAGATGCCTCCATTCATGTCCATTGTGCATTCCGACGGACTTGCTCAATTCCAGCAGGACAATGCGACACCCTACACGTCCAGAATTCCTACAGAGTGGCTCCAGGAACATTCTTCTGAGCTTAAACACTTCCGCTGGCCACTAAACTCCCCAGACATGAACATTATTGGGCGTATCTGGGGTGCCTTGGAACGTGCTGTTCTGAAGAGTTCTCCTCCTCGTCGTACTCTTACGGATTTATGGACAGCTCTTCAGGATTCATGGTGCCACTTCCCTTCAGAACTACTTCAGATATTAGTCGAGTCTATGCCACGTCGTGTCGCAGCACTTCTGCGTGCTCGTAGGGGCCCTACAAGATATTAGGCAGGTGTACCAGTTTATTTGGCTCCTCAGTGTACCTGTCGGTTATGAAAGTCACTTGTTTAAAAATACAGAGCTATTGATACTTTTTATTAATATAATATAATATAATATGATAGGTAGTGTTCTGTTGTATTGAATACATATATTACAGTCTTGCAAGGACAAGCATGACGGTATAATAAAATACAGCGACGAGAAGTGAGTGCGTTACGCAACGGGCTGAGCGCGCCACTGAAATTCTGATGAGCGGCCCATGCACGCGCGGCATGGCGTCGCCTGCCGGTACATTTTTTGCCATGGCTGGCGCGCCGCCGCCTCCACAGTGGATCGCTCCCTGCCAGGGCCTCAGCACGCGCTGAGCGGCGCGTCGCCTCGCACGCCCGTATACTACACCGCTATCGAACGACCGAGCTATCGACTAGACCGCGGCGGACTACTGCACTTTTAGGGACTGATGACCTCAGCAGTTTGGTCCCACAGGAACTTAAAAGCTAAACTACTGCACTTTATGCGTAAGCTGATCAGTAGACGAGCAGAGACTTGCAATGGCCTCCGTGGCTACCGGCCCGTGTCCACGACAGGTACAGCACCCACCTGTAGTCTGTCCAAGCACTGTTCAAGAAAGCGAGCGAGGTGGCGCATTAGTTATCACACTGGACTCGTATTCGTGAAGACCACGGTTCAATCCAGCGACCAGCCTTCCTGATTTAGGTTTTCCGTGATTTCCCTAAATCGCTCTAGGCAAATGCCGGAATGGTTCCTTTGAAAGGGCACGGCCGACTCCCTTCCCTATCCTTCGCTAATCCGATGAGACCGATGACCTCGCTGTTTGGTCTCGTCCCCCAAAACAACCCAACCCAACTGTTCAAGAGGCGGCTAGGCGTGAGGAAGCGCTGTTGCTTGCTAACCTATTTCGAAATAAACTCGTGGTCATAAGGGGCGGGTGATGGTGAATCGTCACAGCCAAGTTCCTAAATCCTCACATCCCGCTCACCCCTGACTCGTCCGCCAACTAGCTCGTCACTGTCAGCCGCAGAACGGTGAACAGACATCTACGTCTGTACCCTGCGAATCACTATCAAGTGCGTGCAGACTCTATATTTTACGGTTCCATATATTAAGGTTTGTTTTTGTTGCATTACCGGATGAAACGAGGAAGCAATGACTACTTTCACATCTACCGAGTGAACGAGGCGAGCTAGTACATCGTTCACTCGTTCTTCCGTAGTGTAATAGGTGAGGCAGAGAGCCACAAAGAAATTGATGTGGCATGTTCACCACTTTCTGTTTCTCCTGACTTCAGAATACCTAATGTAACAGTAGTAGGTCGACATCTGATTTATGATCGTCAAAGGGTGTTCTTCGGTACTATACAATTACTGAAAAAATTACTATTCGTTTTCGCTGTCGTTCACACAACCCATTTTCACATTTATGAACGCGACCGTACCGAACTTGTCCAAACCGATGAAGTGCTGTGGACTAGGCACCTACTCGGTTCGAAACCTGATACCCGAATAAAGGTTCGCAGCCGGTATTTGACGGGAAAAATATTAACGTAAAATCCTTGACAACCACACTGGGCGCCATTTCCTGCGTTACATCCCCAAAACTTATACAATGCGAGAATGTGTCACAGCTAGCCGGCCGTTATGGCCGAGCGGTTCTAGGCGCTTCAGTCGGGAACCGCGCTGCTGCTACTGTCGCAGGTTCGAATCCTGCCTAAGGCATGGATGTGTGTGATGTCCTTAGGTTTGTTAAGTTTAAGTAGTTCTAAGTCTAGGGGACTGATGACCTCAGATGCATAGAACTTAGAGCCATTTGAACCATTTTTTCTGTCAGAGCTGATGGGACGTTACGTTCGCCTGCCCACTGGATTTCACTCTCTTCCTTCCCTTCATTTATTGATAGTCTGTAAAAATACAAATTCAACATCACGCTATACAAGCACCCGCCACAATCAACTATATAACACAAACAAGCACCGGTGGGATGGTAAATACCGTTTTTTAATCACTGAACGGTGCATTTCAGTGTTTGTCCGTTCATCTGCAGACTCTAGTTACAGTCAAAGTACGTATGTACAGCAGAGTTCCAACATATATTTACGCGTAACAAAAATGTACATTTCATCACATTACGGTATGGCCTACTTTTGTGACTAAAGCTGGCTTTTTATCCATGACCTGTCATGTGGCGGTAGCTGTTATGCAACTTAACTTTGCACGTAATGAAATTATTGCATCACACTCTCAGAGTACGGAATCAATGACAAGCAACGTCCACCACCACACTGAACAGTGAAAGATATTCCGTATTATCATCACGCTCAGTAATGAAGACAAGGAATCATAGGTCACACTGAGACCATCAACTGGGCAAAAAATTCAGTGAAGCTGAAGACCATAAGAATCAAGTGCGAGAATGAGTGCATGAAATGCATGTATGACGTACAATTTGTTGTCTTGTAGTCGTTATTTTAAGAACCAAGGGATTATACGGATGTGATCGGAAAATTAAGAAATGTTCTCTATGGTGTTACAGGAAAATATTGGCTGCGTTACCAAGAGCGGCAAAGTCTTTTCCTCAGTATTCGTTGATAAATACCGATGAATATCGCATCGGTTCCCCATAACACCGCTAGGATCATCACGTCCCCAGTATCTGTCTAAATACTGCAGCGCACTTGATACACCACGGTCGCTGTTGCAATTACAATAAAGGAGAAGTCGCGTTTAGAAAGCTGCGCTGAAGATGTGTGACCATTTGTCATCATTTGGGATCAATGCCTAGATTTATTGGGAGCAGTTCGCCGTTTTCCTCGTTTCCCCGATTTCTTAATCTCTTCGTAGCTGTCTCATCCTGCACCTTTCATGATTAGATCCATGTGGCACGTTCACGATTTTCGCTTTGTTTGTCTTCCGCACACAGAATCCTCAGTTACCGAGTTAAGCAGTAACAAAAACAAAATGTTACACGGCTTTCTGCACACTATCGAAGGAAATTTTTATGCCCACATACTTCCTGGATTGTGGAACCGTATTTATTCTGCAGTTGTATCTAATGAAACAGCGTAGGTGATAGTGAATACTGTCAGGAATATATAAATTATTCTGATACAAGAGCAAGAGACAGAAAAATTTCAACATAACGAGTACAGAGGCCAACAACAGCAACCAGCGCTGTTTTTTTTAAAATTCCGTACACTCTCTTTGTTCTTCTCTTGCTCTGAAAGCAGCCGGCCGTCGTTACAACTAGCAGTCTACATGAAGGATCGAGGTCACGCTAATCACGTAACGCGCACTACAAAAGCCACCGCTATGTGAAGGACAGATTGCAACCAAGTCCCGGCATGCGGCAATACACAGCATAAATGCAGTAAGCGACGGCAGTCAACGACACTGTCACCTAAAAGTACTCCTGTTAATGCTAACGACCCTAAAAATCGACCTATCGAAACAGAACAAAGTTTATAAATTTCGTATTGGTGTCCTTCATTACCTTCGTCCGCTGATCAGCGCTACGCGATGCCAAGGCAGAAGGAACACTATCTGACAACAGAAATGAATGACAAACCACAGAGCTAAAGCTTTTAGCCCACAGGGAGCAAGCACGCAGAAATTTAAAAGTTATTTCAGTGGTCAGCAAATACGTCGAACACTGGGTCGCTACACCTCTCGCACAACGTGCTTCCACAATGACATTTGCCTGGAACCTATTAACCCTAGCACTGAAATAAAAACTATAATGAAACGCCATTGAATGTGAAGAAATATCATTTTGCACGTGAAAACCTCATGTAAAAGTACATAACGCACTGTTGTCCATGTTCATCCACTGCATGTTGAATGCAGCCTTATCTGTTAGGCGCACAGTCTCGCGGTGTCTAACTACATGCACCAATCTAATTTAAAATGATTAAGTGAAGATGTTTCTTTTCTTTTGACTCACGAGATGCGTGAGAAAATTAATGAGTTTGATTTTTTATCTACCAGAGTTTATTTTTTTCAAACAATAGTATTGTCCGCTTCAAAGTAGTTCTCTTCGGCAGCTGTACACCGGCGCAGTCATTGTTCCCAGTCTTTGCAGCAGCACTGAAAGGCTTCGACTGTTAGGGCCTTTAATACGCCACTCACATTCTTTCGAACGTTTTCCAGAGTCCCAAAATGACATCATTTTAAGACTTTTTCAGTTTCCGGAAAAGAAAAAAAGTCAAAAGGTCTCAGAGCAGGTGAATAGGAGGGATGTAGAACAACAGAAATGCCTTTTGAGGTGAAGAATTTCGTGATGGAAGTAGCCGTTTGACATGGGACGTTGTCGTGATGCAGCATCCACTTGTCTGCAAGGGCTGGTCTCACTCGATTCACCCTTTTCCTCAACCTTTGAATGACATCTTTGTGAAGCACTTGGTTGACAGTTTGACCTGGAGGAACAAATTATTTATGCACGATACCCCTATCGTCAAAAAAGCAAATTAGCGTTGTTTTAATCTTTGATTTGCTTTTCGCGGTCGAGGATATGTCTCGGTGTGCCACTCCTGACGTTGCCACTTCTTCTCAGGATCGTACTCAATAATCCAGAGTTCATCGCTGGTGAGCACACAACTGAACCATTCGTGGTCATTGGCAATCCCTCAAGAATATTAACGCTCACGTTTCTTCGATTGCCCTGCTGAGTTGTTGTGCTTTTGCGGCACCATTTTGGCACAAACCTCTCGCATGTGCAAATCTTCGGTCGAAATTTGATGTACGGTGAAACTATAACAGGTCACCCATCATCCTTACTGTTAAATGTCGGTCTGATCTCACAAGAACACGCACACTTTCGACATTTTCGTCGGTTTTTGAAGTTGAAGGTCTGCCTGAGCGAAGTCCATCTTCATCTTCATCGTGTTCTCGGCCTTCCAAAAATGATTTATGACAGCGAAAAACTTGTTCTGTTGATAAGAAATGTTCTCCACTGGCCCGTTTCAACTTTTCGAAGGTCACCTTCGCGAATTCCCCAAGTTTAACACAAAACCTGATTGCATAACGCTACTTTAAATCCCGCTATTCCAGTTTCGTAACACACAAATAAAACACAAGGTCAATGACGGCGCTCTCACAAATCACATGATGGCTGTACGGAGCTGAAACCCAGACTGAGCATCTGGAAGGGACGAGCGCAAGTAGAACAGCACAGCATTGTCAGATCGCTCGCACTGTTGTCAGCCTCCAATACTTTTCTCACACGCCTCGTAGCTCTCGGAGTTACTCTAAATTTGGCTATAATTCTGCTTTCAACTTGAGTAACGCTGCCGGGTGTATCCATCACTTGCGCAAGGATCTCGTACAATTGGTCAGCACTGCAAGGACTACGTCTTGAGTATTTGTGAAACTACGGTCAGCCACTGTTCCTGCTTGGGTATTAGAGATGAATGTAGATACGCGACCTCATTTATCCGGGCTATTGTGCTGTAAAATATTCAGCGCTGTTGCAGTGGGCACACTTTTGCTCATTTATTCCACACAGAAGATTAATGGTCTGTCTTGGAGCGGTGGACCTCATGAATGAGGAAATACGGCCGTCATCCCGAACCGCAATAACAGCGGCAATTTCTCATTCTGGCCTTCGGAATGCAACTGCAGGCTTCATTTGGTTACTGCGATGATCAAAGATGGCGTCGCGCAAAACCTCGGCAGAACAATCGATTCGGCCCGCTCGCGCGCAGATGCTATCTCGTCGACGCGCGCAGCCACGCCAGCTAGATTCGTGACGTCATAAAGTTTGCGTCACCATCGCGCCGCTTATTCGCACGCTCCACTCCACTCCACAGCACAGAACAGGTGTTGCTATAAAACACGGCTGTAAATAGGATGTCAAACTACGTCTAGATTCTTAGTTGAGCACATACGAGAATTACATTAGATCAAAACGAGTCACGTCGATGTAATTAATTCCAGACAGCGTTCTTTTACGCTGATAAATAGTAGTAGCGCTGCTGAACTGTGAGATTTAAATCATACAGTTATGGTTCCACAAAAGGAGCGGCAACGGAGACTGCCAAATTTTGTATCGAATTACCAGGACTCAACCTGTGGTTTATGATCCGATCAATACGGCGAAAGTGCACATTAATTCGAATCTTCCAAATTCTTGAAATTCTAAACGAGTCAAATCAGGCACAATCTGTAAGCATTTATTGCAAACGATACCTTCCAACCAATTCGTCCGAATTTCGTGAAACAGCTTCAGGTGCAATACACAAAACTGTGAAATGGCACTTTACGGAAGTCATAAACCTCGCGTTGTCAGGTAATTGACCGTCAACAGTCTAGGAGGCGCCACGGTTGCTTTCTTCCGTCGCAGCTACTCAGAGATAACTTTTAAGTCACAGGTATTGGACTGTAAATTAAATGGAGGCTTTATTACAGCGCACACACTACTGGTAAGTGCTTCCTAAATTCCGGACCGAGCTACCTACTGGGCATTTCCCGTTGTCAGGACGGCCATTGTAAGCAAATTTATTTGAGGTGCGAAGGGACCAAAAAACGAAGTAAGAGGCAGTAACCAAACCGGCCGTGGACAGCAAGACCTGTTTTGCGACGCAACGTGTTTGAAGGTCCACAACTCGTCACAGGGCAAGACGTTAGGCCCCTAGAGCGTGTGCACTGCAGAGAATAAAAATCGACAAGTTCGCCAGCAGGCTCGTGGGCACTGTAGCGCAGTTGTACACGATGGCACATTCAGAGCAATGCTACCAGCTATGCGCATAAAATCAGTTGACTGCATAATGTGACAGATATAAGTTACTTTGGAAGCACCTTTTCTAAAATTAGGTCTACGGCGGGGAAGTTATTAAGACCATACTCTTGTCACGGATAAATGAAGCTGTTCGCCACGCTGGAAAGATACAGGTTTTTGCTACGTCAAAAGATTATACGAAACTGGTATCGCGAGGTCTGTGAAAGGCAAGTATTCTGTTAGAATCCCGGTGTGGCAAACGGTTTTAACTTGCCAAAGGTGAACAACACCAAGATTTCGATTAGTAATAGCACCCAGACAGTTTATTTGCAACGTATTATAGAGTTTTTCACTTATTAAGATGCTGCGGTAACTATGGTATGCTAACAATGCAACCGCTGCAACCTTTTTACAATAGCTGGCGAGAAATGTGATGTACACTGAGGTGCCAACAGTCACTAGATAGGGATACACACATGCACAGGTATCGGTAGTACAGAGTAAACAAGGTATTAGACGGCAGTGAACTGGCGGAGCTGTCATTTGTACTCACGTGATCCATGTGAAAAGTTTCCAAAGTGATTATGGCCGCACAACGAGAGGTAATAGATTTGAACGCGGAATGGAATATGGAGCTAGACGTATGGGACAAAATGGTTCAAATGGCTCTGAGCACTATGGGACTTAACTTCTGAGGTCATCAGTCCCCTAGAACTTAGAACTACTTAATCCTAACTAACCTAAGGACAACACGCACATCCATGCCCGAGGCAGGATTCGAACCTGCGACCGTAGCGGTCGCGCGGTTCCAGACTGTAGCGCCTAGAACCGCTCGGCCACCCCAGCCCGGCCATGTGGGACATTCCATTTCGGAAATCGTTAGGGAATTCTATATTCCGAGGTGCACCGTGTCAGCAGTGTGCCGAGAGTACGACATTTCAGGCATTACCTCTCACCACGGACAACGCAGTGGTCGAAGACCTTCACTAAACGACTGAGAAATAGTTCAAATGGCTATATGGGACAACATCTGAGGTCATCAGTCCCCTACACTTAGAACTACTTAAACCTAACTAAGGACATCACACATATTAATGCCCGAGGCAGGATCCGAGCCTGTGACCGTCGCAGCAGCGAAGCTCCAGACTGAAGCGCCTAGTACCACTCGGTCACAATAAACGACCGAGAACAGCGGGCTTTGCTTAGAGTTGTCAGTGCTAACAGACAGACAAAACTGTGTGGAATAACTGCAGAAATCAATGTGGGACGTACGACAAACGTGTCTGTTGGAATAGAGAGGCGAAATTTGGCGTTAATGGGCTATGGCAGAAGACGAATGACGCGAGTGTCTTTGCTAACAGCACGACGTCGCCTCAGCGCCACTCCCGGCCTCGTGACCATATCTGTTGCACCCTGGACGACTGGAAAACTGTGGCCTGGTCAGATGAGTCCCGATTTCAGTTGGTAAGAACTGATGGTAGGGTTCGCAGACCCGACGATGCCATTTAGCCAAGGTGTCAACAGGGCACCGCGCAGGCTGGTCGTGGCCCCATAATAGTGTGAGCTGTGTTTACATGGGTCACTGAGTGCAGATGGATATGTTCAGCTACCTGGAGACCATTTGCAGCGATTCATGGACTGCACGTTCCCAAACGAAGGTGGAATTTAATGGATGACAATGGTCGTGTCATCAGGCAAAATTGTTCGCGATTGGTTTGAAGAAGATTCTGGACACAACGAGCGAAAGATTGGGCCACACAGATCGCCCGATATAAATCCCATCGAACATTTATGGGACATAATCGAGATGTTAGTTCGCATCCCAACCATAGGTGGAAGCACAAACGGCCAAAGACACTGCTAGCTAGAGCATAGCCACCTATGGCAAGATAACACACACCAAGAAGCGACGTACGTCGGCAAGCTGCCGCATACCAGCAACGTTGACTGGCAATACCAGCTGCTACCAAAGCCGACGAACAGGCTACAGCAGAGAAACCGACGAGCTCGCCCACTGACGCACCAACAAATCACCAGCATCACCGTACACTTTGCATCTGACATATGAACTATCGGACACAAAACGATGATGAACCTAACTGTTACAGGTCACCACCGGCACCCAGCGGCAGCCGCCGAATAACAGCACCGCACAACGTCAAAGGTATCGACATGCATGATACCCGCGTAACAAAGCCTACCCTTGCATGACCTGTAGTAGGCAGCAAGACATCCGCTACTGCTCTTACCACCCGTGCTAACTATCGCAGAGGTTTTTTTCCCTTGGCTCTTGCCTTGGCACTTTTTTTTCCTCTGCCCTCCAAACCGCTACCCTTCGTTCGACTTTCGACCCAATCTATTTCCGATTGACCGTGTATTAATGGTTAACCTTAACAAGACGTACGCAAACATCGCAGTACCCACATCCTGCGACACCGCACTTTAGTGAAAACTAACCCTTATGCAGAGATGGCAGTAGACCTTTCGAGTTGGCCATCATGCCGGTGTGGGCGTGGAGTGGCTCCACCTCTTTGTAAAAAAAATGTTAGTTCGTGCACAAAATCCCACACGGGCAACACTTCCACAATTATGGACGGCTACAGAGGCAGCATGGCTCAATGTTTCGGGCAGGGGACTCCCAACGCCTTACTGTGTCCATACCGCGTCGAGTTGCTGCACTATTAGTAGGTGTCCCATGACTTTCGTCACCTCAGTAAATGGGATAAGTCAAAATCTTCCAGCACAGCTCAGTATCTTGTCAATTAAATACCGCAAAGTGTGGTGTATTACCCGCTATGGCGCCTTTAATTGACAGCAGAATTTTCTAAGACACTGTAGTATCCTTCATTCTGAGAGAAATTTATTTTTTGCTCTTCTACCGCTGCCAGGCATCGACGAGAGGGGAAAATACGTAATACAATATTTCCTACACAGGAACAGACGGTGGCGGAATGAGGCGAGGAATGCTGAGCCGTCTTTCCTACATGAGCGACTCACCGCCACAACAGCAAGCAGTTGGTTACATTCTGTGGAATATCTCAGGGGGTGAGGGTCCCCATGGCTTAGCTTACGCGGACCCAGATTGCTTCCCGTAGGTGAACAGCGTAATAATTCCTAGCGGTCGTGGTGAGTTGGAAATGTGTGGGGCGCAGTGCCGTGGCGAAAGCAATAGTTTGGCAGCCGTCCTGGCGTCGAGCACAGTTTACGTTACGTAAGCTCCGGCCGGTTCACCTTCGGCGAGTAATTGTTCGGTACCAGCACTGATCGCGCGCATTCGCGGAGAGCCGCCTGCGTTAATCTTTCAGTCGTGTGTAGGAATGCCAGCCGGATGCTGTAGTTGGCTTTCCAGATTTCGAGCGCGGCTGTGTGTTTCCCTTTGTCCTCTTACGTGGAGGTTGCGTTGTGTCAGGACTCAACGACACACAATCTCTATCGTCTCTTCCGCGGCACAGTCCCGTTTTGTAACGGCGTCGTGAAAGTGCACAGAAATTTCTCAGCAACAGAAATAACGAAACTGTGAATGTGCGAAATGGACTCTTGAAAAAGCTTATACAGTTGCCTGAGGTTATGCGGCGATAAAGTAACCAGTAGTGATACAGTAACATTACACACGATGTTTCCACATAGTTTGGACATCCGTAACGTTTTATAAATCGAGCATGGACCCTCAAATACCACATAAACTGGTTGGAGATATAGAAACAATGTTCACAATACACGATAGTACGAAACTGGCAACGGAACTAAGCGAGCGTATTTCCTTTAAAACGTAGCGACGTACTTTTAAAATGGCATTCAACGGCGCTTGGAAACAGGAGCAATAAATATGGAAAAAAACTGGCAAAAATGTTAGCTACAAATGGCCTTGGGACGACAGAAGAATGTCAGACACCAAATTTGCTAACAGCTGAAAACCGTATGCTGAAATGAGGCACACACTCTAATCTCTGTCTTGAGAAGACTCAAGGATTACAGAAAACTTTATTGCACTTCACCTCTCTGTTCGCCTTAGAGCTCTTGCCCTAGCACATATAATATCCACGGTGAATATATCTCTATCTTTTATCGGGTGGTGAGCTGACGCACGTCTAATTTTTTTGCGCAAAGAGGATTTCAACATTTACAGTATAAGATTCAGACCCTGTCTGGCTCGTTGACCTTTGGTGCTAGAATACCTGGTATCTCACTGATAACCGTTCGGTATGTAATGTAAAATTTCCCTGACTAAATTTTCAGTTATTTTCTGTCACATTCGTATTTACATTTTTAGTTCCCTATCTACATGAGATGCCGATGAGAATCGAAACAGATTCTTAGATATTTGTCCTATTTACGAACGTCACGAGTTGTAAAATTTTGTATGTCTACCAGCGTCGTGTGTCGAACAAAACGAATTATTTATACTCTGATTTTTTTTCTGGTTCGTTATATCACGTGTTCCTCTTCGCCAGCCACAACTACCTGTATGCATTTGACATTAGTCCGAAGTTTACTCAGCAGATTCTGCTGACTAAACTCTAGCTTTCTCTTCCTCATGAAATAACATTTTAAGACACTGTTAATCGCAGTTACATATTTGTGATTTAACTGATTCTTCCAATACTGAACCACTACCTCAAGAAGCAGAAAAGTAGTGAACCGTTTATTTCTTATTTGTTAGATTCTAGACTTTGACGGAGGAGGTGTTACAAACTGATATTTCTCTTTTTTCTGTCGATGTCAGCATGAGCAATGGCTTCGGATTTCAGATTACCTTTCCTTATGAAACATCGTGGCAGATTAAAACTGTGTGCCGGACCGAGACTGGAACTCGGAACCTTCCTTTTCGCAGGAGAGCTTCTGTAAAGTTTGGAAGGTAGGAGACGAGGTACTGGCGGAAGTAGAGCTGTGAGGAGGGGGCGTGAGTCGTGCTTGGGTAGCTCAGATGGCAGAGCACTTGCCCGCGAAAGGTAAGGTCCCGAGTTCGAGTCTCGGTCCGGCACACAGCTTTAATCTCCCAGGAAGTTTCATATCAGCGCACACTCCGCTGCAGAGTGAAAATCTCATTCTGGCTACCTTTCCTTATATTCGGCTGCAGTGAATTAGGAAAATCAGAGGATATATTAGGAAAGATGAACCGATTCCTTCAACAGTCTCTCTGACAATTTGCAGTTTTACTTCTGCGGTGCCGAGCAGCGTAAATTAACCTTTGATTATTGTCTGGACGTCGATACGCATGTACGTTGGTTTCATCAGCATAGTTTCTGAGTGTGCCACCTCCTCCGTTGTCCAGACATATTTTTTAACGCGGTCGTGATTGCACACGGAAATTCTGCGACAAAGGAAATACCGAAATAGTAAACGTGCAGAATGGATTGTTCGGCTTCTCAGAATCGTATCTAGATGAGCCAGAGTTGTGACCTTAATGAGCCTGATCTCCAGTGACCTTCAACGTCAGCACTAGCTTCGAGTCTTACTCATTGGTCCAAGCTGTCTGAGTCAAATGATGACGTACAATTTGGCTGACATCCGTGTAACGCAACAGGTGGATAAAATATGCACGACCTGAGCTGCTACTCCGTGACGCAGACTTGCGGCTGGCCACGTCGCGTGCGTCACTGCCCGAGTAGCAGCAGACGTGCGAGGAGGAGGGAAGAGCAGGAACTGTGCGAGCTGCTTCCCGCTGCCGCTGGCGCGCGGACCAGACGCGCTGGCGGGGGAGTCGTGCTCTGCGGCTGCCGTGCCAAGAAGCGGCTTACGTAACGGCCAGTCGCAGACTCCATCCGCTGCAGTGCGCCGGCAGGCTGGCAAGAACGTCAAAACTGCAGTTTATGCAACGCCCTGCTGAACACGGTTCGTAAGAAAACCACCGGCAGGAAACAAGGAAGCAACGTCCCGAAGACAACGAGCTATCTGTTACTGCGAATAATTATCTCTGTATGCCTTAATTATTTTGTTTCACAAATTACATTACTTTCGATTACTGCCACGATCATATCCGAAGTTACAAGTTCTATGACAGTAGCCGAAACATGTCAAGAAGACGAGCACGTCACGGGGACAGAGCTCGGGTTCGGATGGGACAAAATCATCGTCGTCGACGTCATCGTCAATATCACTTTCAGTGGTTAAGGGTGACAATCGTTCCATCTTCGTGGCACCGAGTGAGCTGGCACGGTGGGTAGCACACTGGACTCGCATTCGAGAGGACGACGATTCAAACTCGCGTCCGGCCATCCTGATTTAGGTTGGTTGGTTGGTTTGGGGAAGGAGACCAGACAGCGAGGTCATCGGTCTCATCGGATTAGGGAAGGACGGGGAAGGAAGTCGGCCGTGCCCTTTGAAGGGAACCATCCCGGCATTTGCCTGGAGCGATTTAGGGAAATCACGGAAAACCTAAATCAGAATGGCCGGACGCGGGATTGAACAGTCGTCCTCCCGAATGCGAGTCCAGTGTCTAACCACTGCGCCACCTCGCTCGGTCCCTGATTTAGGTTTTCGCATCAGGCAAATGGCGGATGGTTCCTTTGAAAGGGCACGGCCGATATTCTTCCCCACCCTTCCGTAATCCGATGGGACCTATGACCTCGCTGGTCCTCTCCCCCAAATCAGCCAACCAACCATCTTCGTGGGTCAGTTTCATTCATCGTCTCTCTCTTGGCCCCAAGACTTCCTTTTCCACCTGGTACGTACTTCATGGCTTACAGAGGTAAAGGTGGTTCTGTGATTCTTTCCACAGGGACATCATCATCTCTGGTAAAGTTTACAACAGCGAATGTGGGAAGGACAGGTTCAGCGCTCTCGCAGGCCATTGTGGCCGAGCGGTTCTAGGCGCTACAGTCTGGAACCGCGCGACCGCTACGGTCGCAGGTTCGAATCCTACCTCGGGCATGGATGTATGAGATGTCCTTAGGTTAGTTAGGCTTAAGTAGTTCTAAGCTCTAGGGGACTGATGACCTCAGAAGTTAAGTCCCATGGTGCCCAGAGCCATTTGAACCATTTTTTTTTTTCAGCGCTCTCGAGGAAAATACACGATGAAGACACACGAGACTGTAGATATTTCGACGTCGTTGATTTCCCGGGAGCAATATACCTGTTATAATCACCAAATTTCCCCCATGATGATGAACCAAAGTCTCCGAAACGCGCCGTAAACAAAAAAACCTTAGTTCAGTCACTGATGCAGCTGCGTTTTCTTACATATACGTTAAACAGAAACAGAAACAGCCTACCAAACAGTTGTACGTGCGAATCGAACAAATGTGTGGTTCCCGCTGGGTGTAAACATTTCGACTTCACGCCATTTCGGAGGCTTCCGTGTCAACTTCGCTACTTGTTCATTAAAGCAGCTTCTCACCAGGCTGAGTGGCCTCCGTTCCAAAGATTTTCACCACTGGAAAATCTAAGGTGGTGGCCATCGAACACGAGGCTTCCGCGTCAATGGCCTGGAATGCTAAAGCCTCAGCCACGGAGGTGGCCTCACCGCGGAGTGTAAAAGACGAGACCAGGGGTGCCCAACCTTTTGGTGGGGGCCACACTGGAAGAAGACGAGGATTTTTGGGGCACACACAATGTGGTCGATACTACTAACAATAACTGCTGAGCGAAAAAAAATATTCAATTTATCATATCTTTACATAAATGGAATTTTGTGAATTTTTTTGCCGGTCGTGTGATAGATGCTTACTTCTTGGGCCGCACCGATACTTGCTTTGGGCCGCATGCGACCCGCGGGCCGTGAGTACCTTTGGACTAGACGAAGAGCGCAAGTGCACCTTAGGACCACCAACTCCGAAGCTTCCTCAGCCGGGCATGTTTCACCTTCGCCGTTCTTCAGGAGGAATGGTATAAAAACTACTGCCCGTCGAGCAGCGGTTTTCAAACAGGCGAGTTACATCAATCCGCTAAGCCGAACGCGGAGAGAAGAGCGTGACGCAGAGCGGCAGAAGTTTCCCTGTTGCTCTCCTGGACGCGGACGAGCAGCCGGATTGCGCTGGGGAACGAGTCGGGGGGAAAACTCTGGTGAGTCACAAGTCGGCGGCGCCTTACATAATACGCTAGCAAAGATAGAAACGGTCTATCTTCGGCGCGCTTCATTAAATACGCCACCGACTATCGCGCTCTCGGCGCCCCTGCTACGGAAACAGCTCTGATTCACGACCGCGAATAGCACTAACCAGGCGGATGTACGCCATGTAGGTGCGCTGGCGACACCTCTCCTAGCCGGTAGGCCATCCTCAAATCTGCCGGGTTAAAATAGTGCACATAGTAAAGGAGATCGAAGGAGGTGTAAAACGGGGATGCCGTCCTTCACCTCTACTGTTCAATCTATTCATCGAAGAAGCAAAGACGGAAATAAAAGACAGGTTCAGGAGTGGGCTGAAAGGATATCAAAGGTAAGATTAGTTGACGATATTGGTGTCATCAGCGCAAGTTAAGAACAATATTACACGACCTGATGAATGGGATGAACAGCCTAATGACTGCAGAATACGGTTTAAGAGTAAACGGAAGAAAGACGAAAGTAACGAGGAGTAGCAGAAATGGGGACAGCGATAAACTCAACATCAGAATTGGTGACCACGAAGCAGACGAAGTGAAGTAATTCTGATACCTTGAAAACAAGATAAAGCAAGACGGGCGAAGGAAGGAGAGCATAAAAACTAGACTAGCACAGACAAATGGAGCATTTATGGTCAAATTAGCCTGCTAGTATCATAAATAGACCTTAATTAGAGAAAGAAATTTATGAGAATGTGTCGGAGATTGATGGACTGTGAGAAAGCCGAAAAATAAGAAAATAAAAGCGCTTGAGGTGTGGGTGTTATAGAAGGTTGTTGATCATTAAGTAGCCTGGTGAGACTAAGTACGCGGACGTTCCCCGCAGAGTCAGCGGAAAAAAATGTGAAAAATACTGACAAGAAGAAGAGACCGGATGAAAGGACATGCGTTCAGAAGGAATAACTTCGTTGGTACTACAGGGAGATGTAGAGGGCAAAAACTCTAAGGCAAAGATAGAAACTGGAATACAGCCAACAAATAATTGAGGACGCAAAGTGCAAGTGCTACTCTGAGGTGAAGAGCCGACAGTGGAACAAGAGAGGTATTTGTGGTGGGCTCTATCAAACCAGTCAGAAGACGGACGTGTAAAAAAAGAAAAGAGGAAAATAATTTGAGATAGGGAACTTCTTTTTAAATAAACTTAAAGCTGTCATCAGCTATCACATAAAAATCACATAAAAATCAGAGCAGTCTGGTGTACCTATCTTGCCGTCGTCCTGAAATTCCTATAGCTAAAAATAGCAAAGTTTATTCCATTACGTGATAGAGGAACGAGCAGTTTTGAAATCAGCACAAGTGTTTCTTGTGAAATGCCGATTGTGTTTGCAGTTTCTCTCTGAGTGATACGAAGATCGTCTTGAATAAATCTGTCAACATTTTGCTTGTTAAACTCTTACGTTGCTGTCACAGGACGTCCAACTGTTTGTTTGTCAGGCAGGTCAGTTGTTCCCGCCTCAACATCTTTAAACTTACTCGCCCAACGACGCACAGTACTCACATCAACACAATCATCATACATTGCTTTCATTCTCTGATGAATCTCCTTTGGAGTGACACCTTCTGCTGTCAAGAATTCAATGACTGCACGTTGCTGAAATCGCACTGACCGACCGCCTGCGCAGGGTTCCATACTTTATACTCTAACAACACAAACGTTCAATGCTAAGGCTTTCCGCCAACTAGAGCTGTAGAGAAGAGGCTACGGAACAAGCCAGTGCTGCCAACTGTTGAAGGGCTACGAAGGTGAAGGCATTACTTGTCAGTCAGTCCTCGTAAAACATTTTTATTTAATCATGTGCTATCCTGCTGAGAGTTGTAATTCGGTGACAGAGTTGAACTCTGGGCTCAGAATCATTTGGTCCCAAGTGTTGCTGCACCAGTATACCTCACATGTTTTCTTCGAAGCGTGCATTTCGCGTGCAAATTGTCGGGTGCTTACTGATGAATCTTGCCCATACTAGCCAACGCCATACCCTCAAATTAATCTGTGCGCAGAATGCTTTCTCATACGTTTCTATCAACGGTGACAAATTTAATCCCATTAGGATTATACCTGATGAGAAACTTGTCTCTCTGCATTCGTTTAGCTTTGTAAGAACTTCATGCTGATGCATATACATTCAATGCGTGTCTGCAAGTTCCTGTAAGCAGTAACGCCCCATCTCTGATAATTAGTCATAGACTGCAAACAGTTCATCGTGAACACATCACAAACGGTTGTTTATTGGTCCTCGGGCGCTACGTCGCTATGGTAAGCAGTTGTTTGTTGCTACACATAAGCAATTTACAAGTATGCGCGTTTAATAGATTGCTGATTTACATCTCGTACTGCCTGAAACGTTCATGTCTGACCATTACTTACGTTTCGCAAAATAGTATTTACTATCTGTTTAGGTTAGGCTCTGAAGTTTCGGGACACCCTGCGTGCTTTGTGCGTCTGCAGTTCAGGTTTGATCTCGTTTTGAACAGTTGCCCCATCAAAGCGCTGAGGCATCCCGCAGCCGGGACACTGAACGTTAGATTCTCCGCGGACTGACGGATCCGTACCATTTCATGCCGCCTCCCGTTTCACTCGTCCCTTGCTTTGCCTCGTTGCCGCACCTCGACGGTTAGCGAATCGCGTTACCGACTGTAGCAGTTTCGCTGCCTTCTCTTCTGTAGCACGCTTTCTGGAATCCTCCTAACAGGAACAGTATTGATTCATCGCGTCTCAGGCGCCAGTGTGGACGACTACTGTCCTAGTTAGAGTAGTTGGCACATGGCAGCTGCGGGCTGCACTGACACCGCAAGCAATACACAAATGGTAGCTGTACCGCTCTTGTGTCCCACCGTGTTACCATTTCTGTTATGAGAAGCAATGTGACAGCCCTTATATTAAGAAAGTAAGTTTTCCATTCGCGAGTATTTCGCCTGTTTCAACAAGAAAGTAACTCCAGCCCTGATTAAATTTATGAACAGATTTTTATATGTATAGGTCATTGTGATCTTTTAGGATGGTGCATTAGATCGTAGCATTTTTGTTTTACATGTTGGTATTCTGTTTGCTATGGGTTTATTTGTCGATTGTCATTTTTTATTTGTGGATCATTGTTGCTATTTGAGTTCACATATTGTCATTTTGGGATAATGAGTGGAGTTGCGGACGTTAGAAAACGGAGTGCCAAGAGCAGAAATCAGAACACTGCCGACATATTCTTCTGTTTGAGTTCAACAGGGAGAGGGGTGGGGGTGGGGAGGGGGGGTGGGGACAGCAGCTGCAGAGGCAGGCAGAAACATTTGGGCCGTGTAGGGGGATAATGCCATCGGACAAAGCACGGTAAGAAACTGGTTTTCTCGTTTTAAGGGGGTTCGTTTTGACGTTAGTGACTTTCCACGTTCAGAAGGACCTTCGGGGTTCGATGAAGATCTTTAAATGCATTAATCCACAATGATCCACGTCAATTTACTCGAGAACTGGCAAATGTGATGAACTGTGATCATTCCACCATCGTGCGACATTTGCATTCAATGGAGGAGGTTCAAAAATTCGGTGTATGAGTACCGCATGCTCAAAGTCGAAATAACAAAAATCAGCTGGTGGCCTTACGCGCATCTCTGCTTGCTCGTCACACCGACCACTCCTTTCCTGTATCGTCATTGGTGATGAGAGATGGTGTGTCTAAGGTAACTGCCGGCCGGAGTGGCCGTGCTGTTCTAGGCGCTTCAGTCTGGAACCGCACGACCGCTACGGTCGCAGGTTCGAATCCTGCCTCGGGCATGGATGTGTGTGATGTCCTTAGGTTAGTTAGGTTTGAGTAGTTCTAATTTCTAGGGGACTGATGACCTCCGATGTTAAGTCCCATAGTGCTCAGAGCCATTTGATTTGAAAGTTTAAGTATATGTAACCTTATCCTACAATATCCTACAAAAATCCTTAAACAGTAAGTAATTGCAGTACAGGAAAAAGAGCTCAGAAAACAGCTTGGATGGTACTAGATGGAGCTGTTGGTGTCCAGTTTGCAGGGCACAACAGAGATTTGAAGATATAGAAGAAGTAATTGTATTGGGTGCGAGTGCTACTCAGAAATGAATAGTTTGGTAGGGATAGGAAAGCGTGGCACGCTGCATCAGGTAAGTCGGAAGACTGGCGCCCCAAAAAAAGAATTAAAAATAATCGCGACCGCTGCTGCTTGAAGTAACGTAGTGTTGGGCAGCTGTCAGCTGTGCGGCGATTAACGGAGAGGCAGACTGCGTGACGAGCAGCTGGGAGTAGCGAGGGTCGCGGGATTAGCCGCTAATGCGATGATTGCGGCGAGCCTCGTTAAGGGCAGGCCTGCACTGCTGTCGCTCTGTGTAGCGGCCACAGCTGGGCTGTGGGCCTGCCCTGTAAGGACTGCGGGGGCCACGTGAGCCGTCACACGCGCCGTGCCGTCGCACCCTACCTTAGCAGCGATTACTGCCAGCGACACGCAGCCGGCGTATTGAGGGGGTGATGTGTTTATGCCTTTCTGAATCCCCACAAGCTATACAGCACAATACCTGAGCGTTCATATAATTCTACATCTACAAGGATACTCTGCAAATCACATTTAAGTGCCTGGCAGAGGGTATTTTACATTGCAAATTTATACCCGCGTAAAGCGTTTGGGTGTGAAGCTCGGTGTCTTCAAAAAAACACCCACGAGTTTTCATATTCTCTCGCTTGCTTCGCCCAAACCTACTTAAAAAAGATGTCGCTAAAATCTGGCGACATTGGCGGTGGACTGACTACAACTGCTGCTGAAATTCTACTGAAAGCACAAGATATTGTGTGTTTAGTCTGCTTCTCAAGATACTCTGAAAGAAAGAAATGTCGCTCCTACCAACTTTAACCCAAGCAGATAATTCTTCGGGACCAAATCACAAGACAGGTACACACTAGAACCTCGCTAATCCGACCTCGGATGGTCCGACTTCGCGCTTAGTCCAACCATCCCATTTTCGGTATTTTGTTAACGTACACTGCTGCTACAGTCAGGTCTGGAGTTGTCGATGACTCGCGATGTGGATCAGTAGGCAGCTGACCTTTACTGGGTGTTTGTTCGACTAGCTTTGGTATGAAAGAACTTGTTTCAAAATGATTCAAATGGCTCTGAGCACTATGGCACAACATCTGAGGTCACCAGTCCCCTAGAACTTAGAACTACTTAAACCTAACTAACCCAAGGACAACACACGCATCCATGCCCGAGGCAGGATTCGAACCTGCGACCGTAGCGGTAGCGCGGTTCCAAACTGAAGCGCATAGAACCGCTCGGCCAAACCGGCCGGCTAAACTTGTTTCTCACTCCATCAATAAGTGTTATTATGCACGCATTTGTTTTGCAAATTAGTGACAGTATTATCCTTACACATTAAAGTGTGTAAAACTAAAACAATACAAGTGACACAGTTTTTAAAACCGGACATTGATCCCAGTGACGTAAGTGAGTAGATCAGTACAGCTGACGTTGACTTCACAACGGGAAGCAGAATTAACAGACGACCAAATCATCGACGCTGTAACTCTAACAACCGATGAGAACGACAAAGATGATGACGACAACGAAGACAGTGAACCTACGTCTCGAGTATCACATAACGATACTAAAAATGCATTTGATATAGTCCTTCAATACATGTGTACCCCAGACAAACATTATGTTTTACACACTTTATGGCGGAAAACCGCGGCAAAATCAAGGTGGTCGTCTGCTAAGCAAAAGAATAATACAGACTTTTTTAGACCTGCTTAAGAACAGAACATTTTTTTTTCGGTGTGATTTCATGTGTTTTAAACATTTCGGTGCAAATCAGCTGTTTATCAATGCAGTACTGTAACAGGTATGTACAGACGCTAAACATTCACTCACAGTAACAATACCTTACCGTACGATACAGTCGTACTTTGCAGTACAGGCACTACTGTACATTCTTTAGTGTGTTAACGTTTTCTTTTCGTTTCAGTGATGTTTTAATATGGATCAATAATTCTGACAGTATTCCCAGTTTAAAATTAATGTTGTGCGCACTATATTGTGATGTTATGAGTCAATAAGTGCTCCTCTGGTAATCCGCTGTTTTCTGCATCATGCTCCCGGCACCGTGGTGGACGGTTTAGCGAGGTTCTACAATAATTGGACAATGCAGTACCGCCGTAAACCTGGTGTCGTTGCTTGGTGTAATTAGGACACACACACGGAGACAAAAGCAGCCGGCGTGGCCCAGCCGCCCGCCTTGCGTGGGCGGAGGCGGCGCAGCGGAGCTCGCGCGGCCCCACCTGGCGCCCAGCGTCCGGGATTACGTAAGCCGCCCCCACCATGGCGGGGCGGCGGAGGCGTCACGCCGCCATTTACTGTCAGCGCGGCCGGCGGCGCGCCTCTGCCTGCGCTACCGAGGCTCGCGCCTATCCCATTACACCCTCGTAAACCACTTTTCTCATTCGCGTCACCCCCGCTGGACGGCTACAACGTGCGTGCCACCGACGCAACACTTTCTTTGTCACGGCATTGTTGGGTCTACTCTGGGAACCACACACCTTTCCGTTCCTGAAATATAGATTTGGTGAGCTCTGAAACGTGACATTTAATCGTACTCACGTCGCATTATAGCTGTGCACAGTGGTATGCAGGGAGAATCACCCAGTACTTGCGTCCCTTGTGTTTCGGGAACTGCTCAATACTAGATTTTTGGTAAAGTGTAGCAGGGGGTACTGTCTGGAACCGCTCGACCGCTACGGTCGCAGGTTCGAATCCTGCCTCGGGCATGGATGTGTGTGATGTCCTTAGGTTAGTTAGGTTTAAGTAGTTCTAAGTTCTAGGGGACTGATGACCTTAGAAGTTAAGTCCCATAGTGCTCAGAGCCATTTTAACCAAGTAGCAGGGGGAGGGGGGGGGCGCAGTTTTGTTGCATGGGTAACCCTCTTAACGCTCGTATCGCTTGGGCCTTCACCTAGCCTTGAGTCCGCCCCCGGTAGCTGAGTGGTCAGCGCGACAGACTGTCAATCCAAAGGGCCCGGGTTATATTCCCGGCTGGGTCGGAGATTTTCTCCGCTCAAGGACTGGGTGTTGTGTTGTCCTAATCATCATCATTTCATCCCCATCGACGCGCAAGTCGCCGAAGTGGCGTCAAATCGAAAGACTTGCACCAGGCGAACGGTCTACCCGACGGGAGGCCCTCGTCACACGACATTTCATTTCATTACCTGGCCTTGAGTCTATGCCAAATGCTTTACAGTTATTCACATGGATAAAGATACAAATTCGCTTTACGAAACTGAATGGACATTGTAACTTTCTTTCCCTGCACATTTAAATGTCTTGCAGTTTCTGTCTTGCCCTCTAGTGATCCTGTTAGCGTTATTTAAAGTAGTTCATACTGTTTTCACCGCACCTGTTATAGTTAAGAGTGAAAATTCCTGACATATAAAATTTGTGTGCAGTACCACGGTGTCGAAGAAGGAACCTTGCCTTGCTCCGTGGTGGAATACTTACAATATCAAACTCCCTCGCAGATTAAAACTGTGTGCCGCACCTAGACTCGAACTATGGACCTTTGCCTTTCGCGGGCAAGTGCTCTACCAACTGAGCTACCCAAGCATGATTCACGCCCCGTCCTCACAGCTTTACTTCTGCCAGTACCTCGTCTCCTACCTTCAAACTTTACAGAAGCTCTCCTGCGAACCTTGTAGAACTAGCACTCCTGAAAGAAGGATGTAGCGGAGACATGCCTTAGCCACAGCCTGGGGGATGTTTCCAGAATGAGATATATCGATGAAGAATAATTTTATTCCAATATTACATTCATTTGATATCATAATATTTATGTCAAATATACTCCATTTTATACGACCAAAAAAGTAGCAAACATACGCGCATACAGTAACTTACTATTTATTTGTACAGCACAAGCCCTAGATGAAATGTAAACCCCGTTGTCAACTCATCTCACGAATAAAGTAGAATAGGTTACGATATAAAACTGCGTTACAAAGATGTACATGGACAGCCACTTAATCGTGTTTAGGACGAAGTCCAGTTGAAACGATGCATTAAAGGATTTGATCCTGAGCACACCACGCTTTCATACTAACTTTTTCACCAGTCTCCTTTAACTGTGACGTCACCACCCGTGCCGGCTGTGTGGCCGAGCGGTTCTAGGCGCTACGGTCGCAGGTTCGAATCCTGCCTCGGGCATGGACGTGTGTGCTGTATTTAGGCTACTTTTAAGTAGTTCTAAGTTCTAGGGGACTGATGGCCACAGCAGTTAAGTCCCATAGTGCTCAGAGCCATTTGAACCACCACCCGTCTTTCCATATTTCACAGAAGTCTTTTCATAGGTGTACAGGATTAACATTAGTAAAATAGACAAATTGCAGTGACGAATTCCTGATGCAAAATGGAGTAAGAACGTCCTTCGGATACGTGTCCGGAAATGTATCATTGCCACGGTAGATGGCTCTGACGAATGACACTTCCTCTGCCCACGTGGAGCGTGTTCCTTCTCTTCCTTGCGTGTTGCAGTCTGTATGATTGACGCAGGGTCCTATATTCGCGTCGGTAACAAGCCGAGATGGTGTCTGTGTGCAGCCAAGCAGATGGGGAGGGTCGAGAGGCAGCACGACTACACCAAACAAGTATCCTCACAGACACCGACCACATCACACAGCATTTCAACCCCTTTTAGGGGGTTTGTGTGGCCATGGACCCTTTTGGACAGAACAACGTGCAGGGAGGCGACGGACTGTGCTTACACCAGATTTGGAAGATCCGGTTCTATAGGATGTTGAGACGAGCGGTAGTACAAGCTCCACGCAAGTAGCCCGCCAGCAAGCAACGATTATGTGTACCCTGCACAACAACTGCTACTATCGCCATCACCTCCCGTGGAGGCCACTTTCAACATCTGTTGTATATGCGAAGCAGCTCTGTACTGTGTTCCGGGACGAACTGTCGTCGGTGCACTTACACCGGCTACAAGCGTAAGGAAATAATCATATGTGGTTGCAGATACCTTTTCAAGTCTTAGACATCTATGCTCACTAGGTAGATATGCTAAGGCACAGTGGTTTTGCAGAAGTGCGCGGTCTACCCTAGCACGCCTCCCTTCTCAATCCAAATTCTCATTCACGGCCAGTTGGTATTCCCCTTAAACTCAAACAGCAATGCAGAGACCCGGATTCGGATCCCAGCACTGGTACAAAATCATTCGTCCCTTCAGTCTGCACATGTGTATATTAGGTACTGGAGACTTGAAAAGGTCTCTGGAACCATGTAGTCTCATTTGATTAAAGCACCTATGTCTGGGTTTCAAGAAGGATCTCCCGTTTAATTCGATGCTGCGGTGTTGTTCCAATATAGCTGGAGGGCCTCTGCAAGGCTGTTTTGTTTTATGGGGAATACCAAGTGGGCTGACGCGTGAAGGGGAAATTGGATGGATGTGGGAAACGTACTTGGGTAGTACGTGCAGTTGCGTAAAGTCACTGTGCCCCGGTGGCGTAGTGGTTAACGCATCTGTCTAGTGACCACGAGACCTGTGTTCGAATCCCGTCCTTGGTACAAATTTTCATTCCTCGCTTCACTCTGCATACATACATCTGAAGAAAATACTTCATAACTCCTTGATATTTGATCTGGCAAGTTCGTTTTTCAGAAATTTTTTCTTGCTCTTGCAAATCTGCGTTTTATATACTTCCTACTTTAGCCATTATTTTGCTGCCCAAATAGCAAAAATCATCTATTAAACTGTTGCTGTTCATCTTATTTCTTTTCAGGAAACTGTCCATTCCGATCAGCCGACCGGAGTGGCCGAGCGGCTCTAAGCGCTACAGTCTGGAACCGCGCGACCGCTACGGTCGAAGGTTCGAATCCTGCCTCGGGCATGGATGTGTGTGATGTCCTTAGGTCAGTTAGGTTTAAGTAGTTCTAAGTTCTAGCGGACTGATGACCTCAGAAGTTAAGTCCCATAGTGCTCAGAGCCATTCCATTCCGATCAACTGATCTCCCAAGTCCTTTGAAAATACGCTCTCACTTCTAAACCACGCAAACTCTCGAGCTTTCGTCGGATACCTCCGCCATTATCAGGAATTTTTAACGATTGTCAGGTAACATACACAGGTCGGACAGGCTGGATTAGACGGAGAACAATGGTGGCATTGGGCAGCGCACCTCCCTGTAATCGGAGTAGATATATTTACCGATGGAGGGGACAATCGGCGCTTTACATAACGCGGCGTTGCCGGTGTTCTGATAGGGAAGAGACGAGACGTGCTCCTTTATGTAACGCTGCGCAGCGCCGCGCGACCAGGGCGGCTAAAACCGTCCGGCCGGCCACCCGCGCACCAGCCTTCCCTTCCGCCTTCTGGCTGCTGGCTGCGCCGCTCACCTCACTGAAACACGCTGGTCCGCTCGGACTCTTGTCGAGAGGTGGCTGGTTCGAATCTGGGTGCCGAGAAAGATTGCTTTACCAGAATTCGCACCACATCAAACAGGGACGGCAAAAGGCTCGTGATCACCGGGCAGTATGACAGTGCCCTCTACTTCCTCACAGAGCGAGGTGTTGCCAGTGTAAGACACAGAACTCGCATCCGAAAGGATGTGATATATCTAAATCGCTTGAGGCAACATACCTGCATGGTTCCTTTGAAAAGACAAGGCCGTTTTCTTTCCCTATCGCTATATCTTTAACCGAATTCGTCTTCCGTCTCTAATGGCTAATGATGTGTGTGAGAAAAGTAATGAGACAGACAATACTAAGCGATCTAGAAACGCTGTGTTGTTCTACTTATGTAGACCGGTGTGTTCCTGCCTTCCAGATGCTCATTCCCATTTTCAGCACCGTAAAGCCATCATGTGATTTCTGAGAGCGCCATCTATGAATCTGTGTTTTTGTTGTGTGGTACGAAAATGGAACAGTGGAATTTAGAGTAACGTTATGCAAAAAAATGGATCAAATGGCTCTGAGCACTATGGGACTTAACTGCTGAGGTCATCAGTCCCCTAGAACTTCGAACTACTTAAACCTAACTAACCTAAGGACATCACACACATCCATGCCCGAGGCAGGATTCGAACCTACGACCGTAGCGGTCGCGCGGTTCCAGACTGTATCGCCTAGAACCGCTCGGCCACTCCGTCCGGCAACGTTATGCAATCAAGTTTTATGTTAAACATGGGGAATCCGCGTCAGTCATCTTTGAAAAGTTAAAACAGGCCTATGGAGAACATTCCTTGCCAAGAGCGCAAATTTTTCGCTGGCACAAATCGTTTTTGGAAGGCTGAGAATACGTTGAAGACAATCCTACCCCAGGGATACTTTCAACATAAAAAACTGAAGAAAACATGTGCATGTTCTTGTGGGATCACAGTAAGGATGATGGGTGTGGCCTGCTAATCTTTTTCACTGCACATCAAATTTTTACCAAAGATTTACACATGCGTAAGATTTGTGACAAAATGCTGCCTAAAAACCTCGCAACTGGGAAGGGCAACAATCGATGAGAGGACTGCCAATGGCCACGAATAATTCAGTCGTGTGATTACAGGTGATGAATCCTAGATTAGTTCGATTCTGAGTCAAAGCAGCAAAGTGAGACAACTCCTCGACTGAAGAAAACTGGAATGAACAAATGAAAGATCAAAACAATGGTGAAACTTCCTGGCAGATTAAAACTGTGTGCCGGACCGAGATTCGAACTCGGGACCTTTGCCTTTGGCGGGCAAGTGCTCTACCAACTGAGCTACCCAAGCATGACTCACGCCCCGTCCTCACAGCTTTACTTCAGCCAGTACCTTGTCTCCTACCTTCCAAACTTTACAGAACCTCTTCTGCGAACCTGGTTCGCAGAAGAGCTAAAGTAACGCTGTGATCTCATACGGTAGCTCAGCGTGTTCGGTCAGAGAGCCGGTTGGCCTCTGTAATAAATAAAAACTGAGTGGAAGGATCAACAAACTAACTTGAACAGATGTCATTGTGACGTCCGCAACGACCAAACAACGATCAACAAGGAGCAAAATGAAAAAAAAAAAAAGGCTGGTAGAGCACTTACCCGCGAAAGGCAATGGTTCCGAGTTTGAGTCTCGGTCCGGCACACAGTTTTAATCTGCCAGGAAGTTTCATATCAGCGCACACTCCGCTGCAGAGTGAAAAATCTCATTCTGGAAACAATGCTGATTTGCTTATTTTGACCGTAGGAGTAACGTGCACAAAGAATTTGTTCTCCCGTACAAACTATTAAGTGTTCCAAGTATGTTCTTGAAAGGCTCAGGGAAAGGGTGAATCTAATGAGTCCAGACAATGCAGACAAGTGGAAGCTGCCTCATGACAACACTGCATGTCACACAGTCACTTCCATAAGGAACTTTTTACTTCAGAAGGCGTAAGTGTTGTTCCACACCCGCCCTATTTACTTGATCTTAGTTCTTGTGACTTTATTCTTTTCCCGAAATTGAAAAACGTGTTAAGAGGATGTAATTTTGGGAATCTGGAGAACGTTCAAAATAATGTAGCCGACATCAGTTGAAGCCTTTCAGCGTTGGTACCAAGACTGGAAACAATGACTCTGCCGGTTCACACCTACCGAAGGGAACTAATTTGAAGGGAACCATACTGTTGTTTGGAAAAAAAATTGGTGGATAAAAAAATCAGTCTCATTACTTTTTTCACACGCCTTGTAATCTTTCTTCCTTTACAAAATTCTCAACAATATATTATTCAGCGATGACGTAAAACATCGGACTGGGCCGTTCCCCTGTAATCTCTCCAGAGGATTAGGCTATGGACTGACTGGCTGACACACTCCCCCTTCTTAATTACATTATTAAGCAAGATGAGCACAACTCTGTACTCTAGACGTGCGACGTACTGGTATGCAGTTAAACTACACGGATGACATGCACCGTTTTCAATTTGGCAGTTCGTCTCCCTCTATGGTAATCTGGACCACTATCGTCATTTACGTTGTGGTGTCTTGCCATGCTGCTGTACCATTCCCTGGCAGCAAGTCCTGTGTTGGTTACGAACCAATCTTATTTAAGCGCGACCACTACTTCAGTGGTCTATCTGCATTCAAGAATATCTAAGGTAATTCAGTTGGAATGTTTCCTCCGAATGAGGCTCCAAATCTTTCACTCTGCAAGTTGTCGTCCGCTGAAAACCGGACGAATGTTACGAGACCGCTGTTGTATTTCATTCAGGGAGACATCAAACTGTATGATATTGGTGACAGTAACAGCCAACAATACATATGCTTTAATGGCGACATTATAGCTTCGAAACCGAGCAAACACCGTGTTCACTTATGGGATAAAGAAAAGACAGACTATTCATCGCTATCAGTCATTTGAAATCCACTGCTGTGTAACGTTATGCATGGGAAGACTAATCTAGGATTAGTGTCTTCGGAACATTACTCTACCGTCCTGCGGCACCATCGAGGCTTTATGTGCTGATAGTAAAGAACTCTAATATTTATACGAAATCAGTACTCCTAACCATGCACCTACCATTCTACACTCACCATGTCTTCACTTAATGTGGAAAAGTATTCCACAAAGACATTTTAGCTCTTGTCTACATTATTTACTCAATAGCTGGCTTCTTATTGTCCCAGATACATGACTGAGCTACACATTAAAGAAGCTGTCACTAAATGAGAAACTTAACAATAGTAACTATATTACGTTAAAATTTTGGCATTTCATACGTTTTGCTGAACGCGTAATTTTAAGAACTTTCAGAGGAGGAGGAGATTAGTATTTAGCGTCCCGTCGACAACGAGGTCATTAGAGACGGAGCGCAAGCTCGGGTGAGGGAAGGAAATCGGCCGTGCCCTTTCAAAGGAACCATCCCGGTATTTGCCTGAAGCGTTTTAGGGCAATCACGGAAAACCTAAATCAGGATGGCCGGAGACGAAGAACTTTCAGAGATTTGCCGTGTTAGACTAATAAGTAGCTGACAGAAGAATCAATATAGTACTAAAACGCAAAAATTTTCTTCAGTGGCGATCACACTGTTTAATTTTTTCGCAGAATAACTTTCGCAAAGAGGGAGATTTAGGCCACTGTGACTAATTAAGACAGTTTTCAGAGGGAAGTGAAAATATTCCATGCGTTACGAGGTAACGAGTACGAGATTTCCTTTCACAGGAATCGTGGCAGAGCTTGGGCTTGGAGACAGCAAGTTACTGTGCCTGAAAAGGCTGCTTAAGTGAACAGAACCGAGAATATGGGAGATCCTGATTACCGTGAGAGTAACCTGTACCGCGCAATGTGGGCTGAATGCTGTGGTGGTGACTTGTTTTTGGAGTAAATATATATATTATTGTTGTATGTCAGCTGACGAAATAAAGTCCTATTTACGCTACAACGTACTTTGGTGAGCCCATTGGATGGCGAAATCAAATGATCCCTGCAGAGAAAGACAATAACAGATAGGTATTGTCACGGTAAAGAATGGATTAGATAAAAGAGGCACTTGGGTCCCTCCTTATCAGCACTCGTAAAGCGTTAACTGACGTTTACGTTCACGTCGCATCAGTCCATATTTCTGTCTCTCCTGCTGTAGACAGCTACTAGCAGAAATTCTAAAAAAAAAAAAAGTCCGTAAATCATTAACCTAAGCGACTGAGCACCGTTCTCCGGTGATATATATTTTGTCAAGTACTATGATTTCAGTTTCCGACAATGCCTTGCATATTGCAAAAGAAACACCTATTTACCAAATACAGCATTCTTAATACTAAGAGACCTTTACTGCCTTTTCCATGCCCGAGTTCATGAGTTCTAAATTACTTCCATCCGCAAAGACCGGTTATACTTCTTTTGTCTTTTTTGATTATTTACATCATTTAGTCCGATAGTTTGCATTCAACACCACTATTTGCTGCCTCGTCCATTTCTCAAAGTATTGCCTTTGTCCCTCTCTCATCTTACAACCTCGTACTTCCATTCAGTGTTAATAACGTAATTCCCGGCACTTCCTTGCCATAGTTTACTTATCAAAGTTTTGGTTCAAAATGGCTCTGAGCACTATGGGACTTAACATCCATGGTCATCAGTCCCCTAGAACTTAGAACCACTTAAACCTAACTAACCTAAGGCCATCACACAGCACCCAGCCACCACGAGGCAGAGAAAATCCCTGACCCCGCCGGGAATCGAACCCGGGAACCCGGGCGTGGGAAGCGAGAACGCTACCGCACGACCACGAGATGCGGACTCAAAGTTTTGGGTCTATCTTCTTTATTCTTCCTGTTCGCTTTCAAATAAACTACTGTTTAATCTGTTATGAGTTTTAACTTCTGTTTCAGAAATGTTGCAGTTTCTCCTTCCACAAATTTTCAGCTCCTCCATTGTAGTTTCTCTCCCGCCTGCAAAGAAACTCTTATCCGTCCATTGTCGAACAGGTGGTGTCGTCATAGCAAGAGGAAGCTGATTTCCTAATACAGTCACTGAATTTTAATAGTAAACAGTAATCTGTTATGAAATTTGATTTTTGCCTTTTCCTGCTGTCTCCTCCAGAGAAACGTATGGTTCCCATACAGGCACTTCAGTTAATGCCGGCCGTAGTATGTGTTAGTCGCAAATAAGTACTCACTCCTCCATTCATTTTTTCCCGATATTAACCTTTCGTCGATATTGAGGACAACAGAGATGGAGCTTCAGCTCTACTGGGAGTAAATGATGAACGGTGTTTGCCTTACATTGTTTACCAAAATGATGATGAAAGTGTAGCCTGGCAGGGGTTTGGGCATTGCTCATTTACATCTACGTGATTACTCTGCTGTTCACAATAAAGTGCCTGGCAGAGGGTACAATGAACCACATTCAAGCTGTCTCTCTACCGTTCCACTCTTGAATTGCACGCGGGAAAAATCAGCACTTAAATTTTTCTATGCGAGCCCTGATTTCTCTTATTTTATCATGACGATCATTTCTCCCTATGCAGGTGGGTTCTAACAGAATGTTTTCGCAATCGGAGGAGAAAACTGGTGATTGAAATTTCATGAGAAGATTCCGTCGCAACGAAAAACGCCTTTCTTTTAATGACTGCCACTCCAATTCACGTATCATGTCTGTGGCACGGTCTCCCCTGTTTCGCGATAATACAAAACGAGCTGCCCTTCTTTGTACTTTTCGATGTAATCCGTCAATCCCACCTGATGCGGATCCCACACCGCACAGCAACACTCCTGATTAGGGCGGACAAGCGTGGTGTAAGCAGTCTCTTTAGTAGACCTGTTACACCTTGTAAGTATTCTGCCAATGAATCGCAGTCTTTGGTTTGGTCTACCCACAATATTATCTGTGATCGTTCCAATTTAGGTTCTTTGTAATCTCTAAGTATTTAGTTGAATTTACAGCACTCAGATAGGTGTGACTTATCGCGTAATCGAAATTTAGCTGATTTCTTTTAGTACTCATGTGAATAACTTCACACTTTTCCTTATTCAGGGTCAATTGCCACTTTTCTAAATCATGTTGCAAGTCGTTTTGATCATCTGATGACTTGACAAGACGGTAAATGACAGCATCATCTGCAAACACTCTAAGACGGCTACTCAGACAGTTCAAGTGGTTCAAATGACTCTGAGCACTATGGGACGTAACATCTGAGGTCATCAGTCCCCTAGAACTTAGAACTACTTAAACCTAGCTAACCTAAGGACATCACACACGTCCATGCTCGAGGCAGGTCCGTAGCGGTCGGGCGGTTCCAGACTGTAGCGCCTAGAACTGCTCGGCCACTCAGATTGTCTCCTACGTCGCTAATATAGATCAGGAACAATAGATGGCCTATAACACTTCCTTGGGGAACGCCGGATATTACATGTGTTTTACTCGAGGACTTTCCGTCTAGTAATACGAACTGTGACCTTTCTGACAGGAAATGACGAATCCAGTCGCACAACTGAGGCGAAACTCCGTAGGCACGCAGTTTGGTTTGAAGACGCTTGTGAGGAACAATGTCGAAAGCCTTCTGGAAATCTAGAAATTTAGATAGCACTGCAACATCTTAGGCATCTTCGCTCGAGCAGAGTTAGAGTTACAAACAATACTCAACTCGTGAGATTATCTCGCCGCATATATTTGCTAGAGAAGCTGCGTCCTTCAGCTCGTGTTGCATAGTAATACTGGCTGAAGAGATCATTAGTCTCAATTGTCAGAGTGCTACAATCGCGCGGCTGGCAGTCCGAAACTTTGCCGCGAACTCAAAGAGTCTTCCAGGAAGAAATCGTCATGGGAGCAGGAGGAACTTCGCCTTCGCAACGCGATTGCCGTGACTGAAGAACTGCGCCGTGGTTGGCGTCCGCAGTAGCGGGCAATCACGGCACAGGTGGCCCGCTACGGTCTTTTGTCCGCACAGCCGCCACCGCCGCCGCCAGAGCAGCGCTCTGGGCGGACATCTTCCGGTGGCCAAAAGGCACACGTCAGCAGTCCACACTCAGCGACCAGCAGTCCTCTCGCTTTTTTTTTTTTGTTATTCTCTCGCCATGGACGAAATTTATCGGTCTGGCACAGAGATGGCGTTCATATCAATTATTCTTGTTACGCTGGTACGCGTTACGCAATAGAATAAATCAAATGTCGGCTTGCTTTGTGGAGTAGCCGCGCTGCGTGTGTGTTTCGTTCAAATCAGTACACTGGAACATTACGTCGTCATGAAGTTCTTCGTTTTCGACGGTTGGTCGTCAACGGAAATTCATCCCAGGTTGGTGAAGGTTGGTAAGGAGACATTTTTTATACTTTTAACAGTTAAGAAATAGGTAGGTGAACCTAAAGGTGGCCTAAGTCTTTTGGAAAAATGGACGTCACAAACCTACAGCCACAGAAGAAAATATCACGAAAGTGCACGATGTAATACTGGAGGTTCGGTGACTAAAAGTGTCTAAAATACCTCACTCCAGAAGAATATCAGCAGAAATGAACGGTTAATTCTAACAAAGACGTGTTAAAAATGGGTTCTGCATTTTTACAATAACGAAGGAAAGAAGGCTGGTGATTTGTTCATCTGCATTTCATTTCAAATGGTCATAATTACGTCTTTCACTCCAATATCTAGACACATTGCGTATTCCCGTGTTGGGAAACCTAAACCGGTACGGCCAGTAGGGTAATTGACATCCGATCGTTTCGAACACGGGTCCAGTGGATTAATCATTGCACCCCCTCATTCGACCAGAGAAAAGGAATGAAGTGCAAACAAAAGAAATGAAGTTGCAGCGATGAAGTAGTGGGTTAGGAGGCAATGATGATGAAAAGACCTGATAATATACACTACTGGCCATTAAAATTGCTACACCAAGAAGAAATGCAGATGATAAACGGGTATTCATTGGACAAATATATTATACTAGTACTGACATGTGATTACATTTTCACGCAGTTTGGGTGCATAGATCCTGAGAAATCATTACCCAGAACAACAGCCTCTGGCCGTAATAACGGCCTTGGTACGCCTGGGCATTGAGTCAAACAGAGCTTCGATGGCGTGTACAAGTACAGCTGCCCATGCAATTTCAATACGATACCACAGTTCATCAACAGTAGTGACTGGCGTATTGTGACGAGCCAGTTGTTCGGCCACCATTGACCAGACGTTTTCAATTGGTGCGAGATCTGGAGAATGTGCTGGCCAGGGCAGCAGTCGAACATTTTCTGTATCCAGAAAGGCCCGTACAGGACCTGCAACATGCACTCGTGCATTATCCTGTTGAAATGTAGGGTTTCATAGGGATCGAATGAAGGGTAGAGCCACGGGTCGTAACACATCTGAAATGTAACGTCAACCGTTCAAAGTGCCGTCGATGCGAACAAGAGGTGACCGAGACGTGTAACCAATGGCACCCCATACCACCACGCTGCGTGATACGCCAGTATGGCAATGACTAATACACGCTTCCAATGTGCGTTCACCGCGATGTCGCCAAACACGTACGCGACCATCATGATGCTATAAACAGAACCTGGATTCACCCGAAAAAAAATGACGTTTTGCCATTCGTGCACCCAGGTTCGTCGTTGAGTACACCATCGCAGGCGCTCCTGTCTGTGATGCAGCGTCAAGGGTAACAGCAGCCATGGTCTCCGAGCTGATAGTCCATACTGCTGCAAACGCCGTCGAACTGTTCCTGCAGATGGTTGTCGTCCTGCAAACGTCCCCATCTGTTGACTCAGGGATCGAGACGTGGCTGCACGATCCGTTACAGCCGTGCGGATAAGATGCTTGTCATCTCGACTGCTAGTGATACGAGGCCGTTGGGATCCAACCCACCTATTCCATATTCTGCTAACGGTCATTGGATCTCGAGCAACGCGAGCAGCAGTTCGCGGAACGATAGACCGCAATCGCGATAGGCTACAATCGGACCTTTATCAACGTCGGAAACGTGATGGTACGCATTTCTCCTCCTTACACGAGGCATCACAACAACGTTTCACCAGGCAACGCCGTCAACTGCTGTTTGTGTATGAGAAATCGGTTGGAAACTTTCCTCATGTCAGCACGTCGTAGGTGTCGCCACCGGCACCAACGCTGTGTGAATGCTCTGAAAAGCTAATCATTTGCATATCACAGCATCTTCCTCCTGTCGCTTAAATTTCGCGTCTGTAGCACGTCATCTTCGTGGTGTAGCAATTTTAATGGCCAGTAGTGTACTTGTTTTGCTGATGAGACGCAAGCACATTAACACTGTCTAATTCTTTGTCGAGGTTTCTAGCGCTTGCCGTACACGGATGAATATTTGCAGCGGAAGAAAGGCAAAGGTGGTGAGGGCTGGAGTGGGGGTAGGCCCCAAGGCACGGCTCAGCGGGCGTGCTTTTGCAGACTTTTTCAGCGCTAAAACGGTCGCGCGCGATACCCGGTACAGCGGCGCCGGAGCGTCACGTGGTCGCGCGCGGCGCCTTTACGCAAGGCTCACGTGCGTGGTCGGGTGCCGCGGAGCGCACGCAGCTGCAGCTGCCAGCCTCCCCCGCCGGCACGTGACCTCCACCCCCACCCCCGCCGCCGCCCCCGTAGCGCTTTCTTTCACAGCGTCACACAAAAGCGGTGAGCCGCCCAGCTGCCTCTGCTCGCCTTGTGTTTACGCGTGCCCACGCGTATCACTTGCGGCCAGACAGCACTACCAATTACACCACCACATTCTCAGCTTTCAAATCTCCACACGAGTTTGGAACAGGAGCATCAGCAGTTCTGTCTCGTGGCAGGTTCAAACACGCTACTTCGCCGCCTCTGCCTGTGCGCTGAATTTCAGACAACGTAACTGCAGACCTCTTCGAATAATTCTCAATTAAACGGTTATACCAAAACAGGTTTGGCTCTGCATACAAAAGAAAGACCTGAACAATATTTTTTTTATATCAACGTCCAGAGTCACAATACTTCATCTACATCTACATCCATACTCCGCAAGCCACCTGGCGGTGTGTGGCGGAGGGTACTTTGAGTACCTCTATCGGTTCTCCCTTCTACTCCAGTCTCGTATTGTTCTCGGAAAGAAAGATTGTCGGTATACCTCTGTGTGGGCTCTAATCTCTCTGATTTTATCCTCATGGTCTCTTCGCGAGATATACGTAGGAGGGAGCAATATACTGCTTGACTCTTCGGTGAAGGTATGTTCTCGAAACTTCAACAAAAGCCCGTACCGAGCTACTGAGCGTCTCTCCTGCAGAGTCTTCCACTGGAGTTTATCTATCACCTCCGTAACGCTTTCGCGATTACTAAATGATCCTGTAACGAAGCGCGCTGCTCTCCGTTGGATCTTCTCTATGTCTTCTATCAACCCTATCTGGTACGGATCCCACACTGCTGAGCAGTATTAAAGCAGTGGGCGAACAAGCGTACTGTAACCTATTTCCTTTGTTTTCGGATTGCATTTCCTTAGGATTCTTCCAACGAATCTCAGTCTGGCATCTGCTTTACCGACGACCAACTTTATATGATCATTCCATTTTAAATCACTCCTAATGCGTACTCGCAGATAATTTATGGAATTAACTGCTTCCAGTTGCTGACCTGCTATATTGTAGCTAAACGATAAGGGATCTTTCTTTCTATGTATTCGCAGCACATTACACTTGTCTACATTGAGATTCAATTGCCATTCCCTGCACCATACGTCAATTCGCTGCAGATCCTCCCGCATTTCAGTACAATTTTCCATTGTTACAACCTCTCGATACACCACAGCATCATACGCAAAAAGCCTCAGTGAACTTCTGATGTCATCCACAAAGTCATTTATGTATATTGTGAATAGCAACGGTCCTATGACACTCCCCTGCGGCACACCTGAAATCACTCTTACTTCGGAAGACTTCTCTCCATTGACAATGACATGCTACGTTCTGTCTTCACAAAAAGTCGTTAACTCTTTGATAACGGTGTAAAGATAATGGCAAGCCGTAGCAGCTTAAATGTACGTACGATGTCACTTACTGAAATCGGTATTAATAACCTTCCTATATATAGACCAATGGCACTTGCAACTGCCAGCGCATCGACAACGAAACCACTGCCCCAGAAATGCTAACATCTCGCTCAGAGCGCAAACAATAAAAGAGTAATTTGTGTTGTTCGTGAAGGGGACCGCCGGAAAAAGGAACGTGTTTCTGTTTGTCAGTGGAAACGAGGAAATTTGTTGAATTAGAAATCTCACTTATGAACAAGACAGCTGACCAGAATACGGTTAGGCGACTGGAAACCTATTTAGTATCTTCCCTCTATTTCTTGCACGAATGTACGAAACCGAGACCACATTCCCAGCAATTTTGATCTGCAAGCCTGTCAGATTAGCAGTTCAATGATTAGATGTTCGACACCAGGAATATTTTCTGCCTCATAATGAATTTTAAGTCTGAAAAAATTAATGTGGGCAAAAATACGAACCTTACCGTCGTACAGACAGACAGAGGAATGTACGTCTCTTCACAACTGCATTCCACAGCAAGGCGCAAGGGTATTTTTGATTATTTTAAGTTGTGTCCCCGTGTTTGCATGAAATATGATTCCAAAACTCACTTATATATTTGTGTTTTGCTAGAAGATAGCTCACTAGAAAAATAATACCTTAGCCACAGCATTCCAATTTACGAGATGCCACATGAAGAACAAAATCGGTGCAACTATTGTTTTCAACGGTGGGACAGGTAGATAATAGGAAGGAGGAGTGAATGAGGAAGGAGGAAGCGATCTAGCGTACTGCAAGCACATCAGAAGAACCAGCTTACGACCTGCTTCTTGTGAATTATAAGCACTGCTGCTCTCTCGCAGTGGTGAATGACATACACCGTTTGAGGTTTCATTTACATCATCCGGGTAGGACTCTACCATTTACCATCCTGCCATCATCCGAGAACTATGCACCTTAGAATACTACAGGAATTTACCCTGGGTTACAGGTTTCTCATCGCCATGTATCTTTTCAAACTAAGATTTAAGAGAAGAACGACTAATGCCACAGTAACTGTCATAACGGCATATGCACTGTTTCGCCTTAAGTAGAACCTACTTTTCTTTCAATGGAAGAAGACGACATCGTAATTTGTCTCAGTGTGCTGGAACGAACACCAACAGAGCTAATAGTTTATCTATTAAAATGGCACAATTTTCGTGTCTAATACAATTCAAAAATGGTTCAAATGGCTCTGAGCACTATGGGACTTAACTTCTGAGGTCATCAGTCCCCTAGAACTTAGAACTACTTAAACCTAACTAACCTAAGGACATCACACACATCCATGCCCGAGGCAGGATTCGAACCTGCGGTTCCAGACTGTAGCGCCTAGAACCGCTCGACCACTCCGGCCGGCAATACAATTCAAACACCAGTGGTAGTCATATGGAAACAACAGCGTTGATGACCTGGATATTTCGTCATTGCTCGTTCTGGAAGAACAACTTCTGTTTCGCGACGCAGGCCCTTCCCCGTCACTCCACAGTGCTAGGTTACGACTGGAAAAATGAAACCACGCTCGTTAGAAAGGAATACCAACATGATACACTTAAAATCGTGTGCGCCTTCCGCCTGAAACTAATTCATGCAAGACAGTCCCGCATTACCTCGTGTGAAACTGATGTGATTATTGGTGGGTTGTAACGTTACTGGCACCGATCAGAGTTCTTACATTCAAGGTCTCGTTTAAAAACTTTTTTAAATATGCTTAAAGCGCTATTCGAAAACTCCAAAACGCGTGAGAAATGCCGACTGGTTGCTGTTCTTTACGATATTATTTTTATTACGTGCGACGTTCGTTGATGGGGTGATAAATATCACTGTAAGTTGCTCAAGTTTGTTAGCATTTACATTTGTAATCGGTAGGCACCTTATTGTGTGTAAGAGACGCTGCTATCAAAGTGGTTGAGAAGGAAGACTTTCTGCGATATCAGTAAAGCACTTTTTATATTCATACAGCTGACGAAAGACCTATACATTTGGAAGTACGATTTGTCTCGTTTTTTATCATATGAGAATGTGCTAGAAAGTAAAAAATTTATGAAGGGTTAAAATAAAACATGAGGCCGTTGCTCATGGGCATGAGCTCGATACCGGTCCCAGGATCATTCTGCAAAATGAATGTCCCATGCGAACGTGAGACTGAAAAGGTTCGAAAACTGGTTTACGGAAATAAAGAGATATATCACAAGTGGCTAGCCGCTGTATTCTGTATTTATACTGCATGTCTATATTAACGTGCCTTTGTGGGTCATCCTGCAGATGCGCGTATCGCTCGTCTCTGAAGGGAAAGAGTTTTCGGAAATGTGTCTTGTCGATGTTGTTCGGGAAGACGCTGAGTCCGGCGGGACTGCGGTAGAGAATCCAGAAGGGAAGCGTGGCAGCGCGCGAGCTGACAGCTGAGGACATTAGGCAACCGGCGCCGTGAGTCAGCGGGGCTGTACGTAGCCTTTGTCTGTACTGGACCGAGCTCCGGCACCGTGGCTGTGTGACCGCGAGACCAGGCCGATTCGAGTCGGCGGCGTGGTGGTTACGTGGGGAAACGGCAGGCAACAAGTGTACACTTTACGTTATTCTCATCTCAGACGGTGCTTTGTGTATGTCTACAGGGTGTTCCAAAGATCGAGAGCAAATCTTCAGAAATGGATTCCTCATACAGTAAGAAAAAAAAAGCATATTAGATGTAGGCTCTAAAACGCATACCTTAAGAGCTACGAGCACCTATTCATTTTCGATACTCTGAAACAGATCTCTTATACTGCAAGCTCTTTGCTTTACATATTTTGGGAGAAGGTAGTACGAAAAAAAAAAAGGTAAATGGCTCTAAGCACTGTGGGACTTAACATCTGAGGTCATCAGTCCCCTAGAACTTAGAGCTACTTAAGCCTAACTAACCTAAGGACATCACACACATCCATGCCCGAGGTAGGATTCGAACCTGCGACCGTCGCGGTCGCGCGGTTCCAGACTGAAGCGCCTAGAACCGCTCGGCCACACCGGCCGGCAAAACGAGAAACACATGTGTAGTAAAAATGTGATAGAAGCGTATATCTCAAGAGAATAATCATTTGTTGACCTTCGCTATTGTGAAACACATCTTTTCTATTTATAAAGTGCTCTTCCGGTATGCGTTTCAGAGTCAATATTTACCGGACTTTTTTTCATTGTTTTCGTCCACACTACACCCCACCAAAATATGGAAAGCAAAGAGATTTGTTTCGCAGCTCTGAAGGTACTCATTTTAGGGTCCGTGTCTTTCTAGACTTTTTTGTTTGTTATATAAGGATTCCATGCCTGAAGTTTTGCTGTCGAGCTTTGAAACACCCTGTATAACACGAATTGCTAGACATGTAGCACATCGCTAATTTATATATTTGCAGTCTTAGACGTGAGATTCATTGCTTAACATTATACTGTATTGCATACCCTTTTTTCAGGAAAGGAAGATTACAATTTGACGACCCGTCGACATCGCGGTCATTATGGACGGAACACAAGCTCAGATTTTATTCAAGGATGGGGGAGGAAATCGGTCGTGCCCTTTCAAACTAACCAACCATCCCGGCATTCGCCTGAAACGATTTACGGAAACCTACATCTGGAAGATCATACGCCGATTCGAACCGCCGTCCTCCCGAATGTGAGTCCAAGGTGCCGATCACTGCGCCACCACACTAGGTCTCTTTCAGAAAAGAGAACAGACGGCTCTCAGAGCTGCTCACTTACACAGTAATGGAAATGTTCTGCAAACTCATCTGCTTGTCAAACTGACATTTGTATGAAAAAAAAAATACTGGAGTAAGAAACACAAATACAAGAATAATGAAGTCAATTTCGTTTCCATCCCCTCCCCTCTGCTAAAAAGAAATGGGACGTCTTTTCTGTGCCCCACCCTTTAAAAACGAGTTGAACAGGAGAAATAGTTTGTGGAAATAACCTACGGCTGATACATACTGCATCCATTAAAAAATACCTACAAAAAAAAACATATCATTCTACGAAGAATAGATATTCAAAGTAGAATACTGAAATTCTGTACAACGGGATATTACTTTTAGCAAATTGTTTTCCGACATCTCTCACGACCTCCACATCTGTCAATATTTTGTGTATGTAAAAATGTCGAGCTGCTACCTGTTTCGTGCTGTAGCACAGAGATTGACGTGAATACCGGAGTATATGGTTGAATGAAAGGAAAAAAAGGCGACTTAGGGGGAAAAACACACACACAATATATATATTGTTTAACAGCTATCACCCAACAGAAACATAGATGTTTCGAATTAGGTCATCCGCTCTTTTAACTCTTTCTACATTCATGAAAAAAATTAACAATAAATTTGTATAAATTCAAATGCAATTGATACAATGTCGGTTCCAACCTCTACTAAGATGTCGTCGTCTAAATCTATGGCCGGAAGAGTGAACGAGAGCGTGTAGGCAGCTTGCCTGTTATGTTTTTACCGTACCTCAGCGTCAGAGATTCCCTTAATTGTTTGCTTAGTTATTATGTTGCCTGGGATTGGCACTTTGATACTGGACTTACATTTACTTTGCTTTCCGCCATTTTTATCACAGTGTAACAAAGTCCATTCTCTAGCTTCATTCGCATGTTACTAGCAAGCTGATGAGCGCTCCCAGTTTGTTACATGCCGTAAGTGACAGCTTTCTCTCCCATTTTACTCCAACGCCACCCCTGCTCATGGAAATGTGTCGCAATTAAGACCTCCGTATGGACTCTAATACTGCTGCAACTGCAGGAAGCGAACACGTTTAAGATATATTCGCGGATAAATACACACTTCTAAACTTACGGATTTTTTTCAGCTGTGTATAGTTTTCATGTGGCCAACGTTCTGCTTCGAAAATGTTACGCAAGACGCAGCTGCTGGCTGATGTTCCCGAGCTCAGGTGAAACTGCCGCAACGAGAACCCGGCATTATTTATGAGCTATGAATAACGACCACCGCAAACTGTGTGGCCCACGGCGCCATTAACGTTGCTGGACGCAACCTTACGAACGGCCGTGGCGTTACGTGGCCACCAGTGCCGGGTACGGCAATTCAAGCGGCACTTGAATCGCTAGTGTATATACGCACTGTACCAAGTAAAATGAATTCCTAACTGCTATGAGGACAGTAAAATAAATGAGCACTTCATTTCCTGAGACAAATGAATTGTCCATTTGCAGGTGAAATGAAAACAAACAAGAAGCCGATTCAAGCATTAGGTGCCATGTCGCTCATAAGTGTCACTGAATTTTGTGATAAGTCAGAGAACAGCAAAACGTACGGCTTCGCACAAAGTTCTTGGTTCATCTCCGAGCTTCGGCTCCAGACCCTATCTCCTTCAATTTGTTCGTACCTAACTATGAACACAAACTATGCAGTACGAAGCTGCAACTAAAATGTAACTGAAGAAAACTTAGCAAGCCAACATCGCTGCAAATGAATTTTATTGGACGACCGGTTTCCACAGAGCTGTGCTGTCATCATCGGATCTTACGCTTTCGAATTCTTACAACACCTTATGGATCTGTGTTACACGTCGCTTCACATTGCACATGTACACCCTATTACACTGAAGGTCACTGCACATTGGCATGTGAAATGTAAAAGTAATATACAGACATAAACATAACTACGCTGCGTCGATTACAAGTGCACACTTTCACTACCAGCTGGCAACTGGCCAGCAACTACTAGCTGGTACTGAAAGTGTGCACTTGCAATCGGCACAGCATAGTTAAGTTTATGTCTGTACATATTACTTTTACATTTGACATGCCGATGTCTAGTGACCTTCAGTGTAACGGGGTGTACATATGCAACGTGAAGTGACGTGACGTGTAACACTCATCGATGGTATGTTGCAAGAATTCAAAAGCTTGAGTCCGATGATGACAGAATAGCTGTGTGGAAAGCGGCTTTTCTATAAAACGCTTTTTTTAGCGATCTTTCCATGTGAAGTTTTCTTCAGTTAACACACACTGCATATTGCCCCTAGACTGACCAGACGGGAATACACTGCAATTAAAAGCCAGTAATCCTAGAAATAAGTCTTTAGGAAGAATACGGAACGAAAATAACACACGAAAAAAAAAACTATATATTTATTGTACAGCTTTTTGTGGTTTGAGCCTCAACTTATGTGCCATTTATGAAGTGAAAGGTCATGGACTGAGCGGCTGGTCTCGGCGGAGGTTCGAGTCCTCCCTCGGGCATGCGTGCGTGCGTGTGTGTGTGTGTGTGTGTGTGTGTGTGTGTGTGTGTGTGTGTGTGTGTGTGTGCGTGTGTGTGTGTGTGTGTGTGTGTGTGTGTGTGTGTGTGTGTGTGTGTGTGTCCTTAGGATAATTTAGGTTAAGTAGTTCACACACATCTGATCATCTGAAGTGAAACAGTGTATCAAACTGTAAATGAAAGAATAAACGGCGGAAAGAATCATCGCTCATTTAATGAGGAATACGAAATATCAAGATCTCCAATAGATGACAACAGGACACAGGAAAGCTTGCGCAAAATTAGAAGAAGACGGACATCGTCTTTTAAAGATGAAGAAGAATGGAAATGTTACTCGGCAGTGAAAACCGGTAGCATAAATACTGTATGACTCATTACGGATAACAAGGTCCCATGTACCACAAACTACGCGAACTACATCAATTCTCACAAGGTTGGGCATCAACCATTCCTGGTGATCTTAGTGCACAACGGAGAAAAAGATAGTGGGATGGCGGATGAATCACGCCATCTCTTTGCAAAACATGTACTTCACTGAATATGCGTTCCAATGCGTATGTTTTCGAACAGAGCCACCGAAAGAAATGTTAGAACCATCCTAAAATCGTAGAGCGAGAGCGTGTAGCTGGCAAATAACGAAAACAAGGTCGAGATGAAAAAAAAAGTACCGAGCCAACTAACTACAAATGGGGCCGAGTTCTTTAAGAATGTAAAGCATTAGCAGAACCAGAGCTCGTGATTCCATATGCTTCGTGAAAACGGCACACGTTATTAATCAATCATCTGGCAGCTGGGTCAGGGCGGAGTGCTGGGCGGTGCCCTTTGCCGGCGCGCGGTGTCTGCTCAGAGCGACAGGCGGGCCGTGAATGCCCAAGGCCCGGCGCGGCGCGGCCTGCGGATCAATACAGCGGCGCCCTCATCTTGCAGCATAAGCACGGCAACTCTACTCTGCTCGCTGCAGCCAACACTGGTCCCGCGCTGCCTGCGAGAATGGTGACTTTTCCACCGACACTAATTCGCTTAGACAATGAACCGTGCACACTATAGACAGTATTCTGAAAAAAGAAGGGCGAATGGAATGTAGGAGCCACACAAACAGAACAGTAAATGAAAGAGCAGAAAGATACCGAAGAAAACTACTGCAAAAATACGCTACGTCACCAGCAAGAAAACTTCGTGTTGTCTACATGCATGGAGCTAAGCTAAAGCTGCTGGCACTCGAGACGAGTTAGCTAACTTTGACGTGGCCTCTACGAGTTTTCTGAGGTCACTTGGCGCTGTTTCACGTCGATGAGCCATTTCGTCACGTTAAACATAAAACAAGTTCTGCGAGATATTTCGGCGACGTAAAGCAGAACGAATAGGAAGCAAGCACGCTCACTAAGTCACAAGCAGAAATGTTGAGGCCCGCAGACAACAGGATACCATGTTGTACTTTCCTCGTTCAGTGGAAGCCCATATTCGGTAGGTCTTATGTTATACCTTACATGTCATAAATATATACTGTTTCTAAGCACCAGCACACTGAATATCCCGATAACGAATAGTTGTTGGTACTATTTATTGTAGTAAAACTACGGGAAACGTCATACTGGTGGTTAAGGAATTTTCAGATTTTGCTATTTTCGAATGGTAACAGAGAAAGCAGTTTTAAGGAAACGGAACATTATTCATAAACCATCGTGTCGTTCTTGTTAGGATTTGTTATAATTAAATGTAAATTAACAAAAAATCGGCAATAGGGGTCTATAAGATAAAATCCAATAAAATGCAAAAGCTCTTATAACAACGGTACGGCCTAGAGAGCCGGCACGGTAGGTCGGCGTGTTCGCTCAGAGGGTTAGCTGCCCTCTGTAACTAAAAAAAAAAAAAAAAAAAAAAAACAGTTAATGGATCAACGACGAACTGAAACGAGTGTCTTGCGACGTCCGCCCTGAGCAGATTGGAACGAACTAAAACGAACAAAATGAGATTAAAAAAAAAACGTAATGTGTAGAGGCGCCATGACACAGCGCAGAGAGTAGATTGGTGTAGGGTTCGAGTCCTATTGCACCTTTTCTTTTCTTCACCTTCATGTTTTCCAAAAGATTGTTGGACTTTCTTACGAAATTCATAGAAACAATTTTTGTATTACGTAATGTTGTGTAAATATACGTGCGGTCTGAGTGAGTTTGTTCGATTTGATGGACTTTTGTAAGCTGATGTCCTCACTGACATGGACATGCATATTTCCTTTTTGGCTTAACACACGTTCACAGATACTGAAGCTTTTATTCATGCACACCACGGACAGAACGACACGACTAGCATATGGACAAGGGAGGAAATGTGCGTTGTAATACAGCTAATGTGGGGATTTTACACGCGTCCGTTTTCGTGAACAAACTGTATTGTTTGCGAGCCAAATAAGGCCGACAACTCTGCTGGAGAGCACTGAGAGCGCAAGATCACGTTAACCAGCTCGTCCCGTGAGCCGACGGCATAGAGTCTCGTCACGCTGGGGATCCCGTATGTTTGGACGGCAACGTTAGCTTGCCTTGCCCCGTGTGCTGGCGGCTTGAGTAACTTAACGTTACTGATATAGGGGACGAATAGCTGATAGTACTGCTGGATACACTGTCGTTACGGAATATTTAATTGGCAAACAATTTTTGCTGGATAGGGATTTTGCTTCCACTCAGCCTTTAACAGTGCGTGAATCTGAACAGGGTGGCGCAAAATCTTGCGGTGACGGGGAAAGAGAGAGCCTTAGTGCAGAACAAAGCCGGCATACTTTAGACCATACGGTGTTTTCGTTTTGTTCCGATTAAGCCGCAACCTTGAGTAAATAACGACCTTCACGTGAGGAGATACACGCCTCCGTAGCCAAGGCCGCTAACGCACGCCTGAGCGGTGCCTCTTGAGTCTGAGGTAAGCCGGTTCGAATCTTGGTGCGGGAAAAATTTTGCTGTCAGAATCTGATCGACACGGGGACGAGAGACGGTGGCGCAAATTTCTTTATCAACAGCCTTGCACCAGTATCCTACATTAAAATTCAAATCTGTTCGCAATGTCTCATGAAGTGAGGGCGGATGACACTGCTGGTGGTGAATCGTCCGTCAGACGGGCACGTTAAGCTCGGCCGGTGCTGTTCGACAGGAGTGGGCCGTGTACCTGCACCGGGTTTCGCCCTCTCCCTTTTGCTTCAAACATAAGGACACGAATCCAACACTACACTGGTCACAATCATCCACGCGACACAGGTACGAACTTGAGAATTCGTCGCAGGTCGGAGGAAGGCATCGGAAACCCACCTCCACTCGGACTTTGTCTAGAACGACGATGCAGGATTGGTGCATCTGCTCCCCTCCGCTCTTTTCTTCAGTATGGGAATACTTTGACTTGAAGTGAGGAGATAGTGATCGAATGGGTTAGTTTTGTCACACTATCCTTGGACAAGTCTGAACGACTGAATCGCTTTCTATGATGGCAAATCCAAATACGTATGAAATACGAGTAACTTTATACTATTTCTGAATCGTGTAAAAATATGACACGAAAAATTAATTTTTTAAAGCGATGCAGGTGATGAAAAGTGCTGAAGAACTGAGGAAAAAATGGTTCAAATGGCTCTGAGCACTATGCGACTTAACTTCTGAGGTCATCAGTCCCCTAGAACTTAGAACTAATTAAACCTAGCTAACCTAAGGACATCACATACATCCATGCCGGAGGCAGGATTCGAACCTGCGACCGTAGCGGTCGCTCGGCTCCAGACTGTAGCGCCTAGAACCGCACGGCCACTCCGGCCGGCTGAAGAACTGAGGAATTCCAAGTTTATGATGTTATTCTGTCAAGTTACTAATCAATTTCTTATATTGTGGTGGCATGATGCGGACAGTATCTCTGACTCATCCCGTTCTTCCTGACTTGGGTGCGAAGAAGCTGCTGCTACTACAAACAAGAAAGACAAGAGTGTTTTCAGTATCTGGTTTCATGTATCGCAGATCAGGAGGCATCACAACCAACCACGGGATGGAATGTTGTTATTCATGAAAGCTCAATCATACCTGACAGGATATGAGAGAGGAGTCGACGCTACCTACTAAGACTGCTTGTTCTTTCAAGAACAGGAAAATTTCTGAGATGATAGCAACCTTTCTCGGCATTAGTGCCGATGTCGTTGAATTGCAGATACGGATTGACGTTCGATGAATAGGTACGAATCTCCTGTATTTTTTTTTCTCTAGAATCTGCCTGCAAATCTTGGACCACTGCGCCATATGAATTTCAAACATTTCGTTCAGTAAAACATTAATGTAATACTGACGACAGTCCTTTCGTTGAATCAGCACGTTATGCTCGGCGGGCGACCTGGGTGCCTTTGGGGACAAGCAATGTGTATACTGACAAGATTTCTGCATCTCCTTTTATTTTATTCAGTAATCGCACGCAGAAAAAAAATAGTCCAATATTTGTATTTAGAAAACAACACAATATTGTATTATGCAAGCGCTACACGGTTGTATTTGCCTCGAATACTCGTTGAACATGTGTTTATTGTCAGTCTCCTCCAACGGTACCTTTTCCAATTGTACGTACCGGGTCCTTCTATCGTCGATTAAAGCTATTCAAGGTTACCTGCAGCCGAGAAGTCGTGCATACTAGGGGAAATTTAGTATCGTCTCGTCTTCCTCACTTATGGGTTCCTTTTGTCGGCTACAAGTACAGTTCTGTATTTTCTAAAAATTCCTTAAAGAGGTCTCAGAATGTATTCGAAGAAACTCGCTGTCTGGCATAAGCTGCATGTTGGAAACACGTCAGCTGTAACGGAGGGGCACATCAAACACGGCCACCGCGCGTCGCAAAACGAGATCCGGAGCGCTCCCCAACGATCGCGCGCCTCCCAGTTACGTAACGCTGCGGAGAAGACAGCTGCTTCTGCCTGCAGCCGCTCCCCAAAAGCGTCACCACCCTGCACCCACCCCGACAATCATCCAACCGCCGGTTCCTCAACTTCCCTGATAGGGGGCGTCGAAAAGATTCAAAGAAGGACAGCTCGTTTTACATTACTGCGAAATAGGGGAAAGAGTATCACGGATGTGATAAGCGAGTTCGGGAGGCAATCGCTAAAACAAGAGCGTTTTTCGTCGCCAAGAGATCTTCTCGAAATACAAACTTTCTCCCATCTACATAGGCAAAAATGATAATCGTTGTAAAAAAAACAAAAATGTGAGCTCGAGCGGAAAGATTTACGTGTGCGTGTTTCCCGAGCGCCATTAGGGAGTAGAATTGTAGAGAAAAAGTGTGCAGGTGGCTCAATAAACCCTCTGCCAGAGACTTTCAGTGTAAATTGCCGAGTAGTCATGTAAACGTAGGTACAGATGTAACTTCAGAGTTCATATGTCGAATAGTGATACAACTCCATGATATGGATACTCCTTCTCGGCGCCATGTAGGTTTCTGATGACGAGAGTCAGATTACTCCCACGGATAGATTCGATAGCCTGTTGTTACTAAAATTTTTGTTTCTGAAACTTATCCTGGCTTGCGTAAAACTTTTCAAAATCTCGGCATTACCCAGGCAGTGCTCTGTGTGGGAGAAACACTCGTGCAATATTTTAAAATTCTGTTTTCTTGTACATTATGGGACTGACCCTTTCCAGTAATTACATGATGTACCTACAACATTATATAAAACTTTCAAGAACTGCGGATTCTCATTTTCTTTCAAAAGTCTTTGGAGTCTACATCCAACACTTCTTTCGAGTTTGTTTATACATTGTTTCCACCAAATCGACTCACATATTCAGCAGAAAAAAAAAGGTGCAACGGCATGAATAATTTACCTTCTCTGTATCTGTGTTATGGCATTACATATATAAACCGTTCAGTCCACGGTCGAGGTGAAAACATTTTCAGAATAATGTTGTTTTTGTGTTGTAACTGACGAACGAAAAATGAAAGCCGATAATATGCGTAGCTTGTTAAGAAATTCCAAGCAAGCACGAATTTTTAATGCCTCCATCCCACGGAAGAAACAGGGCATGAGGAACTGTGTTTATACTACTACCACCGCCAATACTGTACGAATTCTTTGGTTCTAGATAAATACGATGACATAACTTGTTTGGAATTGGAAGTCAAGTATCCTGCCAAAGATAACTATAGTAACAATTTACTGTCAGTATTTCAGTAGGCAAACTTACGGTTTAGCACTAATATGACTTCGTAGTCTCGGTCTCTAAGACTAGCGAGCCTTTTCTTCTTTTCCGCGTGATCATGCCAATGCCTGTTCTCTAAAAAATCTTATAACAAACCTGAACCCAACTTACCATTTGGTACTACGTACTAGTCCTTGATTATTAATTTTCCCTTCCTTTCAGTATATACCTTTTCACCATTCCCGGCAGCGGCGATTGCGACAGAAAATAGTGTTAAAATGTAATAATCATATTTATCCTCAGTTTGACATCACAGTATTTCGATATTGAAATACTCGCGTGTGTATAACAGAGGGACGTGCAATCTCTTTCGCGAATGAACAAGATGAGCATTTCGTATGAAGCAATTTTAATATCAATAAAGAGACTTTCTAGTTTAGTTACACGAATTTGAGATTTTAAAACATCCAATTGTGTTGTTACGTCACATATTCTAAATGCAAATATAGGGGGTAAGGTATTGGCTGTCACGTTTGTTTAAAAGGAACATTTGTTTACCATTTTTGCTGTCCACAACCGCAGAAATCTCTAAATGTAGAGTTTTTCAGCTCATCTGAAATACTATACCCGTATTAGGAAGTTGTCTATGAAATTACTTTTTTCGTGTATAATCAGCTTCTCGATATCAGCTAATCGATATATTTATTCGAGCCTTTAAATTTTAGGGTTTGAGAGTGGATGTTGTTTTTATGTTTAAGAAACCAATGCTAGAATCGGTGCACCTATCCGTTACCTTTGGTTCAATGTTTCAGGTTACAAAGTATGAAAGCATGTACTTTTTGAAAGCAGCTAACAAAAGAAATGTGAAGGCAACTTTGCACCGCACGTGCTTCTTGCGCTGTCCCATATCCAGTTCGAGCTCGTGCGATCTGCTGTTCCCACAAATGGCCACGTCGCCACTCAGTATGTGCAGTTGGATGCTGAAACGTTGTCCGATGACAAATTTCTAAAGGTATAACAGCCCCCACAACCACACTCGTGCAGAACGCGAGAGCTACAGCATTTTTCAGTCTGATTTATGGACGTGCCAACCGAAAAATATTGTCCATGTAAGGCATATGTCACAAAGAACAATGGGAAAGGCATATTTAGTGCCTCCCGGAAAAGTTCCAGTCAGCCTCCTGCCTTCCAGATGAAATCCACCGGACAAAAGCGCCTGCGGAATGCGAAAGGACAGAGGTCGGAGTTCACGTCGTGGCGTCACCGGACAAGCGACCACAATTCAGGCGGCGTGTTTGTGGACGCGGGGAGCCGATGGCGGGACACGGGCTCGTGGTTCGTGGCACGCACGTCGCGCTTGGGACCGACGCTAATGTAATCAGATAAATATGCATGAACCGCACATTTCTCCAGATTTCGTGCGGCATCTCGACAATGTTCATTAATAATACAATACTGAGTCAGATATCTTTGCTCAGTCACCATTAGATATGTTGTATTTCGCTCCACTCAACAAATGTCTGGCTGCAATGCTTCTGATGTTTTAATTACGCTACGAGTTCTGAAGTAGAAACAGCTATATGCTGAAAAGCATCTACAGAGGGTGGAACTATAGAAAACCGTAGACACCATACATTATTATGACAAGTATGATGCGGGAAATCTACTGGCACTCTAAACAGCTTCCAGTCGTCTCGGAATGGATAAATACAGGTCAATCTTACACCACTCTTCCTGCGAAATAGCGACAAGTTCAGGTAACGACAATGGAGAGGGATACCGAATACGCAAAGTTATCTCCAAAGTTGACCACAATGGGTCAATAATATTGAGATTTGTTGACTGTGGTGGACAGGGCAAACGAGACGCTTCATTCTCGAGCTCACAAAACCTGTACTGGAAGATGAAAGCTATGAGAACAGGGGCGCCGTCGTCTTGGAACACAGCGTTATCATTGGGGAATGAAACTTTACGGCGGGATGGACCAGATCAGCCAAAATGATCACATAATCCTTGGCAGTAGCGCCATCTTGCAGATTAATCATGGAGTCTATGGAACAGTACGATACGGCTGCCCAACTTATCATCGAATGTTCACAATACTCTTGGGACGTAAACTCGACCATAAGCTGGAAACAATGTAAAACAACAGTAATCCGACCAAATGACACCCTTCCAATGATCCAACGTCCAGGTTTTACAGCTTCGCCACCACGTTTTCCTGTTACGGAGATCTGCATGACTGATAAGTGATTTTGGAATTCCAGCTAGCCCTGTAATTTCCTGCTTATGGAGCTCCCTTCGTATTGTTTTGGTACTGACAGGGGTCGCGAATGTGACATTCTGATCTGCAGTGACGTTTGGAGCTGTCGGTTCTTCATTTTTCGTCTCAGTCCTCTTCTATATGCGGTAAAGATCTTCGATATGGTGCCTCTTGAAACACTATACATTCTGGCTCTACAGGTTACAGAAGCACGCACAATATGAGCACCACCAACTTGCCCAAATTCGACTTCTCTTAGCTCCGACATAACGCACTCAGAACTGTACAGAACACTGTTCTGACCATGACTGACACTTTCAGCGTTTGAAGATTTTGCACAGGTGTCGCTTGTGGCTCAGTACAACAGCGCAGCCTGCGACCTTGACTAGTATCAGCATTTATCCAGAATGAGACTTTCACTCTGCAGCGGAGTGTGCGCTGATATGGAACTTCCTGGCCGATTAAAACTGTGTGCCCGACCGAGACTCGAACTCGGGACCTTTGCCTTTCGCGGGCAAGTGCTCTACCATCTGAGCTACCGAAGCACGACTCACGCCCGGTCCTCACAGCTTTACTTCTGCCAGTATCTCGTCTCCTACCTTCCAAACTTTACAGAAGCTCTCCTGCGAACCTTGCAGAACTAGCACTCCTGAAAGAAAGGATATTGCGGAGACATGGCTTAGCCACAGCCTGGGGGATGTTTCCAGAATGAGATTTTCACTCTGCAGCGGAGTGTGCGGTAGAGCACTTGCCCGCGAAAGCCAAGGTCCCGAGCTCGAGTCTCGGTCGGGCACACAGTTTTAATCTGCCAGGAAGTTTCATATCAGCATTTATGTTAAAGTATCCATTTTTTGCGGTGTTTCCACATTTATGTCCAAATCGTGTAAGTCATCTGTGTGATACAAGTCAGTAGTTACTAAATCTGCATCCTGGCTTTACATTAAAACTAAAATTATTTCTCCACAAAGCACTACGTCTGACTCCACAGCCGAAACGTCAGTGTGGCTGACTGCCGTGCGGCGGATCCGGCTCCAATTAGCGAGGAAGATGGCGCGACTGTACGGGGCGCACACAGGAGACGTCGGCGGCTCAGATCTCCGTTCTACCTCTCCCATTTAAGTTTCCCGCGGTTTCTCTGAATAGCAAAGAACAGAATCGCTTGTCTTCATGGGCTGATAACGGAAATCCAGTTTCGTGAACCAGTATCGACTGTCGTGTTATGTGTTGCCCTATAGAAGAGGTCTGTTTTCGACAGCTCGTTGGACATAAAATTCTGTTTCTGATACCTATTGTCACCTGTAACTTTAGCTATGTCATTTGTATATGAAACTGATAAATATGCCTTTAGACCTAGTTATTTAACGTGAATTAAATAGAGAGAAATTTTCGCATTACTGGTTAAATACATTTCGATCTTAACGGATTGGGAGAAAGCTGTTTTTTGTTCCTACTAATTCCGCTATTTTAATTATATGGGTGAATCGTCTGGTGTATTAAGTTGCATTTAAGAAGACGTTTAGGAAGGTTTTAATTAAAAGTAAGTTATGTGAGCAATGTTAGAGAAAAATACGAGAGGATCTGCAAGAACTACTGCTCGTGCATGGTATATCTTTGCGTGAAAATGCCGAATAGACGAATGTGAAGATTTCGGTAGCCACAACTTAAGGCACCATTACTATTTTGTAGGACATCGTGTGATCGAACGGTTTACATAATTTTTAACATCCTTAAGAGATGAATTACGTAATAAACATGTACTGTTACATGAACGGACAGATGCAGAAATCAGCACGCGGGAAATTCTTACCACAGAAGCGAACATGCAAGGGGGAACCTGGCAGGCTTACAGATAGATGGATGACTATAAAGGAACATTGTGAGTGCAGGCAAAAATCAGAAGACGTACAATAGATTAATGGCAATGCCAGATGTACTTGACACATGGACATGAAGAAATTAATACGACATAGGAAAAGTTGGAGGACAATATAGAACGAGCTGACAGACAGAAGTTTGAAACAGTAATGAAAAACTAATTTGCTCTGTAATTTCCAGTTAGTATTATGCAAAGAAAGCAAATTATTGTTATGATGCTAGCCTTTCATCAGATCTGAAAGTGGTACACTACCAAGCGAACAGGAAGAAATGTATAATGACACGAAAATAGTAGAAAGTTGGCGATAAAAGAGGAATACATGAGACGGTTTTGGAATTGAAATGATACACTAGCAAATAAGATCACGGTTGCAAGGAGATACAATGAGAATCAATGACACAATTTCGCAACTACGCAACAGAGTTATACGTACATACCTTTGTTCAGTACTCAGGCATGCAGGTGACAGCTGTTGTAATAACACAGTGAGTGTTTCTTTGTCTCGGATGTCACGGTTTGCTAACGTAAAGATACAGAGACAGGTGTTGGAAATAGAGCTCTTTTTAAGTACTGTTGGAGAAAAACAAATTCCGAGTGATTATGTAAGTGAAGCAGACACTATCTCATACTACGTGGGGCAGAACAGACCGCACCGCCTGGAGGCCAAAGATCAGTGCCCGTGGCGTACATCACATCTCAATTACGTAAGTGACAAAGGCTTTCATTCTACACTCATCTCTGCGGCGTCCCCTAGGAGCCAGGGGAACGGGAACAGCGGCTCCAGGCCGCGTCCGGCTGAATGGCTGCCCCAACCGCGTCTACAATTGCTGAGATGATGCCATTACGCGACGAGCCGGCACTTCCTTGTTCGCCATACCGTTTCGTAACTGGTCACTGGCTGCTCCCGTTGCGTAAAGGAAGACCGAAGGCACTGCCGTGCAATCCCCGTACCTGTTCTCTCTTCTATGGATGCTAGGCCGTTAGCACGCAGGCCGATGTTAGCTGGAGAAGCAAACAGTGGGCGATCGTCTCCTTGTATGACATGGTGCGGAACCGTAATGCATAGTTACCAAGTACACAGCCATTGTACAAGAAACCATACTGTACAGAATAACGCAAACAATTATCTAATTTTGCAATTTCCTGTTGCGGTCATTGTAATTTCAGGGTAGAGTTTTATTCTTAGTTAGAGGATAAGCTCATCAGAGTTTGAAATGCCCGGGAGAAATTTTTCTTTGGCATTACAGATTACCCAAGTCAGTCAAAACATATTTACCGCAGCACGCCCCGTCCCAGTGTAGCAACCCTATACCGTGGGCCACAGGCTAGACCTGCAGTGAACTGCGCAAGAGAACTCGTGATTACGTAGTGCCCGCCAGTCACCCATCGTTTCGTAAGTCCCGCGACGAGTTTGGCGTTATATAAAGCTGTCGCGTGCATCTTCCTGGAGGTATTGTTGCTGGGCCCACCGTTCCAGTCCCAATGCTGATTGTGTGGCGTCTAAAAATGCAGCACTGTGGTACTGCTACTCACGTTATCGTCGAAAATATCTCTGCTGCGATAGAGGCGATGAACTGACACTGTCATGTTTTAGCGGCTTGTAACTACAACTCGCCGCGTTTTCGTTAAATAATAACGGTGTATAAAAACAGTAACGGAACACAAGTTTCTTCCAGTTTTATGTACATCAGCAATCGTTCCTCCTCAAATGGGCGAGCGAGTGAACTCAGACTCTTTGGCATGAACCGCCGTAGCGGTTGACAGTTTATGACGAGGCGGGAATTACAGATTATGAGAAAAATGATTTCTTTCACTGTAGGAACAAATTACTACTTTAAAAAAGGAAAATTTCTGCCACGAAAGCACCTCATACTTATTTGGAATATTTGCTGCAAATCATTACGTAACTATCCAGTCAGCGCTGCTGACGTGTTCAGAACTTGGCATTCCTCATGCAGCGCAGGTTACTCGAGACAGGCTAACAATGAACAAGACTCGCTATTGTTTGACGATGTTGAAAACGAACACACACACACACACACCACACTAGCGTGAATTTCCGGGAAGGCTAAAATGATGTCAAAAATGACAAAGTCAATTCATCAACGAGGAAATTTGTTTCCATATAAATCACGGGAGGTGCAAAGGATTGGTTACAAAGGGATTGCCACCAGCAAGGCGTCACGTTGGCAGTCTGTAGCGAGAAAACAATTGCAAACTCACTTCCTCCTCTCTGTGCGCGGGCTTCCCAGTGCTTCGCAGTAACGGTTTCGCCTAACTGTGCGCGTTTTCGCGAGCGCACAGGCGAGCGCCGCAAGGTTTTTCTAGGTAGCAGGCGTGGCGACCGTTCCTCGTCGCCATGCCGCAGCTCCTGACTCAGGGGACAACCGCGCCGCCCACAACGTCACCGCTGACACACGGCGCGCCGTCTGTCAACACCTCCTACTCATGGTGCCAGAGAATAGTCTAACCGCTCGTTGCCTCGGAGACACCTGCATGGTGCCGACATGACTCCAGGTAACAGCTCATTACACCGTGCCGAACACACTTAAATCTCAGATGCATATTGGAAGTGTCCGATTCTTCATTCAACAGAAATTCAACACTACTCAAAACAAGGTGAAGGTTATTTCCAACATTGTCCCACAAAATTCTACGAAGCATTCATTCTAGCTGTAACAGAACGATAAAAACATTTATTGAAACTACTTCCATCTACGCTTGAAACAAAGATGTTCTTCGCTGCGTCACGATCTTTTTACGAAATTTCAATCACAAATTTTCTCCTCCGAATGCGAAAATATTTTGTTGACGCCCACCTACATAAGGTGAAATGATCATCATAATAAAATAAGAGAAATCAGAGCTCTCACGAAAGGATTTGTGTTTGTTCTTCCAGTGTTCGAGAGTGGAACGGTACAGTGGTTGCTTAAATCTGGTTCGATGAACCGTCTGCCACGCACTTGATTGTGAATTGCACGGTAATAATATTAGCGACAATTTAGTAAACAAGTGCTGACATGAGGAAATCACTCACTCTTCTATCTTTCTTACTCTCAGAATGAGATTAATATATAAAGACCAAATCATCTGGCAGTATTGTTTGAAAATAGGTAGACTTGGACTTTCTTGCAACTCAAACTACTTTTCTGTAGCAGAAGCTATAAGAAACTACCGTCCCGTTATTCTGTCATTCGTCTCACGTCCTGACCACTATAATTACGGAACGCAAGAATACTATATTTTTCTGTGTCTTACTATTATTCACCGACTGTTAGAAGATTGAACTTTTCCGGATTTCAATTTATAACTGCTCTTTCTTACGCAGACTGACTGACTGATTTGCATGTTCATATTAGGTCAATGACATGTGGTTAATGTTTCTATTACACATTCGTACCAGACAAACAACCCTAGGTTCATCCTCTGTTCTCGTTGTTTCTGCACCTTCGATGTGTCCGACAGACAGGAATTCCACGGACTCCAGCAAGATTCTATCGTAGTCCGCACAGGCGTCTTGTAACTGTAGCTTTGTCTTCCCAATCACCGCCTGTCATTCGCTTTTCCTACATGCGACCCTACTGGATCGTTCCAAAAAGTGTATTGTGTGATGATGTTTAGCGACGCGGTAACCGCGGAGACCTGGTGACAGTGCAGTGAAGAGAAGAGAACGGCGAGGCAGGCGAAGCTACTCACCGATGACGAGGGCGTCGTCGTACTTGCGCAGGGCGGCGGCGACGTCTTTCCGCGCGAACAGCTGGTTGCCCTGGTCGCGGAGCCGCGCCGCCGCCAGCTCGGCGGGCCACCACTTTTCGGTGAGCGCCTGCACGAGCACGTTCACGTTCACGTTCGCGTCCCTGGGGGCGGCGGGGGCGGGCAGGCGCAGGCCGCAGCGCCGGCACGGCCGGCCCGCCTCCCGCACCGTGCACACGCGGCACAGGCTGTGTCCGCACGCCAGCGTCACCGGCGACACGAGCACGCCCTCGCAGGACGGGCACGCGAACGGGCTGAGTTCAGGTCCCGCGGCCGCGGCGCCGCCTCCGCCCCCGGCCGCCGCCGCGCAGCCGCCCCCGGCGCCCACCGCCGCCTCCAGCAGCGCGCTGGCCAGCTGGCGGACCCGCCGCCGCGCGGCCGCACTGCCGTCGCACTCACCGCCGCTCATCGCTTCCGTCGCGGCCTTTGCATCTGTCACTGACCGCCCGGTTTCCCTGCTCCCTGGCCTGTGTCGCCTGCGTGGCCGGTGCGCACTCCTCACTGGCCCGGCACTCACCACCAACTAACTGCGCGCAATCCTGCTCGCACACTGACTGCCTCGCAGTGAACGACTTTACGTAAGCCGCGCCCCGCGCCCGTGCCCCCTCCAGGCCCCCGCTCTGCGCATGCGCCGTGGCTCCGCGCCGCGCAGCTCCTGCTGCCGCCGGCTTCGGGCACCGTATAACCACCTCACCGGCTAAATGTGGGCGCCTCCGCTCACATAACGCCTCCCATTTGCGCTACTTCTCCTCGTCCGCACCCAGCTTTACATAAACCAGACCGGCTATTGTTGCCAACAGCGCCCCGAACGAGCGGCCGCCTCCCTATCATCAGTTTTCCACTTAAAAAAACCGCATCAGCAACAGAAGCATTATTGTCGTTCATTCTCTTTTAAGGAAAAAGTTAAAACACAGTTTTCGTGGTATTTTTTTCTGTCTTTCTTTTTTCTTCCCCAAAACTTCTCAAATATTCGCCATGTTTCTTATTCCTCTTTTCTGTCCACTTCCTTGCTGCTCTAGTTATGCCTTTGCTCAAATTTTCGTTTTCAGATTTTTTTCCGTATTCTTCCTTGTCTGTCATATGTTCCGTGGAGATGTTAAATTTCTTGAGGTCTTTCACGATTACGTTTAACCAACCGCTTTTCACTGTGCTGTCCAGGTTTCGAGAGGGTGCGTTTCTGGATGAGGTATCGAGAATATTGCTTCCCCCTACTTATACCTCTTGAGGAGATCACGAATGTAAAATCAGAGAGATTCGAGCGCGCACGGAGGCTTTCCGGCAGTCGTTCTTCCCGCGAACCATACGCGACTGGAACAGGAAAGGGAGGTAATGACAGTGACACGTAAAGTGCCCTCCGCCACACACCGTTGGGTGGCTTGCGGAGTATAAATGTAGATGTATTTGTTGTCACTACGTTAAAAATCTTCTTAATCGGTCTGTTCGTTCATCCTATGTATGTATCCCAAGAACTTTGCCCTTCTTGTCTGTAATCGTCTCCGTTTGTTCATACAGATTCTTCCTGAACCGGCTCACAGGTCTTTCGCAGTATTTTTCCTTCTTGTTTTTCCATCTCCTTGATTTTCGTTCTTCACTTGATTACTGCTTTTTCTGAGGCATACAATGCGTCTGGTAGGACGTCTATAGAGCCTGAATATGGCACTGATGGAAATACTTATTTTGTTGTAATGGTTCCGTTTAAGTCTGTATGCTTTTCGTAGTTTTGTGATCCTTTGTTCATTGAACGTCGCGTTTAGTCCTCTTTTCTGTATAACGTCCCCGACATATTTTAAATTTTCTACTTGTATTTTCTTTCCATACTTCGTTGCCTATGGGTGTCTGCCTATGGATTTTGTGTCCATGTACGGCGTAGTCCTGTTATGGATGAGATTTAATGTAGCGTGTGTAGAGCTTCTTTGGATTCCTTTCTGTTATATGTTTTGATGGTTACACCAGCAAAGGCTAGACATTTCATGCTGACGGTTCTATCCTTGTGTTTCCCCATGTGAACACCATCGATTTGTTTATCCCATGTTCTGAATATTTCCTCAAAAACCGAGTTAAGTAGAAGGGGTGAACATCCATCTTCCTGTGTCACTCCTGTCTTGATATTCATTTAAACTTAAATTTGTACATAAATAGAGTGAGACCTGTAGCTGTCTCGCTAATTTTATGAGCAATGATAACACTGTTCGGTTTTGGCATGAGACACTTTAGCAAAATGCTGCCATTATCAGGTTTGCAACTACTAATTATCCATCACTTTGTATCACTTCTTCTGTGTAACTGCAATTTTTGTTATTAGATTACATAGCGGAGTTTTCTCGCTTCTGCCAAGAAATCTACTTCTGTATGGCATAAATTCCATTAAATAATGTGTAAGTTAGTTGTTGTAAGCTTGAGGGGCTCGTTTCTGCTCAGTGGAAGTTATGTTAGAGCTTTATGAAACATAATTATGAATTCTCTGCTCGGGGTTCTAGTCTAAGCCCCAGTCTGAACCATTTTCACTCTGATTAACAAATCTCTTAGTGCTTTATCTGCTCCAAGAGAGCAGGAGAACTTCTGTAAGAATAATCCTTCGTGTACACAGTGTCTGTCCGCGATGGTCTGTGCCCTGACATGTGATCGATGGCAATACAGACCGGCCTCATAAGTTGCAGCCCCGCAAAGCAACAGCCTATGCTCTGTAAACGGCAGAAACCGACAGGCGTCAAACACACGCATGAGAGATGATGATGACGATGTTTGGTTTGTGGGGCGCTCAACTGCACGGTTATCAGCGCCCGTACAAATTCGCAACCTTTGTTCAGTCCAATCTCGCCACATGCATGACTGATGATGAAACGATGAGGACAACACAAACACCCATTCATCTCGAGGCAGGTGAAATCCCTGACCCCGCCGGGAATCAAACGCGGGACCCCGTGCTCGGGAAGCGAAAACGCATGAGAGATATTTTAAGCGAACTATGACGTTATGAAAATCAAGTAAAAATGTCTATGAGGAAGCTTGTGCTTAGGTTCATGAACTAGTTTGTTAGTTTCTCAAAATATCCCCCATTCCTCAGAAAAAAATTGTCTTCTCATCTGCTTTTCACTTTAGAATATAATACAGTACATATATTAATTGTACAGCTACACTTACTTATCATTCAGGGCATTACAAACACCCTCCAAAACATATTTTAGTTTAGCTAGAATCATAACGGAAATAACAATGTGGTGCTTCAAAGATATAAAGTGGTCACTGTGAACTTCAGCTCTAGAATACTTCCCTCATCTTCTGTATTGGTGAAAGTGTTAACACAGTAAAGAAATAGAAGCATGTAACTGCAAATTATCTTACGTATGTCCAGGGAACCGTTCGTGGTTCGTTTAATGCTCAATTGCACTGTCGTTCACGTGTTTCCCATCCTTTGCAACAAGCCATATGCTATCTAATAGAATGTTAGTAGGGTTCAACCAGGAAGGCAAAGCAATATGTTAGCATACAGTTTCTGATCTCCAGATCGGGTTAAATTCCAAACGTCACTGTAGTGTTTCTTGGTGTGTAGGTATGTGACACTGCTGATTGTGATCCATCCGTCTCGTAGCCAGGAGACGACTTTAGCGAGTCTCTTCGTGGCATTCGAGGAAAAGGAAGGAAAGATGGAGCTTAATGCCCGAGCAACTACGTGAGCAGCGGCTGAGCCAAGCTAGAATTCGATTATAAGGGAAACGAAAGGATTCTTCCGTGACCGTGTTGTAGAGATCTGAAACAGGATGATTCTAACTAAATCATTATATGATTCTGGCGTCTCAGTGACCACAGTATTGAAGAAGAGTAGTCTTCTCGGCATCTGGTTTCATTCTCTCATCATCTTCATTACTGTGAAAGACGCCTGTTCATTCAGCACTTTCACTTCTTACCATTATATTTTGCTTTTAGTAGTTCGCGATATTTATCTTTCAAATACTTTATGTGAGTTTGATATAATCAGTTTCGATTAACCAATGTAGTGTAATAACCTCTTTCCATGACCACTGGAGCAATTTTAGATATTGAGGGAGTCAGTTTATTTTCGACCCATGGGAATCGTTCGTAGGTTGTGGGCCGTTAGGTCCTTCTCGTCTGAAAGACTGAAAGAGTATTCGCTGATCTAGTCTATTTTCTGTACCGGGTTTGATTGGATGCATGTTGCTGGAGCCGTCCTTGCATGGGAGACTACCTTTGTCTGGTGGAGGTCAATGCTGTTGTTGAGATTCTACAATAAATAAAGAATTAGGCGCACCCATTTCAATATGCCTGCCGTTGTGAAGCTTTGATAAAGTGGCGACGTTATATTGGCATCGCTTGATCGCGATTACTCCGCGACTAGGAACTGGGCTGTGTGCCAGGGCGTGGTAAAATGGAAGCTCATAGATTGCTTATACTTAATTAAAAGGAGGCCGTTTTTAGTGCCGTACATTATCTTTTAATTTCACTGTGCTGTGAAGTCAAAGCCGTTACGCTCTCTTGGAGTATAAAATAGTGCTGCTCGTTCATAAACCGTGAGATGATGAAAGGATTTTCCTATTGCTTGTCGTGAATCTGAATATTGTTTTTGTAGGTCTGAGTACCCATGTGGGTTTCTAAAATAATTTCTTGTGCCCCTTTTTGGCAATGTAACGTCCTCCAAGGTATTCGGGTGCACTGCAGGATCCAGTCGTCGAAGGTCCACGATATTTCGGCGAACAACTGTCCCGCCACTGTCAGGTGGTGATTCCATCAGCACCACCTAATGATGGCGGAACTGTTGTTCGCCGAAATATCGTGGACCTTCGACGATTCGATCCGGGAGCACGCCCGAGAACCTTGGAAGCAACATACACGCCGGTAAAGCCCCAGATCACATACACTATAATTCCTTATCACCTTACTTATTTTGTATTTTTTCGAGCTATCCCCTATCATTCTTTGTATTAAGTCACCAGATTGTGGCACGGTGCATGGCCATCATATTGCTGAATCTTGCGGCATCGCTTCGCCATCCTCAAATATTCAGGGCGCATCGGAAATCAAATACTCGATTCCGATCTCACAAGATACCAGCAATAATCATGCTATTAGGTTCCGAATTCAGCTAAGGTAGGTCGACGGGTGCTGATTTGCCGATTGTTGTTTGTAATGTATCGTGAGTATAGATTCCGCAGATTAATACGATATTCGTATGCCTTTACGAAACAATATTCACTGTGCGATGTCCAAGTATTAGCTATGCAGACCTATTTCCGCTGCGCTAAATTATGAAAGTACATAGGCGTGGGACTATTCTATTAACCTCTAAGAGTCGGATAGCGTTTCCAATTTTATTTATTTATCATTTTTTGCGCTTGAGAACTGTACATTTTTCGTAGCTTGAAAGTTTCAGAGCTTGATTATAACTGCTTATGGAAGGAGTCTTGGCTTTTTGTCGCAGTACACACGTCTTTCAGCCGTGAACGCTATACCCTATACCATACAAGCACGCGCGACAGGCATTTATTCTGCACAATTACACTTGAGACAATACACCCACACTTTAACTAGACCACCAATCCGTAATAACGAAGAAAAACCTCTCCAATTATGCTGTTTGTCTTCCCCTACCCCACTCATCACCACATTTTCCAGTCAGCTATATCACGGCTAACATTATCATATGATTTATCTTTTACGCAAACACTACTCGTAAGAAACAAAATATGTCTCTTACAGAGACATTGCAGTTGCACTAAGGAGTGACAGTTATCAGTACTGAAGCGGAAGAAGCACACGAACGTGTCATGCAGCTATTTCAGGCTTTCATAAGAGGCTTCGACGAGAGCGATGTCTTTTGTTGGGTACGCAGGCAGTATGTACCACAATGGCGAGTTGCGCCACAGGTCTGTCCTCAATGTTATCCCCAATGCTGTCTTCCCTCGGTAGTGAGCGAAGTGGACTCACAATCAGGAGGATGGTCGTCCAAACACCCAACCGTCCATGTAGATTTAGGTTTTCCGTGATTTCACTGAATCGCATAAGCCGAATGCCGGAATGGTTCCTTTGGAAAAGAGACAGATAATTTTTCTCCCATCCTATTCCCCAATCCGAACTTGTACACCATCTCCGAACTTGTGCATCATCTCTAATGACCTCGAGGTCGGCGGGATGTTAAACACTAATATATCTTCTTCTCTCCGCCTTTCTCCCGCCAATTAACATTACTGTGGTGCAGTTTCCTTACCCTGGCTTTCATTCCTGACGGGGCCTCACTATATACCAATCGTTTGATATAATCAAGATTATGAAAGCACTGCGTAGATAAGTTAAAGATTTTGATTAGGGAGGACGGATAAAAAGTGACCATGTGATTTGCTAATCACGTATCGCGGTGAACGTGTTGACTCAAATGAGGTGTGACTTATAACATTAAAGGTTGTTGTTCGTGTTACACTTTCTAAGAAATTAGTACTGACGCAGTACATCTTCAGTCTGGAAAACATCACACTCTAGAAGGAAGCAAACAAAGGTATGTAAGAAGCAGACTAGCGTTCTGAAGAAAAACAGTGCCTTAACTAATCATATTTAGTAATGCAAGAGTGCGAGAAAGAGTTCCAGAATCCAAGACCCTCAGCAGAACACAGAAATAGAAAAGCGGACAGCTGAAAAACCATAAAAGCAGGAGCTAGAAATATCTGAAATGTGGTTTCACAAACGTGTGCGTCGAATCAAAGGACAAATAAAGTACGAAGTATACAAATAACTGGTAAGAGGGATGTGAAAATAAAAACCATTCTGCACACAGAAATGTATCCATATTTTGGTAAAACTGTATTTATCTTTGTTGATGTTCATGCGGAAAGAACTATTTTCTGTTGCTTTCGCCTGCAGGTGTGGCCGTGCGGTTAAAGGCGCTTCAGTCTGGAACCGCGTGACCGCTACGGTCGCAGGTTCGAATCCTGCCTCGAGCATGGATGTGTGTGATGTCCTTAGGTTAGTTAGGTTTAATTAGTTCTAAGTTCTAGGCGACTGATGACCTCAGAAGTTAAGTCGCATAGTGATCAGAGCCATTTGAACCATTTTTTTTGTTGCTTTCGCCGAAACATTTTTGCGAATAAACGGAGAATGTCATTGTTTTAAAACAATTAGCGATCTAGGCTTTCTAATTTTTTCTACTAATGTAACGTCCCATTAGGAAAATTATTAATGACTGTGCTGATGAACCTCTTAAGTTATTTGATTTTCAAACAGCTGAGCAAAACTGAACGTACTCAGATATTTCTCTGTTTACTTATTCTGATCAACTCTAAACTGACACACAATATTTTTAGCGCAACGCAATCTGACTTTCAAAAATCCCTACAAAAGAATGGCCCTTACTAACAATAACCTATACCTTTCATGCATCACTTACCTCACAAAAATCTTCGTTACTCGAACTACTGCAATACAGCGAGCGCCAATACTGCCAGCTAAATGAAAGATTCTAACTACTGAAGGCACTAACTACTGATAGGCGTAGTTAGCAAATGAAAGATTTTGATAGAGAACAAACAATGTATTTACCTTAATAATGTTCAAAAGTCATCATATATATATTAGCGTCGTGTCACTAAGAGTTAGGCGGTACTAGAAAAACGGTTAAAATGGCTCTGAGCAGTATGGGACTTAACATCTATGGTCATCAGTCCCCTAGAACTTAGAACTACTTAAACCTAACTAACCTAAGGACATCACACAACAAGAAGTCATCACAGCTACTAGAAACATACCGCTTTTTTGTAGTCTCTTACCCCAAGGAATGGTTTGTCTTTAGTTGTATCATTGGAGATTACGTGAGTGCACCAGCAAGACAAACAATAAAAAGTTACATATAGGAGGTGCGACGCGAAAGTAAACATTACGTCCACAGAGCGGGAATCTGTGTATGCCTGGACATGAAACGGGGATCCCTGTTAGGCAGCAACTGCAACGCCACAATTGCGTTCGTTTCATAAGGGTCGCAGCGCAAATAGAATTGCCGTGCCGGACGAAGGCGCATCAATCCATAACCGGATGGGCGTTTTATAAACGCTGACGGGTGACCGGGCAGGCCGCGTAACGCAGCCGCCCCGGTCTTGATGTAACTGGCCCTGGGCGCGCACAGCTGTCGCCGAACCTTACGCGCCGCCCAGTCCTTACGTACTAGCCAGCGGTTTCGTGCAGGTTTTCCTTCTTCTCCACGGAGAACAGCTTTTCGCAAACTGTGAAACACAGCAGGCGTCCGCAAAAAAACCCGGATGTGGAGTCGGTGTCGGAGGTCGCCCAACAACCTCACAGGTTTGTTTGTTCACTCGCAGCTTGTAGAGATGTCGCCGTAGTGTCAACCGTAGGGTCCACCATGAGTAATATCAGCTTCTCGATACCGTTCGACACATAAAAATGGTACTTTGGCAACAAAGAATTCCTCGTTTAACATATGTAAGGCGCTCTCGCTTACCTTGGATCGCACAGGCACGGCAAGAATGGTGTCGTGTATTCCTGGATGGAGTACCGCGTTTGATCAAGTATATTGAAAGAAGAGATGGTGAACTAGATCAGTACTGTGGTTTCTGAGGTTACCCTGCTGACTGGAGTGACTAACACTCAATTTTTAGTCATCTCGTCAGGTACTTACGAACTGACAAGCTGATAAGAGAGGAAGCAACAAACACATACGTAAGATAGTCGTTCGAAGCACCTGGCGAAGAAAACTAGATAACTCTATGAAATCTATACTAATAATAAAAGTGTAAAAGCGTCGTGTCTGTTTGAACACACTAATCTGCAAAACTACTAGAAGACTTTTCGAGGTTTCTGGGGCGTTTGCCGGTTACTTGAGCGTGACTTGGGGCAACATATAGGCTTTATTTCGTGAAAGTCGGATCACGGAAAAAGGAAGTAGTAATTGAAATTGTCACCGAAATCGTCTTGTGCAGCTGTTTGAACATGCTAATCTCCAAAACTACTAAACGAATTCTCATGACGTTTTCACAGAGTACTTTAGAGTAGTTTGGGGCTTTTCATTAAAAGCGGATCACGAAAAAAATATCGTAATTTATAGTTTTAGGAGTTTACTCAGCTTAGTGGTTCGGATGTGGCGGTGTAGTTCACCAAAGAACCAATAGATGGCGCTGTTAGTTTAGTAGTACAGCAAACAAACAATACATGGCACTGTTGTTTTTTTTAACACAATCTTATCTTTACGAATATAAAAGAACATTGAATTTACTTGCCTATGATATATGGATTTACTGATTTCGCTTTGCGTAGTAAAAACATAACGACATTGCTTTACTTCTTTCGATATGTTTTATTTACATTCATTAACAGGAAAAACGTACACATCCTTCCCCAGGACCAGGCTAGGTACTTCCTAGAACTAGTTCGTTTGTTGCTGGTCAACTTGTTGCATGGGCTCGTAGGGTACATTTTGCGTCCGTAACTGTTCGTCTGTGTACAGGACGCAGGAGAGCTTCTGTAAAGTTTGGAAGGTAGGAGACGAGGTACTGGCAGAAGTAAAGCTGTGGGTACCGGGCGTGAGTCGTGCTTCGGTAGCTCAGTTGGTAGAGCACTTGCCCGCAAAAGGCAAAGGTCCCGAGTTCGAGTCTCGGTCGGGCACACAGTTTTAATCTGCCAGGAAGTTTCGTTCGTCTGTGTAGTTTTTTTTCGTAATCGAGACTTTCTTTCATGTGTCATTTGCGACCTCGAGACTCCTGCAGCGTGTGCATGTGTTTCGTCGTCACCTTACTCTGTGGATCATCGTCAGTGCTGCCGTCTTCATCTCACCGCCGCCGCCGCCGTCGACGACGTCAACCACCAACCACGCATCAACCACTCTCTCGCCGCCGTCGCCACCGCCACTTCTATCTGTTTGTCGCCGCCATCTCACCACCCCTGACACAGCTGTTTCCATGCCTGTCACATCGGAGACACTCACCGTTCACAACTCCACCACAGCTCGTCATCGTCGTCCCAGCGCCGCTTCGACGGCCGCTCAGCCCATTCAACGTCGCTCATCACAGTCCGCCATCATGGATCATTCCATAATGTCTTTCATCTAGAACTCTCTTCCTCCAGATCTCATTGTTCTCTAACTCACCCCCTACATCTATCCTCCCTTACCTAGAGTATCCTCTCCCACCACAGTAGTAATACATGCATATCTCTCTGTTCCCAGCTCCCGCTACATTTTCTCTTTCAGCCACGACTCACAAGCCACCACATCCACATAGTTAACAGCACAATGAGCAACGACTGCCGCAGATGACATCATCAGCATCAGTTCCTTAAGTCTCACCACTCCAACCAACACATGTCATGCTGAAGGATGTGCACGACTCCCGGTAACCCTCACCAATGTCACATCCCCCAACCATCCTTCCCTCCAACAACCGTTAAAAAACTAACAAAACCTCAAAACACCGACATCTTTGCACTCCTCCACAAAAAATCCGCAAACTGATCCCACTGACACTCAGCGTATAGTCACAGCTCCTCCCCCTCCAACATCTTCCCCTACCATGCACACCTTCATCCTGTCCAACCCAGACCCAGAATTCCTCAAATCCAAATCCCTCAGCCTAGAAATCAAAAATATTTACCAAGCCTCCACATACAACAAATCATCCAAAGAAAAGACTCTGTATTCCTACAGTTTCTGAATCCCCATTTTCACACTTACCGCCTCTCCAAAATTCTTGCACTATCTTTGGTCCCAAGGCCTTAACACTTCTTACCACAATACCTCATGCCAAACAACCCGAACCTTCACCACAGCGATCACCAAAGTCAGCACTGAGATCACAGTAAGAGAGTAGAATCTGAACTGAGCAACAACCCGAATTTAGAACTTCTAAAAGCCCTTGGGGTCAACAATGATCATGGCCCTACCCACCTTGTCCATGTTTTTACTGAATCCAAGTCCACCATAGACCTTCTCCTTAAAGAAGGAGCCCTGGTGTACCATCACTGCCACAACCATCACTGCCACAACCATCACTGCCACAAGGGCGAATCATCCGGATTCCATCCTCAGACCTACTACTGCTAAAAGTGCCTTCGCTACAATGCCCACTGAACTGCAGATCGCAAAAACGCACCCATTTGTCCACACTGCAAGGACTCCCATTTTCTTATATATTGCCCTAATCTTGCTTCCCCTCCTACCAGCAGCTCCTCCAATGACTCCCACTCCCTTAACCAAACCTGAACTCACTGTCCCAATCTGTCCCATTGATATCCCCATTCATTCCAACAATCAGAGGAGGAGGAGGAGGTCGAGGAGGATGAAATTAGTGTTTAACGTCTCGTCGACAACGCGGTCGGAGCAGAAGCTCAGATTAGGGAAGGGTGGGGAAGGAAATCGGCCGTGCCCTTTCAAAGGAACCACCGCAGCATGTGCCTGAAGCGATTTAGTGAAATCACGGGAAACCTGTATCAGGAAGGCCGTACGTAGGTTTGAACCTTCGTCCTCCCGAATGCGACTACAGTGTGCTAACCACTGCGCCACTTCGCTCGGTCTACCTAATCACAATACGTGACATAAAACAAGTTCTTCACAAAAAAAAGAACTTCACCTGATCACAATTGCATTATCTGTTGATATCTCGAAGAATGCTCCCTCTTCTTTCTAGTCCCTTTCTAATAATCCTTGCAACGCTGTGCACCACTATACTCACCAGGGGCATAGACAATTTTTCACTCTTTTGGGGGGGGGGGGGGGAGGGGGCTGCACTCCCGTTCAAGTAGCAGATCGTCATTCAGATCAGGGTCTCAAAATATTAGCAACTGAACTGTCATAAACTCTTTCAGCTTTTAGAATTGGAACGCAAGTTGCATCTACTGAATGTACTGAACAATCTGATACAAGTGAATGGGAATGAAAGCAGTGTGTCTTCGAGGTGGGTCATTCGCGAACGAACGAGTCTAAAGGAATGGCTCACCAAAGTGAACAGAAGGTCCCAGGAACGTCTTTTAAGGAACAGTCGTCCAGCTTTCACTTTAGTCGTGGCCAGCTCTCATTCAAGGAACGGTCAGTCCTTATTACAGGGAAGATAACAGACGTTCTCGTTGCCACCTCCGTCTTGTTCTTTTTCGGGTAGTCATTCGTTCCCCTTTTCATTTGAAATTTTTTGTAATTATATAATTTAATAAAAATTAAGTTGTATGTAATACATTCCCGTCAGCAAACAAAGAAATCTACTTCTCCCTTCCTCATTTTGATCAACTATAGGACACAATTATCACAAGTGGAATTTTATTTATTCATAGGTTTTCTGGCTTCATCTGCTTGATTTAACGATTAGTTTTGAAGTTAACATTGAATTATTCCTTTTTACTGCAGTGTAAGAAAGGTCACATGGAACTTGCGATTTTCGCGTTTCTTCCAAAAATAAAATGTCACTTAGGGACTCTCTTATTTTTCACGTTTGGTTGTTTCTTTGTGCTGCTCCCTGGTTTTGTTTCTTCGCGCAATGAAATGAAATGTCCGTGATTTCGGCTCCGTAGGAAAAGGAGAAGGGGCTGTTCTCCATTTGAAAATTCGTGAAATGAGATTAAGTCGTATTTACCTTTAATCTCAAAAAATGCTGTTCAGAAGCATCCTTTTAGCGAAAAACATTCCTAGTGCACTTTCAGCTTAATTATTAATTCTCTACTGCTCCATCAACTTTCGTAATAGGCTATAAACCTGCTATTTGCTAAGCGCGTGAGACAAGTATGACGTGAAAATCACATTTTCTTTTAAACATACATATTCTTCGACGACATATTTTTTGTTTTTTTTGTTTTTTTGTTTTTGCTCTAGAGCTTTATGAGGATGTTCATGAAAAACCTGATGTGGATATATCTTCTGTTCTTTTTTTTAAAAAAATCATTTGTTACAGTGTTACATGAACTCGACATTTGTGTCAGTCGGATAATTTACAACGTTTAGTTTAGTAACTAGGGGTAGAGCATTGATATTTTCATTTACATGCCACCATGGAGAATGTGTCTTAAGGAACTTGTCACTAAAATCAAATTGTTTAAATATAATCTTATTTTATTAAAAACGAGCAGTTCATTCCCATTTGTCATAATTTTTGGGATTTGGTCGATTTCTACTTGAATCCTTATATATCTACTTGAACCCCTATGTATCTTCGTAGGTTGGTTCTGCTTCACGATTCAGTGTATGGCTGTTTTAATTTTTATTCGGAAGATTAAGGCGACAGAATGAGGTACAGGACCACAAATGACTGAGGAAATTTGATAATTTTTTATTTTGTCTGTCTCAGTTACATGAACATACAGTTCTTTGCTGCAATAGTTCCCGATTTCGGGCTGATGCACCCATTCTCAAACCAAACACATTGCACAGTGGGGGCCGTTACTGAATGGATTTAATAGTATAAAAATTTGATTTCATTTTTCACTTGATGTTCGTGAGTGCCTTCTGCCTGGCGGCTAGTTCCAGCGTATCATCCACGTTACACAAAACTGGAGAGAACCACTTTGAAACTCACGTGTTGAACCATCAACAGCTAAACTCACGTGTTGCTGACGAGGTAACGCTACCGAACTGCGCGTCTACAACTTGGCTGTCCAATAGGGAGGGTTAGAGGCGGTCACGTGGGGGTGGAACTGCGGCCAGCCGCCCGGAGCGGACACGTTGTCCGCTCTCTTCTACTGGCAGCTTCCGACCCGACTATAAAATGTTGAACTTCTTCACCTCAACGAGTGCCCACTGCTTTTCATTCCTCGCCAATCCTGGCACATTAACAACATTGTTATTAACTGTAGCTAGTCATACAACATGGTGCGAAATGGCAAGATTAGCTTTCAAACAGGAAGTCAAACTGTAAGCAACAAATGGTCTCACTTCTCATATCGCCTATGTGTTTGCTGTTACACCTGAAAGACAAAACCAAACAGTTGCGGACCTACCATCCCGAAGCAGCATGCCTCGAATCGGCAACCATGAATAATATTTCAGCTTTTGTAAAACTACTCGCGAGATATCGTTATCGACAACGTAATACATACCTGTGAAGTTTTGAAAGATTTCTGAAATACAGTTACGGAGCTTTGGCGTCTGAATCGGCACAGAGTCATGCTTGGACGCACACAGTGGTAAGGAAAATACAAATAGAACACTTTTCAATCTGTTCTTGTGGCCGTTCATCAAGGAACATACATCTTTCAACATATAACTGGTTTTCGTCATCTTCCTTGCGTGGTGGAGATGGTTCTTTGAGAAGGTAATTGGTAGTTAATTTAAAAAGTATGAATATAATCGTCTCATATATCTTATGTCTGCAAGGTAAACTCAAGAGATCTTTATGTCGTTGTGATAGGAATTAATGACTTAACAGAAAAACCACTGACTGTAAGTTTCATGTACAATTTTTTCCTGCTCTTTTCCATAGTAAGTTAAAAGACTGAAACATGTTAAAATTACCAGCATTGAACTAGTAGTGGTTTTTTCTTTTATTTTATTTTCAAATACATTTGTGTGTAAAATTTGTCTTTTAAGTACATTAATAAGCAATTTACTGATTCGCTGACTTTCACATTCGTTTCACTTTCATCTGTTAATGGTTGCCTGTGTAAGACTACGCTACTGCGCGCGATACTTATTAAAGCCTGTACTATGGTAAGTTGACGGGCTTCACCTTATAAGAAAGGATTTTGGTATATGTGTTGACCGCGTGTACCAGAATGGAGGCAAAATCAGACTTTCACCCACTCAGTAACAACAATGATAAGTCAAGCAAGTCTGAAGTGCAACTACACGTTAGGACGGACAAGAAACAACACAGGAGATGCTACCAATTTGTTAATAAAACGGTCGCCAGCCTAATTAGGAATTAATTGAGTTTCTTCCCTGTACAAGTTGAAGTACGTGTATGCAAAACAACACGTAATAACACTGCATAATATGGTAAATTTTAGAACCAGAAAATCTACTGAACTAATAATTTCACTTTCTGTACTAATATGAACAAGTCATAAACACACAACAGTACACTATAATGTTTACTACAAACTTCGTACTGTCTACTGATCTGATTAAAATCGGGCATAGGTTGCCCTAGAAATAGTACTTTCGAAATGTACATACAATGTCAATTTTGAAAAAGGTAAAACACTAATAAATTTTGCTTTTATATTGACTTTAGCTTTGCTGGTCAAATCAGTTCAGTACACTTCAGAATTTAAATGAATAGAAAAGAAAAAGGGGGGGGGGGACCCTGAAACTGTTATGATCACTGTACTGAAATTTTTGATTATCGAAATCGTTAAGCCGTCAAGATTTCCAACATATGAGTTACTACTCTTTTTGTCTTATTTCTTGCTCATTTAACTACCATTATTTTTGTCTCAAATTAACTAAACTTCATTACTAAACCAATTTCAACATTATCTTCCAACTTTGTCAGACCTTTGTTCTTTACTTATTGATTCATTAACAACAAAGTTCTTTAAACATCATTCTAACATAGATAGGTCTGCAGGTAATTATTATTAACATAAACTTTAAATCTTCATTTCGGGACACTCGGATTGCACAACATGTGGAAAGGACCCTGTCTAGGTTAGTGATGAGGATAATTAAATGATAGGACAGTTCTGGTAAAAGTTAAGTTGTTATTGAACAGTCAGAAACAAAAGTAACAGTGGTCCACACGAATACAGTACTAAAAGTTTCAACCTGTTCGTATCGATGCGGCGGTTGGCGGGCGGCGAGATGGCGAGGCGCAGAGCACACATACAATCACAGCTATGGCTCTTGATGTATCGGCACTTTACTTCTTCTTAGCGTCGCAATATTTTTCCATTTAGTGCCTGGGGAATATTGCCATGCTGTATAGGCGTCGGAAACGGCACATCCGAGGCTCAACGAAATCACGTTTTCCAGGAGAGCCTCCTCGATCCAGAACGTGTTGCTCAGATCAAAGCCCAACTCCGACTACTACTGCTGAGCCCGTTATGCCGTGCAGCGCCCGTGTGCATTTTCCCGCGCTCACCTGCCATCCACCTTTTACCGCTCCCCTACAGACAGGGTATTCACCCGAGGGTTTGCATTCTACATATCCTAATACATTGCCTACGTATGGACCAGGCGCACAATTACAACTTTAACATCTTACAACAGTTTCAACATTTCTTACATTTCCATTTTGTTATAATATTGCTTGCAATTTGACATAAACATTAATATTCACATCGAAAATTGTTTACAGTTTCTTTAACATAATGACATGAAAAGAAAAAAAGAAATGAAATCAGAACATTGCTTACACTAATTTATCGAAAATCAGAAGAAAAAATTATTATATGTACAATAGTATAACGTTGTTGTTGTTACACCTGTTCTCGTTAAGGAGTTCCCTTTGTCAAGTAACTGGTAACTGACTCCGTGCACGTACCATGGGGGCTTTACAACAGCTGACTGGTTATCATTTTCGACTGTAAAGATTTTCAATGTAGTGGTGTGTCGTCAAGATCTGGAAAAAAAGTTTTGTATCTTTCCTCTTGTCAAGTTTCGACGATGTTTAAAAATTCCGCAGACTGACTTTGGAAATACCCTAGAAGATTCGAAAAAAGCACGTCACCGCAGTTCTTCACTAATTAGAATAAGATAACTATTAACATCGAAAGTATTAGTATGGTGATCAGGAGATTATTTTTTTCATTGATTGATTAGCTCTGCCGAGTGAACTGAATTGTGTGAATGGAGTGTAGCAAGTTATTTTTCCGTGACTTACGGGTCTAGTTTGAAGTTTTTTGGATTTAAATAAAAAAGTGTGATTACCGCAACACAAAATCGAAAATCTTTCCTGTCTAAGTGAAAGTAGTGCACGTACATACCATAGCCTTTTCTTTCACACTCACGTTGCGGTGATCCACATAATTGATCCACTTCATAGTGTAACGTTGATGCATTAAGTTGTTATTTTAATAGTCATCTTACGACAACCGGTGATATATATATAAAGAGAATTTAAATTTAAAAAAATAAATCAGTTTATATTTGGACATTTATTTTAACATTGATCATTGTTCCGTTAAAATTTCAGCATATTAAACTTGATTCATAACTAAACTGGTGCCTTATTTAGGATTGTAAAAATGTGAGTTTGTAATCTTACGGAACACATCAAATATGGAGCCAAGATTGGGAGACTGCATACAACACTGCATTCATAAAATAACACACGAATAACGTTGAAACATGTGCAAGAGGAAATTAACCACAACCAACCGATTCAATTTTCACCCAAAGAAGTTACGATCATAGTGCAATCCTGTCCGTCATGAAATTACCACACACTGGTATACTAAATTCATACTAATTGTCTGTGAAATCTCCTCTACTTTGATGATTACACCACATACTTCACGTGGTCAACTTGGTTTACACAAAAAGTGTAACTCTACAATGATTTTGATAATTTACATAAATTACATCGAAACGCAATTTACAAAAGAAAAATCTCGAACTGGTTACTATCGTCATACAATTAACCTGATGGGTCAAACAATTATATAAGCACGTGGTATTGGTCTCACAAAGTACACTCCACGTGGGTTGAACATAAAGAAAAGTTGCTATATTGAAAAATATTGAAAAGACGAGATGTTATTATCTCACGCACATTCGCATTTAAGATTAATGATCTTAGTTAGAGTTACGGATCATCAGCATGAGGTTCCACTTTGCTCACAAAGTAGTGACAAAGCAACTACTGGAAGATATTCTGAACTTCACACTCGTTTTTGGCTGTTTTCCAGGTAACAATTTGTAAATACTCTCTAAATTGCTTGTTTTAAGGTATAATTTGTAAGTATGGCGTATTCGGGAAAGGATCGGCATCCCTTTGGAACTGCTACCGAAATGAAATACGAGTCGAAATTAAAATTATGTGCTTAGGAATACCAAACTATTGATTGGCTTCTTTGTCGCCTTTTCCTCCCCCCATAGAGCAGGTACTGTGAACATCGTAATTACAGTCTTGTAATTAAGTGAGTAATGAAAGTTTCCGTTTGTTACTCTATACATCAAAGTACATTTAAAGTCATTTCCGCTCTTAAAGTGTTTTCCTCCCAAAGGATCTGTCTTCTGGAGCATTACTCTCTTTTTAATGCATTTACGAGGCCACTAGAAACAGACTATTTCTGGCTTATTTAAGCGGTAAGCCCCTAACCTTAATATACAATGGATGGCACAAAACTTACATTTACTGTAATGTAAGTTTAATACGATTAAATTAGCAGATTTATTTAATAACACTTCTCTCTTCCAAAATATATAAAAAAAACTTACCATGAAATATCACCTCAGGTGAACTGGGCACACAACTCAGTCTCAGTGATGCTGAGTGCTGCAGCTCCCTTGTTGCCAGCAGTGTGATGAAACGTTTTAAAAGTTATACCGACTCTGCTCGTTGTTTAACTTTCAAGTAAACGAACGCACGCTCGATGACTGGTCGGTAACACTACGACGGGGCCACCAGTGTTGTCAGGCAACTGGAGATACGTTCAACTCAGCTACTAGATTTACTCATGGGGTTACACAATTTTTTTCCGGGGAGGGGGAGGAGATATTAGAATTCCGACTTCCTACATAAATCATCTGGTCAGTTTCGAAAGACGACGTGCAATAAGAACTAAATTGAATAGGTGACACAAAAAACATGTTCTATCACAGACAATTGACGGTTATTCACTCAATTCCAGGTTCCTGGGGGAGGGAGGAGGGGGAGGGGGGCAAGTGAATTCTATTGCCTCCTCTGGCTGGCGTCTATGACTACACTGTTGTTACATCACTACACACTAAACTCTAAGGCACACCTAAAGTATAAAGCATTAGCCCTAGATTACTAAACATTCGTAAAATTTAAGATCGCAGTTGGTACCAACTCGCGGTTCCCGCTGATTTGGTAGTGTCATTGTAGGGTATAAAACAGGGGTTTTTGTACTTATTTTTTATGTGACGTATCGTTGGAGAGCTTATAATTATAATAAACTAGTATTCTACATAAGCTATGCATTACTAGTTTATTTGAATAAAATATGGAGTAGTAAAATTTACGATGTTTTAGTAGCAATATAATATTTCCCCCGTCTAGTGTTCTAGGGTTAAAACCCTTCAAGCAAATGGAAATAATTATCTTGTTCAAGTCATATTTGTTTGTTTCAAGCTTCAGTGATCTGAGGCGCCATAGTTCCGCTCCGCAGATATCGATAGAAGTCGATTTAAGTTGCTGGTGCCAAGTTTAGCTTCGACCTGAGTGGAGTGTGAGGTATAGAGAAAGCAGGAATTTTGTCTCCACGTTAAGGAGGGATGTGACAGTGAGAATGTTATCTATGTGCTATACAATGATGCCGCATTAGGCATGCAAGCCCGTAGATAATCAGCAGCTATGGTCTAAATTACAGGGAAAAATAACAGCGTTACGTGAAAGCATATCATAGAGTTGTTCCTGTTCAAAAACATTCGTTATGCTATTTTTCACTTGACACACACAACACGAGTTCTCCACGCCCCTGCTGCAATGCTGTACTTGTTAGATTACTATAGTTGGCAATAGTCTTAAACATAAGACAGTAGACACAAATTGTACCCACATATACCGGTAAGAAGCGGAGAGCCGAAACTCAACTTAGTATCGCAACATGGACATCGAGCCATTTCCCGCTGCTGCCAGACTTCGCAATCTAATAATCATTGTTAAGTGTTCAACAGGCAAAATTTGATTTCATATCGCTACAACAAATACCTGCCATATCTTAACGTGAGCGCCTTCAGAGCCAAAAAAACCTGCATGGCTCTGGGTGAGGGGGGAGATGGGTTTCGACCCGGTCTTCCCCCCACCCCCCTCCCCGCATATCTACGCCCTTGATCTTCTCCACGCGTTACTGTTCTCAACTTATAAAACCACCACTCAAACCATACAATCGTCCAACTGATATCACCTCAGTGTTTAGCAAGGTCTTTCAATCCATCAACACCTGCACCAAAACCACCATTTCCCGTTAACAAGTTTGGCTTCCGTAACAATTTCTTCTGTGATGACAAGCTTCTGCAGCCTAGAGAGAGCTTATGACATTGTATGGCGTTCTGCTCTCCTTTTAAACTCCAAACTATTTCAATTAACTATGTCTTTATTGCATCCCTTCTATCTAGTCATCCATCCTTTGTTACTATTTATAATACCAGTTCCTGCACCTTCCATTCCGCTGCAGGAGTGCCCCAAGGGACTGTCCTCTCTCCTCTCCTTTATCTCCTCTACGCCGCTGATATGCCCAAACAACAACCACCAGTCCGCCTCCTTCAGTGTGGTGATGACACTGCTTTCCGCGCCCTCTATCCTACATTTCAGAAACCCTGACGATTCCTCCAAATCCATCTCAATCAGTTTACCTCCTGGTGTGTGCAATGGCTCTTCAAGGCCAACCCCTCCAAAACCCAGCCAATAATTATAGGACAAACCACTTACACCTTCTATTCCATGACTTTTGTCTTACCATTTGTGACCATCCTATCCAGTTACCTGATGCACTAAAATATCATTGAATGACCCTCGACTGGCAGCTAACATGGGAACCTCACCTACAAATCATCCAACAAAAATCCCACAACAGATTAAGACTACTAACAGGCCGAACTTGGGGATTACACGTCACTATTCTCCACACCTATAAAACCCTGATCTGACACTTCTTCTGCTATGCAAATGTTGCACGGATCTTTGCCCCATCAAAGTTCTATAAGTCCTTTCAAATCCCCAAACGCCATGCACTCCGTTAAGCTGTCTGCATCCATTTATCTTCCCCAACATAGATCCTCTACCATCCCCTCAAATTCCCACCTTCCTCAACCACATGGAACATCTCAGCATCTCCTACACAATCCGAAAACTAGATTCCAGTAACCCCCTTGTCTCCCTTCTAATCACCAACCCTGGTATGCTGCCATGCCTTTACAAACACGTCCCGCCATACCTACACCTCCACATATTCCATATCCTCGCCCAATGCAACTTCCTCTTCCAGACAGTGAGATCTGCCTGGGTATTTATCCCTCCTACCAACTTTAGCTCTTCCCACCTACCCTTCTCCACATCAGGGCTCTTCTCTTCCCTTCCCGCTCCATCCATCTTCATCTCTTAGCACTGCTCTACCGAGACACCAAACTTCTCCTCACCCTCTGTTTCCTCCACCTTCTGTCTTTCTACTATCCACCCAACACTTACCTTCAACTCCATAGTTATCTTTTCTACCGACAACCCTCAATCCGGTGGAACATATTTCCTCACCCCGATACACTTCCTTCCTAGTGCGGTTCCTTCAGATTTTAAGTAAGACTGCATGTAACACCACAGCTCTAATACTCTACTGATTTATTTTGCCTTTTGTTTTATTTAATGTTATAACATTGAGTATCTGTAAATGTGTTTGAATCGATAACACAAAATTGTATACTCCTTTCTTTGTTAAAACTTTGATGTCATGATTTGATTCTATGCAATGTAGTATATCTGTCATTTAAATTCTTTGTCCCATTTGGATGGAACAAAACTCACTGTATATAATTGTAATTTCTGTGTGAATAATTTTTTTTAGAAATACTAATATGTGCAAACGTTCTGTTTTATTTAAAATGTTTGTTTGTTGTTATGTAAACTGCTGATCCTCACTTAGGGTTCTTAGTTATTCTGTATGTAAAAGTTGTTGTGATTCCCCTCGGGAACGGAACTGTGTAGCGCGCGCAAATTGTGGTTGGCCTAAGTAGAAAAGGTGGAATTGAGAGTCAGTCGGGGACGAGCTACCAAACTGTGCACTGCCATGTAAAAGTTGCATATTGTGCTGGTTCCGAGAGAGGCTTTTTCTGCTACTTTCCAATGCCTCGGATGGATGGATAAATAGCTGGAACGATTCTGGAATTGGTATCCATCATCGCCACCAAGAAGGGACAGAGTCCAGTAATTCTGCCTGCAAATCCACCTACCAACATGCAGTTGCCACCACATTGCGCAATCACTGTATCGGAATGCTATGATAATGTACAGTGAAGGATCAGCTTATTGGATGTTTTAGTGTGCACAAATATAAGGTAACTTATAACTGAATTTATCTACCTACCTTGATTTTTTCCCTATCACAACTGCTCTCAGGTTCCTTTCCATTTGAACTATGATTACCGAGTGTCCTATTTTGTGGAAAAAATGAAAGCCTCAAAGTTAGACAGTTAATTACATATTGTTGTTGGATCTTTGATTGGAAGGGAATATTCAGGTTTACTGTGGATTTAGTGAAATTGTGGGAAGCAGTAAATGTAGTTTTGTAAAGTTTTAAAGTCATCTATTTAATTATTTACTTGAAAGCAGAAGACTGTGGTAATAAAGACAACTTGCTGTTTCTTTTAAAGATTAAAAGTTCATAAAACTGGGGCTTATAAAGTTTTGCTTAGTAAATGATCACATTGCTGCTTGTAGTAAATTTTAAAAGGTGAGTTGGTTTCTTGCAATTTTGTCAACATTGTGTTTCACTGTAGTAAAAGTGGAAAGCTGCAATAGTAGACAGTTATATGTTCATGATTGCTAAATGTTTGTTCCTCTTGTGTATTGGAAGTGCATATTAATAGTATAACAGGATCCACAGTTTGTCTATTGTGCTAATGCTAGGTAACAAGTAACGGAAAGACCACTATTTATGAAAACCATAAATTCTCTATTCAAAAGAGAGTGAGAAGTAACCTGTTAGTGAATTCCATTTAACTTTCATTCTAAATAAAATAGTATTTAGTTGAGAGATATTTAACCTGTGACCAGTTCATAAAAATGCATTGAACTGCATTTATAATTTTATGTCAGCTAGGAAAATAATTGAACAATAATACTGAACCTATGTCCAATTAATGATTCTGCAGTGAATAGTAATAGTAACGTTATAAAGACCATTTAGTTTGAATAAGCCCTGAAAGTAATAGTGTGTTTCGTTATCTGTTATATTTATGCAAATAGTTTGTTCTGCTCTATTAGCTCAAATCTTACCGTGAACATATGCAGGTGTCAGAGTTCATTGTACTCGCGTGTAGCAAAGTATAGGTTGTGTTGGTCCGTTAAGGTTACTCATACTTAATTTCTTGAACAGGAATGTCAATCATTCTCTTGCCTGATTAGGCTGGCGACCGTTTTCTTTATTCATTAAACAGTGTAGATAGGAAAAATATTGTTTGTTACTGTTCGAATATTTACGTAATTCTGACTTTTATTTCCGATAAGCCACTTCCGTTAGGTACAACGCGGTCAATATAACAAAATTCCTCTCAGGGGGTAACACTGCTCTGTTGCGTTATGCCATAATTGCTTTAACAAGATAGTTTTATTTCACAACCTGCCTCCAACTTTAGGGTTATGGTATAGCAGTAGCAGCCCGCATCTCGTGGTCGTGCGGTAGCGTTCTCGCTTCCCACGCCCGGGTTCCCGGGTTCGATTCCCGGCGGGGTCAGGGATTTTCTCTGCCTCGGCTGGGTGTTGTGTGATGTCCTTAGGTTAGTTAGGTTTAAGTAGTTCTAAGTTCTAGGGGACTGATGACCATAGATGTTAAGTCCTATAGTGCTCAGAGCCATTTGAACCATTATAGCAGTAGCAGACGGTAGTGTCATGTGCAGTGCTTCAGTGCTTTTCCTTCGAAGAATTTCACCCTTCTACCATATATTCTCGTTTTTTAATTGTGTCATTGATTTTTAATTTAAAAAAGAAAAACAGTCCTAATATGTTATATGCTATAGTTTTAAAAATGCTCGTGGCTGCAGAGCGCAAATTATACCACTGATAGCCCACCTCCAGCCCATTTGGGGTGAGTGGGCTAAAGTAACAAGAAAGGAGAGAAAAAAAATAACGTGTTTATTAACTCTGATTTGTGATTTGGGTGCTTACTCACTATATTTTTATTTCGTTTTGTTAACGAATAAAAATGCCTAGGAAACAGTCGAGTTTTTCCGAATACGCCAGAATGGCAAACGTTTGAGAACCATGCGCTCTCAAGAATTCAATGAAGGTCGCGAAGCGAGACTTGCTGCAGTTTTAGAACATCAGACTTTAGCTCGCTCTTTGAAACCTACTTGCAAAAGCGAGGCACAGCGTAACTCTGATAAAAAGCGTCAAAGGTTTAAAGTGCTTCTCTCCAGTTTAATATCATAGAAGCGGAAATTTTGATGGGAAGGTGCAGGCGAACGTGTTTTTATACCCCAAATCCCTCTTATTCCTAAAAATTTACCATTTCACTTTAAACGTGTATAATTCCCGATGAGCTTATGTTATGCCATGAACATAAACATAGCACAAAGGCAGACGTTGTGTGTGCCTTGCTTTTCGCACGGTGAGCCCTACGTGGCTCTCTCCCCGTGTTAGTGTAGCAGACAAGCACTTCGTTCATGTCCCCAATCACTCTGCTTTCAGACGTTGTATAAATTACACGCATACAAAGTCTCTGATACAGCTGTAAACACGAGGGTTGTTTAATAAGTAATTCTCCACATTAAAAAAAAGCCGTTAATGTATATAGACAAACGTCCTTGTTGGTGCTTCACATTTGATGTGCGCCAGAGAAGTTTCGAACCGTTCTACTAGATGGCAGAGCAGTATTACAGCGTCAAAATGGCGTTTACCTACGACTCACGTGACAAGCAGCCTGCTGCTATTGAATTCTTGTATGACTCATCCACCCTACACTCAAGACCTGGCTGCTTTGGGCTGCTTAAAGATTCTATACTGGGAAAACAATTTGAAGGTGACGAGATTGTCAGTCATGCAGTGAAAACATGGCTACGCCTACAGGACAAGAACTTTTACCAGTGGATAATACATGCTCTTCCACAACGTTGGCGTATGGTCATAGAACTTGATGGAGACTACGTAGAAAAATAGGACAGCGACAAGGCATATTGATGTATATTGACACCAAATTTTGACTCTTAACAATAAATATGTTCTGAGGGAAAAAAAACATGTGGGGCATTACTTATTGAACGATCCTCGTAAATACCCGGGCAATGCTGGGTTTTTCAGTTAGTATCATAAATAGAAGTAGGTCCGTCAGCCCTGTTAGGGACATAAAATCACACCATAAATCAGTGTTCTTCAACGCCAATATGAAGTCATATCCATAGAAGGTACGCCATTTGATATGCAAGACTCTTGGCGAGGCCTATGAGAAAGACAGGCCGCGGCGCGTACGCCAGTGAGGTAGCCCTGCGCTCGCTCGCTCGCTCAACTCAGCAGACAAATTGCGTTTCTACACCTCTTAACTCGTAACTAGGTGTGTACGTACAAACGAGAATGGCATCTTCTACTGCAATCCGTTATTGTGGAGTCCTACTGTCACTAGCCCTACAATGATCGGAAGTCCATAGGCCTACTTATAATTTGTTACAGCTGTACTGGGGTACAATTAAATTAAAATCATGCCAACATGATTATCAGTTGCATAAGGCACCACTTCTTGTATGAAATGAGGACTGTTAAGCAGAAGAGACTAACTGCTATAAACAAGCTGTTATACCATTTATATCGAGTATTGATCTTAAACTAAGTTTCGTTGTTGCACTGTAAATTAGTATGACTTCATAATAGCAGATTCATGTAAAAGATGCAATTCTCGTTAGTACGTACACGCCCAGCTGCGAGTTAACAGGTTTAGAAACACATTTTGTCTGCTGAGCTGAGCGAGCGAGCGAGTTCACGCCTACCTTCGTGACGTACACGCTCGGCTTGTGTTTCTCGTGGGTCTCGCTCTTGGAGGTGTGACGTAAGCAGTTCTCTCCTTCCAATTCCAACACAACCGTCGAATAACAGGAGATGGGACCTTTGTTTATTTTCATGGGGGCAGTACTGCTGAGCCTGGTTTCTAAAGTCGGTAGACATGGGAAAATTTTCCATGGGAAAATGTATGAGGCGCATACAAGATTGTGTTACGCCATGAGATGCTTAGATGTAGGCAGAGGAGGCACAATTTTTTTGGTGGCTTTATGAACATGCTTGCATCAGTGACTAGATTCAGCGATTATAATGGAATACTTCCCAGTGCTCTTGAAATTGAGTGCAAGGAGGATGTGAAAGCAGCTGTTGAGGAAGGGGAAGAAGGACACTGAAATGAAATGAAATGATCGTATGGCATTGTTTGCCGGAAGGCCCCATCCGGGGAAGTTCGGCCGCCGTATTGCAAGCCCTTTTTAGTTGACGCGACTTGCGAATCAATGAAGATGAAATGATGATGGAAGACACACAACACCCAGTCACAAGGCAGAGAAAATACCCGACCCCGCCGGGAATCGAACCCGGGACCCTGTGCGCGGGAAGCGAGAACACTACCGCAAGACCACGAGCTGCGGACGAAGGACACTGTGTAGTGAAGACAGATCTGTGTGTGATGGAACCTGGATGAAGAGGGGCAATACTTCACTTGATGGTGTATGATCAATCATTAGTGTGGATACAGGGGAAATCTTATACTTCCAAGTAGTGAGTAAATATTGCTCTCAGTGTGACACAAAAAAGAACGATCATGGCAGTGAAGAAGAAAGGTGGCAGCAGGAACAGAAGGAAGTGTCCAAGAATTACCTGGAGTCAATTGGTGGGATGGAAGCAGCTGGGAAGAAACTAATATTCCAAAGGACAGTTGAACAAAATGGTGCTAGGTGTGTGAAGTATTTAGGTGATGGAGATTGCAGTGCATTTAAGAGTGTTTTATAGAGCAGTCCTTATGGTTCACAAATTAAAATTAATAAACTGGAATGTCTGGTGCATGTTTAAATGCGATTGAGAGGTAGATTTCTCAGATTGAAGAAAGAAATGAAAGGCAAGAAATTAGAAGATGGAGAGCTAGTGTGCGGTGTTAACAGACTGACAGACCAGGAAACTCACACTTTACAAATATATTACCAAAAACCTATCAGGGATAACTAAAAGAGTGTGAAAACAACGCAGCAAGCCGTGTGGGCAATATTCTTTCACAAACTTTCCACAGATGGTAATCCTCAATATTCCCTTCGTGGCGTATTGTGGTGCAAATATCTTCAGGCAGGAGCCAGTGGAAAGCCATTCACCTACAAACATGGTTTGCTGCTTGCTGTTTTAGATGTTATAAAACCAATTTTCACGTACCTAGGCAATCCTGAACGGCTAAAAAAATGTGTACATGGGAAAACACAAAACACAAATGAGATATACAATCACCTTATATGTAGGTGTTGTTCAAAAACATTGTTTGTGTCCTCAGTTGTTATCAAGATAGCTGCATATGAGACCTGTGTAGTGTTCAGTAGTGGAAATGTAGGTAGGGTTAAGCGGCTGCAGAGACTAAGTTTCCATCGAGGTGCATCCACACTGAAGTGCCTCAAAAGCATAGATGAAGTACGACTGGACAAAGCACAGGCAGCAGAAGAAAAAATGCAAGAGTAGGCTAGGCAAAGGAGGCAGGGGACGAGATTACTCCAGGAAGACGAGGAAGAGAATAAAGTTTATGGATATGGACGGCATTAGTCATTAGAGGTATAACATTATTATCGAAAACTGAAACAAATACTTTTAATGCAAATTGCTGTAAAGTGACTTTTTTTGAGCTATAATGTACCTTTTCCCAGGAACTGTAAAAGCTAACATCCTGAAATTTTGCAAAATTCTTAAGAATTACTTACTTAATAATCCTATGAGGCACTATTCCGTTATATTTCCTCTGAGAAAAGAATGCCTTTAAAATTTTAGAAAAATAGAGCATTGCTGGGTTGCAAACAACTGAAAAATTAATTTCAAAGCAACTACAACCTTAAAGAAAAATCTGCTCCAAGCGTTTCATTAGCCTATTATGCAGAAGTAAACTGTGAAATTGCAGTTTTATTGCTTGATTAGTTTACGGGAAAAAGCACATTACAGAAACAATGATAATGAAAATTCAAATCCTTATAAAATGTTTGTCGATGGTCATTTTCAGACAAAAACTCCACGGAACGTCAAGCATTATGCTGTACATAATAATTTCAGGTTTTACTATTTCAGGTGCAATATATTTCGAGATATATATGTTTAAGTACACGAATCATTTTGTCCTACGCCTGTCCTTAAGTGATTTTCTTGTATCTGTAGCTGAGGGTTTCATTTAACACAAAGTGTTTAGAAAATTATCAAATATTAATACAGAAGGTGATGTAGGCGTAACTAGAAAAATGTACCTACTCTTACATCTTTCCGTGCGAGTTCTGATTTCATTTACGTCATTACGATTTTCATTTCTCCCTAGTAAGTGCGAGCATTCGGAAGAGAAAGTTGACGATTGAAATTTCGTGGTAAGATCTGGCCACAAATGACTTTGTTTTAATGATTGTCAATCCAGTTCAAGAATTTTGCCCACGGCACCGGTATGTACGGAAACCAGACCTGTTACATAGGACTAGTCATTAAGGGAGATTTTTGATAATCATTTTTTAAATATTGTGGAGAAAATAAGATAAAAATGAGCATTAGAAAATTCATGGCTGTATAAGGAAGAGGCAATACCTATGCAATGTGATAAAATTGTAATTCTACGCTGTCCTCCCCTCTCCTTCTGAAATTAGGAAAATAATGAAACTCTCACAAAAATAGAAGATCACATATAATTGATGGATTTTCCAGCAGATTACTAGCAGATTTTTCACAACAGATAACTAGGATTCTCAGCTTCATATGGAACAGCTCACTGAAACAATGCATTTTTCCTGATAGGCTGAAATATGCTATTGTTAAGACATTGTATAAAAAGGAGGATAGATTGATGCCAACAACTACCGCCCAGTATCACTTGTGACAGTTTTACGCAAAATTCTCGAAAAAGTAATGAATTTAAGAGTAGTTTCACACATTTGTAAAAACAAAATACTAACGAAATGTCCGTTGGGTTTTCAGAAACTATTTTCAACAGAAAATGGTATATATGCTTTCACTGATCAAATATTAAATGCTCTGAATAACGGAATATCACCCATTGGGATTTTGTGATCTCTCAAAGGCATTTGATTATATAAATCATGGAATTCTTCTAGATAACCTTAAATATTCTGATATGAATGGGACAGTACACAAATGGTTTAATTAATATTTAACTGGAAGAGTGCAGAAGGGTGAAATAAACAATTCATATAATGCCCAAAAATTAAACTGGAGATATATCAAGAATGGGGCTCACAGAGTTCGATATTGAACCATTAATTGTTTTTAATATATATTAATGAGCTGCCACCCTGTTTTCACGAAGATGCGAAGCTAATACATTTTGCTGATGGTACTAGTAATCACACCCAACAAACAAGAATCAACTGAGGAAATTGTAAAAAAAAGTCTTTCAGAAAATTATTCAGTAGTTCTCTTTAATTGGACTCTCATTAAATTTTGATAAAGCACGCTATTACTGATGACCTCAGAAGTTAAGTCGCATAGTGCTCAGAACCATTTGCACCATTTTGAACCACGCTATAAACAGTCCTATACAGTAGATAACATAACACAATAGACTTTGGACAGAAGTCTGCAGCTAAGACAGACTGTTCAAAATTTTTCGGTCTATGCACTGATAAGACTGAATTGGAAGAAACACACTGATGTGCTGAAAAGTTTGAGTTCAGCTACTACGGTTACTGCAAATTTTGGCGATAAATGTATCAGTAAATTAGCTTACTATGCCCATTTTTATTCACTGCTTTCGTATGGGATAATATTTTGGGATAATCCATCACTAAGGGAAAAAGTGTTCACTGCACATAATGTATAATCAGAATAATCGCTGGAGCCCACCCAAGATCTTGTTGCAGACGTTTACTTAAGGAATATAGGGATATTCACACTTGTTTCACAATTCAATTACAAAATTTGTCATTAATAACCCATTCCAATTCAAAACAATAGCAATGTGCATAGTTACAACATTAGGACAATGGCTGATCTTCACTATTCTGGGTTAAATCAAACTTAGGGACAGAAAGGCGTGAATTATGCTATCAAAAAAGTCTTTGCTCACTTACCAAATGGCATCAAAGATCTGACAGCCATTCAGTATATAAAAACCAAAGAATCCCTGAATGAAAACTCCCTCTGCTCAACAGACGAATTTTTAGATAGAAATTATTAATTTTACAGTTATTAAAAAAATTGAATTATGTCACGTAAGGAAACCTTTCCTTATGATGACACGTTCCACAAAATTATGAAATGTATTCATTGTCTATGGAACAAGTATTAATCAAATCTAATCCAATCTAATGTAACTGTGTTGCCTGTGATTAACACGTATCCTGACGCATCCTTCGCAGTGAATCACGTAATCTTTTAAATACGCCTGGATTCCTTCAGATTGCGTCACATGCGTTGGCCACATGGTTCTGTAACGTCTGCACGTTGTTGGTGGGCCTTTAAGTGTCCCTATCGCCAGAAATCCAACGGATACAGGTCCGTTGAACGACGAGGCCATACTACCGGATCTACTCGACCAACCCGTTGTTCATGAAACGTTGCGGTGAGGGGCTGTTGACTATACCTGGAAATTGGGGTGACTCCCCTTCGTGCATAAGCCATCCATTGACTTGTTGCAAAGATAATGTTCTCCAATAGCCATGGTAATTTATTGCGAAGAAATCGATGATACACAGCAGCCGTTATCTGTTTGTGGAAAGCGTTTAGCCCTATGAGTCTGGCATCGGTAATTTTTACCCTTACATTGACGCTGAAGTGATCTCTATGGTTTATCTCCATCACTTCTCGAGGACTTTCGTACGACCACACGTGCGTGTTGAAGTTGTTTACTAGGTCATCTCTTACGAAACCTCCTGTAGGCATAAGTGGCACTTTTTTAAACACTCTGTACACATGTTTATTGGAGTTACTGTTATTCACTTAGGTTTGGAACTTCCTCACTTGTCCAAAATTTCTGTTAGTATTTAGATCAACCTTCCAGACTGTTGCTCTTGCAAGTACTGAAAGGACTGCTGCCCCTGTGCAAGTCGATCTGATGTGTCCACAGGTACTTTTCCCATGCGTATGCTACCAGTATTGCCGCGGCAGGAAAATCCCTCCACGTCAACAAGATCCACGGCTTCAAGTATTAAAAAGATTGTTCAAATGGCTCTGAGCACTATGGGACCTCACTGCTGAGGTCATCAGTCCCCTAGAACCTAGAACTACTTAAACCTAACTAACCTAAGGACATCACACACATCCACGCCCGAGGCAGGATTCGAACCTGCGACCGTAGCGGTCGCACGGTTCCAGACTGAAGCGCCTAGAACCGCTCGGCTCGGCCACACCGGCTGGCTTCAAGTATTAACCTGGAGTCAGAGGTTAATAGCGGCAGCGAGTACGGCAAGAAGCTAATGTCTGCGTTACACCCAAGACAGCAAGAGCAGATAGCGCAAGTGGATGATTTTAACGAACTGATCGTGAGCGCTTCAGTTCCTGAATGATGTAGAGTTCGTTCTACGAACGCTTTCGCGGTGAGCAACGCACAATATGGCGCGAGTGGAAGATGCTCGAGGAGTGAAGCGGTCATGTAATGTGTGGACACCTATGCGGATGTTATTACTGTGTCCACCGAGCAACAAAGCGCACGCGTCACACTTTGAGTTACGCAAGTGCTCCGTAAACGCCCAGCAGTAAACAGCGGCGCCTCCTTTAAACGCGTGGCGCCGGCCCAGAGCCGACACCTGCCAATTGCCTACACTAGGCTCTGCAACGGCTCCTGCAGCCGGCGCTGGCTTTTAGTATCAGATCTCAACGGGGTGAATTGTCGCCGCGAGGCCTTTCAGTATTCTACAGCTGCTGTACATCGAAACCCTGCAAATTACTGAAAAAAGGATGTTTATTATTCCTTCGCATAAGAAACGCTGTAAAAACTCTCGATCTACCACGGAGATGGCATGAATATGGTACGAAATAGATTCGCATTCTGCGGCTATTCATCAACGTCAGCTCTTTGCGATACGTGAAAGATTGTGGCGGACCGGGACTCGAAACCGTATTCCCAGGTTTTTGGGTGTGGTCGCCTTAACCACTAAGGCTATCCGCGCACGCCTCCAGGACCGATCCAGACTTCCAAATATCACGTTCTCGCAAACTCTACGCTAGCACAGTTCATGACTCTCCTACAGGGTGGCAAACTTTAAACCGTCATTTTGGATGTCGAGGCATGGATGCATCATTGACAGTTAAACTCCCTGCGTTTATGCAGTGTCTCTATCTTCACAATACATGGCCGATCGCTTCGGCCAGTTCCTCGAGCTGTGCAGTCGATCTCAATTTGGCCTTGGGAAGAAGTCGTATGAAATCGTTACGCCATTTGGCACTTAGATTTGTACGAGTATGTTAGTCAGGCAGCAGCAGCCGGCCGAGACACAAGCGGCAACAGGGAAGTAACCGATTTTTGGACATTTTACGAGTTCCTAACCAGGAGCGAATTGTACAGTTTCATCTGTGTGCTTTGGAGTTTAGTTTCTTCAGGTTCTGCGTGTTACTTTAATATTTTAAGTTTCCTTTAATTTACGTCAATGGTCTCCAACTTTTTGTTAATAGATTACCGGTTTCGGTTTATAATGACCATCATTAGATCTGCAGCAAAAATAAGGAAAAAACAAATACACTCGCAGATTGTCTACAGCTTAAAAATAGTAAATAGACCATAATGATAAGTACTACTGACATACATATGCGTTAGTTTGCTCGTCAGTAGTATTCTTCATTATGGTCTATTTATTGTTTTTAAGCTGTGGACAATCTGCGAGTGTATTTATGTTTTTTTCCAATTTTTGCTGCAGATCTTATGATGGTCATTATAGACCGAAACCGCTAATCTGTTTACAAAAAGTTTGTGACCATAGACGTAAATTAAAGGAAACTTATTGTATATATTTTCGCGACAGTGCCGCAGCTTGTGAAATTTAATATTTAATAGACAAAGTTCTCGCGTTTCCGTTTGCGTCGGAAAGTAAACCAACTTTTTGACATATTACAAATTTCTAATCAGGATCAAATTATTTAGTCTCACCCGAGTGCTATGGTAGTTCAGTTTTTGAATCTCTGCGTATTAATTTAATTTTTTAGACATAGTTCTAGCGTTTTGTGCAGTAGAGTTCCGTAGCGTGTGTCGATTGTCGTGTAGTTTTCCAAGGTCTTTAGCATGGATAGGGACTGTGATTGCTTTGTGCGGATGCGAGCTGAGTTGGTGACACTGCGCTCTAAGCTCCAGAGTGTGATGGCTTCGGTCACACAGCTTGAAGTTGCAGTGGATGGGCATCACTGTTGTGGGCTGGTCGTGGGAATCCAGTGAACGTCCAGCATGTCTGAGTCCTCCGATCGGTCCACACCAGTGGCCAGCCCAGCTCGCACTGAGGTTGACCCATCATCTGTGATCGAGTGGGAGGTCGCCTCAGGGCGTGGCAGGCAGTCAAAGACTTCCCAGAGGACCGCATATAAGACCTCCCCAGTAAATTTGACAAAAAATTTCCAGGTGCTGTCAGCGGCTGAGACTGTCCCTCAGCCAGATGCAGTCACTTGTCCTGCAGCCTTGTCCTCAGTCTGCAAGATCTGGGCAATCATAAAGGCTGGGATTTTTGGTAGCTGGGAGATCCAACGTTAGGAGCGTTTAGGGGCTCCCTAGGAACATGGTTGTCAAGCAGGAGAAGAAAGCCAATGTGCACTCCATGTGCATACTGGGTGGAGTCATTCCAGATGTGGAAAGGATCCTTCGGGATGCTTTGTAGAGCACAGGGGGCAGCCGACTGCAGGGTGGTGGCTCATGTCGGTACCAATGATGTGTGTCGCTCGCTTTCGGTCGGAAGAGATTCTTTCTGGTTTCGAGCGGCTAACAGAAGTGGTAAAGGCTGCCAGTCTTGCTTGCGAGATGAAAGTAGAGCTCACCATTTGCAGCATAGTCGACAAGACCGATTGTGCACCTCTGGTAAGGAGCCGACTGGAGGATCTTAATCATAGACTCACACGGTTCTACGACCGTGCGGGCTGTAGATTCTTCGACCTTCGCCATAGGGTGGTTGGGTTTCGGATTCTGCTGAGCAGATCAGGTGTCCACTACACACAGAAGGCGGCTACACGACTAGCAGGGGCTGTGTGGCGTGAACTGGGCCGTTTTTTAGGTTACAGGATCTCGGGGAAACACAAAAAGGGCTTCAGTTTCGAAGGGTGCAGATCGAACACAGGAAGAACGTAGATCCATGAACCACCGGTATAACGGTTGTAAATTATCGTAGCTGCGATGAGTAAGTTAGGTTAGTGGTGTTTAACGTCCCGTCGACAACGAGGTCATTAGAGACGGAGCGCAAGCTCGGGTTAGGGAAGGATGGGGAAGGAAATCGGCCGTGCCCTTTCAAAGGAACCATCCCGGCATTTGCCTGAAACGATTTAGGGAAATCACGGAAAACCTAAATAAGGATGGCTGGAGACGGGATTGATCACGCGTCCGCCCGAAGGCGAGTCCAGTGTGCTAACCACTGCGCCACCTCGCTCGGTGATGAGTAAGTACCAGAGCTCCAAGCGCTAATAGAAAGCACTAATGCTCAAATAATTATAGGCACTGAAAGCTGCCTAAAGCCGAAGATAAGTTTAGCGGATATTTTTGTGAAGAACCTAACGGTGTTCGGAAGGGATATACTAAACACAGCTGGAGGTGGCTTGTTTGCTGCTGTTAGAAGCAGTTCATCTTGAAGTAGATAGTTCCTGTGAGTTAGTATGAGCAGAGGTCATTCTTGGCAACCGAAATAAAATTATCATTATATCCTTCCACTGACCTCCCAACTCAAATGATACAATTGCTGAAAGGTTCAAAGAAAACTTGAGTTTAGTTTGAAAGACGTACTCAACTCATACAATTATAGTTGGTGGTGACTTTAATTTACCCTCGACGTGCTGGCGAAATTACATGTTTAAATTCGGAGATACGCATAAAACCTCATCCGAATTTGTGCTAAACGCATTCTCTGAAAATTATTAAGAGCAGTTAGGTCTTGATGCCACGCAAGTAGTATAGCGTTTGTCAAAACACACTTGACCTCTTAGCAACAAATAATCCTGAGCTAATAACGAGCGTCAAAACGGTTACAGGTATTAGTGAAACAGGGTTGTCGTAGCGGGACTGAATATTGTAACCCCAAATCCTCCAAAATTAAACGAAAAATATACCTATTCAAAAAAGCAGATAAAAATTCACTTGTCGCCTTCCTGAGAGACAGTCTCCACTCTTTCCAAATTAACCATGTAAGTGTAGATCAGATGTTGCTTGAAGTCAGAGAACTAGTATCGTCAGTGATTGAGAAATTTATACCAAATAAATTAGCAAACAACGGAGCTGGTCTCCCTTGGTACACAAAACAGGTCACAACACTGTTGCAGAAACTACGAAAAAACATACCAAATTCAAACCAACGCAATGTTTTCAAGATTGCCGATATTTTACTGAAGCTTAAAATTCATTGCGGACTTCATTGAGAGATGCTTATAATAGTTTCCACAAGGAAACTTTGTCTCGAAGCCTGCAAGAAAATCCAAAGAGATTCTGGTCGAATGTAAAGTACTGTATGCTAGCGGCAAGACACAATCGATGCCTTCTCTCCGCGATAGCAATGGGAGTAGTATCGACGACAGTGAATCCAAAGCAGACTCACTAACCACAGCCGTCCGAAATTCCTTCACCAAAGAAGACGAAGTAAATATTCCAGAATTCAAATGAAGAACAGTTGCCAACATGAGTAACTTAGAAGTTGATATCCTCGGAGTTGTGATGCAACTTAAATCACTTAATAAAAGCAAGTCTTCCAGTCCAGACTGTATACCAATCAGGTTCCTTTCAGAGTATGCTGATGCAATAGCTCCATACTCAACAATCATATACAACCGCTCGCTTGACGAAAGATACTTACCCAAAGACTGGAAAGTTCCATAGGTCACACCAATTTTCAAGAAAGGTAGTAGGAGTAATACACTAAATTACAGGTCCATATCATTAACGTCGATACGCTGCAGAATTATGGAACATACGTATATTGTGTTCGAACGTTATGAATTACCTCGAAGAATGTTCAAATGTGAGAATTTCTAAGGGACCAAACTGCTGAGGTCATCGGTCCCTAGACTTACACGCTACTTAAACTAACTTATACTAACTTATGCTAAGAACAATACACACACCCATGCCCGAGGGAGGACTCGAACCTCCGGCGGGAGGGGCCGCACAATCCGTCACATGTCGCCTTAAACCACGCGGCCACTCCGCGCGGCAATGAGCTCGAAGAGAACGGTCTATTGAAGCACGGTCAACACGGATTTAGAAAACATCATTCTTGTGAAACACAACTAGCACTTTATTCACGCGAAGTGTTGTGTGCTGTTGACAAGGGATTTCAAATGGTTCAAATGGCTCTGAGCACTATGGGACTCAACTGCTGAGGTCATTAGTCCCCTAGAACTTAGAACTACTTAAACCCAACTAACCTAAGGACATAACACACATCCACGCCCGAGGCAGGATTCGAACCTGCGACCGCAGTGGTAGTGCGGTTCCAGACTGAAGCGCCTATAACCGCTCGGCCACACCGGGCGGCCTCAGAGAGGTCACAGTTCGTAGTAACTGACGGACATTCATCGAGTAAAAGAGAAGTGATTTCTGGCGTTCCCCAAGGTAATTTTATAGGCTCTCTGTTATTCCCTATCTATATAAACGATTTAGAAGACACTCTAAGCAGCCATCTTAGGTTGCTTATAGATGATGCTGTCGTTTATCGTGTAGTAAAGTCGTCAGAAGCTCAAAACAAATTACAAAACGATTTAGAAAAGATATCTGTAGGAAGCAAAAATAGGCAATTGACCCTAAATAATGAGAAGTCATCCAAATGAGTGCTAAAATGAATCTGCTAAAATGAATCTGTTAACCTTCGGTTACAGGATAAATCAGTCTAATTTAAAGGCCATAAATTCAGAAACTAAATACCTTGGAATTACAATTACGAACGACTTAAATTGGAAAGAGCACGTAGAAAATAAGGAAGGCAAACCAAAGACTGCGTTTTGTTGGCAGGAAATCAAAAAATATAATAGGTCTATTAAAGAGACTGCCTACACTACACTTGTCCGCCCTCTTTTGGAGTACTTCTGCGCAGTCTGGGATCCTTGCCAGACAAGATTAACAGAGTACATCGAGTAAGTCCAAAGGAGAACAGCAAGTTTTGTATCATGTCGAAATAGGCGAGAGAGTGTCACGGAAAAGATAAAGGATTATGAGAGGACATCATTAAAACAAAGACATTTTTCGTTGCGACAGGATCTTCTCACAAATTTCAATCACCAGCTTTCTCCTCCTAATGCGAAAGTATGTAGTTGACGCCGACCTACGTGGGGAGAAACGATCATCATAATACGATAAGGGAAATCAGAGCTCGTACGGGAAGACAGGTGTTCGTCTTTTCCGCGTGCTGTTCGAGATTGGAATAACAGAGAATTATTGTTAAGGTGATTCGATGAACCCTCTGCCAGGTACTTAAGTGTGATTTTCAGAGTATCCATGTAAATGGAGATGTAAATATTAGTATTATTTGCTGACAGAACAATGTACAAAGTCATACTGAAGCTTGACAAAGTAACGGTACTGCATCAAGCGACAGTTTTTACCTTACCATGGTGTGTGCTCACCGTCCCTGCTGCACCCTGCTCTCTGACTAGACCTTACGTAACAGCTTTTATGTGTCTGATCCTGCTTCCTGCATTCATTGTGTACGTAGAGCATGTAATGAATAGGCATCGTCAAATTCTCAACAAAAATTTCTTCACAGGTAGAAGAAGAAAATATTTTACTCGTATATGTACATGGGTCCGAAAAATGCTTTATTTCCATATCAGAACTCAGTTTCTACAACTCTTCAACACGCGTGCACACGCTATGCGTGGAGCGGATACGGCAGATTCTCATGTAACACTCTCCATACAATGACGTGGTCAACATTACGAGTTGCAGCTAATTGGTACGGATGCGAGAAATATGCTGTGAAGCGTCTCCGTTATCATCAGAAGGGTTCTGGGAATCCCATGTTGTAGTACTGAAGCACATGAAAAATTTTAGCCCACGTAACATTCGGCCTGAGATGTAAAATTGATTTGTGTTATTTAAATTACACATAAGTAAACTATCAAAATATTTCTATTGTGTTCTGCCCACTCGTCTAATATAGGGTTATAGGGTGCCTAGGAAGCTGCTCCCTCGGATCGCTGGACAACAATTCAAGCAAATCGTATTAATGGAGTTTATTACAGTCAGTTAAGCTGACAATACTAAACTTTGGGTATTCACAAAAATGTGTCGCAAGCAAATGGCGACAAATAATCAATGATGTCCTTCGGTATGTACAACTTCGCTGCAAGCAAAACAATGCAGTTCATAAGTCACTGCTGTAGCGTTTGTATGACTACTCGTATTCCACCCCCCCCCCCCCCCCCCACTTCGGCTAGGCAGCGCGGCGCTTATATTCTCTTGTTGTAGAGGCCGCTCCTGACTTGGTGCCATCCTAGAGAGGGGTTCCTCAGCAGCGAACTACCGGCTGACGTCGTCTCACAGCCGTCTCTGCTCTTCCCTTCTTGATCGTAGTGCCTGCTCTTGTCCTTACGCCGGAACAATTACTTATCCACAACGTTCTTTTCATATGAGTGACATGCTCTGCTGTGGCAGGGAGAAGAAGGAAAGCAACAGAAAAACACTCCTATCGGAGCACGAAAAAGGCGAACATTCTCGTGTTTAAAAGGCGGCTTGACAAAAGGGATACCAGATGCCTCCATCTACCTTCCTCAACACCTTTAAAAAAATTTCAAACATTTTTGGAATGAGAAGCATTCTCGCTTTTTATGCTAAGAGAGAAGGAGGCAGAGGCAGTGGGAAAGAGACAGAAAAGTAATAAATACTAGATGGTAGTAGACAATGGTTGTGTTACAGATAGAGTGAAGAAGACAGTGCAGTGTGAGCGAAAGAGAGGGCCACAGTGGTAGTGGAACATACTTGACAGTGACAGAATAGTGCTAGGAAAGTAGGAAAGGAGTGAGGGAGACAGTGCCAGGGGGGAGGAATGAAGAGAAAGAGAAAGTGGAAGTGGGTGAGAGCCAAGATAGAGTGTATGACAATGACAACGAGGAAGAGAGAGACAGGAGCAGTAGGAAGGAGGGAATGAGATATTAGCAGTAAGAGAGACCGAGAGAGAGACATTGAGACTGAGAGGAGACAGTAATAGACGGACAGAACGGAGGGGACTGTGGTGTCACCGCCAGACACCACACTTGCTAGGTGGTAGCCTTTAAATCGGCCGCGGTCCGTTAGTATACGTCGGACCCGCGTGTCGCCACTATCAGTGATTGCAGACCGAATGCCGCCACACGGCAGGTCTAGTCTAGAGAGACTTCCTAGCACTCGCCCCAGTTGTACAGCCGACTTTGCTAGCGATGGTTCACTGCCTACTTACGTTCTCATTTGCCGAGACGATAGTTTAGCATAGCCTTCAGCTACGTCATTTGCTACGACCTAGCAAGGCGCCATTATCGGTTACTATTGATATTGTGAATCATGTACCGTCAAGACCGACGTTCATCATTAATGGATTAAAATTAAGTATTCCACCAGCTACGTCCGTTTTTCTAAATTCTAATTTCCTTGTCCTGTTCCAGACCTCACGTCAGCCTGCGTGAGCTAAAACGCGTCCATTTCGGCCTCCTCTAGTAACACGGTGTTGGCTCTCCTGCCAACCACAACAGGCACTGTGGCTGTGACACACGGGGCAGTAACAGAGGATGCAAAGAGATAATGAGAATGAGTTGGGCTGAATGAGTGAGTGAGAATGGGCAAGAGGGAATTACAGTGCTGGAGAAGTGGGTGTGAGCGATTTACAGTTAGGGGAGATTGTCGGTTGAGAGGTGAGTTGCATGTTAAAAAAAGGGTGATTATGTTCGCACGACAAAAAACATTTTGAAAACATTTTTAAAGTGCTAAGGAAGATTTTTAAACAGGAGCATATTTGCTTTTTTTTTTTGCTTTGATAGGAGTATTTTTCCGCTGGTTGTCTCATACCGACACTAGGTCTGTCGTCAACTGCAGGTAGAAGTTTCTTCTCCAGTTGAAGGAAGGAAGGAAGGCTAGCTTTAACGTCCCGTCGACGTCTAGGTCACTAGAGACGGAGCACAAGCTCGGATTGTGTCAAGGATGGGGAAGGAAATCGGCCATGCTCTTCCAAAGGAATCATCCCGGTGTCTTGTGCGATTTGGCGAAATCACGGGAAACCTAAGCCTGGGTGGCCGGAGGCGGGTTTGGACTGTCGTCCTCCAGAATGCGAGGCCAATATGCTAACCACTGCTCCATCTCGCTCGGTTTCTCCAGTTGATATTACCTTGTCATTCCAGGCCCCCTCCACTAAACATCTCATACTTCTTAATACGAAGATCAGTTACTTCATACGTCCTGCTGTCAGGGCACCGTCGTTCCTAAAACCTCCCCCAATACAGACGTTGGCTTGGTTCAAATGGCTCTGAGCACTATGGGACTTAACATCTACGGTCATCAGTCCCCTAGAACTTAGAACTACTTAAACCTAACTAACCTAAGGACATCACACAACACCCAGTCATCACGAATACAGACGTTGAGCGCCACGGACATTACCATTTGCTAATCCGTGCAGCAAATGGGCATCTGCCAATTCCGCGTTTAAGTACACTTCCATTGCAGACAGTAATGAGAACCAAGTCCATGATGAACACTAAACGTTTGATGCCACGTCCTTGCACGGTCCGTGGTGAACACTAAAAACAGTTGATAGTTCCTGCTTCACGCTAATAGGGAGACAAAGTTAGTCGGATGTCAACACATGCAACGAAATGAGTCACTTATTAACATTACCTACGTTCAACTGGAACTTGGAGGGGAACCTAAGAATTGCAAACTACTTTATATTCTCACCGAACGTAACAAAGATGATATTTTCAACATTTCATGTAAGAAGACTTTCATGTTCCTCACGTATTGTTGTTTCTGTGTGTTTTCAATGATTAATGTGATTATGAAGAGAAGTAGAAAATGGGCTCTAACGTGGGAATAATAGGTTTCCGGACCCACGTCCACAGAACACATTTTATTCCTCTACATGCGAGGAGTGTTTTGGGCATACATATTTGATACACGCGGTATATTTGAACGTCCCGTAGTCTGCTATATTAATGCAGAATTATTGAGCATTTTGTAGGTTCGAATGTAATAAATTTCCTTGCGGCAGAAAAACTTTTGCCCATAAATCAGCATGGGTTTAGAAAACATCTTTCGTGCGAACTCAGCTTGACCTTTTCTCGCGCGATGTCCAACGAGCCATGGTTGAAGTGCTACAAGCAGATTACATATTCCTAGATTTTCGGACACACTGCTCCACTGCAGACTTAACGAAGGTCCGAGCATACGGAATAGCTTCCCAGATACGTGTCTCGAAAACTTCTTAATCGATGGAACACAGTACGCTGTCCTGAACGGCAAGTGTTCAAAAGAGACAAGGATGTCCTCCGAAGTGCCCCTGGGAAGTGTGATAGGACCCCTCTTGTTCTCCATTTAAGTAAACGACCTGAATGATAGGATGAGCAGGATTCTGCGACTGTTTGCTAATGTCATTGAAGTGCTCAGAGAAAAGTCGCCGTTGAGTGCTGTAGGAGGATGTAGGATGACTTAGACAGAAATCCTGTTTGATAACTCTAAATTTCTATTTGATGACTAAATGTACAAAAATGTAAGTTAATGCAGCTGAATAGGAAAAACAATCCCGTAATGTTGGAACACAGTGTTAGCAGTGTACTGCTTGACACAGTAACGTCGATTTAATATCTACGCGTAATGTTGCAAAGCAGTATGAAATGGAACAAGTATGTAAGGTCGGTAGTAGCAAAAGCGAATCGTCGACTTCAGCTAGTTGGGAGAATGTTAGGAAAGTGTAGCTCGATTATAAAATAGAGCGCCTGTGTGACACTACTGTGACCCATTCACGAGTACTGCTCGAGTGCTTGGGATCTCCACCAGATCGGAGTAAAAAGGAAGACATCCAAGCAGTTCAGAGGCATGCTGCTAGATTTATTACCAGTAGATTCAATCAACAAGCGAGTATTACGGAGATGCCTCGCGAACTGAAATGGGAAACCCTGGAGGGAAGACGGCGTTCCTTTCGTGCAGCACTATCGAAAATATGGGCAGAACGACTGACTGCAAAACTATTCTATTGTCGCCAACATACATTTCCTTTAACTACCGCGAAGACGAGATAAAGTAATTATGGCTCGTACGGAAGCGTATAGAGAGTCGTTTTTCCCTCGCTCATTTGCAAGTCGAACAGAAAACGGAATGACTAGCAGTAGAAGGCACCCCCCGCCATGTATCGTATTGTGACTTGCACAGTATGCATATAGACGTAGATGTAAAACTATTAGGTCTGTGACAGACACTTTGTTATTATATAACCACAACATCTGATAGGTAAAAACGGTAATGTGCAATTCACTTCAGCCCAGGCTGAACAAAAAAACAATCCATTTTTAATGATAAGAGATGCCCGATGCTTCAGTGAGTACAAACCAGTATGCCGTCGTTGCTTCACGATCGCAGTTATGTGCTGATCGTACCGGGTCTTTTCTCTATGTAGGAAGAAGATGCTCTTTGTCTGTTCTCCGATCGTCCAGATATTTAAAGCTCTTGACGTTGTCGCAGTGGAGTGACTTTTGTGCTTCTGCGATGCAGATAGCCATACTGCAGATGTGTCTATGGAAAGGTCATATTGACGCATGGTTCCTAAAAAGGGACAATGGTCTCTCCAGTAAAGATGGAAATGAGCGTACGGCATTGTGGGCCGGGAGTCCCCCATTCGGGGAAGTTCGGCAGCTGAGGGGAAGTACTCATTGCATTCGACGGCACAGTGGGCGACTTGCGCGTCGGAGATGGGGATGAAATGATGATGAGGACAACATATCCCCCAGTCCCTGATGGGAGAAAGTCTCCTGCCCCAGCCGGGAATCGAACCCGGGCGCCTGGGCTTGGCATTCCGCCACGCTGACCATTCAGCTAACGGGGGCGGACGTCTCTCCAGTAGCGGAGGCTAAACGTGTGACAGATTGGCTGGCCTGGCTTCTAGCAATAACCAGCATGGCCTTGTTATGCTGCCAATGCGAACGGCTGGAAGCAAGTGGAAATTTCACCAGGTTATATTCCCGCAGTACAGCTCTGCTGTATAGTTTAATGGTGATATCCTGGGTAAAATATTTTCGGAGGGCAACTACACTCCATTTGGATCGCCGGTTGGGGACTACTCAATGAAATATTGTCACCAAAAAAACAAAACTGGTATTCTACGGATCGGGATGTGGAATGTTAGATCCCTTCATCGGGTAGGTAGGGTAGATAATTAAAAAAGGTAAATGGTTAGGCTGATGTTGGATGTAGTGGGAACTAGTGAACTGCGGCGGCAGGAAGAACAGGGGTTTTGGTCAGATGAGTACAGGATTGTAAATACCAAATCGAGTAGAGTATAAGCTGTCAGTCTTAAGCTTTGGCGTATTTGCCAGCTGGACCTGGCAGCAGTCATACCGCTCCCCATTTGTTCAGATACGTAAATGAGTATTTAGTGCAACAGACTGACAAGAAAAGAGGGAAGGGCCCTGAGGAATGAACAATAGATGACGGGCTTGCAAAAGCACTGAACAATAGTAATTGTGCGGGAGATTCACTAGTTTTGAAATTAATGTAAACGTTTACTTATTGCCATATAGCTATTTTACTGATTTTATTAAACATATATGTATAAAATCACATATAGAGGAAATTTACATTCGAATGACAATAATGTACATGGTAAAAAATTGACGTGAATTATGCTCTGGACACCTATGAGTGAGCCGTAAGGTACTGGGGAAATAAAATCAGAAAGATGGTCTCATGGGATCACCCTTGGACTTACACCAACCAATATTACAGAAATGATCACCTTCATCATATTATGAGAGGGAGTGCTAGGCTCGCATGCAGAGGGGTCAGTAACTGGCACTGTAATGAGCAGTGTGGGAACCTATGCCCAAGATTTATTTGGATCATACACCTGCAAAACCCCAGACGAGAGTACAATTAATGCAGTAATACATAGGTTGAATATCACGAGAGGAACCTTATCATCAGACAGTGCCTAATCAAAACTACCTCCTAAACACTTTTGATTCAAATCAATTGCCGCCGGAAAGCAGCACTTACAGAACAAGCATCCACAATCAGTGTCCACATCTCGTGTCCCACAGAAGTGTGTCATTCCAGCGTCTGCGGACGAGTCTAGAGTCGAGAGAAGTGTCTCCCTGAAGAGCTCACAAGTGAGAGTCGGCGATATTGTCAATTCGCCATTACGGCCAAGCGCAATATAGCTCCGGCAGTAGCACCTGTGCAGTTTAGTACTGCATCACTTTCTTAGCGAATTCACAGTTAGCTTCACACATTCCATGAAAGAAGCATACCGCAACAAGAAAAAATCACTGCAATTATGTTACAGACCTCAATTGTCCGCGGCGGCCGGAGTGGCCGTGCGGTTCTAGGCGCTACAGTCTGGAACCGAGCGACCGCTACGGTCGCAGGTTCGAATCCTGCCTCGGCCATGGATGTGTATGATGTCCTTAGGTAGGTTAGGTTTAATTCGTTCTAAGTTCTAGGCGACTGTTGACCTCAGAAGTTAAGTCGCATAGTGCTCAGAGCCATTATTTCAATTGTCTGCTGAATCAGAACCGGCAGCTGAGGTACGAGAGCGATATGACAACTGTGCACAGGGGAGAAGATGTGGTCAAACTCGTGATCTCATTGGTTGTTGCTGTGGTAGCTTCCCGTAAACAGCTGTCAGGCACTTTGTTATTTCAATCTAGGTATAGAAAAGTTATCTTCCTCGACTTATGGCGTTTTCGTGGAACAATGGAGCGCGCCAAACCTATCGGCTAATCAAAGCCTGTGGCTAGTCACTACACAGGGTAACCTGCTGTGGTTGAATCCCCTTTCCATCCGGTGCTCCCAAGAAAGATGCACGCCTAACTATCATCAGCCAATCAAGACTCGTGGCTAGTTTCTAGCCTACGAAACGAGAGGAAATTATCGTTTTGAGTTCCATCTCTCTTCTGAGAATTTTTAAATATCCAACCACGCCGAGCGTACTCCAAAACAGCGCGATTTAGTGCTTTAAGCTTGCAACAGCTAGTCTGAAGTCAAGGCAGTGACGCTTTATTGCGTGGGCGGTGTGCTCCCATCAGAAATCCGCTCTTATCTAGGACATTCTAACGCAAAAGATCATGTCGGCCCCTACGAGTGGTCGTGCGGTAGCGTTCTCGCTTCCCACGCCTGGGTTCCCGGGTTCGATTCCCGGCGGGGTCAGGGATATCTCTGCCTCGTGATGACTGGGTGTTGTGTGCTGTCCTTAGGTTAGTTAGGTTTAAGTAGTTCTAAGTTCTAGGGGACTGATGACCATAGATGTTGAGTCCCATAGTGCTCAGAGCCATTTGAACCATTTGAGCCTACGCGGAGTGAAATGAGCATTCGGAAAATGTTCCTGCTGTATTGGCCGTTTTGCCATTGTTTGTGAAGAGGAATAGACCACCCCGATGGCTCTCAATCCAAAGGCGACTTGGCTAAAAATTGGCCAGGAAGAAATACTATTACTTAATGAAAATCAGAATTGCTCCTACGTCGCCATATTATGAGGTGCATCAAACTACAAAGAAAAGGGCAGAACGACGGTAACATCTAATTGTTAGATCGCATTTATTTCTGCTGTAACTGATACATTCTTGTACTTACGTCTAATTACTGGCGGAATATTCCTTGGTCCACAGATACACCAGCTGCTCAGAGACACACACTTTGAGTCCACTCTAACTCCTGATCAGCTAAATGCATGGCATTGTTTTCGTGACTTGGCAACATTATTCTTGCGAAACAGGAGAACCGAAAATTACAGGGACCTTGTGGACGAACTCAGTCATGCTTATGAGGTCATTAGCTGCAACATAACCCTGAGATGCACTTCCTTTACTTCGGCCGCTATGTGTTCCCAGAGAACTGTGGTCCATTCAGTGATGACAACGATCGGCTCCAAAAGGGCGTTTCTCTCATGCAACTGCGGTACACAGGGCGGTGTATTACTGCTGTGGCTGATTCCTGCTGGATGCTACACAAAGATGCTCCAGACATCACCTACAAGAGGAAGGCAAATAAACTGCGGGAATAAACTAGGTAAGTTCAATTAATGTATATGTCTTATTGATTAAGGTAGCAATATATGTATAAATTGAAGTCCCAACTTCCTTATAACACTGAGCTAGGAGACAATTTTAATCGTGATATTCGTGTTTAGCGCATCAAAATCTGTAAAGACCGTCTTCTTTGGTTTCTGTAAAAATTCCAGTGTGGGCTAGTATATTTTAACCACCACTAATACTTGATTTCAGAATCACATAAGAAGACTGTATAGTTAGAACAGACCTGGAGACACTGGAAGATTAGAGATTTATTACATAATGGTGCGACAGAGAGTTTGAAACCAGCGTTCAATCTCCAAAACAGTTCTATGGAGAGATGTAAATTCTGTCATTTACAAGCTATCAAATGCAAATTAAAGCTGAACAAATTGCAGAATGTTAGGAAAATAGGGCTATGGGACCAGAGCGTGTTTCAACAACCAGGTGTAGTTGTGAGATTCTAAGGGAACATTTAGGAACGACTTACTGAAGCAGAGAAAAGAAATACTATTAAAGATGAGAGTGTAGCTTTAAGGGGCTCCGGAAAGGCTCAAAATCATGAAAAGTTCAATTTTTACTTTTTTGCGTTTTCTGAATCTGCAGACTATTACCTTTTAATAGATATATAATTTATTCAATTCCGAAGACTACAACTATTTTTAAATTTTTTTTGAAATGTGTTCTACATGGGCGTGACCCACTGTGGCGCTGTTAAACTGCTGTCAAATGGTGTTATTATTAACGTCCGTGTTCATCAGGTACATTTTAGTGATGTGAGATAAAGTATGTGTTGTGGCTAACCTGTGATGGTTCAATATATGTCGCTGGTGTGATTGTCGATTGTTTCATGTTTATTTACTCTGTCGTTATCTCGAAAATATTCGTAATTAATTCTGTTTCTTGAGTGTTTTGTTGAAGTATAATAATGAGTAAAAGTAAAGTTATTAGAAATCCTCTGAAGGCTTTTAAGAAAAGGAGAAATGTTGGAAAGCCAAAGGTATGTGTTATTACTGTAAACAATAAAGACGATAACCGAGTGAGTGAACCTAACCTCTCAAGTACACCTGCCCATAGCAGTCAAAGTGGGAAAGAAAATACTTCACAAAGAAGCTTGGTTCAATGAGTGAAAACTATGAATGTTTTTGGGCGAATCGGATGTGAATGAAATATTTGATATGTCGGTTCTCAAAGGAATTTTTTCAAACTGTGTAAGATGTATTCATTGTAGTGAAGTTGGTCTGGAACTCTCCATAATAAAGCACGTAGGACTTGCTAGTGAAATACAACTGAAATGTGATAAGTGTTCATACATGACCACCTTTTGGAACAGTGTTGCAGTAACTGCAACTGAAGAAAATGGAAGCAAAATCTACGAACGCAACAACGAGCGATGCTTGCTTTAGACAAGGAACGCCTTCCGGCTGCAGACAGGGCTGTAAAGAGTCTAGAAATACAAGCAAGAGTAAACAGGAGGAGTAACAAGAGGAAGCTGGAGGAGGAGTTTGCAGAGGATGAAGATAATCCATCCTATGGACCTGGAATGCACTAAAAAGTTAATCGAATCTTTGTCGCTCGATTCCCAAAACTTTTATTTTCTCATACTAATTACATGTTTTCTAAGGATCTTCCAAACATATTTGTTTCAAACTTTCAGTAAATGTTACACAGTACTTTCTGCATAATTTAATACAGCCTTTTTCCAAAAAAACTGTATATTTTTGAATATATAAATAAAAAATTGCAAAAAAAATGTTGTGAATTTTCATTACAATTGAAAAAAATCATCTTTAATAACTGAACTAAAATTTTGTAAAATCCCTGTGTTAAGTTGTAGTCCATATTCCAATAAATAATCTGTAAAAAGTTCAACTTCCTACCTGAAATACTTTGTGAGGAAAGATGTAATTTATAAGCGTTATTTTAACATTGCAAGTATAGGGCATTCCGGAGCCCCTTAAGATTGTGTAAGCAGCTGAGGAACAACTAGGTTAAAAGAAAGTGCCCAGTAAAAATTCCTGGGTAATTTACGAGATATTGTATTTAACTGATGAAGAGTGCGCTTTAAAAATGCAGAAAATGAGACAGACTGGTAAAAAGTGAGAAGTGCAAAGTTGTAGAGCATGTGCGACTATAGTGAAGGTAGACGCACGCTGCTTATACGGAAATTTAAAAAAATATCTTTGGAGACAAAATAAGCAGCTGCTTGAATATCAAGATGTCAAATTTTAAGCAAAGGAGGGAAAGCTGAAAGACGGAAAGAACATTCAGAATGACACATCTTATAAAAACAGCCAGTAATCACTGATTTAAAGACGCTCTTTTTTAACGCATTTTTTGTCCTTGCCATTACCGATTTCGAAATTTTGTTCCTCATCACACGGCTGCTTTGCGGGATGAACTACTAATCAGATGATGGTTTTTTCCATACCAGTGAGCCCTATCGTGAAAATATATTAAGTAATAAACATTCATAAAGGAGATGATGATAAATGAAATCTGGAAATTGCATAACGGCTGTATGAATGCATGATCTCGTGGCGATACGAATTAATAAAATCTTCTCTGACTTCCACCTGCGTCATAGAGTTAAAATCCCACGAGCTTTCAACCCATCTCTACCCAGCCATTGTCATGTGGTAAATGACTGCCGTGTCGCCATGGCCTCGCCGTTATATAGCCGCGCTGCTAGCTGTGACGTCACTGGTGCTCGCTTCCTCGCCCACTGTGGTAATGTTTACGTCCCGCGTCCGTCGCGCCTGTTTCAGCCTTGCGATGGCCGGATCCCAGGCTGCGCTACGCTGCAAACTGCCGTCCTTGTTGGTGGTTTTTCCAGATATTTTTATTATTACTGCCTTCTTTATGAGTTCCAAAAATCCCTTCGTCCTCATAATGACAGATGTTTCGTCTAACAGTATTCGGGGTCTATTTTCCAAAGCGTATTCTGCCACGACTGATTTTTCAGGATAGCGTACACATAAGCACCTCTCTTGTTCCATCGTACGTGTTCCTATACCGATGGATCGGTATCTGCACGCTCGTAGCCAACACCACAAAAACGTGTGTTCTGAATATCCTCGTCCACAGTGCTAAAGTCGTCTCAGATGCTGAAAATCCACCACTAGAACTAAAGCACCTCCGAAAAGTCTTCTGGGAAAACGACTACAATCACCGTCAAGTATCAATGGCTACTTCTGGTGAGACATGCAGGAAGAACACCACCAAAAAAGAGGACAAGAAACTTCCATTTTTGCGTTTCTGTGGCACAGTGTCGGGAAAGATTAGGCGGATCCTGAAGAGACAGAACATCTCATTAGTGTTCAGGCCTCCAGCAAAAATACAACTCATGAGGCCTGTGAAGGACGATCTAGGACTTAGAACGACTTACATGTACAAAATACCATGCCAGTGTGGCTAGCACTACGTCAGCCAGAAAGTACGCACCGTGGAGCAACGCCGGACGGAATACGAGAGGTGCTTATGCCTTCGTTACCCTGAAAAATCAGTTGTGGCAGAACACGCTTTAGAAAATCGACACCGGGTTCTATTGGACAAAACATCTGTGATTATGAGGATTTTGGGATAGCGTCATAGAGAGGGCAGTAGAAATAAAAACATCTGAAAACACCGTCAACAAGGACGGCAGTTTGCAGTTCAGCACAGTCTGGCACTCGGCCATCGCGAGGCTGAAGCGGGGGTGACGTCCACGGGATGTAACGTTATCACAGTTGACGAGGAAGAGGGCACAAGTGGCATCACAGCCAGCAGCGCGACTGTATAACGGGGAGGCCATGGCAGCAACGCAGTCATTTGCTACGTGACAATGGCCAAGGAGAGCTCCGTCGAAAACTAGTGGGATCTCAACCACATCTACATCTACATCTATACTCCGCGAGCCACCTTACGGTGTGTGGCGGAGGGTACTTATTGTACCACTATCTGATCCCCCCTTCCCTGTTCCATTCACGAATTGTGCGTGGGAAGAACGACTGCTTGTAAGTCTCCGTATTTGCTCTAATTTCTCGGATCTTTTCGTTGTGATCATTACGCGAGATATATGTGGGCGGTAGTAATATGTTGCCCATATCTTCCCGGAATGTGCTCTCTCGTAATTTCGATAATAAACCTCTCCGTATTGCGTAACGCCTTTCTTGAAGTGTCCGCCACTGGAGCTTGTTCAGCATCTCCGTAACGCTCTCGCGCTGACTAAATGTCCCCATGACGAATCGCGCTGCTTTTCGCTGGATCATGTCTATCTCTTCTATTAATCCAACCTGGTAAGGGTCCCATACTGATGAGCAATACTCAAGAATCGGACGAACAAGCGTTTTGTAAGCTACTTCTTTCGTCGATGAGTCACATTTTCTTAGAATTCTTCCTATGAATCTCAACCTGGCGCCTGCTTTTTCCACTATTTGTTTTATGTGATCATTCCACTTCAGATCGCTCCGGATAGTAACTCCTAAGTATTTTACGGTCGTTACCGCTTCCAATGATTTACCACCTATGGCATAATCGTACTGGAATGGATTTCTGCCCCTATGTATGCGCATTATATTACATTTATCTACGTTTAGGGAAAGCTGCCAGCTGTCGCACCATGCATTAATCCTCTGCAGGTCCTCCAGGAGTACGTACGAGTCTTCTGATGTTGCTACTTTCTTGTAGACAACCGTGTCATCTGCAAATAGCCTCACGGAGCTACCGATGTTGTCAACTAAGTCATTTATGTATATTGTAAACAATAAAGGTCCTATCACGCTTCCCTGCGGTACTCCCGAAATTACCTCTACATCTGCAGATTTTGAACCGTTAAGAATGACATGTTGTGTTCTTTCTTCTAGGAAATCCTGAATCCAATCACAAACCTGGTCCGATATTCCGTAAGCTCGTATTTTTTTCACTAAACGTAAGTGCGGAGCCGTATCAAATGCCTTCCTGAAGTCCAGGAATACAGCATCAATCTGCTCGCCAGTGTCTACGGCACTGTGAATTTCTTGGGCAAATAGGGCGAGCTGAGTTTCACATGATCTCTGTTTGCGGAATCCATGTTGGTTATGATGAAGGAGATTTGTATTATCTAAGAACGTCATAATACGAGAACACAAAACATGTTCCATTATTCTACAACAGATTGACGTAAGCGAAATAGGCCTATAATTATTCGCATCTGATTTATGACCCTTCTTGAAAATGGGAACGACCTGACAAGCTGGAAACCCGAGAAGATTTTGTTAATGAATAAAGGGTGTTTCATACAAGTACTTACAGTGAATATGTGATAGCGTTTAAGGCTTCCATTTTATTACTTTCCGTGTATCACAGTAAACGTGTCCCAGTGTAATAAGTACAATCACGAAAGCCCCGAGTAAAATATGGGCCACCAATAGCACTTTTACAACGAACAATCTGACCTAACGTACACTTCATGTTCTAGTAGCCACAGTAAACTGACAGGTCTTGTAATTTCGAAACATAATAAAGGGAAACTGTTGAGACAAGAGATACTGGTCACCTAGGTGCGACAACAGCCAGACATTGGAGGGAGGTTGAAAGGTAACTTGTTCGGACTTTTTAACTGATTGAGAATGTTGGCAAAATCTAGTGTACTAACAACATTTATTTTTTCAAACCAAACAAATTATGCTAAAGAAGTTAAAGATTTAATTCCCTAAACAACTAACAGATGCTTTAATACTTCACTGGGTGGATCCTGGTTGGCAAAGACAGTTTGACTAGGTAAAATTGTGGGTAACACAAGCTGAATTCATCTGACGCTGAGCAGACTTTGATCGATCAAATCGACTAATGTTTCTCTACATAGGTGCACCTGAGAGCAAGTGGCGATTGAGATCTGCAAGCCCTGACGATGAAGGAGCGGCAGTAGGTTACCCTGTTTACTTTGTACGGCCACGTGACTTGCAGCTGGCGAGATGTCTGTGGCGGAGGAGGCGAGACGTGGAGCTGGCACCTGTGAATCGATCGCGGCCACGAAAGAAATGCAAAAATCTCACGCTCTAGCGATCAGGCAGACGGATCGCAATTTACTCTCTACCACAGCCCTGAAATCATGGTAGATTTCAGTGTGTGACACACCTGTTCGCTGGTCGTACCAAGGACCAATTTGGCTCACTTATACGACAGAGCGCACAAGGATACCAAACGTCAAGACTGGTAAACCAAAAACGAATAACTGTGCCTTCGGCAAACAAGTAGTTCAAGACGTTTGAAGTCACATTGTCGGTACAGTAAGAACTTCAGCACAGGCTCCCCAGTCTAAGCTACTCGCAAGTGTAGTCAGTCTCAGGACAGGTCCCAAGAACCAACCACACATGCCAGAGCTTCGACTAGAAGAGCTTACCAGACCAAAGTCCTGCACCCGAGTGCTTCACACCTTTCCAGAAAACAAAATCCGTTTTCCCACAAAGTGCACGAACGACACTGCCTTCACCCCGTCTTGAGCCAATCACAAGGCTCTAGAGGCGCTAAATCTCCCCTCCGGCACGACAGCACAAACTCGTGTCGAACCAGGGCAAGAGTTAAGAAGCCTGCATCTCCGAAAAAAAAGAAAAAAGATAACCGCCAATTATTGGCTTTTTTTAGTTTTCACCGAGGGAGGAGGGATGATTTTTTCCGAAGCCGTATCTCTTCCCACAGCAACAAGCGAACAGATACAATCTCAAAGATCTTTATCTAAATCACCTGTGCCTTGGAGCTTGTTAGTCTTAGCTATGAGGTGTAATGAAGTTCCTATCTCTAGATGTTTCTCAGATGCCAGGGTTGTCTTACACAACAGAGGCAGCTGAGGGAAGTGGTTCACTGGCCTACTTGCACTATTGGTGAACACGAAAACATGAGAATTTTTATTACACATGGCTCTGTACACAATGCTCGCTTTATGACTCCACTGTGTAGATGCGTCCCTTTACACTGTTGCCCCAGCCCAGGCTTCTGCTGGTGCCACAGCAGGTACTGCAGCATTGTTCTGCTGGAGCCCTGTCTACATGAGGGGCTGCCCTATATGCCCTGTACAGCTATGGGCCTGTCTGGCAAGATTTAATAAGGGATGGGCTTGCCGCCAATTGCTTTCAACTCCCAACAAGCCGTTTCAACAAGCTAAAAATCATAAAAATACCTGATGCTTTTAGTGTCCTACCAGGTTCCATCATCATCTGCTCAGGTTGTTAACTTTGTTAGAGTCTCGCCCAAGGTGCGTGAGGTTGTAATAAAATCTTTAATAATTTTCTGCATGCGAAAAATAGGTGAGAAAGTAACTTGTCTCCTCTCAATGTTACATAAAATATCAGAGGCCCCTAATCACATCAGGGAAAATACTGACCATTAGTGCTAGGGTGGCGATGGTAGTTTACAGTGATAACAGCGTAAGCAAGGAGAAGGATAAAGGGATAGAGTCTTTGGAAGGGGCACCTATACCTTATACATAAAGAGCCTGTAGCAGGCCAAAGACATGATTTAATGACAGACGCCTCCCTCCCACCACTAAGCCTCCAAATAATAATAGTCAATTAGAGCTAATGAGATGGTGACAGCCTTTTGACAACGTGGCATGTCAGGACTGGCTGGGGCGAAGGGGAAAACTCAATTAAAAGTCTGAAGTAGGAGTCTCCATGAGGTCTGTTACAGTCAGAGGAGGGAGTTGGTGGTAGTATCAGATGGGGCAACCAAGGAGAGTTGCCACGCAGGGCTAAGCAGAGTCGTCTCCAGTAGTTTCAGTACAGCTGACAGAATCCTGGCCGTTCAGCTAGGGACTTCCGTGTGTCCTGTCGTGGGTGTAGGCTCTGTTAATCTGACGATTTCATTTTAAGTAGAAGAATGCTAGTTAGCCACCAACTCTTTGTAAAGACTTGGTCTTTTCATGGGTACAATTTCTTTAGAGCAAATCCATCAGGAGTTGGTACCGTTTTCTAAATATAATTAGAAGTTTCTACAACTTCTCATAGTGTTTATCATTTCAACATGTGTTCCAAGCCTTACCTTTTGTAATAAGGGAATTTTAATGACGTAGTCGGGTCAAGACTGCCTGTCAGTTACACCAAACGACTATTCAGCTTCTTCCTGAACTCTGTCGCCCAATCCCAAGCAACAACATGTTTGACGTGTACTTAAATAGCTTTATTAACAGCTACAAAGCATTATGCATTGTTTACTTTAAGTGTCAGGGATGAATTAGAAGACTTGATATTAACATCGATATGTTTTTGGCAACAATAGCTAAGTAATACGTCTGCAGTAGCAAAACATAGTTGTTCTACAAAAATGCTTGTGAAATAATTTGTTTAATAAGAGTAGATCTTATTTTTAACATATGTTACACACATAATTTGTAAAAAACATGTGTGGTATATATTACCGGTAAAAACTGGCGGAGTTTATTTTTGTGTCCTATAAGAGAGTAGCTTTTGGTGGTTTCAAGAAAAGCATTGCTAGTTAGTTGAGTCCATTCATTGAGGATGTTGTGTGGTGATATGCCTTCCTATGCAAAAATTTCTGTTTCTTCAGGGAAGTTCATAGTATTTCCCTTATTTGCATAATGAAGGCTCTGTTGGTTGTTTTCAATGCTTTGCATAGCACATTTCTCTTCAGAAATGAGAGTAGCAAAGATGCATTTGCTTAAATTCTTTAGCTCAGTTGCATTGAGGTTTTCTATAAATCTTATCTCTAAGCTTCTACCTGTATGGCCAATGATTTTTTTGGACAGATTTCATATACTAGTTTGTACGAATCAGATTTTTTATGGGGATGGATGGAAGTACTTGCACTATGAATGGCTTCATGTTGCAGCTTATTTCTTGTGAACAAACTTATCCTGATATTTGTGCTTTTGAAGAGATCAGCAGTCTTAAAAGACAGCCTTCATAGAAAGGGTATAGCAGCATATTTGGTGGTGGTTTTAGGAGCCCATAATGGCAACAAGGAGGTGGCAGATGTATTGTGTTTGGTTTTAGTTTTGTATGAAAATTTCTCAATAAAGAAAGGATTGTACCCATTATTCCTAGCTACTGTTTTAATGATATTAATGGCTTTTAGTTCCTCTGTTTTATCAAGTATAAGAGCTATTTTTAATAAAAAAACATTATTTCATATGTATTCTTAAAGAACAACTTTATTCAATTATTTTCTGCTGCACAATGATTGATTATTTATTCCGCCGAAAACATATCGATGTTAATATCACCTCTTTCACCTCATCCCGGACAGCTAATGCAAACGGCGTATAACTTTGCTTCGTAGCGTCTTTGTAAGCTAACAGTACATGTAGAACACATGAAATGAATGTGAAAACAGACTGTTCGTTATAAAAGTGTTAATGGTGAGCGAATTATAACTTAAGGTCCATTCACTCTCAGTTATCCATCCTTACTCGACTTAAATTACTAAAAACATACATGAACAATATTCGTGTAACATTTTGTGAAGTTGATAATGGTTGCTCTAATTCAATCATATGTGAACACCCTTTTGACATTTTATAAATAAAGTTTTATTTTTGTTGTCTCAGTGTCTCTGGACGTTTATATTGTGCATGGTGTAAGTGTCATCTTTACACAATTCAACAAGGTCTGGCCCAGTCCAGTGTCTGGGATTGTGTACACACATGTACCTTTTTTTATATATGCATATCTATAAAACACACCCAAAATAACAAGCATCATTGCGTATTGAGCAACCACTGTTGTGTATTTGTAACAAGGTATAAGTATGAAATCTTATTCTAACACAAAGAGACGTGGCATGACAAATATATGAAGTTTTAACAAATGGCACATTTATCAAATCATAACCTTCTTATAACATAATTCATAAACAGAACAAATGAGTACTTTACGTTCGTTGAGGTGCATGTTACTCATTTGAATCCACACTGACACACTCATACACACGGCACAAGTCTCTTGCAGGAACGGAAGTGACATTAGTTCTGACTAGCAAGTTGAGGGATGACTAACGACTGAGAAGAGAGCAACGTCGATTACCTAGATGGCGCCACCGGCACCTGCATCTTCTTGAGGCAGGATGGCTCCTCACCTAAGAGCTCGTTGTTGACATCTTGTCCGACAGGTCCAAGATCCCATCGGTGCATCTATGATCGGTGACCTCTCGCAGCTCAGCCACAGGTCATTGCTCCTTCTGTAGACGTTTTACGGCAAGGGAGGGACCGTGATCAGACGAGAGCATATTTTTTTGCTCAGGCCCTCAAAGTTGGTGTCATTAGGCACGAAAGGTCAGCTGGGCTGTCGCTCCACCTGACGTGGCGAGCAACAAATATAGAAACCTTCTTCGACCTCTTCATTGTTGCCCTCGATCCGTACCGTGTACAGAGACCAGGACCGACCTCTTTGTCGTACACAGAGGTGCTGGATGTCACCTCTCCTTGGCTGGTGAGTTGACCACCGTCCCCGTCGATTCAGGGCGAGGTCTGCATGCCATCAGCATCGTCAGCTGTGTGCTCCCCTCATTGCTGTCGTCCTCGTTCCTTGTCAGCTCGTGTGTGGTGTGCCAGGTGTCGTAGCTTCAACTCCCTCTTGCTCAGTTACGCCACCTTAACACACTAAGACCACTAATTTTAGTATATGGAAAAGTGCTCATGTTTAACCATCAGTACCATACATTTTTTTTACATTTGATTGAAGACAACGAACTTATTTCATTACAAAAGGAATAAGTTTACTTGTTTGTAAATCAACTTCAGGATCAATTAAAATAGAAATGTAACAGAACTTTTTTATACATAAACATAAAAATGTACAAGACAACTTGCTTCACAGTCGTTCACAAATACACACACAATCAAGGGATGGGGAATCAAGATTATCTGGACAGGGTCCCATCACCATTTCTAACTACCAATTCCTACGACTAACACGGTGTTGGCCAACCCGACTACATATCTACTATTTACTACTTTTTATCTCTAATCTTGTTTTTTCTTCTGAATTCCTTATGTGGCAGACGTCCCTCTGATTGTGCCTGCGAACATGTATAAAACACAACAAACTTAGACATGTGTCAATCTTACCAAGATTTTTGTTGGAAGTTTGGATAGCGTCCTTTATCGCGTTCTATTGCGACACTTCTTCTCTTCTCTATTTTCTTCCCGTTTTCTCCTTTTGTCACGAATGGTTTTATAAGGCCTGTGAACATGTTTCGGATTAGCAATGTCACAATGGCACAACACAAATATAGTTCACTGCTCACACTCACAGTTGTTACACTATCTTGGTATCAACAAGTATTTCTGGAGTATTAATTACATCCCGTTCATTTTAACATGCACTGGGTGCGCTAATTCACGCAACTGCGCATAGCTGTCCACCTCTTAAATATTCAGGGGCATACGAGATGCATCGGTGCGTCCTCGTAACGACCTACGGGACTGGCCACCTTAAATATGTTCTCCAATGACGGAGATACAATTACGGTTAACCTTCCTGTAATTTACAGAGTTCCTAATCTATCTTTTTCTAGGGGTACGCCCAGAAATACTTGTTTTCCATTCTTTAATCATGTGTTTTTACAAAATAATCTAGTGCACTTCACTTTCTCAACATCGAGAGGCGAGATATCATTATTAATAATAAAAACACAAAATATAGGCACATATAAACGAGACATTCTACCACTAAGATCAGTACATAAACAAACAAATAAGACTTTAGAAAAAATCCTTATTCTAAGCTTATATTTACTACGTCCGCGGTCTGGTCTAGTCATTCGTAATCCTGCCCGTTAAGGTGGGATGGACCAGGCTTCGGAGGGCGGACTTCGACCTCTTCCTGGTTGTTATTTTGGTAACCATTATTCCTGTTCCGTCCCAATTGCTGATTACCGCCCCAAGTTCTTTGTGATTTATTATGTTGCACTGGAGAGTGTCGCTCTTCTTCCGTGTACCTTCTTTTCGAGTTGCCGTTACTCTTATCTTGGTTGTGGCCGTTTTAGTTCGGTGCTGGCCTACTATCCCACTGGGGTCCATTATTGCGACGGTTGTTATTTTGTTCACGCTGTCGGCGTTTCTCCCGCGCCTGTTCCTCTTGAAATGCGAATTCCAGTTCGCGCAAAATGCCCTTAAATACCTCAGCATCGCTACCACAACGACCGGCAAGTGATTGTTGATACGAGATGGGAAGTTTCATGTAGCATAATCTGATGATTTCCGCACCGCTACATGGGTTGTCTAGGCACTGGTTCCTTTCTGTCATATTTTCAAGAAATTTGACCGGACTCCGGTACCCTGCCCCTTCCATATCTCTGGACATCATAATTTCTTGTTTGATCCTTTCTTGGGTTTCTTTAGACCAATACTTGCCCAAGAAGGCATTTTTGAATTCTTCGAACGAGACGCTAGTCATCGCTACAATTCTCATGTACTCAGCGGTCGCGTCCTCCGTATGGGAGCACACAAAATCCAGCTGGTACATCAATGGCCAGTTGGGGGCAAAGATAACTCGAATTGTCCCATAAAAGTTTTTCGATGCAAGCTATTACCTTCGTCCTTGTGGTGATGGAATTTTCGGATTGATACAAAATGCTTGTAGTCAAATCGGTCATCATTCCAGTTATCATTTCGACCGTTCTTACGATTCGTATGAATTTCGGGACGTGGACAAATTCGTTCCTACACGCTAACGTCATCTCTCACCCTTAGTATGTTCGACAGTTGTTGGGTACATCTAATCAGCCGGCAGCAATTGTGCTCACTGGACTGCTGCGCTCTGTCCGTGTTTACCTCGGTCGTTGCCTCAGAGCTGTGAATGACGGCGTGGCTCCCGTTGCTTATAGTGTCAACTTTGTCACACCGTGAAGCGGTTATCTATGTTCCGACAAATGACGGTTCAGTCGACGCAGTAATTACACCCTTCTCCTTTCCTGATGTCTCTGTAATGAGACGTTTTACCTCGTTCTCTAAATTTCTTTTTAATATCGCCACCTCCCCTTTCAACATCTCGTTAGGCCCTATGTCCGGTTGCTCTTGTCGCTTTTCTTCGTTAAGTTTTATCCGGCTTTGTAGCCTTGATAACATGACCCTTCCTACTTTTGCCGTGCTTTACGTGGAGTCCCGAGTTTCTCTCGCTATTTTCCTTGCACCTTTCGCAATTAATTTGGCTCCAATTGCCGTTCGTTTGATGATGGCGATCTCTTTCTCTATTTTGACGCCGAGATTTTTTACCTCCTCTTTTACTTGCTCTTTCAGCTCCGAATTCGACTTTTTAATTTCAGCATTAAGGTTGGCGCTCTGCTCTGTCAGCTCCGAATTCGCCTTTTTAATTTCGGTATTAAGGTTGGCGCTCTGCTCTAAGTTCACCGTTTGCATCTGTTGCAACAGGTCCGTAATAGTTTTGAGAGTAGCTGCATTTTGATACTCGTTCTTTTGTGGTTGAAAATGCGACTCTTCTCTGTTCTGAGAAACCCTTCCATATCTCGACAAGTACCGTCTCCGCAGCCCCGTCGGATCACTTGTGAATGAATCGTTTGATAATGGTCGGACACCATTTTGTTCCAACACACTCTGGCTTCTTAGGCTGGATCTTCCATACTTATGGATTAATCCTGTACTCCCTGCGTCCTCCGAGCCCTCAGTATCACTGCCTGAATCAACGTCCTTTCTATTCAGCGGACTAAACCAGTCGTGAGACCCAGTTTCACGAAGTTGCAGCTCGCGTTCGTCACGCTCATCGGTAGAGCTTTCCCTACTATCACCCATGTTCTCCCGAGTAACAATCTGATTATGTTCTGCCGTTGTCTTGGCTTTTCCCCTCGTTATCATTTGCACTTTTATGTTACACGAAAACTCAAAACCCAGGTACTCCTTACTCTCAATAATTAGATAACGCAAAACATATATCAGGATTCAAATTGATACACTGGGTGTGAGCAGTGATCCGACAAACAGTTCATGAAGCATTCCCCAAAAAGGCTAGTACCAATGATTGTGTTCTGTGTGCTCAGCATCGGCTGATTACGGCACTGCACATCATAAGTACTCCAACAAATCACAAATACATTGCACAGGCACCTATAAATGTCAATTTGAAAGTACAACACATGAAGAAACAATGTAACTTATTGTAACTAATGCTACCCGTTTTTCAATTAAAAATGGCTAAGCAATGGATAACGTGGAAAAATTTCCTTTTTCAATACTACTTCCTAGCAAATCCCGAAGTATCGAATCCTGGCATGGGTCAGCCATATGTAACACCCCACTCTTCACTTATCTGGTTTTGGCGTGTGTTCACCCCAACTAATTGACTAACAGATCAACAGAGAGTGCAAAACTGCCGCAATATCGGATAATGCAAAGAAAGTAATAAGGCCCTGTGACTCCTGATTGAACAGCAGTGGCAGTGTTGACATTAACTGATTCAGAATTGATCACTTTTAATTAAAAAGGGGTGTACATTGATGTTATATTCAGCTATTGAACACCAGATGCAAATGTTGAACATAAAATTAATTAAGAAAGTGACTTGGGATTTCAACTACTTGATTGAAAAACAGATGCAGTCGATTAGCACAAATTTATTTTAAGTCACGACCTTCAATCATCACATTACATGACTCTCCTAACAGGCAGTGGTAATAAATTGCGTTTGCGTGGAGTAAAGCGCGATTACTCAAATGTAATTCCTATCGACTGACCCAGGCGTAATGCGAAGTGCGAGAAGAATTCTACAATATACGGCCCATTAAACCCTTATGGAAACTTTGCTGACGTGATCCAACAAATTAATCAGTGGCCGGAGCGGGCGCAATGTCACTGAATACAGCGTGGCCGAGCGTCGTCGTCGTGCCGACGTCGGCCGACCTCGTGGTGCTCCAAGGCTGCGCTCGTCTATTCACTCCTAGCTATTTTGCTCAGTACATAGCTGAACCAAACTTCCTATCTCCGAGCTCAATCATTCCATTTGCTAAGTCCTAAACTGCAGAGATGCTCACTCTTTCTCAGGCAAGCTGAGTAAAGAACGCCACGTCCGCACTCTAGGCAAGCTGGGAATGGAACACCTCTACGAAGACTTCTGCCAGTCCGCCCTTCGCCTCGGTTTCCCCTCCAGTAAAATCACATACGCCAATTGCAGTGCAAGTCGCGTTAATTATGCATCGCTTCCCAGCGCCAACCAATGCCTGCTCTGGGAAGTGAACAAATTCCCACAAAATTTCCCTTCCTCTCAACTTCTGCTATTTAGCTCCTCCCAGGCCATCCATCAAGGTTAACATCTGCACAAAACAACCATTTTTCCGGAATTCTGACTCCCAGGAGGGTACTTCAAATTCCTTGGTCCTATGTTCCCATCAGAGGCCGGCATATTTCATTCTGTCGCTCTTCACCTGATTTACTTCAGACTCTGTGGACCGTGAATTCAGCATGAAGTTGCTATAGTCACGAACATGCATATTTTGGCCTCTGTTGACCACTCCACCATAGCTTTGTGCGGCTTGCTCGCATGTTTCGCTGAAAACTGGACGACAGACATTTATCAACAGGCGTACAAGTTCTCTGTCTGCTTCCCGGTACACCAGCATGGCGTCAACCACCCACTCACTGTCACTCATCTTAAGGCAGCTGTAGGCCGCGCCCCGTTACCGCTTTCTCAGAGCTTGAGCCGCCATAAGCTGCCTACTGTCGCTTCCCTTCGCTGCTCCCCAGCCGGCCATGGCCAACTTTGTATACTTCCCTGGAATAAACTAGCCTCCAGTAAATCGACGCGTTTCCACAAAGTTTTCATGTCAGTCATTTTTGTTCAGCCCTACTGTTCGCTCAATGTTAGTTAGGTGATCTTTAATGACTTCATGCAATGGACATAGTTCTTGCCATCTTACAATATATTAAAAAAACCTCACAATTAGTATTGGATGGGATTATTTGTGACCAGGGAAACAAGAACTCTTCAGAAAGTTAGCACTCTTTGTTGCCTATTGGCTAATAACTTTATTCTTTTTTGTGTGAAATAAAATTAAATATAGACAACATAAAAGACAGGTAAGACAATACACATTTCTTCAATCCTTAGAGCCTAGCATTTTTTTTCTAATCTTGGTATAGCTTTGCATGGCTTGACTTCCTTTCTGCGAAAGAATCTATTACCTCATTGTCAATTGTTTTGCTACGTCAGAAATCAAATTGTCGTTGTCTAATGCTGAAAAACCTGTTGATGCGAATAGTACTGAAGACTGGTATGGTTTCTCGATTTGATTACGTCTGCTGGATAAAACGAACAGGGCTTTCTAATATTGCACACCAAATAAGCGATACTGTTTTTGCACGAATGGTCATTTTTATCTACCTCATTTATATGAATAACATGACAGAATACAATTCACGAAGTACAAATACCAAATCCCCATTAGGCCTACTACAAGCAAAAAGTTTTATGTTAGGAAATAGTTCCACATATCATTCATACGCTCCAGTTTCTCAAACATGAAATCGAAAAGCAACAGTAGCACGAAATTTTTACATAAATTGGGAATCGACATATTCTTCCACATAATCTGTGTAATGTCCCCGCTTCTTCTCCTTCCTCGTTCTAACAATCTTGTCATCAGTAATTCTGTAACTATTCCTACCACTGTCAAATCTCAGTCCCTGGTTAACTTCACTAACCCTGCCAGAATCACCGGTTTAGTTATCCCGCGTTTATTCTCCAGTTAAGGGCTATTACGTGTTCGTATGACGCGTTTTCCGCGCTGCTCCGACAACAGGACTTAAGCGGCTGCTAGCCTGGGACTGTACTACTGGTCCTTAATAGTATAGCGACCCGGCAAAAAATTTCTGTCAAAATTACATTTTCTTGGATGCATCGAGAATGTAATATATAATCTTTCTTACCTGTTATTCCTGTTAGTCGTTTATTTCCACTCTGGTGGTCTGAATCTGTGGATTTCGCTAGCAATTATAATAATGCTTTTCATTCGCACACCCAATGAACAACATAAACAAAAAGCGATTGTCATTCACCCGTTCGGGTTTATTCGGCTCAGCTCGTATAGGCCGGTCTCCTTTTGTCTGCCCGGAACGTTTTTTATTTCTAGATGAGACAGGGATTCCTCTGGCAAAGACATCACGTACGCTATGGACGCATTCAAAAATCAACGTATGATTCGTTCAGAAATCAATTTAGGATGTGTTCAAAAATGTTCAAAAACCAACAGGGATTCTTTTCAAGACCATATGAATAATCGATAGACCAACGGGCGCCGGATGCTAGGCGCTTTGTGAAACAAGATTTTTTTCTTCAAGAATATGAGTTTGGCGCCCCCTCAAATTGCCGCATGGAGCAGATAATACGGTTTGCCCCCTCCTAGATCCGGGTCTGCTTCCTAGACTACACAAACTTAACAATTGCAGAAATTGTTGCAGTAATAAAAAATAGTCTGATTAAGAGTAAAAAGTTAAAGCTTAGCAGAAATATATATAGATCGATAGAGTTGTTGGAACTCATTGTCTCACATAAGTATTTCAGTTTCAATAATAAATTTTACAAACAGCAGAGTGGCATATTATCTGATACAATCAAGAACAGTAATTTCTCTCAACAAATCATCAGTTAAATGATACCTACCTGTTACAAGAAGTATGTTGATGATACAATCACTTTATTCAGTGATAGGAGTAACGAAATACACGCGCTTGCAGATAAACTCAACAACATGCATAATATATCACCTTCACCTTTTTTTTGTTTTGTTTTTTGAGTCATCAGTCGACTGACTGGTTTGATCCGAGCTGCCGCGAATTCTCTCCTGTGCCAACCTCTTCACCTCAGAGTAGCACTTGCAGCCTACGTCCTCAATTATTTGTTGGATGTATTCCAGTCTCTGTCTTCCTCTACAGTTTGTAATTCTTCTTCCGGTCGCAGGTTCGAATCCTACTTCGGGCATGGATGTGTGTGATGTCCTTAGGTTAGTTAGGTTTAATTAGTTCTAAGTTCTAGGCGACTAATGACCTCAGAAGTTAAGTCGCATAGTGCACAGAGCCATTTGAACCATTTTGTAATTCTTCTTCAATTGCGTCCAGGATAATAATGTCATCAGTGAAACGTATCATTGTTATCCTTTCATCTTGAATTTTAATTCTACTCCTGAACCTTAGTTTTATATCTACCATTGCTTCTTCAACGTACAGATTGAACAGTAGGGGCGAAAGACTACGTATCTGTCTTACATTCTTTTTAATCCCAGTACTTCGTTCTTGGTCGTCCACTCTTATTCCCTCTTGGCTCTTATACATATTGTATATTATCAGTCTCTCTCTATAGCTTATCCGTATTTTTCTCAGAGCTTCGAACATCTTGCACCATTTTACATTGTCGAACGCTTTTCCCAGATCGACGCCTTAGAACATGAAAGTAACAAAAGTGTAAATTTCCTTGATGTTACAGGTATGAATAAAAATCAGAAACACTATTTTGGCACGAAACTTCCTGGAGAATTAAAACAGTGTGCCGAACCGAGACTTGATCTCGGTCTCGAGTTCGAGTCTCGACCCGGCACACAGTTTTAACCTGCCAGGAAGTTTCATATCAGCGCACACTGCGCTGCAGAGTGAAAATCTCATTCTGAAACCATTTTGGCATATTCAGGAAACCAACGACCACTGTCTTAGGTATTAAAAACAGTTCTTATCATCCAGATCAACATAAAACAGCAGCGACAGCACTGCACAGGCCCAAACTGTCTGCTACCGCCATGCAGAAGTACTGCTTAGTTGCTGCTGGAGAACTGGTTGCTCTTTGTGTTTTACCGTTCCTGTTGATATCTTACACATACTGTTAAATCGAATATCATACTACACTAAACTGGAATGCAGTTTTGTTCATAATAAGAAACAAACCGACGCTTTCCGTCGACAATGGAAGACATTATGAGCAGTATTTGTTTGGGACGACTCCAGCTACAAATAGCATAAATTAAATTGCAAATATCTGCCTAAAGACCATAGAAAATGTGCCCGACGACTCTCATGAGGGGAACCCGACGTATATATCGGACAAGAATCATTATTTAACAAAAACAGCCATGCTGACTAATTAGCTGTATAACGATTAAGAAGCCAGACGCAATATCAAGTATTCGAATATTTGGTAATGAAAAAATTGCACCTACACCCTAAATCAAAATCGTGAACTCCAGTACTCTGAGGCAACATTCTATGCACTGTATTATCTGGACAGCACTGAACGAAGACAGTCGTCGCACATGCGATTACACTGTTGCCAAATTGCCTTTCCTTAACGTCCATTTCCTACCGAAAACATGGACGCGTAGCAACTTTGTAAGAGATTTTTTTGTACTGTAGCATGCATGAAATCACGCTTTGGCGTCCATGTGCACAAATTTTATTCGCTCTGTGTATATTTATATACAGGGTGAACATTAATGAAACCGTTTCGATCTGTCTGGCTGTACATAAACACCAACTCAGCTTGTTCCCAACGTGAATACCGAACCGTTCGGCTGCTTACAGCACGCTGCGTCAATTACAACACAAGGAACACACGTCACGTTGTCAGAGGAACTTTCATACGTCAGCGTCATCTGCCGTGGCAATTATGCGTTTCCGGACACATATTCATAGGACCTTTTTACCTCCATTTTCAGTCAGTAATCCGTCCCTGCTGTTTGTCGATTTGATTAATGTTCTCCCTGTATATATGCGGCGTAGAGCGGAGGAAATGCATGTTTTTCAGAACCGAAACATTTACGCAGTTTTATTTATAGAAGAAAAGTTTTACCTTTAATAAAAATTAATTTTTACTGCATTTTGAAATCTATACACATTCATTAGGTTCGGAAAATAAAGTCATTAAAATGACGTTCTTATTGTGGGCAAATTCGGAGCCTCACCTCGCAAAGTTGCATGGCGTCTCCAACATTTCATTCACACAGCTTCAATTTCTTGACGTATGGAAATTTTCAGGTTATCTTTTGTGCAGTCTTGTTCACGTACATAATTTATTACAGGTAGCCTAACAAAATGAAGTCACACACCAATAGGAGGGCGTGCAGGCCAAAAAACATCACCAAATCGCGAAATGATGTGTCTAGCAAACACTCCATGAGCGCTCTCGCCATGTGAGCTGTGACACTAGTTCGTAGGAACCATATTTCCCTTATGTTCACATGTCTTTCCATTTTTGGGCACAGGAAGCTGTTTAAAACTTCGCTGTGTTGTGGTGATGTCACAGGTAACTGCATTTCCCCTCTCTTCCAAAAAGGAAGGACCGACAATCCATATCTTAGAGATGACGCAGCAAACTGTTACTTTTGTGCTGTGGAGAGGTTTCTGGTGCAGTTCATGTGGGATACCGACAGTTCTGTATATTAACGTAGTTGCCCAGATGGAAATGGGCTTCATCATTCATCATTAGGGCGTCTGCATCTTCCGCTAGAATGGCGTCCATTAAGCCATAAAATTCTTTGCGTAGCACAAAATCTCTTTTTCTTAGTTCCTGGAGTGTCATTATTTTCTGTGGGTGAAATTTGAAAATGTCATGTAAGATGCAATAAAGCGAAAGACATGACATACTCAGCGCTATAGCCTGCCTCCTAGCGGATCGTTTTGCATTAGAAAGAACTCCCCTTCACTCTGTCTTTTCTGGAGTTCGGGGAAGACCACAGTGGTTTTTATTTTCATCACAGATCCTGTACTTCTAAATGCCTCAACCCATCGTAGTAGGGTGTTTCGATCTGAGACTGCACCTCGATGTTCGATATTAAAGTTTTGCCGTAAAATACTTTGAACCATGATCACAGAATCATTTTTTCTAAAATCTTGCTCGACAGCAAACGCGCAATTATCTATACTCCAGCAATGCACAATGACAAACCGTGTTGTCTGAGCTGTCTGCTAGAGGTCGCTCAAGGTCAATACCCCCATTCCCTGCTAAGTACTAGCCGTTTATGAAACATACATTTCTACCAAAGCCTCGTTTGCAACCTACATGGCCAACAACTGAGCGTTGGAAATTCCATCTGGCCGTGTTTATCTTCATCGGTGTGTAGACTTGTGAGTGCCTATGGTGCCTCAGATTTTCCTTCGGCGAACTGCTATAGCACAGTGCTCACTCACTCCACACGTGTCATTCTGACGTCTAATGTCACATGATTAAGAAATAAGGCAATGAAAGTAGTAAATGAGTCTTGCTGTTTGCGTAGCGAAATAACTGGCAATGGAAGAAGTAAAAGGGATACAAAATCAGACTTGCAACAGCGAGAAAAGAGAAAACTGTCAACATCTAATTTAGGTGTTTGAAAATCTTTCCTGAAAGCATTTGTCAAAAATGTAGTCTTGTGCAGAAGAAAAACGGGAACAATGAATAGTTCAGACAACAGGAGAATAGAAGCATTTGAAATGTGATACTAAAGGTGAATGCTTGGGTGAACGAATGTTGTACTGATTCAGGTTTAAGACACAAGAAATTTGTGGCACACCTTTTCCAGAAGAACGGGTAGGCTGAGAGGTCACATCCTGAGACATCAAGGAGTAGGTAATTTGGTAATGGGTAGAAATGTGTGGGATGCAAATTGTAGAGGAACACCAAGGCTTGACCAGAGAAAGTAGGGTCGGGTGGATGTATGCTGCAGTCGTTACGCAGAGATGAAGAGGTTTGAGGCAGGATAGACTGGGTTGGAGAGATGCATCAATCCAGTCTTTAAACTGAAAACTTATGTAAATAGTGGATGGACACAGGTTTCTGAGCTATGGCGAGGTGGAATGATGACAAGCATGCGGGAATGTCTAGGTGCTAGTACTGCTCAATGCAGCTTTGTTCATTTGTCTGAGCTGATGCGAAGACTTTGGACTGACTCCTTTCCAAAATATTACATACACTGTGTATCTATAAAAATTACATTGTTTTGTTATCTTAAGTACACTGAATAATTTTAAATTCCTAGAGAGTTACGTAGTCTCCCTAGGTGGCAGACACGGGACCAGACACTGGACCAGATTTAGGTGATCACTGATTTCCCTCTGTCGCTGAAGGCAAATGCTGGAAGGTACCCGTGGAACGGATACTGCCTATTGCCCTCCTAGGTTTCCCAAGTCTGAGTTTCTTCTCTATCTAACGGCCACGTCACCGAAAGAACATTACAGCTCTATGACCGCCGGCCGCTGTGGCCGAGCGGTTCTAGGCACTTCATTCCGGAACCGCGCTGCTGCTACGGTCGCAGGTTCGAATCCTGCCTCGGGCATGGATGTGTGTGATGTCCTTAGGTTAGTTAGGTTTAAGTAGTTCTAAGTCTAGGGGACTGATGACCTCAGATGTTAAGTCCCATAGTGCTTAGAGCCATTTAAACCATTTGAGCTCTATGTCCCTCCTTCCTCCTATGTGGCATGTTATACGCACACGGCGTTCTCATTGTATTACCATCTCTAGTGGCGTAGATGACGACTGGATGCTAACTCTAATCTCTCTTTGCGGCTGTCTACACAGCTCTTTTACGTGTGAAACATACCGCTAAATCGTTTCATATTCAGTTTACTTTGTACCGCTTTGCACAGAAAGCATCAGTCAGTGACATGAAGCCGCCTGCCTGTCTCCGGCAAACGAGTGAGTTTTGCCTGACGGCGGGGCTCAGTAGGTCGCTGTGTTTCATGAACTCTCCCATTACCGAAGTGAATATTGCGCAATGCGACGCTGACTCGCAGAGTCTCCGTTGTGAAGGGAAGTAGTGTCGCTGGGTGATTGTAGAAAAATCAGAGAGACTTACTGCAAAGAATGGCAGCTCTTAAACTTCCTGGTAGATTAAAACTACGTGCCTCACCCAGACTCGAAATCGGAACTTTTTCCTTTCGCGGGTAAGTGCTCTACCTAATTTTTTTGGTGCGGTCAACCTAATCGACTTTTTCTCTTTTTTTTGTTTTAGCCATTTTTTCTCCCTTGCGTCACGAACTGGTATTTTCCGCCTTAACCGCCCTTTTTGCTTTTTCTTTCTTTATTTTATTTTTATTTTTTTTATTGTTCCACGTTTAACATGAAAATATAAATGAGGAATTTGTTTGACTTATTAAGGATTAGGATGTGACAACAAGTGGTAATGGTGGCGCAAATAACAGACAAAGTGCTTCGTGCAGTACAAAATAGTAATTAACTGCGTCCCACTTCGTGGCCGCGATCTTCGCCGATAACGTTGCACCTCATGTTGCAGCCAGGCACGTCTTCCAGAAATCAAAACACTTTGAAAAGGACGTAACTCAAAGGAAACAAAATACACCTTGTTTTTGAGTTTACAACGACATCGTCCATGGGGCGCTCTTCACTAAAGAGATAATATGTGTTCTCGAATAAAAAGAGAGGAAAAAAAAGTCGCCGCTAGTGGGTGAGTACAAGAGTGATCCTCGACTGCGCTGCTGCCTCCGGGCATGTTGTCTCCTAGAACTGAAGGAGATAACCGTTTCGTCATGGTCAGTGTACGCCTCTTCATCGTCTTCAACATCAGATTCTCATTCCTGCTCTGCTGTGGATCTCGTAGCGCACTACCCAGGAATTAGAAAAATATTGTTGGTATTTCTGGCTGCGCATTATCGCTGTATATCATTCATGCATGTGGTTCCAGAAGTCCAGCATATTCTTCGGGCGATCGCGAAGCAAGTAATGCACCACTTGGGCTCGTATCCGTGTCACCTCGTTCGTCTTGGCTCGTGGGTAATAACTTCTGTCAAGAAGAAAAACAATCGAAGGGTCAATGGATTGTTGTCCTACACGGGGAAGGAAGGATATCATCTTCGTCACAAGATGCCACACTGTCACAAAGGGGCCGCAAATAAGACGGTGGGTGTCGTCGTCTCCAACCTGACACGCATGTCATACGGGGAGTTCAGCATATTGATGGTGTGGAATCGGGATCTGGTGACTTGTTTACCATTAACTACCAGGTACCACGTCGTTAAAGGAGAAATTAGTTAACATCGAGTATAGATTTAAGTGTCAGGAAGTCGTTTCTGAAAGTATTTGCATGGAGTGTAGCCATATGGAATTGAAACATGGACGATAAATAGTTTGGACAAGAAGAGAATAGAAGCTTTCGAAATGTGGTGCTACAGGAGAATGCTGAAGAGTAGATGGGTAGATCACATAGCTAATGAGGAGGTATTGAATAGAATTGGGGAGAAGAGGAGTTTGTGGCACAACTTGACAAGAAGAAGGGATCGGTTGGTAAGACATGTTTTGAGGCATCAAGGAATCACAAATTTAGCATTGGAGGGCAGCGTGGAGGGTACAAATTGCAGAGGGAGACCAAGAGATGAATACACTAAGCAGATTCAGAAGGACGTAGGTTGCAGTAAGTACTGAGAGATGAAGAAGCTTGCACAGGATAGAGCAGCATGGAGAGCTGCATCAAACCAGTCTCAGGACTGAAGACCACAACAACAACAACAACCATGTCGTTAGTGTTTGTGTGTCAAGGGTGGTATGGTGAATTGTCCGCCATACCAGCGGCCAGTGGATTTTCGGGTACCATGCATCCACAGGGTTGGAGGGGCGGGGGGGCGCCTCCTTGTGAGTATTCGATAGACGTCTAGTGCTGTCGACGGTCTATTGGGCGGGAAACCTTTCTTAACGCAGCTATATTCAATTAAAAAATCTCTGATATAGTGAAATCGTTGAAAAATGTTCTTCACCATCACTGGTGCGATTCGAAAAGCTGGTGCCAGTTCGTCTATCAATAGTCCCGACGGACTCGGCTGTTGCCTATCCCACATTTTCAACATTGCGCTGAGATAAAAGGCTATCGTACGACCGCGAACGTTTACGAGCCCGAGGCGTCCTGTACCAATGGGTAGGGTCAGGGCATTATGTCGGGTCTTAAAGAGTAATCCCGAGCTGACGAGGTATCCAAACGCTTCCAGTATTCGTCGAGCGATCGTCTTCGGCATCGGAAGAATCTGTGCGTAGTGTGGAGATACACGACGTCAAGTAGGTATTTACGTAGGCGACCCATTGAATTATGTCTAACAAGGAGAGATCAAAAAATGGTTCAAATGGCTCTGAGCACTATGGGACTTAACTGCTGAGGTCATCAGTCCCCTGGAACTTAGAACTACTTAAACCTAACAAACCTAAGGACATCCACACACATCCATGACCGAGACAGGATTCGAACCTCCGACCGTTGCGGTCGCGCGGTTCCAAACTGTAGCACCTAGAACCGCTCGGCCACTCCGGCCCGCTCAGGGAGAGATCCCCAGCGGTGCGATCCACTATCCATTCACGCTGGTCGGCTCTCGTTTGCAAGTAACGGACGAAAAAAAATTCATTATTTTGTGTCACTCAATGGTATTACAAAATTTGTACTACACTTTGTGACCAAAAGTATCCGAACACCTGGCTAAAATGACTTACAAGCTCGTGGCGGCCTCCATGGGCAATACTGGAATTCGATATGGTGTTGGCCCACCTTTAGCCTTGATAACAGCTTCCACTCTCGCAGGCATACGTTCAATCACGTGCTGGAAGGTTTCTTGGGGAATGGCAGCCCATTCTTCACGGCGTGCTGCACCGAGGACAGGTATCGATGTCGGTCGGTGAGGTCTGGCACGAAGTTGGCATTCCAAAACATCCCAAAGGCGTTCTATAGGATTCAGGTCAGGACTCTGTGCAGGCCAGTCCATTACAGGACGTTATTGTGTAACCACTCCGCTACAGGCCATGCTTTATGAACAGGTGCTCGACCGTGTTGAATGATGCAATCGCCATTCCCGAATTGCTCTTCAACACTGGGAAGCAAGAAGCTGCTTAAAACACCAAAGTTGGTCTGTGCTGTGATAAATGCCACGCAAAACAACTAGGGCTGCAAGCCCCCTTCATGGAAAACACGACCACACCATAACACAACCGCCTCGAAATTTTATTATTGGCACTACACACGCTGGCACATGACTGTCACCGGGCATTCGCCATATCCACACCCTGCCATCGGATCGCCACATTGTGTACCGTGATTCGTCACTCCACACAACGTTTTCCCACTGTTCAGTCGTCCAATGTTTACGCTCCTTACACCAAGCGAGGCATCGTTTGGCATTTACCGGCGTGATGTGTGGCAGCCGCTCGAGCATGAAATCTAAGTTTTCTCACCTCCTGCCTAGCTGTCATAGTACTCGCGGTGAATCCTAATGCAGTCTGGAATTCCTGGGTGATGGTCTGGATAGATGTCTGCCTATTACACATGACGATCCTCTTCTCTGTCAGTCAACAGAGGACGTCAGCCTGTACGCTTTTGTGCTGTACGTGTCCCTTCACGTTTCCACTTCACTATCACATCGGAAACAACAGACCTAGGGATGTTTGGGAGTGTGGAAATCTCGCATACAGACGTATGACACAAGTGACACCCAGTCACCTGACTATGTTCCAAGTCCATGAGTTCTGCCGAGTGCCCCATTCTGCTCTCTCACGATGTGTAATGACTACTGAGGTCGCTGATGTAGAGTACTTGGCAGTACGTGGCAGCACAATGCACGTAATATGGAAAAGTATGTTTTTGGAGGTGTCCGGATACTTTTGATCATATAGTGTACATAGTATGGTTGGTGGTGTAATTGATGTGATAATACTTCCATATGCATGATGGTGCTGAGCACTATGGGACATAACATCTGAGGTCATCAGTCCTCTAGAACTTAGAACTACTCAAACCTAACTAACCTAAGGACATCACACACACCCATGCCCGAGACAGGATTCGAACCTGCGACCGTAGCGGTCGCGCGGTTCCAGACTGTAGTGCCTTGAACCGCTCGGCCACCCCGGCCGGCCTGCCGCAGTGCATCTCACGTCATTTGTAAAGACGATCCCCAGACACTTTATACTGCCCTGTATCTGGAATGGCGCAACGCAGTCAGCAGGTAGTCCAGTATCAATAATCTGGGCGACCGATTTGTCGGCTACCCATACCAGCGCCATATCTATTGATCCAGTCCAGCGCCGCATTTATGTCGTTGCCAGTCCGCACCATAAGGAATAGATCATCTGCATACGCTGTGCACTGAAAAGTGTGTCCCCGTATTGTTTGCCTTGTCAAGGGTTGGCGACGGCGTACCGAGGAACAGATATAGAAGAAGAGTAAGCTGAAGTTTAAGACATTAGTCCGGAAGAATCAATATGCAAAGAAGTGGGATTCGGAAATACTAAGAAATGACGAAATATGACTGAAATTCTCTAACAAGGGGAGGCTGCCAATTGTGAAATTCAGATTCGATTCATACTGCGCATAATAAAAGCTCATGGCCAGAGGTGTAATGTGTCAAAGCACCAATATGCACTTCTCAGCCGTTGTCGAGAAAATCGACAGTCAAAAGAAACCGTTGCGGTGAAAACTCTCTACGATTAATGATTTTCTGCAGCGTCATAGCGCAGCGGTAAGCGCTGGGGTTCGTAATCCGAAGGTCGCCGGATCGAATCTCGCGCCATGCAATATTTTTTTATTATTAGTTTTTTGCAATTCAAATATATATATATATATATATATATATATATATATATATATATATATATATATATATATATGTTGGTGAAGGCGGATCGCTCTCCAATTGTACCGCCTCCATTTTTCCGTTTGTTTAACAGGGTGTACCAAAGCTGTCCCGTCCGCACGGATTTTCGACGATGTTATAAGTTGCGCTAGGGACCGCATCTACCTTCTTTCGAAGTTAGCAGGCAACTACGCTGTTATGGGGCGGCTCGTTTCGGCCCATTCAACATCTGTCCTTCAAGTGTAACGAGCGAGTAACGGAGTTTATATTTCATACCTGCCACAGCAAGTTTGTGTTCGTGGGGTCTCTATTCTAATTCGAACGTTTGACTTACGCTATACGTATTCGTTTTTACGTCTTCCGTTAACTATACGTGGTTAACATTATGAAGACAATTAATAACATTTGTGAAATACAACTTCGTTTGCGGAAAACATAATGATGTTCGAAGTCGCCAGTTTTTCCACGACAAACGACTTTCAACAACTTATTATATGCATAATTGTTGCAACTGATTGCCGTGAAATACTCTCTACGATTAGTAATTTTCTACAGCGTGGTGGTGCAGCGGTAAGCGCTCGGGTTCGTAATCCGAAGGTATATATATATATATATATATATATATATATATATACTAAAAAAAGTTGCATGGCGCGAGATTCGATCCGGTGACCTTCGGATTACGAACCCGAGCGCTTACCGCTGCACCACCACGCTGTAGAAAATTACAAATCGTAGAGAGTATTTCACCGCAACGGTTTCTTTTAACTGTCGATTTTCTCGACAACGGCTGAGAAGTGCATCTTGGTGCTTTGCCACATTACACCTCTGGCCATGAGCTTTTATTATGCGCAGTATGAATCGAATCTGAATTTCACAATTGGAGGCCTCCCCTTGTAAGACAATAGATACAGTAATAAGGAATAGATCAGTAGGCAGTACAGCTGATGGGAATAGACATCTCTAAAAAGCTCAGTCACAAAAGTTGGAAAGAAAAACGTAGGTTCAAAGAAAATAGCTGCGAAGAAACCGTGGGTAAAAGAAGAAATACTTCAGCTGATCGATGAAAGAAGGAAGTACAAAAATGTTCAGGGAAATCCAGGAATACAGAAATCCAAGTCGTTGAGGAACGAAATGAACAGGAAGTGCAGGGATAGGTGGAAAGAGTACAGTGAAGACCTCTATGAAGGGAAAGATGTGTCTGATGTGATAAAGAAGAAATAGGAGTCGATTTAAAAGAGGTAGGGGGTCCAGTATTAGAATCAGAATTGGAGAGAGCTTTGGAGGGCTTGAGATCAAATAAGGCAGAAGGGATGAATAACATTCCATCAGAATTTCTAAAATCATGGGGGGAAGTGGCAACAAAACGACTATTCATGACATTCTGTCTGGCAACATACCATCAGACTTTCGGGAAAACATCATCCACAAAATTCCGAAGACTGCAAGATCTGACAAGTGCGAGAATTATCGCACAGTCAGCTTAACAACTTATCCCTCCAAGTAGCTGACAACAATAATATACAGAAGAATGGAAAAGAAAATTAAGGATGTATTGGATGACGATCAGTTTGGCTTTAGGAAAGGTAAAGATACTAAAAGGCAATTCTGACGTTGCAATTGATAATTGAAGGAAGGCTAACGAAAAATCAAGACATGTTCATAGGCTTTGTAGATCTGGGAAAAGCGTTCGACGAAGTAAAAAGGACATAAATGATACGATTCGCTGATGACTTTGCTATCCTGAGTAAAAGTGAAGAAGAATTACATGATCTGCTGAATGGAATGAACAGTCTAATGAGTACAGAATATGGATTGAGAGTAAACCGAAGAAAGATGAAAGTAATGAGAACCAGCAGGAAAGAGAACAGCGAGAAACATAGCAGCATGATTGATGATCGCGAAGTAGATGAAGTTAAGGAATTCTACTACCTGCTACCTAGGCAGCAAAGTGACCAATGACGGACGGAACAAGGACATCAAAAGCTGACTGGCACTGGCAAAAAAGGCATTCCTGGCCAAAAGAACTCTAGCGTCATCAAACACAGGCCTTCATTTGAGGAAGTAATTTCTGAGAATGTACGTTTGGAACACAGCATTGTATTGTAATGAAACATGGACTGTGGGAAAACCGGAACAGAAGAGAATCGAAGCATTTAAGATGTGATGCTACAGAAGAATGTTGAAAATTAGGTGATCTGATAAAGTAAGGAATGAGGAGGTTCTGTGTAGAACCGGGGAGGAAAGGATTATGTGGAAAAAGATGGCAAGGACATGGGACAGGATGATAGGACATCTGTTAAAACATCAGGGAATGACTTCCATGGTACTAGAGGGAGCTGTAGAGGGCAAAAACTATAGAGGGAGAGAGAGATTGGAATACACCCAGCAAATAACTGAGGACGTTGGTTGCAAGTGCTACTCTGAGATGAAGAAGTTGACACAGGACAGGAATTCGTAGCGGGCCGCATCAAACTAGTCAGAAAACTGATGACTCAAAGAAAGTAAATAAATAATAAAAAAATAAAAATAAAATATATAAAAATGTCTGCTGTCTCCACTGTGAGTGTACATGTACCATCGCAATCAATGCACGCGGTATCGCCGGTTTGGTATGTCCCAACCACCAAAGCAAAGTCCGTCGACACCTGCGGCGAGATCGCCGGATTTCTTCAATAACTTGCTGACACTCTGGATCTTTAAGGTGGACTTCATTTATTTTCGTTAAGCTGCGGCTTCACCACACTTGCTTCCTTTGGAGGGCGATCGTGCGGATGTATATCAGGTGTCCTATGAAGGACTTAGTTCTGCATCACGGATGTCACGTTGGAGGCGGCGCGTGACGTAGACGCGATCGATGCGGCTGGCGGAATGGTTAGTTGCATACGTATACCCGGTTCGGTCATCATGGACATATTCTCACGAATCTACCAACTACAGATCTTGTACCAATGTTCTAAATTCTGGGCACGGGTTACAATGTGGGAACTGATCCTTCGGCGCCAGCACACAACAGAAATCGCCGCCGAGGATATAATGAGCGTGCCGTCCTAGAAAGAGCGAGGCTATTTCTTCCGCGATAAAACGTGACGGTTCTCCTCGTTTGCCTGTGCCTGACAGCGCGTAGATGGTAAACCGCAATCCAAGTACAGTCACAGCCACTCCGAGTACCGATGGCAGGTAGGTGACGTCCTCTGCTACTATACCTCCATTAAGAAATATCCCTACTCCATTACCGGTTTCTGAAGCTGGTGACATCAAGTTGTAACCATAGAGGAAAGGAAATTCGTCGACGTATACTTCCTGTAAATGAGTGATACCTATGTCTGACGCATGTAGCACATCTGCGAGTAAGATCGTCTTGATCTGTGATCGTATAGTATTAGTATTAGTGGATGCAATGCGGAACTACTGTTGACGTCCTGTGTTCCTTGGGGCGTGCAGGTTAGGCGTACGTTGTCCTGGTCGGTGCGCTCTATGTCGGTGCTTCGAGTGAGTGGCCATTGTCAGTCATAAAGAAGGCTCTGTGGGACGTGTTGCCTCAACCGCGATTCCCGTGGTTGCAGGATGCTCGATTTCTTCACTGTCATCGGCCAAGCTCTGCCAAGACGATCCCTGCGGCCGAATCTTCTCAGCCTCTGCTGTTATGGCCATGTATTTCTCTACTGTGCCGTGTTCTGGGACATACTGGGGACTCGCCTGAAAAGTCTCGATAGTGGAGAGAAGCTCTTCGCATTCGACGGTACAAAGTCGGTCGTTGTTGGAGACTCCAGCACTCGCTACTGTGGCGTCGTCATTGTCTGCCTGTTCTCGTTCATGGTCTCCCGTATGGAGAAAGCAATCGTCTGATGGTGTGCGACGCCTTTTATCCCACCGTTTTGGCGACTCGACCTCTGTTTGGCTGTCATACATCCCTCTCCATATCCGAATGCTTTCTGGAAGCCCCGTCACCTTGGAAGTTGGGGACAAAGCGGCCGTCGGTAGCACTAATCAGCCGGTTTCCATACTCGCATCCGTCTCCGCGACGTCGGACTTCTGTTGCAGCTGCTCAACGGGGCGTTCATCGTTTGACATCTTGGACGCCTGTGTCATCTGTTCCATGGGGTCGTCCGTCATAATGTGGAACGTGCAAGGCAGGAGCGTACGAAAGAGGCGTGGATAACGTCGTGGGTGGTGGTAGAGCTCCGCCCGTCGTTCCTTGAATTATTCTCCTTTGGACGCACTCTGAACGTACGTGGCCCCTCCTTGCCACAACCCGAGCAGGTCTTGGGCTGCCCGTCGTGAATAATTATCGCTCTTCAGCCACCAATAAGAAGGTAAGATGGAACATGCCTTGTAAGCTCGATCCAAACTTGCCTCACCACGTTAAGAACGGGGTTTGTCGCAAAAATAGTTCGTTTTTGGGCGACATGGCTGAGGACGCATTCGTATGGTTATAATGCGTTGAACACGACGTCTTTCGGAACCTCGAAGGGAAGTTCACAAACCCTAGTAGTGCGGAGACCAGGTCCCGCGTGATCGATTGACAGTGTCCCTACGTTGCCATCAGGATGTTTCAATTTTAGCCCTTTCTTATGAACATGTACAGTTTTATCACATACTATATCGTTGATCAGTTTAAGGTAAACCAAATTACTCATAACAGAGAAGTGGATCCCTAAGTTCTGTGGCTCTGTTCTGATCTCTTCCCGTATGAAGTGTTGGATTTCGAAGGCGCGAAGCCGGCCGGAGTGGCCGAGCGGTTCTAGGCGCTTCAGTCCGGAGCCGCGCCACCGCTACGGTCGCAGGTTCGAATCCTGCCTCGGGCGTGGATGTGTGTGATGTCCTTAGGTTAGTTAGGTTTAAGTAGTTCTAAGTTCTAGGGGCCTGATGACCTCAGATGTTACGCTAAAACCACTGTATCTACTATTTTTAAAATACTCATCCTCAGTCGTTGAAATGTGCTAAATTTCTTCTCGAATTTTTTTTACGACTCTCTCCTAATATCGTGCTGCTGTTATGTAAAATATATCTCACTTCCCACCACCAGAAAAGATAACCAGTTGCCAGTGACAAAGTAGCGTATTTCTCCAACCTGCCGATCAAGCGTATCCTTCCACATTCGCTGGCCAAGGAAAAACTCTGACTTCGATTTCGCATTCCCTCCACACATTCTATTGTTCGCTCTGGATCACAATCTCGCCTTCTACAATTGAACCCCGTAACGCAATTATCTCCTCGCCTCGCCTCACTAGTCACGCAGGACGCCAACCTTGTCTACTCCTACCTGCAGAGCTCAGCAATATACTTCTCGACTCCTTAATTCCTTCTGAAAATTACTTGTGAGAACTGTTCAACATAGAGCAACTCTGCGTTGTGGTTGGAGAGCGACTGGCTTTCGTCTCAGTAGTGAGAGTAAAGCCGCATCGAATGCACCCCTGTGCTAGCACGAAAACATAATATGATTGTTACAATAATAACAACTATAACAAATAGTATTTGATTCTGTAGGCACAAAAATAGCTAAAATAATTACAGAATTTTGTGTTAAAAATAGCAAATACAGTTCGTGGAATTGTAACAAAAGTAAAATGTATCAGAGAAATCTCTCTATCACTTAAAAATAAAAAAATTGGGCTAATAAAAAAAGGGGGCTTTCTATGTTTACTGTTTAGCTGCACTTTAATAAAATTTAGGACCTGGAAGTTGGAGGTTAAAAAAAATTGAACCAATATTTCTAGAAAGGAAATCAAATTAAATTAACGTAATCTGCCTGTTTATTGCAGATGATTTGGCAATACTTTCAGGGAATCTGACAGAAGCAGTTACTCAATTAAATCTTCATAAGAACAACAAAACTGGTCTAAGAATTCCAGCTGAGGAAATCGACGACAGTTACAAAATACGCACCAAAATACATAAAACCAAAATACGTAAAAATAGAACAAGTTAGTAAGTTTAAATATATTGAAGAAACCATGCAGCACAGTGGACTAGAAAAAATTGGAATAGATTTAAGAGTTAGTAATATGGAAAGAGCATATTGTTCAACTAAGAATATATGAGAAAACAAATGATCTTGAAATATACAAAACTAAAACAGTATACCACAGTGGACGTTTATATGCTTATGAATACTTAAAAACGTACTACATGCTGAACTCAATACAGACAACTGAAAGAAAAATTGTTAGAAAAAGAATGGGTACAAGAAAAATTGCAGATGAATGGAAAACCAGATATAATGCGGACATGTACGAAAATGTACAAAGGGAGAATAATATTCTTGGGACAGCTCTACATCAAGAATGGGAACAGAGCTAGGCAACCAATTTCCTGCATTTCTGGAAAAATAGTTCAACCGTTGTATAGACTACAGAAATAAGAAAAGAAATAGAAAGAAAGTACATCAAAGACTCGGAAATAACAGAAGAAATACGAAATTTAGGTGACCATCAATTTAGGGAATATGAAACTTCCGCTTAGAACAATTGTACAGGACTGTGCTTAACCTGACACACAATATTTTTAGCGCAACGCAATCTGACTTTCAAAAAATCCCTACGAAAGAATGGCCCTGAGTAACATTAACCTATACCTTTCACAAATCGCTTACCTCACAAAAATCTTGGTTACTCGAACTACTGCAATACAGCAAGCGCCACTACTGCCAGCTAAATAAAAGATTCAAACTATGGAAGGCACTAACTACTGATAGGGATAGTTAGCAAATGAAAGATATTAATAGAGAACAAACAATGTATTTACCTTAATATCATCAAAAGTCATAATATATATAGGAGTTCATAACATTCATTCTTACAAATATCAAAACTCCGCCATTTCTCTCTCCACATCCACCACTGCTGGCGGCTCACCTCCAACTGCGCAACGCTACGCGCTGTTCACATCCAGCTGCCGCTGCCCAACACTACAATGGCAGACAACAATGCAAACTACACACAGACTGCACACAGCACAGCCAGTGATTTTTCATATAGAGGGCTACGTGGCGTTACCAATAAGAAAACATAAACAGCCTACTTACAAATATTACGATATTAGAAAGAACATGAACAGAAGAAAGGAAATAACAACATGGGCAGAGGATGAAGGAACACAGATAATAATAGGACCCAACTAAGAAGAGGAGCAGAAGTTATTGCGTGATCCTAGTTCGTCAATACAAAAAAAGAATGAAAAAGAAATAAGGTACTGGTTAGCTGTGAAAGCTGTCTGGAACTGCTGCTGTCAAATGTGTCGAAACGCTCCAAATACTGGACGGACCAGAGATTAGCACCGAAATTTCAGCAACCAACTGAAAACTTTCTCGAGTGCAAAACTTTGCTCGAAGTTGGCGACAATCCCATTCCTGTAAAATACCTACAAAGGCAGTATCAAAGCTCCGAAGCACTTCGGAAAGCTTTCCTAAAATCCCACTGGCACTCGCACATTTCTGCGTTATTAGGGCGACCATTATCACCACAAAGTTTGTAAAATAACTCTAAGACTTGCTATCCACATCGAATAATTACCGGCCCTATTTTCTTAAAAGTGGTACGTTTCAAGAGATGTTACTCTCGGAATAACCACAATGATCGTTGGTTTATATCTGTCCCATATCGTGCAGTATCACAGAATATGTAACGAATACGAATTCAGACAAGTTTTCTTGATATTATCTACAATATTTGTAAGTGCCCCTTTGATTGCCTTGCTGTTAATAATCTTGCATAACTTGCCATTGGAAATGCCTAAACAGGAAAAAATTCGTTATGTACAGAGAAAATTGAATCGGGTAGAATAATTTGTAAAGTAAAAACTTTGCTCACAGCAGAACTCAAAATGTCAAACAAATTTTATTGAACGAAAATCCAATTACGATTAACATACGCATTGGGACATCCCAAACATAAAAGGTAAATTGTTAGATGGACCAAGGTACGTCATACTAATGACACGCCGTTATACCGTTTTTACAGGTTTAAGAACCGCCGAACGAGAACCAATGGCGTTATAACAACACGAGAAACCAACGAATGCCACCGCATGAACTTTCCAGCTTCCGGAATTAATAACTGGGTATGTCGCAGGCAACGTCGTCAGAGCAGATAAGGTCAGCTTTGCTATTTAAGTGCTTTCTAGATAACATTTTTTGGCATTTAAAGGTGAGGAATTTCCAACAAGGAAAATAAAATGAAAGTGCGTTTAATACACATGTGTACAGTGAAGCGCCAAAGAAAACGATATAGGTATGCTTATGCAAATACAGAGATATGTAAACAGGCAGAATACGGCGCTGCGGTCGGCAACTCATATATAAGATAACAAGTGTTCGGCGCAGTTGTTAGATCGGTTACTGCTGCTACAATGGCAGTTTATCAAGATTTAAGTGAGTTTGTACGTGGTGTTATAGTCGGCGAGCGAGCGATAGGACACACCATCTTCGTGGTTTTTAACATTTTTATATAAACATCTTCGTGCTACCGATGAAGTGGGGAATTTCCCGTGCGACCATTTCACGAGTGTTCCGTGAAGATCAGGAATCCGGTCAAAATACCGCGGCTCTTTAAAAATTCGGTAAGTGAGCAGGCCAGACCTCAAAATATTTTCCAGATGATCAAATCTCCGACATCGCCGCGGCCGGAAAAAGATCCTGCAGGAAGGGGACCAATGACAACTGAAGAGAATCGTACAACGTGACAGAAGTGCAACCCTTCCGAAAATTATTGCAGATTTCAATACTGAGCCACCAACACTTGTCAGCATACGAACCATTCAACGAATCATCATCTATATGGGCTTTCGAAGCCGAAGGCCCACTCCTTTACTCTTGATGACTGCACGACAATAAAGCTTTACGCCTCGCCTGGGCCCCTCAACACCGACATTGGACTGTTGATGACTGGAAACATGTTGCCTGGTCGGATGAGTCTCATTTCAAATTGTACCGAGTGGATGAACGTGTACGGGTATGGAGACGACCTCATGAATCCATGTAAGCAGGGAACTGTAATGCCGTGTTGCCGCACTTCTGCGTGCTCGTAGGGGCCCTACGCTATATTAGGCAGACGTACCAGTTTCTTTGGCTGTTGAGTGTATCTTCTGTGTCATTATCATAATAAATCATAAAGGACAGATATTTGGTGATATAAAAAATATCATTTGTCTTCTAGGGTACAATCAGAAGAGTCGAAATTAGGCTAGAACATTTCGAAGACTGACGACATACAACTAACAGATGAACGTATAAACTAAGCAGGAATTTTATATTTATAATGATCAAAGTGCACCTTTGCATACTGCGGCGTATAAACTAATACTGTACACCGAAGAAGCAGAAAATTGGTCACGTAGATTTCGGATTCACCATCCCGGAATTCGCTTGAGGAGATTTAGAGAACCCACAGACAAATCCATAAAGCCAAATGAGTGTATGGACGCTACTCTTACCGGAGGTGCTCTCTCGGCTCAGTAGCGACTAAACTATCGACTGAGCCTGTAGTACATGGTTGTTCAGTACAGTGAACACAAAGTACGAAACTAGAGACGAACAAGAATTCGTGAATATAAGCAAAACGATCGAAATCATAAAACAACTGTACGGCCGGAACTGTTACGATTCTTAAAATATCCTGCGCAATTGTGCCGTGGTCCAGTGAATTTTCTTGATAGACCAAATATTTCGCAACCCTGTGCGGAGGACATCTTCGTTGGGAGGTGAGGTCATGTCCTATCAACAGAAGCGCTCGTTGGAGGGGTAATGACTTATGGAAGGGCCTTTGTCCATTTAAACAAATGTATAGTGAACCTGTCCCACCAAAAAAAGAAGAATCTGGTCGATATAAAGAAAATTCCACAATACATTCCTGATGGGCAGATACAATTTTATAACTGTATCTGCCAGTGGACAACTAAGGCTGGACAAGATAAATATGAAGCATATCCATCATTATCTACTTCGCCGTAATTTGCTTGTGGCTTTATTTTGAGTACATTACGAATAAACCTGTATGGTCCGAACACGCTCTTTTATTGCTATGATGAGTGTGAATAATACAAAACTGCATAATACTATCCTCCCGCTGCAAACAGGACGTAGCAGCCATGACACGGAATACCAAACATAATACTGTGATTTGCTGACCGCTACAGCTGAATATCCATCCTTCTCTATCGGCAGTTGCCTTTATGGTGCCCTGTTCGTCTTCCCGCCGTTCTGCCTGTAGTAACCACAAAAGCAGCCCACAAGTACAGAACAGTCTGTACATTCCAATTCTTTCAATAAATACTGATTGGAAAACATCCTTGATCGACCTTAAACATGCCTGTATCTTGCTCGTGGGTTACTATACTGCGACGATATACTGATTTACCACGGATCAACAGCCCATTAAATTTTAGTAATTGTAAAGGAATTAAAAGTTCGCTGTGAAAGCTGGTGGGAGATGTCAAGGAAATTAACTGTAAGTATCCATTCATTTTACGCAGACTAAGACAGTAACTGTCTCAAATTTACAAGCAATGTTTGTATGACACCTAGAAATGTCATACATTACAGCACGTATGTTGAGAATGCTTAGTAGAATAAAAGTGAAAAGTGTCTGTGTTGTCTCTCTGACACACGCAGACACAAAATATTGTTTAAAGTCTGAATTTACGTGCTCAGTGGCTGGAGCATGATGTTCATTTCAACGTTATTTACTGTTTTACAGCAAATACGAAACACATTCAGGTGTTCCAATAGCGACCGGAGCGTAAGGCACGCTGTGCTACTCTCATTGCTCCGTCCTGTGTCAACGTTATCCATTAGATGCTGTAAATCTGCATATTCTTTACATTTTGCTGTCACCGCCAATGAACAGCCCTAAAGTGATCTGATTCCAGGTCAACAGGGTTAACTTGACGGTAACTTGTCGATTGGGTACGAAAAATTATTTTTTCAAAGAGAATCAACAATGGTGAGCACGCTTTGCTTGGGCTATTGGATCTACGAATTCTGAATACAAATTTCAAAATACCTGCTGAGCTAGTAGATAAAATGCACCATAATTCTCAAGAACGACATCAAGGGAGCAGAGAACTTAAAAAGTTGCTCGTGACAGATATTAGCATATAAAAAGTATTTAAGACGACAAAATGAAGAAGAAGGAAGAACGTTATCATGAGACCTTGAATGGAAATGAATGATAAGTAACAGTGATCGTCCGCACATCTGGATGTGACGCTTTCAGAGATAAAGAGATAGAGTTATTCTGGGTGATCCGAAGCAATATGAGACTAGGAGGAGTCTGAGAAAGCATTCTCAATTCTTGAAATGATATTTTCTGTGCACCAAACCAGTGTAAGAAGTGAAAGAATGGAGCACATTGTCAGTCACGAACTTTTGCAACTATAGACGATTATGTTAGTCGTTCCACGTCTCTCAAGGAAAGAACTGACATCGCCTCAAGATAAAACTTCTGCCAGGCGGCGGTTCCGAGAAATGCCTGCACAACGGCCGCCTCATGTGACGCGGCCAGGAACGATTATATAAGGGCAAACGGCAGGATGTTGATGAACCGGATAGATACCTTCAGCTCGTCATCTCTTATTTTTCTCGACACATATGGCATGGCGCTTGAAAGCAACTGTGTGGTCACTTATGTAGCCTCAAGCAATAATAATATTAAGGAGGAAACGCAAATGAGTAACTATCAAAAATATTAGGTTGGTGCATTTCATCTACATCTACACACACACTCCGCAATCCACCACACGGTGCGTGGCGGAGGGTACCTCGTACCACAACTAGCATCTTCTCTCCCTGTTCCACTCCCAAACAGAACGAGGGAAAAATGACTGCCTATATGCCTCTGTACGAGCCCTAATCTCTCTTATCTTATTTTTGTGGTCTTTCCGCGAAATATAAGTTGGCGGCAGTAAAATTGTACTGCAGTCAGCCTCAAATGCTGGTTCTCTAAATTTCCTCAGTAGCGATTCACGAAAAGAACGCCTCCTTTCCTCCAGAGACTCCCACCCGAGTTCCTGAAGCATTTCCGTAACACTCGCGTGATGATCAAACCTACCAGTAACAAATCAAGCAGCCCGCCTCTGAATTGCTTCTATGTCCCCCCACAATCCGACCTGATAGGGATCCCAAACACTCGAGCAGTATTAGTGTTTTATAAGCGGTCTCCTTTACAGATGAACCACATCTTCCCAAAATTCTACCAATGAACCGAAGACGACTATTCGCCTTCCCTACAACTGCCATTACATGCTTGTCCCACTTCATTTCGCTCTGTAATGTTACGCCCAAATATTTAATCGACGTGACTGTGTCAAGCGCTACACTACTAATGGAGTATTGAAACATTGCGGTATTCTTTTTCCTATTCATCTGCATTAATTTACATTTATCTATATTTATAGTTAGCTGACGTTCTTTACACCAATCACAAATCCTGTCCAAGTCATCTTGTATCCTCCTACAGTCACTCAACGACGACACCTTCCCGTACACCACAGCTTCATCAGCAAACAGCCGCACATTTCTATCCACCCTATCCAAAAGATCATTTATGTAGATAGAAAACAACAGCGGACCTACCACACTTCCCTGGGGCACTCGAGATGATACCCTCACCTCCGATGAACACTCACCATCGAGGACAACGTGCTGGGTTCTATTGCTTAAGAAGTCTTCGAGCCACTCACATACTTGGGAACCAATCCCATATGCTCGTACCTTAGTTAGGAATCTGCAGTGGGGCACCGAGTCAAACGCTTTCCGGAAGTCAAGGAATATGGCATCCGTCTGATACCCTTCATCCATGTTTCGCAAGATATCGTGTGAAAAAAGGGCGAGTTGCGTTTCGCAGGAGCGATACTTTCTAAAGCCGTGCTGATGCATGGACAGTAACTTCTCTGTCTCAAGGAAATTGATTATATTCGAACTGAGAATATGTTCGAGAATCCTGCAACAAACCGATGTTAAGGATATTGGGCTGTAATTTTGAGGATCCGTCCTTCTACCCTTCCTCTATACAGGTGTCACCTGCGCTTTTTTCCAGTCGCTCGGGACTTTACGTTGGGCAAGAGATTCGTGATAAATGCAAGATAAGTAAGGAGCCAATGCAGTAAAGTACTCTCTGTAAAACCGAATTGGAATTCCATCAGTACCTGTTTGTTTTGCATATTGCCATTCCGGTTGCTGTAGGTTTATTTACCGAATGTCATTTTTAATTTGTAGTTCTATGCTCCTATTTAAGTTTACATATTGTCATTTTGTCATTTGGAGATAGTGACAGGAGCTGTAGACGAGAGAAAATGGTTTGCCAAGCGGAGAAATCGAAATATTTCCTACATATTCTTCCGTTTGAGTTCGATAGAGGGGTAACGGCAGCGCCTTTGCGGATAATCCCAATGGACAGAGCACAGCAGTAACATGATTTTCTTGTTTTACGGAGGGTTGTTTTGACATTAGTGACTCTCCACATTCAGGAAGACCGTTGGGATTTGATGAAGATCCTTCAAACGCGTTAATCCGCAATGATCCACGCCAGTGTGCTCGAGAAATGTCGAATGTGATGATAGATGATCATTCTGCCATCGTGCTTCATTTGCATGCAATGGGGAAGGTTCAAAAATCGGGTGTATGGGTGCCGTATGCTCTAAGCGAAAAACCCAAAAATCAGCATACGGCCGTATATGCGTCTCAGCTTGCTCGTCATCAATTGGCTCGTGAAAAGCACTGACCATTCCTATTCTAAAGCCTTTGGAAGCACGAAAATAAAGACACACGATGAGAAGAAGTAGCACGTTCTCAAACATTGACAGAAGAGCAAAATCACCTAAACACAACTGGAATGGACGAGGAAACAGCAAACGTGATCAAAGCAACTAGAGCACATCGATTGCATAGATTGTTTAGGATCAAGTCCACAGTTTGGAATTTACTATCGTGTCAGAACTACGAAGTGTACAATCAACAAAAGAAAATCAGTCGCTGACATCAGTTTATACATTGGTTGACCAGAATTTGGCCACGTCGAGTGCTTTCGGTGTCGCCCTTATCAGGTCTCTCATGGTGCATGTGGGTGGAGATAAGAACATTGTAGTAGATGGTTGTTAGTCTGCACAGCACCACACTTGCAAAGAAAAACTGATTCCACAAGAAGACCGACTTCTGCAGGTTCATGTTGCATCTCGTGGTACGAGAACGTAGTCTGTTGGGAGCCCTCCTTGTCGTTTTCTGAAAGGCAAGGTGCCTTGCTTCCTTGCTTGCAAGGCCTTGCTTGCTGTGGTGTTCCTATAAGAGTTTCAGTAGTTGCCAAGAAGCTCTTTCTCGATTTGAGCCGAGAATATGGTGGCTGACAGCCATATAAAGAGTGGGGTCCATATTCACAGCCTTGCTTTTTTCGCACCTAGCAGCTATCTCGCTTCTAATTTCAGGAGGGGCTATGCCAGCAAGACAGTGGAGTTTATTTACGGGTGTAGCTTTTTAACAACCCGTGATAATGCTACAGGTGTCATTAAGCACCACATATATCTTTCAGAATGACTACTTGTACCATACCGATCATGCATATCAGCACTGGAGTAACACAGCAATAGTTATCACGGTGCACGGGCGCGCTCCCCCATGTGGTACCTTCCAATTTCCGCACTTCGTAGTTTCTGGTAGTTTGGAATGAAAAATCTTTCCAAAGACTGATATCAATGTATCATTTTCCGCTACTTAAGGAAGTAGATAAACAGAAACGAAGCAACAATTTGGACGTTACTCTTATATCTTATGGTCTCAAGTTAATGGAACGTATAACAGAGAGAGTAAGGAGTCTTGCTAAAAGTGTATCGTACCCACAGGTTTCCTAATTAGTTGTCGGAAACAGATATTCCGCGCGCCTGATATTTCGTAGCAGAAAAATATACATGCTACAGAACTGACAATAGAACATAATACGACTAAGGTTATGTTAGTTATGTTACAGGATTCCTACTCTATTAAAGGGGATACCTGACACGATTATAGGGAATGGGTACCGTATGGCATACCGTACGACACGTACGTATCAGAATGCCTAGCAGCGCTATAAAACCATATGAATACTTCAATACCATCTGTTATCATTAAAAGTAGAAACAACAGATAAACAATCGTCTGCGGAAATCACTAGTAAGTATACGATGGAGCACAATTTTTCCACTTTGTAAGAAAGCTTCTTTAGGATTAGAAAATTCCCTTGATATCAGTATAAGAACCTCTTTGTTCCATATATTACATACCTGTACGCAAACCAAGAGAAATATCAGCAAGCTGCAACCAGTGGAGATGAACTTCTTAAGAATTACGAAAGGAAAAAAGACCAGGTGCGCCATCTTCTCGAATTCGAGAGTTTAATTATCAGTTTCCTCTATTTTTCTTTCGAGTTTTCCCATAAAGGTCTTCACAGACAAGATAAGTTTCTAGTTCTCAGTGGTTTACAGCATGCTCCACCTCGCTGCACCTCGCTAAAGTTTCGCGTTTGTAGGGAAATAATTTCCAGTATTTATCTTTGGAATTGTACTGTGCAAGCAATACTGCTATGTAAGTGATATTGCTATGTGCTTGATATCGAGAAGTATCGCGTAAATGGTATGATATTCTGGTAAACCATGTGAAGATACTCATGTTCTTGTAATTCCAGAGTCTGGAGATGATTGTAGAAAGCAAGCAAGCGAGCAGGATGGGGACAGAATCAGTAATGAGGGGAACCGACCTAGCCTTTGTATAAGAGTTTGGAGAGTCACACTGGTCCACTGAGGGTGCACGAATATAATTCTCCCTCCGATTCTTCCTAATCACAGTAATTTTTCTAATCTTTGATGTAGAAATTGCATTAATCCTACCAGTTGTAATTATTTTCAAAACTTCAGACATTATAATCTGAACAGTATCAACAATATTTTTTATTCTAGTCCTATTAGGCGGACTATACCATGAATGAAATCAAGAAGTCTTACAATGAGCAGAATAAAGAGTTGTAGTTAACTATAACATTTGGGTTGCATTCAAAAAGTATTGATATAATCAATCAACCTTATATAATATAAGAAGCGAAATATTGCAGTCAGTTTCGACCTCAAAGATTGGTAAATAATATACCCTTATTCTTATTAATTGAAGCCAAAAAGAGGCATATTACTGTTAATAGTATAATTGAACTATAAAGTTCCAACTAAGAAAATGTAAAGCCAATATGAAAGCTGCTAACTTTTTATCTTAGCGGTTAAACTCCGTTAACATTTCTAAAATTTTTATAGTTTAAATAAAACATTACATTTTCACTGTAAAAATAATATATTTATATTTATAAATACCTAAAAGTAAACATACTTCCTTAACATCTTCAGTGTCACACTCTAATTATAAGCTATTTAAGTATACGAAAAATAACATTACTAAAATAAACATTCAAAAAATAAAAGTTAAAAGATAAATCTTAAGGTTAGAATCATATCAACCTTGGATATAATCAATTAAATAAATAAATAATCTACATAAACCTTGGCCACCAAATAACTCACCTCAACCATAATCAAATGATATCAGTATAAGAACCTCTTTGTTCCATATATTACGTACGTGTACGCAAGCCAAGAGAAATATCAGCAAGCTGCAACCAGTGGAGATGAACTTCTTAAGAATTACGAAACGAAAAAGGACAAGGTGCGCCATCTTCTCGAAATTAAACAACCCCTCAATGTGACCTGAGTGGAATCGAAGATGAACTGTTTGGTCATCTCAAAAGAAAGAATAGACAAAGAACAGCTGGACTGTAGTCTGACAGCTCGAAGGCAACAAATCTAGAAGATGGCCGAGGAGGAGATGGCTCGATCTGATTAGCAATGATATGGCAGGGCGAGGTTTGGATCTTCAGAGGTCAGAAATGGAGGCACTCATTCGTCTAACCCGGAAAAATGCAGCTGGTTCAAGAAGATTATATTGTGGTAAAACTTAGAGTTGTACTGGAATACCTCAATAACTACTCCACTATCGCTAGCAAACAGCTCCATGAAAACACATCAGCATTTCCATGTACTATTTCTAGCTACAAAATCTTTATTGTAATGGGCCATCTGCAGGTTTCATTTATCATATCGTCTTCAAGTGGGCGCCTTGTAAACGCACTGTGCATGCTTTTGCCACACAGCATTGTCTGATGGCATAATTTGCCAGGTTAGACTCAACACGGGCGGGCCTTCGGACGGGAGGTTCCCGACTTGTGACAGCTGTTGTGTACGGAGAGAAAACTATTGGGGGAACGTGTAGCAAAGATGAAGCGAGGCCCTTCTATACCTGTCGTTCCAACCAGCAGTGTCGCTGCACCTTAGTAACAGTGCTGAAGTACACATGTTTCCTGTAGCGGATGAATTACGTGGCACAAGTCCTACGAACATAAACCTATTGTGTCCTAGGAAACTGATCTAGTGATTTCTCGTGCTGCGTGTTACACGCGAAATTTCTTCGTGGACGGGATATGTTCCCACAGCGTAGTATTTCGTTCGCTCTCTCGGTCAGATGACACAGGGTCTTCAATAATTTTAATTCATGTTTATATCGTTAGAGTCGAAGCACTAACAGGAACAGGACAAGGATAGGGAAACAAATTGGCGGCAACCTTATACAAGGTGTCCCAGGAGGAACAGTGAGTATTCAGAGATATGACAGGAACCATCTCTTCTACAGCAACTCCTTTGCTTCCCATATTTCGAGAGGCGGTTCTTTCGTTGTGGTCTTCAGTCCAAAGACCGGTTTGATGCAGCTCTCCATCCTACTCTATCCTGCTCAACGCTTTTCATCTCAGAATAACCACAGCAACCCACATCCTTTTGAAACTGCTTACTGTATTGTTGCCCTCCCTCTACGATTTTTACCTCCCACGCTGTTCTTCAGTACTAAACTGGTGATCCTTTGGAGTCTCCGAATATGTCCCATCAACCAATCCCATCTTGCGCCACAAATTTCTTGCATCCCCAATTCTGTTCAGCATTTCCTCATCAGTTACGCCATCTACTCATCTAATCTTCAGCACTCTTCTGTAGCACCACATCTCTAAAGCTTGTATTCTCTTCTCATTTGAACTGTTTATTATCGATATTTCGTTTCCATAGATGGTTACACTCCACACTTACAGTAAAGACTTCCTAACACTTAAATTTATATTCGATGTTAAATTTCTCTTCTTCACAAACGCTTTATTTGTCGTTATCAGTCTACATTTTATATCCTCTCTACTTCGGCCATCTTCAGTTATTTTGCTGCCCAAATAGAAAAACTCATCTACTATAAGTGTCTCGTTTCCTACTCTAATTCCCTCAGTATCACCTGTTTTTCTTTCAAGATGTTGTCCATGGTGTTCAGCTGCTTTTCCAAGCCCTTCGCTGTCTGATAGGCTTACAATGTCTTCAGCAAACTTCGAAGTTTTTATTTCTTCCCCGTGAACTTTAATTTCTACTCCAGATTTTTCTTTGGTTTCGTTTACCGCTTGCTCAGTGTACAGGTCGAATAATATCAGGGATAGGCTACAACCTTGTCTCACTCTCTTCTCAAAGATTGTTTCTCTTTCAACCCTTGAACTCTTGTAACTGCCGTCTGATGCTACCGCAGCTCGACATGTGTGAGCAGTCCATAGTGGCTTCCCTTCTACGTTTTCTATTTTAAAATTTTGTGACTAAAGCTTTATCGGTTGATATTTATTTTATACGTGACATGCCATTTTGAATGTTTTACTTCTGACGAAGGCACTCTTAGTAGATGCCGAAACCTACATCAAAAGACTGCATTTTTGCGACCGAGGGCTGTTATTGATTTAATTTTATACTGTAAACGGTCGCCGACAACGCAGCCATGTTCAAAACTTTAAGCCGTCTCCTTTCTACACAGGTTATAAATAGCCTTTCGCTTCCTGTATTTTAATTCTGCTATATTCAGAACGCATCTGTAGAATTTAGATCAGAAACAGTGACTCAGTAACGAACAGAAGGACCGATTCATCTAAGTGGAGCAGAAAATAATCTCGTGGCCGGACATGTTAACACGCCGAATAAGCCGCGAAAACATCACAATTTCGAAAGTAATAAAAGGAAACGATCAGAAGTCGCAAACGTAAGAGAATACTGCAACACTGAAATAATTACAATCTCAAGCATAGGTTAGCCACGTGTGGTGGTAGAATCGCGCAAACCACCCACACAAAAAGAAAAAAAGCACGGAAAATTACGGACAGAAGTGCTGAACACAAACGCAAAAGGAATTTAATTTATAGCCTACCGGTAAAGAAAGGAGCTGAAAAATGAGGTGAATGCTCATTCGTTTTTCAAACACGAGGTCCAAGTTTCACTAAACAAGACTAAGAGAAAACATGAAAACCCTGTAAATTATTCCGGAGAATGATTTATCCACGCCAGAAAAATTACCGCAAGGTAAATAAGATATAAAACAGATTCAAAGAACTGTACCCTCTCTACACCATACACGAAAACGTGGGATTGAACAGACAAGGGCACATGTAAAAAGCGAATGCAAATCGCAGAATCTAAGTTCTGGCTGAACAAAGTCACTACCTATAAAAATCGAATGATTCCAAAAATTCTAGCACTTCCTGTACTGAATGAACTATACCACATTATTACCAAGACCTAAAGCTGTAAAAGAAATGGCTTAATACTTCAGCTAGGCTGAAATTTACACAGCCTCAGTCACCATATTAAATCTACCGTAGGCGAGCTTTTTGAGCGACCTCACTCAGCAAAATCCCAGGAACCAGAGCTGAGCACGCAAGCAAAATCGGGGTCCAAACAGGTAGAGGAAGTGGTCAGCACGTGAGGGCCTCACTCTAAGTTTGCATAAGAAATGACTAAACCTACAGTTACGGTAGCAGACGGGAAGAATATCTACAATCAAACAATATGAAGATGCAATAAAAAGACCTATTCACTCACTTTGTCATTCAGAAAGCGGAAGAATGATAAAGAAACAGGACTAACACTAAAACATCATAAACAAGGGTGCGGAAGGCAGAGGATACACAGACAGTTATGAATCTTCATACTGAAACGTCCCTCTCGATAGAGAAAGTTCTTCTAAGCAACGATTCTTCAGCTAAACGACATCGAAAAACGCGAGTGCATTAGAAATTTGGCGTGCATATTTTGTCGCGTAAAGAAGCACATTCCATCTTTTATATTTATAAACGGCATCAATGGATATTAAAAGAAGCCTTTAGTGATATGAAAAGATGAAAAATTTAAGTAATAGTTATTTCCGTCGCCATTAAAAAATAATGATAGTACCTCAGAGGGAATCAGGCCACTGCGTTTTTATCGCTTGCCTCATTGTTCAGTGTCTGCCGACCGTGAAAGATTAATAACTTCTTACAGTGAAAAAATGCAGAAATTAATGTAATCGGAGGCTGATATTGACGAAGATACGTTCTTTCCCTACTAAGAGAATGATTAACGAAAGAGCACAAATGAAGCTAGAATCGTTTGGGCATTGAATAATGAGGTTCCAACCTTATGAACAGGGCCTCTGAAAATCACAAAAAACACATGTAATCGAAGAATTTTATTCAGGTAAGGCATTTCATTTGATACTATGAAATTAAACACAGTTAGATAATTAATTTTTAAATTATTATTTCGTAAGCAGGCAGTACACAAAACTTCTGTTTCTACCGTGGGCATACGGAGAGAAGTAAGTAAATACGGAAGCGACATGTAAAGCTAAAACATAAGACTGATAAAAACAAAATTAAAGTAGGCTAGCCTCTCAGGCTCGTCTTTCTTAATAATACACATTGGTATTCAGATATAAAGTGATTAAAATTTTATTCTTTTGATTTCAAATACCGCATATGAAATGAAAACGCCTGGGACATATTTCAGTTTGGAGTTAGAAAGTAACGCTGTAATATATACGTGTAAACCAGACACCAACAGACACGACTGCAGAAAATGTGCGAAACGTTGGCTAATAATGACAGACTGCTCATTCTTTATCCCAACATGATTTACTAAATGCGCCGATAGTACGAAGTGCCAGACATGGAAAATAAAGTTAAATTGAGCGTAACGTTATAGAATTACTTATATAGAAGCCTTCCAGTTAGACAGAATCTATTAAACTACCGGCACCTGCTTAATTTTTCTTGGCACCAGCGGTGCAGTTAAAAGTTATTACTACCTGACTGACCGAAATTCTCTCGCAACGATTCTGAACTTTCACTAACGCGTGGTCACCTGTGACACAGGATCACGAATACAAAATTTAAGAATGCATATAAATCGAGTTTATTTCCACGACAGCTCTCACCGGCTGCTTGTGTTGGTTGTAAAAACAGATCAATGTATCACATAATCAGGAAATCCAGGGTTGAACGATCCACTTTTTGCTTCTTGAAATATTAAAAATTACAATGAAACCCTCAGTCGTTACAGCCGTTGTAATATCTGTAGTACTCTGTGGTTCCTTCAAGATATATAGAATAGTGTAAATAATTTATTTAATACATCATAAAATCTGCATTTGCGTCCTTGTTAAATTTGTGAGTTAAAGAAAAACTATGTATCAGACATTATGATTTGGGACATGCATTTCAAAGATTATTTTGCAAGCAACATTTCCAGTATTTTTGTGCATATTTTAATGTTTAAGTGCGTACATTTAACAAGACAAAATAAAGTGACCAGACGTCCGGATTTGGCCGAGACAGTTCCGATTTTTGCAGTCAAGTCCCTTTATCGGATTGTGCCGGGGCGCCTAATGCTCCGGTTTTTAGAAATCAAAGCAAATTCTCGGTCATGTGCGATTTCAACACATAAATGTTTACATTTCTAGCACTGTAAAAATATCTATACTTCATTTCAGTAACGCATCCCTAATCTAAAATCCCATGACGCACCGTATTATGAAATGTGTTCATACGGCCTACGTGATGATGCGTTCGAGATCTTCAGTAATACTTGCGCTGAAGTTGGTATTACTGAGCTGCATTTCTTTAGTGGTAACACTAATGCTTCCACGTGCGTGGTAACCCTAATGCTTTCACGTGTACTTCGTTGTTGTGAGTATTGTAGGACGTGTAGCCAGCTAACAGGGTATTTATTTACTTTGTTTAGACTGTAACCAGCTCCACAGTGCCCAAAAGGCACTGCATTTTCAGTTCGGAATTTCAGGAAAGTAACGTATTCGTAATACAATGTCGCAAAGAGTTTGATTTAACTCTGTTTCAATGAAATCAAATCTAGACGAACAAACTCTCATACATTTATTTTTAAAATATGTATCCGTTCATAGCAAAGTTTGGAATCCTATGATTTCTTAAATTTAAAGGGAAGCATGCATTTTCTGAATCAAACTCATTCATCACAGAAGTATGGAAGCATGTAGAACTGAGTGTTAAAAGCTGTGTGCAATTACTTAAGCAAGTGTTGTGTCCTGTTTACTAGATTTTAAGATTTAAATATAGTGTAATTGTACAGTAACTAGGAATGTGCCTATGTTTTGGATTATATTTGTTATACTACAATTTGGTGCCTACTACTCATTTCGTTGTAAGCTTTATTAATGTATAACAATTACAGGACACCGTTGCATTCCGAGCAGTGAGCAGTTACAGATTCGGATCCAGTTTCGATTCCCAGAAATATGGTCACTTTAGGCAAAGCCAATTGGCGATCTAACCGGCATCGTCGAGTTTATATTAAGAAAAAAAAAACCAAAAAAAACGTATATATTATCTATCCGGTACAAATCGAGATCGACACGTTAAACTCCACACAAAAATCACTGATATACTACATATGTGCGTGGTGTCTGTTCTGTCAGACATTTCGGATAGAACAGATACTGTGGACATGCCCGACAGAACAGACACAACACTACTGTTTGATACAGAGGCCGTAAATATCAAATTTGAAAGGTGGCACCGACTCCAGCCGCGTTAAGTGAGAGATTCGGTTCGAATCCCTGTCCTGCACAAATGTTCAACTTTCACCATCGAATTTTTGATGCTCAGTTGCGACTGGAGTCGGTCTCTCCTTTGAAAAAATCTCTGAATTAAAATTTGTTTTTACAAACATGTTCTAGGCGATATAGTTTGACGTTTGCGCTACAGAGGGTATTTTGTGTTCATTTGCAGCTCTAGCGAGTGAAGCCTGAACTACGAAACAAACATGGCGGACATGTGACTGTCGTCAATTTCTGAAGAACAGCGAATTGTAGTGTGATAACAGGGCACAAACGTAGTGCATGCTTCTAAGAGGGCCTTGTATCAGCTGCAACCACGCAGAATGTCAGAGCCGTTAAGGCAGTAATTTTGAACGACCGGCGTGTGCAACTGCGAAACTTATGGCAGCAGTTCAGTATATCCTATGGTGCGGTGTACGACATTGTTGATGACACATTGAAATTTCATAAAGCTAGTGCTCGCTGGGTGTCTAAGAACCTGAGAGACAATGACGAGGGCTGGCGAATGATGACAAGCATAGATCACTGAAGGCGTTAAGCCGCACAAGGGCATGAATATCTGAAAGAAACTGTCACCGGTGATGGGTCTTGGGCGTACCACTACACGCCTGAAGCCAAGCAGGCCTCTGCGGAGTAGAAACATGCGGGTTCCCAAGTTCAAAATGGCTCTGAGCACTATGGGACTCAACTGCTGTGGTCATCAGTCCCCTAGAACTTAGAACTACTTAAACCTAACTAACCTAAGGACAGCACACACATCCATGCCCGAGGCAGGATTCGAACCTGCGACCGCAGCAGTCGCACGGTTCCGGACTGCGCGCCTAGAACCGCGAGACCACCGCGGCCGGCGGTTCCCAAGTAAGAAAAACATTCAAAGTGACTCAACCCGCTGGAAGGACTTCTTTTGAAAGTGTTCTGAGATGTGCGAGGTGTGTTATTGATGGCTTTTCTGAACAAAGGGCCGCTTTGAATGCTGAAGCCTACATTAAAACTGGTTAAGTTGCATCGTGCCCTTCGTGATAAACGCCACAGCATTGACGCTGACGGTGTCAAACTTCTTCATGACAATGCTCGCATTCACGTTGCTGCTTCTGTTTGTGAGAAAATTGCCAAATTTGCGTGGGAGGTGCTCCATTCCGGACCTTGCACTGTCGGATTGTCATCTACTTGGTTCCATGAAGAAATTCCTGACCGGCCAACGCTTTGTGATGGATATGGAAGTGAAATCAGCAGTCCGCAGATGGCGATACTACAACGAACATCTGTGAACAGAGCATATTGAAACTGGTACGATGATGAAAGAAATGTGTTGAGAACGTTGATGACAATGTAGAAAAGTAGCGTGCAACGACAACAAATCGTTCCGGAACACAGTGCAGAGCTGTATCGCATCCACGTCACTAAATGTGTTCAGAGTGGCCTCATTGGGACACAATGAACACTTTCACACGTCACATCATGAATTGTTGCATTCTTTCTCACGTTGGTTTACACGATGTTGGCGGGTCACTTGCCTGCAGCTTGTACTAGAGTTAGTTTCAATATCCTGTAGAACCTAGTCCTCCAGATCTAGAGTGCGAACAGTCTGCCGCGTCCCTGCACATTCGTCTGTCTGAAAGATCCCATGATCACACAAACGCCCAAAAAGGGCCTGAAACTTTTTTTATGTCGTTGGTGTCTGTGTGGGTACTCGTTTTGGTATAGCCGTGCTGCATCTCAACCGTTTCCATCTGCTGGGTCGTACACAAACTCCGTCTCACCTTGTTCCTGATATGAGTACCGGACCATTCTGCTGCTTAAAGTGCGCTTCGTCAATCAGACAGCCTGCACGGCACAATGAACACACGGCACGTGGTCAGAGAAACTTTCATTCATTAGCGCCATCTCCCATGGCAACGATGCATTGCCAGACGCATGTTCGTAGGACCTTTTTTCTTTCATTTCCGATGAGTAATCCGTCCCGGTAGTCCGTCGTTTTTTTATAGCGTTCACCCTGTATAATCAGAAGAATAATACAAAATGTAAGCAAAATTACATTCTCGAAAAAGAAAATAACTGATAAATGGTGTTTTTCCCTTAAAGAGCGCAGTTAGACTAATTTACATGGCCAATTCCTTTTGCTGCCTTCCTTGCTGCCCAAACTTCCCTCATTCGCTCGCTGTGTTTGTTTCCGGTCCTCTGTCCATGCTTCTTGTCGGCTTCTTGTCTTCGGCTTCATCTTGGTTGCCTTTTTGGTTGCCCATATTTCTTTCATCTTCCAGCTGCGATCTTATTTGCGTTCTTCGGTCCATTTTACCCATTTCACCCCTGTCTGTCACAGTGTATCTCATGTAGTTTACTTTTCTTAATGATGTTTCTGGATTTTATTCTGTCGTTTATTGTGTCTGGTGTGATGTTGAGTTGGTTCAGCTCGTTTTTTACCTCTGCCACCCATTTGTTGTTTCTAGTGGTTACCCAGTCAAAGACCTTTTGGTTAGTCTGTGTGATGGCATTCTGTATAGGTGTCGATAGAAATGTAGTCTGCGTTTTCTAATCTTTTCCGTGATTGTCTCCGTATGTTTGTATAGTTCCTATGTAGATTTCTTGACCCATATTCCATTGTCGTTAGTTGCGCCAAATATTTTCCTATGTATTTTCCGTCCTACTTTTTCTAGTTGTCTGATAGGTGTATGCTCTAGGATTAGTGCTTCGGGGAGCACCACCGTGTCGTAGTGGGGTAATTTGGCTTTTTGTGAGATAGATTTCTTATTGTAATGATTCCACACTACTTTGTATGCCTTGTCCAGTTTAGTTTTTATTTCTTCGTTTGAGTCTCTATTACGTCCGCTCGTTTGTAGTGTTTCACCGAGGTATTTGAAGTTTGCCGTTTTGTAAATCGTGCCGTACTTTGTGTTCGGAGATGAGAGTTTCTTTGTGCTCATAAATGGTGTCTTTTCGTAAGAGATCTGTAGTCCAGTTTTGGAAGCGATTTCCTGAAGTTTTTCAATAGCTTCTTTTGTTTCGTTTATACCTTCCGTGACAATCGCCAAATCGTCTGCAAAAGCCAGGCATTTAACCTGTAGGTTTCCTAAGGTTATCCCCTGCTGTCATATTTCCCAACATTTCCATGTTATTTAAATCCAATATTTCATCATCAGACGTTGGTAATCACTCAGTGTCTTGTGTGAGGCATTACAGCCGGCCATTGTGGCCGAGCGGTTCTAGGCGCTTCAGTCTAGAACCGCGCGATCGCTACGGTCGCAGGTTCGAATCCTGCCTCGGGCATGGATGTACGTGATGTTCTTAGGTTAGTTAGGTTTAAGTAGTTCTAAGTTCTAGGGGACTGATGACCTCAGATGTTAAGTCCCATAGTGCTCAGAGCCATTTGAGCCATTTTTGAGGCATTACATTTGTAATAACTGTGTCCTTTTTTAAAATTTCTCCCAAGCAGAGAGGAAAGAACAGGAACTGATCTTCAACATGTCGACTGCAGGAGATGAAATGGTGTAAAGAAATTTAGGTTGTTCATAACATTAGTCAGGAAGGTGCCAGCATACTCATAAACGCCGGTATCGCACTGTGTAAATCAGGCTATTAGTGGAACCCCCGCCTTGAGAAGCATGAGGCTACCGAGGGCTTCAGAACGTGCTTTCTGAACCTCTCCCGCTACAGCCGAGCGCGATAAGGGCCTATGCATTTCGTAACGGCTAACAGGAACCTTCAGACGCAAGGCAGTAATTTTGAGTAATAATAGTCCTTCTAAAGCAATCCCAACAGCCGTTTTTCATTCTATCGAACACACGCGACGCTGTAATGAGCCATATAAATGCGAATCGCGTCCCAGTCCCGAACCATAACGTATGCAAATGCCCGAGGCGGCACAGGAGCGAAGCTCACTGCTTCTAAGTTAAGTGTGGGTAACCGCGCGCCGGGCGATCGACTTTATACGTACTCTGGTTTCCCACTACAAGGGGCGTTGACAGTCTGCAGCATAAAAACTACTGGGGCAGTGTGCAGCAGTTGATAGCAAAGCTGATGTGAGAGAGGGATAATAATCCACAGAGGAATTAGAGGAGAATCGGGGAAACGTAAGATGTGAAGTCACGGGGGAAGTACAGTGCAGCCGTAAAGTCATAGTGCAGTTATGAACACTTGTTGTGGCTAACAGAAACGAAATGAAAGGTTGAAACTTGATTGGACGTTATTGCGAGGAGTTTCTGTGGTATGATGTTCAATGGTGAGTGCGCGCAGGTGATGACGCAATACAACGAACCGTGAAGCAGCAGCAGATCAAGGCCAAGTCAGTCGAGAGGTGGACAGTACAGAGGAAAGTTCAGTGTGTTCTGTGGCTTGCTGAAATCGAATCCGTGGCCAGTGTTCAACCTGAATATCGTCGCATGTACAAAGAAGAAACGCCATAGAGAAATAACGTTAATCGGCGGGATAAACAGTTGAAGGCTATCGGCAGTTTGTTGGACGAACCCTGTTCTGGTAAGCCTTCGGCAAGTGATGAGTCTGTAGAAGTTGTACGGGATAGCTGTCTAAGAACCCCTAAAAACGACGCGTGCTTGTGCTCGAAAATTAGGCCTAAAAAAAGAAACGACTCGGTTATTTTCGGATCACAAATTGCAGTTGCTGCACGCTGTCACCACCGACTGACAGACCCAAACGATTCGAGTTTGTTACAGATATGCTTAATGATATCAACTATATTGAACGATTTAAGAAGCGGATTGTGTTTAGCGATGAGGCCACATTCCATGTCTGTCGTCATGTTCATCGCTATAGCGTCAGAATATCGGCTTCTGAAAATCCGCGTGCCTTCATTGAGTTCGAAAGCAACAACGCTAAAGTGAACGTGTGCTGTGCCCTGCTGTAGGCCCATTTTTCTCTGTGACGTCAAACAACTACCTTGAGGTGCTGCAGTCATATGCAGTGCCACAGTTTCCAGAAGGTGTCATCTAACAAGAAAACGGCGCTCCTCCACACTACGCCAGCACTGACGCTAGTTTCTGAATACGAAATTTCCCCAGTGGTGGATAGAAAGGGGTGGTTTTAAGTCATCGCCACCACGATCTTTGGTCCATTAGAGTTTTACTTTTGCGGTTTATGTGAAGCAACGTGTGTGCAGTGAACGTATCAACGACATTAATCATTCAAAACAGAGAATCACAGACGATATTCACTCTGCTACTCTAGATTTCCTTACAAGTGTGCGGAAAGAAGTAGACTATGGTTTAGATGCTTGTAGGTCAACAAATGGAAGCCACATCGAACTGCGCTGAACAGGTATGCAAACTTTACGAATTCCTCTTTCATTTCCATTTTGTTTCATTGTTTCTCTGAGACCGATTAAAGCCGCAACATAACTTTACGTACGCACTGTATTGCGATGCAGAACTGCACGTAATAGAATAATATACAAGGTACGCCCAGATATGATAGAATACAGTTCATTATACTGATCGCCGCGTGGTCGGAGGAAAGAAAAATTCATTAGGATGTGCCCTAAGGAACAGTAATAATATCGCAAATGTGCTCAGTATACAAAAATCAGGCTCAATAACACCCTCCAGTTGTTCGCTGACATGCTGTTGTCTACAGGCAAATGTAGGAGAAAGAAGCCATTCGTGACAGCACTGTTGTGTAAGACCTTCTTGTACTTCTTGCCGTGTCAGTTCAGAGTAAAACCTCGAGCTTTCAACGTTTCCACCATCGTCTTCGTCAGGAGCAGTCGACGAAGATGTTGGTGGAAATCGTCGAAAGTTCGAGGTTTTACCCTGAACTGAGGCGGCAAAAAATCCGGGATAGTTTTATACAACAGGGACGTATAGTCGCTGAATGGCTATAAGGAAATGCAGAACAACTTTGACACTATATCCATTTCGTGTACTGTATGAAAACGGTTTTTAAATTGGAAAAATGTAATATAATGCCCATAAACAGCAGAAAAATACTTTACCAACTGATTACAAATCAGACGTAACGTCTCCCGTCTGTGGCACCGAAAATACATTGGGCTAACACAACGAAGTAATTCAGTGCTGCTAGGATCTTATTACCAGTTCAACAGAACTCATACGGCAGTGTAACAGTTTATTTTTTACTTACTTTTTGCAGTAAAATGAAAATAAAGATTCTATATTTGATGGAATTGTAACGAAACATGACAGGAAATAGTAAATGCAAAGAAACTGTGTTTATCTCGTTGCAGTAGCCTCAAACACATTTTTGTCGACAACGAAGTGTTTTGTTTCTGTCTTTTTTGCAGGCCATACACGTTTTCTCAAATTTTGGTATGCCTGTTGTTTGACAGTGAACTCAGTGTCATCGTATCTATAGTAACATTAATATTATCTACATTATGTTTAATTGTACACTCCTAATCTATTTAAGTTTTATCTCACAAACCAGACGAAATCATATGACATACTGTTGGCACGTTCTACGTTAATAGCGACTCACATCGGTCTTATAACCATTGCCGGTAGGGTGTAAGACCATCCTGTAGTTGGGTTATAAAATTACCTATGAACGTCTCTGAGTTCTTTAAAAGCGTTCTTAGAATCACGTTACTTAAGTCTGAGAAACACTGCAGAATTTTATCAGTCACAAAATTTTCTTCCAACAAGGTGATTTATATTTTCACGCAGAGTTGCCCACACAAACAGTGCTCCCTTCAACAGCTATACACCCACCGTTACGATACGCCTTAAATATATCTCTTTTTGACCGCAGAAACAATCCTACGAACGAAAACGAAGGAAGGTATATAAAACATTTTGACCTGGCGAATGTATCAACCAACAGTAGATTCCTCACCCGTCTTGGTAACGTTAATGATGACACTAAACATGTACGTGAAACCCTATTAATGTTTTTTCTTTTGTATTTGTATTTTTAAGCTTATTTTTCCTATTTTCCCTATGGTGTTTGTTGGAGGAATAGTATAAAAATTTAGTGAAACACCATTATCGTTTTGTATTTGTGAGATGTGTTAGAAAAAGGATTTTTCAGGCACGTTTCGAAAATTCTATCCGATTTTTTAATACGTGCTTTTTCGTTCGATAAATGGATATCTCCGGACTGTGGGCAGTTCAGCGTAATTATATAAATAATCTTGCTGCTTCGTGGAATTTCGCCATTAAGTGCAACACGTCACTGTGTTGCGATTTTGCCGTCGCAATAAATGGAGGGATTGTTATTCAACTCAGTATTTGTGTGGGCAAAACTACGAAGGAGTCACAAAATACTACAACTTTAAGGCATAAATGAAGGTGATCCTGACACGCGTGTGAATATCTGCGTGTTGTCCACAATCCGACAAAAAATCGATCCCAAGTGTCACAAAAGCATTCTTTGGAGCTACGAAGCGACTTTTAAGGTGAATGGCACGGCAACTGTGTCTACTGGGATTCTGTGAATACCCATTTGGCGATGGAGACAGAGTTCAACTCTACTGGTGTGATTTTCAGCGGTGGGCCTTATTTTTTCAACAGTACTTTAAGTTCTGTAACTTACCCAGATAAGCTTCAAGAAATGTCGTCGGAACTGGAAAATTGTCTCCTTTCTGAAGTTCTGCAGCCGGTTACTGAAAAGTTGGTATGGCGAAAACGAGGAGCATCCTCGCATTATGGAGTTACTGTGAGAGGCTGTCTAAATGAAAACTTTGATAAATGGATTGGCCTCCACGATACACAGATAACAAATCCATGGATTTTTCAGTCTGGTGTATACTAACAAATGAGGTTTTATTCGTCAAGATTCGTGATGTTGAACATTTAAGGGACTGAGTCTAATCAGAATTCGAAAACCTACAGTCCCGGAAGATCCACGAAAGAATTTGTAAATCAGTGGTGGAAAGATGCAATCTTGACTTAGAACGCCGTGGACAAGCACTTTGAGCATCGTTTGTAGGTCCATTGAACTCCTCATGTACATATCTGTGGATAATAATTTTGTATTTTCATTTACTTATTACTATTCTAGCAAACGCATTTTTGGCAACTGACTTATGGTCCACTCTGTAGAACAGAAAAATAATTAACAGGCTCGTTGCGCACGTTAACTCTTTCGAAATGTTCCTATCCCATTATCTGGAGACTAATCAGCAACTCGTAATGATTTATGTATCAGACAAACTATCTGCTGAATATACAGGGTGTTACAAAAAGGTACGGCCAAACTTTCAGGAAACATTCCTCACACACAAATAAAGAAAAGATGTTATGTTGACATGTGTCCGGAAACGTTTAATTTCCATGTTAGAGCTCATTTTAGTTTCGTCAGTATGTACTGTACTTCCTCGATTCACCGCCATGATTTCATACGGGATACTCTACCCGTGCTGCTAGAACATATGCCTTTACAAGTACGACTCAACATGTGGTTCATGCACGATGGAGCTCCTGGAAATTTCAGTCGAAGTATTCGTACACTTCCCAACAACAGATTCGGTGGCCGATGGATTGGTAGAGGCGGACCAATTCCATGACCTCCACGCACTCCTGACCTCAACCCTCTTTCATTTATGGGGACATTTGAAAGCTCTTGTCTACGCAATCCCGGTACCAAATGTAGAGACTCTTCGTGCTCGTATTGTGGACGGCTGTGATACAATACGCCATTCTCCAGGACTGCATCAGCGCATCGGGGATTCCATGCGACGGAGGGTAGATGGATGTATCCTCGCTAACGGAGGACATTTTGAACATTTCCTGTAACAAAGTGTTTGAAGTCACGCTGGTACGTTCTGTTGCTGTGTGTTTGCATTGCATGATTAATGTGATTTGAAGAGAAGTAATAAAATGAGCTCTAACATGGAAAGTAAGCGTTTCCGGACACATGTCCACATAACATTTTCTTTCCTTGTGTGTGAGGAATGTTTCCTGAAAGTTTGGCCGTGCCTTTTTGTAACACCCTGTATACAGCTAGCTTGACAGGACTGGACAATTTAAAGATTCGAGGTATTTAACAAGTGTGAACCTGGTGAAAGATTACGTGGGACATTTATTACTGCATGAACGTGGAAGACAAAGTTTAATGAGCATTCAAGTTAAACACGTTCTGGGAAGGAATTTGACAAATTGTCAATCATTTGCTGATAGTGTTGCTAGATTATAATACTTCGGTGCTATAGATATTAGCGGCTATCTCACGACAAAATATTTGCTGATAGATATTATAGTGCAAACAATTTTCAGTCATTCCTGCCTAAAGGCAATTTTTTTTACTTAAAGAAGTCAGTTTTATATAACGCATACGATGGGGTCACTAATGGATAGCGGACATTAAAAGAAAGTAGAAAAACGTGTGTGAACAGTAAGGTACTCATTTTGCTTTCTTTCTGAGTACTACTTTTGTTATACGAGTAGGTGCAAAATGAACAAAGATATGTAGGGTGCGCTTGCTTTGTTGCATTATCTTCATATGTTCTGCAGCATACTTATGGTAAATATGCATCATATACGCGTACTGCAAGGAACCAAGCATTAGAATGAAATTTTCACTGATACGAAACTTCTTGGCAGATTAAAACTCGGCTGCAGAGTGAAAATTTCATTCTGTAAACATCTCCCTGGCTGTGGCTAAGCCATGTCTTCGCAATATCCTTTCTTCCAGGATTGCTAGTTCTGCAAGTTTCGCAGAAGAGCTTCTGTGAAGTTTGGGAGGTAGGAGACGAGAACTGCGGAATTAGAGCTGTGGGGACGGGTCGTGAGTCGTGCTTGGGTAGCTCAGTTGGCGGACGGCGTGGAGGTAAGACGTAGTGTGGTGTGCACTGAGCCGTCTGTGATTCCGCGTGGTAAGTCTGCTCTTGCTGCACCTTAAAGCTCTGTTTATAGAACACTCCGAGAAGTAATGAGTAGTATGCAGTGATGGCCCAACCATGTCGAAAAGATACATTGAAACTTAATTTTGATACTCGATATGCTCTACCCAATTCGTTTGAAGTAGAGAATTGGTTAGAAGAAGATTTGAAGCTCTCCTTTAATGATATAATAGGTTGCAACCTGTGGCTGTACAGGTACGAACAGCTTATTGTGGCTCGCTTTCACGCGTTACCTTTTTTTATATATTTTGTGGCTAAAACCCTTCTAGCCTGTTATTATTTTATACGTGACATGTAAGCACTGCCTCTGCCTTTTATTGTTAGTCAGTACTTACACTTTTTATATAAAAATGTCTTTTCCCATAAATTTTTAACTATGTTATAGGCCATTTGAATGTTTTAATTCTGATGAAGGCACTCCCAGAAGTGTTGAAACCTGATCAATAAGACTAAAAATAGGGCTCATTTGTTTCAATTTCCCTTTAATAATTTGTTTACATCACTTAAAATCGTTGTGCGCCACAATTACAGTTAAAAAGACATTGTCTCACATCTTGTTTTGGTTGTAGGGCACCACCACCCGAAGCGAATTTCAGCGATTGGGAAAACAGAAGGCGAAAGCTAATGGAAAACATGAACTAGCCGTTTGAAGATATTTACATAAATAAATAGCATTGTAAAAAGTAGCTAGTTGCTGTTACTTTCTATGGGAGAGACAACCTATGTCTGAAATAACAACAGAAATCAATATGGGGCAGCGCGGTATTAGTCGAGCGGTCTGGGGCGCTGCAGTCATGGAGTGTGCGGCTGGTCCCGACGGAGGTTCGAGTCCTCCCTCTGGCATGGGTGTGTGTGTTTGTCCTTAGGATAATTTAGGTTAAGTAGTGTGTAAGCTTAGGGACTGATGACCTTAGCAGTTAAGTCCCATGAGATTTCACACCCATTTGAACATCAATATGGGACGTACGACAGCGAATGCGAAACGGCAGTGCGGCGAAATTTGGCGTTAATGGGCTGTGGCAGTAAACGACTGACGCGAGAGTTTTTGCTAACAGAGCGACGTCGCCTGCGACGCCTCTCCTGGGCTCGTGACCATATCGGTTGGACTCTAGACGACTGGAAAACCGTGCCTAGTTGGATGATTTCCGATTTCAGTTGGTAAGAGCTAATGATACGGTTCGAGTGTAGCGCAGACTCCTCGAAGCCATAGACCCAAGTTGTCAACAAGACACTGTGCACGCTTGTCTTGGCTCCATAATGGTGTAGGCCGTGTTTACATGGAATGGACTAGGTCCTCTAGTCGAACTGAATCGATCATTGGCTGAAAATGGTTACATACAGCTACTTGGAGACCATTTACAACCGTTCATGGTCTTCGTGTTCCCGAACAGCTATAGAATTTATATGCACTATGTCACCAGGCAATAACTGTTCGCGATTGGTTTGAAGAACATTCTGGACAATTCGAGCGAATGATCTGACCACCCAAGTCACCCGATATGAATCCCATGAAACATTTATGAGACATAATCGAGAGGCCAGTTCGTACACAAAATCTTGGTCCACAACACTTCCGCATTTATGGACGTTTGTAGAGGCAGCATGGCTCAATATTTCTGCAGGGGACTTCCAACGACTTGTTGAGAGCATGCTACGTCGAGTTGCAGCACTACGCCGGGAAAAAGGAAGTTCGACACGATATTAGTAGGTGTCCTATCGCTTGTCACCTCAGTGTACGGAACACTCGGAACGCGAGTCCTACTCGTATTTGTTCGGTTTATTTGGTCATCATCTTACGGCATCGTCATGTTAGTACAAGTAAATACAATATTTCTTATGTGGTGTCTCTAACCTAGTGGCCTCTTTAATGACGCTGTAAATCAAGCTGCTGCCATTCTTAACCAGATCTCATCACAATCATGCTGGAAGAGAGAGTTATTAGTACGTATCACATTTTTACCTCCCTGATAGGATTACCTGTCGGCATCCTCTACGACTGCAGCAACAATGTCGTTTCCTACAAGAATATAGGAACAAGAGTATCGCTTCTCATAGCTGCAATAAGCATCTTCCTTCAGCCTTCAGCAGCAAGATTCGCTACAGCCAACAAGAATTCACTATTTGCTTTATACCCAAATATGGGATCTTCACGGACACCTCTTCACACAAATCTCGACTTCTCCACCAACCAGAAGGCGAGTCCTAGTTCGCCACTTTGTCAGTATATGGAGCCTGTTCTGGCACACGTTTACTTGTGACATGACGCAATGTATAAGAAATTTGTCTTCCGTGGAATAACTACCAGAACATGATGTCTACGACGTGTATTTCCAAATTGCAATAGCTGTTAGTCCATAAGCATTATTTTAAATGCGTTTCAAATGCAAGCTATGGATTCGTCAGTCGAACAAATGTGCGCACGCCCACTTTACAGCAGGGTTTCGACCAGTGACAGAAGTGACCTATTGTGCTTCCAGAGCCCCACTGTGTGGCGGATTTCATCTCACCCATCAGACCTGCTTAACGGAGACATTCCTAAATTATCACCGTGTCATGTTCTTTCGTACTATATCCATGATAATGTCTACAGGAAGAAAGGATATTCGGTTGTTGATATGATTGATTGGTGCATCTCTTCTTTCAATTTGAAATGTAGTTTCGACCGGAAATGATGAATGGAGAACGGGACGCACAATAATCTCGAGACCAATCATCTAGATTACTGGTCAACTACAACGTTTTCACTAGCATTTGAATTATTGTTCTCAATAATTTCCCTTCAGTTACAGCCGTAAGGTATCTCTATTGTTGACAGTTATTGTAAGCAGTTACGGTTGCATATCTAAAACGCTGCTAATAGCTCTTAGAGATTAATCTCATTTCTGTCGTTGATTGCAATGTTCACCACGCCTTTGGAAGCTATTAATTGCGGCAATTCCATAGTAAAATCCGGCTTATAAGTAAATAAATTGATTTAACACACTTATAAAATCATGTTCCGTTGTTACATAAACTACAGAAAGTTATCAGAAAAGACTACACGTTCAGTAAATGAATAAGGAGAAGTTAATCTCACTCCTCAGACAGGAGCTAGAATCCTTTGATACCGACAATGAACAGCAGAGGAACTGCGGTTCAAGTTCAAACAGTCACCAAATTTTCAGAAAGTGCACCTCTAGCCATTTCGCGGTATTGCTACTCGGTATCCCACGACTGTTATGCACATATACAATCTAAATACAAAAGCGTTATCGAAATAAACAGTGACAAGTAACAGGAAACTTGTGGTTTCACTCGATATGAGTAGCAATCACGGTAAAGCCTAACCCAAAATATTCGCATTTGAAGGTAATCATGTGTATTCATCTTATTATACTGTACGCTCGAAAAAGGTAAAACTGGTGTCGCAGTTTCAATGGACAGCAGTGTACCTAGCAGAATAAAGAAATTGGATACTTGTGGTAAATTCCTATGGGACCAAACTGCTGAGGTCATCGGTCCCTAGGTTTACACACTACTGAATCTAACTTAAACTAACTTACGCTGAGAACAACACACACACCCATGCCCGATGGAGGACTTGAACCTCCGACGGGGGCATCCGCGCGAATCGTAGCAAGGCGCCCCTGACCCTGCGGCTACACCCCGCGGCCTTAGCAGAATAATTAATGGCGGTAGATATAAGAGAAAAGTTCTAAAGAAACTTCGACTGCTACATAATAGGTACAAAACAAACAATAAATCCGCAAATAGGCAGTCCTGAATCGAAAATTAAATTGGTACTTGTCCCAAAACTGTATAAGCTGCAGCTTGCAATTTAAATTCTGGGAGCATGTAACAATGTTTACCAGAAAACTGCCCTGTTTCGAGTGCCCTTTCATAACATGAAAGATTTTGACCTATGAAATCCTATTTACTCTATCTGACAATTCTAAGAATAAATTCCCAAGGGGAAGATTTACCGTACTGGTGTTTAAAGTGTTAACCTATGGGTGTGTGAATGAACTCCACTGAATGAACTTCAGTGATCGAATTCCCCACCAGAAAGTTCATGATCTGATTTATGAAAGGGTAATTGCGATATGTTATAGAAAAGGGCATGTGTAATGAGCATACATGGCTCGGGTTGCTGTCTTAACATTTTTCCACGAAAGTCTGAAATTTGTTTTAGAATAAACACTGAATGCAGGAAGACATATAATTGGCTACTACGAAGATCTCGATGCAACTTACCTTAAAAAAACCTGAAAAATATCCAGAGAAGTTGTAACAACTATCCATTTCATAACGATTGACCCGTGACACTGAGCTCATACTCTTATTCTAGTTTCTGGACATGACGAACATCTATGTGTTGTACATTGCCAGAATTGTGGAAATGTCTACTTTAATATGCTACATCAGTATGTATGTTACATTTCAGATGAAAAAGGGGGGGCGACGTAAGGGGTAATATTTAAGAAAAAGTATGCTTTTCCAAGCATTTTTTGACGAGTGTCAATGCTGAGGATTCATACACTCGAGATCATAATTAGTAGAAAAGATTTCATTGAACAGTTTAAAGATACAACCTTTTTCTACTTGTTGGCATATTCTCGTCATTTTCTGATCAGTAGTTTCATCGCAATAATGCCAAATGCAATACCCTCCTATTGAACTTACTGTTGTAGGTAATGTGTTTGGGAAACCAGGGGTGTAAAGCTTGAACTTGCGTTGGTTACATCGTGTGTCATAACTAACCTCCCGTGTTAGTCAGTTATGAGTTTGTAAGGCAATGACATTAGTAATTGCAATGTGTGTGAGGCTGTTTGCGGGGTGCGTAGTTGTCATACCAGTTCACAAGCGAAGAATGGCAACTTCGGACTAACATTCCAATACACATACAGCATTGCTGCGTTCAGCTGTTGTTGCTAGTAGAGGGCAATAAAATGGGAAAACAACTCTCGATAAGTGAACAATGGAATGTTCTGTACATCGTAACAGTAAATGAAAGATCTATTAGCTCGAATGAATTTTCCAGGAAAGAATGGCGAATGAAATGAAACCTACCTAAATCACTTTCGCTGCTGGCTGGAGTCTCATTGCTCCTATTGAAGTCATCTAATAGGATCAGCAATTGTTCTATTGCTATGTCAGGATAGCGGGCTCTTATGTGCATATCTGTTTTCAAGTTTGTGCACAGACTCACTGAAATCCTTCAGGCACTTTGGACAACACTCCAGATCTGAGTGACAACTGTAAAGTATCATTCATCTAAAATTCTTGTACTCTTGTGCTACCTTTTTCTTGACAAAGGCCCAAATAAGTTCAATGGCAATGAATTAGCAGAACGTCACTGACAAACACAGAAGTTTAATTTCATTTTCCACTGAGCGCTATACCCTTTTTCCAAAAGATATTCTTGCGACCTGAAGTGTGGTTGCCCATGTTTGAGCGGAGCTGCTTCAGTAAATTCCTCGTACGAAGAGGTGTTACATGGACGCTCCACGTTATTGTTCTCCATCCATCCAATAATAGATCAGTCTTGTTGTTACCATTCACAGTAGTTATCTCTTTATCCACATACATTACGTAAAGCGCTAATATCATGTGTTTGCATTTGCATGTGTATTTGCATCTTTATGTGTCTCGTGCTTCGATATGCTATGCTGTCGGACGTCTCAAGAGTATTTCCATTTCATTGTTCATTGTTTACATCGGGGCTTCCCGTCAGAATAGTCGTGTTGCCATTCGTTGTTGTGTACTAGTGTGAGAGCCTATGATTTTATGTGATATAGCTAGTTGCCTTGTACTTGCATAAAACGATACATTATTATTTTAGGGAGGTGAAAAAGACGATGGTGATCAGTGAGCGTACTTTCTTTGAGGCCGAAAGAAAACAGGGCGCTTGCACTATCATAGCCAGTTAAGTGAACTTCTGAATACCTCGGTGTTATTGAAAGGACAACGAAGCGAATTTCGAGAGAATATGGAGAAACTTCATGTCTTGTGTCACCAGCTTCAGTGATCAACTTAGCAACAGAATTTTGCATTGGACGAACTTACACAAGAAGTCATAAAAATGAAAATAACATGACATCTATGTGGAAAAGCAGATACCTACAGTAGCAGCCGTATTGGAGAAGTTGAAGACCGAAATGGACGACTTCACTAATATTAGTGAAACAATATATTGACGTGCTACTTGGAAATTGGGATTTAGATAAAAAAAGTTTAACAAATAACCCACGCTTATAACACTTCCGTCTTCTACTACTGTACCATAACCTCAAAGCTGAAGGCAGCTCGTATAGTAAAATTATTCTTATTCAAGTAATTATAGTGTGAAGAAGCAGAGCAGTGTTACCCTCTGAGAGGAATTTTGTTATGTTGACCGTGATATACCCAACGGAGGTGTTTTATCGGAAGTGAAAATTAGAATTACTTAAATATTTAAGTAGTAACAAACGATAATTTACCTATCTACACTGTTCAAAGAGTAAGGAAAACGGTAGCCAGCCTAATTAGGCAAGAGAATTATTGACATTCTTGTTTATGAAAATAAGTATGAGTAACTTTAACGGACAAACACAACCTATATTTTGCCACACGCGAGCGCAATGAACTCTGACTCCTGCGTATGTTCACGGTAAGATTGGAGCTGACTGATCAGAACAAACTATTTGCATAAATATAACAGATAACAATACACACTATTACTTTTCACACATTTTCCTAGCTGACATAAAATTATAAATGCAGTTCACTGCAAAATTATGAACTGATCACAGGTTAAGTCTCTCTCAACTAAATACTATTCTATTCAGAATGAACGTTAATTGGAATTCACTAACAGGTTACTTCTCACAGTCTTTTGAATAAAGAAATTATTGTTTTCATAAATAGTAGTCTTTCTATTAATTGTTATTTATCATGAGCATAAAGGATAACCTGTGGATCCTATTACACTATTAATATGCACTTTCAATACCCAAAAGAAACAAGTGCTTAGCAAGCATGAGTATATAACTTTCCACTGTTGCAGTTTTCCCCTTTAGTACAGTGAGACACAAAATTAACATATTTCTAAGATACTGACTCACCTTTTGCGATTTACAACAAGCAGCAATGTGATCATTTACTAAGCAAAACTTTATTAGCCTCAGTCTTAAGAACTTTTAATTTTGAAGTTGGCAACAACATATTAATAAGCAGTTTTAATAGAAAAATTATTTTCTGCAAGCATCAACTACTTTAGTTCACTCTCTGGCCACATTAACTTTAACTTTCTTTTTACTATGTTCAAGGGGCATTAAACAGATTAACTTTAACTTTCTTTTTATTATGTTCAAGAGGCATTAATAAGTTAAAACTCTAGGCTATAATGTTCTTTCAATAAGGACACTCGGTAATCACTTTAGTTCAAACGGAGAGGAACCTGAGACGTGTTATGATAAGGAAAAAAGAAATCGAGGTAGGTACATAAATTCAGTTATAAATTGCCCTATATTTGAGCACACTAACACATCCAATAAGCTGATCCTTCACTGTACATTACTATAGTGTTCCATTACAGTGGTTGCGCAATGTGGTGGCGACTGCATGTTGGTAGGCGGATTTGCAGGTAGAATTGCTGGACTGTCTTTTCTTGGTGGCGATGATAGATACCAATTTCAGAATAGCCCCAACTCTTTATCCGCCCATCCGAGGCATTGGAAAGTGGCACAGAAAGCCTCTCTCGGCACCAGCACAATATGCAGCTTTTACATGAGCAATCGACAGTTTGGTAGCTCGTCCCCGACTGACTCTTGATTCCACCTTTTCTACCTAGGCCAACCACAATTTGCGCGCGCTACACAGTTCCGTTCCCGAGGGGGACCACAACGCCTTTTACATACAGAATAACTAAGAACCCTAAGTGAAGGTCAGCAGTTTACATAACAGCAAACAAACATTTTAAATAAAGCAGAACCTTTGCAGATATCGGTAGTTCTACACAAAATTATTTAATTTGAAATATAACCAAAGAGATGGTATGAGGAAGACAAAAGATCATTACAGAGATTATACTTCATTACAGTATCGAATTAATCGTACACTAATTACAGAAGTTCAACGATGGGATGTTAAACAAAATAGAAAGTTAAATGAATCAACAAAAGGTATGTAGTGACTAAGTTATGGTGGTACACGCTGATCGAGAATAAGCGACCAGCAGGAAAAAGGGAGGAGTTCCTGAGGAAATAAGACTCTTGCGAAACACTTGATGGACTGCTTATTACACTGGTGAAAACTGGTGTAGTGCAAACCATTCCAGAAAGAAAATATATATGAGGAAGTGTTCAAGAGTGGAACGGCTGGAAATCAGGTATTCAGACACCGTCAGGGCCTGGAAAAATATTATAATGTGCCATATTGGGAACGAGGAAGGGTTTGTGCAAAACTCTGGCCTATGTTTTATCGAGCAAAAAGGAGGCGCAGATTATCATTCTGTGACGAATACCAGACTCTACGATGAGTGGTTTAGAAGTGTTATCGAGAAATTAGCAAACAGATTTGCTATTGTTATAGATTAGGTTCCTTACCACACGAGAAATCCATTATCACAAAATCCGTCTGTGAAATGGAGGAACTGCATTTATAATTATCGTCTTGCTGATACTCATCACCTATTAGGCAGTTATGGCAGTCTACATTCACGATCAGAATGATATAGCGATTAATCAGAAAGCAAACAAAATACGACTGAAAGTAAAGACTGGTTGTATTTTTAAACTGTGCGTATGAAATTGTTAACGTAAATTTGGTCTGTCTTCTGTAACTCTTCAAAGTTGACACTCGCCAAAAAAATGCCCGAAAATGCATGTCCTCCCTTAAATATTACCACGTACGTCGCTCCCTTTTCAACCAACATGCATTATTCATACGCCAGATAAAATACATTTCCATGGTTCTCGCTAGGCACAAGCATCGATGTTCGTTATCTGATGTAAGCGTGAAGTCAGGGGCCAATCATTATGAAATGGATAATAATCGTGCTGCTGGACAAGTAAGTGCTGCCTGTGAAAGCCGTTTGCTGAAAGCAAATGATAGGACCGAAAACATTACCGCAACTTAATTGCAAAGTGCTCACACCCATGGCAAGTTAGGTCCGCGTAGAACAGTTATGTTTCAACCATCATTGTGACAGTGGCAAGCACATGTCAACAAATTCGGTGACATCTTATTCAAGTTAATGATTATTTCAAATCAAAACAACTCACAGTGAAAAGAAGAACACAATTATTAACACAGGGTGCATCAAAAAGAATTATCCGATTTGGCACGTCTATATTTCTGAAACTAATAATCATATACAATTAATTTTGTTTTATGATGAACGGGAAATTCAAAAAAGTTTTTTCATACCTTTTCATAGATGTTCAATACGCCTTCATTGAGATGCACGACATATGCCAATGTGGTATTCAAATTGTTCCCACACTGCAGGGAACATGTCTTGAGTTACAGCTTCCACAGCTGCTGTTATGCGATGTCTCAGTTCATTCATTGTTGTTGAAAACGGAGGCACATAAACAAAGAAATGTTCAACTGTGCGTGAATCTTATAGGACTTAACTGCTAAGGTCATCAGTCCCTAAGCTTACACACTACTTAACCTAAATTATCCTAAGGACAAAGACACACACCCATGCCCGAGGGAGGACTCGAACCTCCGCCGGGACCAACCGCACAGTCCATGACTGCTCGGCTAATCCCGGGCGGCAGCAGTGGATCCTGATGCAGTATGGAATTCCTGTATGATGGCCTGGATAGACGTCTGCCTATTACACATTACGACCCTCTTCAACTGTCGGCGGTCACTGTCAGTCAACAGACGAGGTTGGCCTGTACGCTTTTGTGCTGTACGTGTCCCTTCACGTTTCCCCTTCACTATCACATCGGAAACAGTGGACCTAGGGATGTTTAAGAGTGTGGAACTCTCGCGTACAGACGTATGACACAAGTGACCCCCAATCACCTGACCACGTCCGAAGTCTGTGAGTTCCGCGAAGCGCCCCATTCTGCTCTCTCACGACGTCAAATGATTACTGAAGTCGCTGACTTAGAGTACCTGGCAGTAGGTGGCAGCACAATGCACCTAATATCAAAAACGTATGTTTTTTGGGGGGTGTCCGGATACTTTTGATCACGAAATGTATGTTGATATTGCGGTTGCTATAGCGAGAGGAGCTGTGGACGCTAGAAAATGGAGTGCCAAATGGAGGAATCGGAACATTTCCACCAAATTCTTCTGTTTGATTTCAATAGAGGTGTAACAGCATCGGAGGAAACCAGAAATATATGCGGCCGTGTGTGAGAATAATGTAGCTGAATAGAGCACGGGAAGAAAATGGTTTTCTCGTTTTAAGGAGGATCATGCGATCATTCCACCATCGTGCGACGTTTTCATGCAGTGGGCAAGGTTCAATTATCGTGTGTATGGGTGCCACATGGTCTAAGCCAAAATCACAAAAATCTGTGGGTGGCCATATGTACATCTCTGCTTGCTCACCATCGATTGGCTCGAGAACAATACTGACCATTCCTATGCCTGGTAACGCTAAACTGTTTCTTTAAGCTAAAAAGGGAAAAGAAAGGAGTGGTTGAATCCAAACAAAGCAGCAACTCCCCGTAAAAAGACCTGTGCGCGACTAGGAAGACTGCGTGAAATGATGTTAGTCCAAAACAACGCACGCCCGCATTCTGCTAGACTGACGAAAAAGCACTGTACAGAAGTTGAGTAGCGAAGTCATTCCGCACCCACCTTATTCCCCTAATATGGCGCCCTCAGATTTTCACCTGTTCCGCTCTCTCTCAACAAACCTTCAAGGAATTTCCTTTCGGATGAAAATGCGCTCCGAACCTGGCTCGACGAAGTCTTCACCTCAAAACCACGTCATACCTACAGTCGTGGAATCGAAAAGTTAGCCCAGCATTGGCAGACTGTTGTAGATAGTGAGGGAAAATAGTTTATTGATGACTAAAGTCTCTGTTATGCCTATGTGTTATGTTTATTCAAATTATGGAAAAACGCTACGAATTTTTGCCCAACCCAATAATCTCGAGCTATCTTTGTGACCTGGTGTCTGGAACAATACCTAGCGGCGGCAGAAAACCTTTTCAGTAGGATTTTTGTGTTAGGCCGAACATAACAGAACAGAGATGGTTTTAAATAACATTAGATAATTAATTCAAAATTCTCACAAAAGTATAGAATGACAGATGTTAGTTTTGTATGCAAAATTATTTAGAAGTCAGCCTGTAAGATTATGTGTGATATATGGAAATAAGTAACTCATATCGGGGTTAACGGATCAAAAATGAACTGCTGAGAAAAGTGGCCACCTGTTATACTGAATCTTCGTACATCCATAGTTGAAATGGAGGACAGTGGGACGTCAGCTCGTATAAATTTATATTAAAAATGAAGAAATTCCTCCAGCTGTATTTAAGGTGTCGATTATATTTCAACGTTGTAACAACGTCATCTTCAGGCCCATACACTTGTTGAGATCAACTGTGTGCGGCTGATACTAGAAGTCAGTGGTCAGATATGGACAGGTGGAGTACGACACGTCCACATCTCACCACATTCTGAGTTCAAATAGTGTGATCTAATTGGAACAAAACTCTGTAGAAACGGGCATGGGTTCTGAAAAGATACAACATATGAAAGTGAACACATGCTCTTCACACGTTAAGTGCCAGCGTCGGAGTAAACTAGGTTTATACAGTGTTTCCAGATACTCTAACAGCTTTTTATTTAGTACGACATCGACACTTTTTATAGAAAAATCCAACCATGTTTGCAACGCGATCGAAATTTCTTAAGAGTCAGGATGTAGCATTTCGTTATAGATGGAGAGTATTTTACAGGATCAGGAATATTATCTGGTGTGTACGATATAGCTGTTCATGTTACACATTAATGACTTAGCGAAAAGTATTCTTTACAGTCTCTGGCTTTTTATAGCTGTTACAGTTCTCGCGACTTTCGAGTCACATTTTGTCCTAAGCACGTAAATAAAGTTAACTGATCTATAATTGCATAGACACATGCAATATCGGAACGATTATCAGAGGGCAGTGAGCGATCACAGACGCTGTCAAATTTAATGATTATTAAAGAGTGCATGAGTAGTGACAGAAAGGCACTCACTATTTTATGCATGCTTGGTTACAAAATAACTTTACGACGATGGATGCATAAATACCGGGAAGACGTAAGAATATCGTTTATCTGGAGATTTAGAAGAGATGAAGACAACGTGGGTATTTATACATATAACGATCCATCCGTGAACGGAAGAGTGCAGTGTTTTACAGTACAGTGTCTTAAAGAGTATATTAATTCGTGATGTTACCCAATACTCATAAATCATGATGACCGCACGATGAAACAGAATCGTCAAAGAAATCGTGGAAAATTTTCAAACTGAACCAGAGGCAAATACAACAATCACACTAGAAGTTAGTTTGACAAATACGTCGGCATTACCGTACAGGATTGAAGTGAGAACTTGGAGATACAGGACAGAGAATAGCAGAATGATTATTATAATACGTACACCAATTTGCTGTTCTTGAACGTAAATTACGTGAGAACTATTAGCGGCCTGGGTGATCACGCTTTAAAAACATTATTAAGGAATCTGTGGACGAAGGAGAAAATCGCTGAGTAAAGGAACCAAACCTTGATGGAGAGCTCAAGACATCGATTTCGTGTACTACAGGTTATTTTATAACGAGTATTTCATACTTTACCCAACAGTTCCATTCTTATTAAGGATCGAGTCCAGAAATGAAATTTAATGAGCCGGCCGCTGTGGCCGTGCGGTTAACGGCGCTTCAGTCTGGAACCGCGTGACCGCTACGGTCGCAGGTTCGAATCCTGCCTCGGGCATGGATGTGTGTGATGTCCTTAGGTTAGTTAGGTTTAATTAGTTCTAAGTTCTAGGCGACTGATGACCTCAGAAGTTAAGTCGCATAGTGCTCAGAGCCAAATTTAATGAAGCGTACTTCCGTGGGAAATTTCAACGGAAAGTATGTGAAACTTGGTTTGGAATATTAATAAATTTTTGAAAATCTCACTTACTTGTTAATGTGGTACTTTTTACACGCGTGTGGAAGCACTGTAGATACATAGTTCTGTGTACTGAATACAAATACAACACCGCAATTTCACGGACATTTTGAGTTTCTCCAGAGATTACAGCACAAGTTCATAAACAGCACGTTACATCTTAGATCACCGATACAGCTAGACCGTGCCATATCTCTGTCGTGTTTGAACAATGGAGGTAGAACGTCTGTGGTTTGATCATGGAGAGGAAATATCTATGGAGATGAGCATGGCGACTGCACATGTGGCCAACATCAAACGGTAATAATGGCGTATCATCTTTATTGCGAATCTAGTCCAGAAGTGATATTTAATAGTATGATACTGTTCTCCATATGTTTCGCTAAGACACAAACTGCAATGTTTGACGCATTTCCGCTGATTTCACACAATTATTTATTAGTTAACAGTAATTTTCTTGTTACGGATATAATTTGAAATTCGTCGAAAGATGAAACATTGCTTCTCATAGGTAAGTACCACAATGTTTCTTACAGTTATCATGCTAATGAGTATTAATTACTATCGTGACAGGGTGTGTATAAGTTTCAAAATCTACGGCTAATTTGTGTGATTGTATAGCCACTTACTTAGAGGTGCTAGATCAATTATATATTGTGGGAATGTACCACCAGACAGTCTGCCGAATACTCACTCCTTCGAGCAATTTGCGCACGCAGATAGAGTTTAGACAGGATGCTTCACAAATCCCATTATAGGTTCATTGGGAATTTAGAGGAGACTTAGTAAATAAAGTTTTGGTGAGGAAGCCATGTCCAAAAATGTACAGTCTGAATATAAAATAAATTTGAAGATCGGATGGCTTGCAAGTCTCCCAATTTGCTGTACGGTGCGTAATGGTAGGACATATATCGAGAATATTTTCCAGATCGCGTAAGCCCATCACATAATAGAAATTGTTACGTTCGAAACTATGTAGGAGGGTTGACTCTCGTGCCCCAAGAATGCGCACCAGGGTTTGTGGACCGTGTGCGAAAGCATGCGTCACACACACACCTTGTGCAACGGACAGCAAGGTAGGCACGTGAAGCCCCTCCCGTAAAGCATATAGGTCAAAGCTCTTTGTTTACCGTGAACCGAAAAATTTGAAAGCGATTATACAGATCTCCAAACTGTTGTGTTTGTTTAAAAGTGGTCACTGTAGGAACCTGTAGCCTAGTACCTAAAAATTGAGAATAAAATTGTGCGATTAATGTTTTTGCTTTCTCACAGAAGAAGTAAGATTACACACATAAAAGTAAAAACGTTTTGTCACTAAAAATATTTCAAAATTTGATAAATCACTCACTATTTGATACGTTTGTCATAGCTCCAAATTCGAGGTTTTCGTGGGCACTCTCACTTTGACGCACTAGAGTCGACATGGTAAAGTTGATCCCTGTCAGTTGCAGTGGGCTGGGAGTGTCAGCTTCGCGGTCTTACCCCAAGCAATAAAGTAACGCGACGTCTCTACGGCAACGCCTCATTGTTGTCACAGCTCTGTTGGCGGCTACTGTTTCAGCCTGCAGCCGTTAGCGCTTGGCACTTGAAAGTTGGCATAGCGGTGCGAGCCATCCGTCCCGATATACCGGGGAAGTCATCTTCTTGTCCTGCATCCCGACGAAGACCCAATTCTGTAGCATTTTGCAAAATACTGTTGCAAGTTTGACTCAAGTACTGTAGTAAAGCCATCTGTTAGCGCCACATGTAAATCAGCCTCAGTTAGTTTTATTTATGTTATTTATGTCATCAAGTTTATGTTAACAAGGTCGTCTCACTGATGACGTTGCATGTTGCGTATACTGTACCGACGATGCAAGCACCTTCTGGATCAAGCGACATCATTCGAGAAAACACCAGACTCCTCTAGAAGTTAGTCCCTGTAACTATTTAAGCAACGCCACACGGAGGAATCTGGCAGTTACCATTTGAATAACGGCCTGATAGCGACGATTATATCTAAATGTAATACGAATAACGAATGCAAATTGGTAATGTTTGAAGTACTGCGGGTATATAGGGCGTAAAGTGTACAGTGGCGTGTACTTCGATAACTAAAGTGTTATTGTCGACTGATTAAAGTCTAATGCACTTATCATAGCTTACAAAAATTTCCAAGGATGGAAACAGGAAAGTCTTCCCGCCATCTCAGAGCGGCCCGACGAGGCCCCAGCCAATACGGCAACCGTACACCGTCTTAAATATAATGAGCCATGGCATCAGAGCATGTAATTTACAAAAGCAGAGACGCATCAATACGATAAAGTGTAGTACAAAACCTAAAAATAGCAGTGGCTACCCCCCCCCCTCCCCCCTTCCCTGTTACGAAAAGATCGTGATGACATTCGAGCTGTAACTGTTGTCGCAAACTTGCGAATAGCCATCGCATTTTCTTTACAAGCTTTAAATCTAGTTCATTCCGGGATATCGATTGCAAATTACTCAGATACCTATGAAAAGGCTGAAAAAAAAACCATGAGATTTGTCAGCGGGATCTGACTGTTACCTATGTTACTACTACATTCAAAACATGCATGTGAACCCTTCGCCACCTTGGCTTCGTGAAGCGGCCCTTGTTAAGCTTGGCCTTCATTCGCTTCCTAAAGACACTGCTCCAGCCTCGGTCCATCGCCTTCACTTTCACGACCTTCGCATGGAACTTCACGATAGTACCTTTGTATACATTATGGCTCTCAGACTGACCGTGGGGTCGGGTGTGCCTTCGTCATTGGCACCCGTGTCTTTAGATATCGGATTCCGGCACACTCCTCAGTTTTTACAGCCAAGCTCTTTGCCTGTATCAGGCCACGGAATACAACCGGCGACACGGCCTTTTCAATTGTGTCCTCTGCTCAGACACACTCAGTACCCTTCGCAGTCTATGTGCACTGTACACTGCCCATCCCTTAGTGCAGCGGATCCAGGAAAACTGTCAACTGCTCGCTCTTATTGGAGCCATTGTAATGTTTCTGTGGGTTCCTGGTCATGTCGGTCTGCCAGGAAACGAGGCTGCTGACACTGCTGCCAAAGCTGCGGTCCTCGTACCTCAGCCCGCGAGTACCTGTATTCCCTCCGATGATCTCCGTATTGCCGTGTGTCAGGAAGTGGTGTCCCTCTGACATCGTCAATGGTCCCTTCACGGGAAGAAGCTCCGGCCTATTAAGCCTCTGTCAGCGCCTTGGACGACCTCCTCTCGGCCCACCCGCCGGGAAGAGGTTATTAAAACTCGGCTCCGTATTGGGCACTGCATTTTCAGCCATCGTCACTTGCTAAGTGGCGCTAACCCACCATTTTGTACACATTGCGCCCAAGTTTTAACTGTCCCGAACTTCCTGACGGAATATCCATGTTTTGACCTTTTACGTTCCCGTTTGGGTTTGCCGTCTGAGTTATCGGCCGTTTGAGCAAATGACGCGCGGGCTGTTGACCACGTTTCACTTTTTATCCGCCAAAGCAATATGGCGAAGGCCATTTAATTTTTAGTTTTGGACCGCCGTTTCTGTATGGTGTCTTTTTTAGCCCTTTTTCCACGTGCCTGTGTTTAGCTGTCTTCTAGTATGTCAGTTGGGATTTTAACACATGTCTGTCTTCGAGTTCTGTAGCTTTGACGTGGGCGCGTATGACCCCAGTTGTTTTTGCGCCCTAAAGCGAAACAATACAAAGAAACAAAATGTGCAGGTCGCTTACAGGCAAATCTTTCACCGCACCATAGTCATTTTAACTGTTGGCACCAAACATTTCGTTCTGTGTATTTGAATGCTCTCTTCGTAATATTTAGAAGACTGTGCGCTTGAGGTTTGTAACGAATATCGAACTATCGCCACCTGTGTAATAAAACCGCCTCCCCCCTCCCCCTCTTCAATCCGCAGTAAGCTAAGTGGAATTGACACAGTTTTTCTCATTTACGGTCTAAATAAAACCTCGGATTTTACAGCCGAACAGCTTGTTGTATTCGATTAAGCACGCAGTACTCCAATTAACGTAATTCCTGCAAAATTCCCAGTGGTTAACGTTTTAACAATCGACTTTATGAAAACATATAAAAAAGTTCGAAGTGTTGTATTCATAGTTATTTCTGGGTATGCTTCTACCGGCGCCAGACTCACATTCCATTCAGGGAATTACCCCTTTTTGCTCCATAGTTCGTCGCTTCCACTGGACTGGAAGATGTTATCAGTTTGACAGGGAGCACCTTGTTTTCACACGATTCCTGAAAAACAAAACAATGGTTCAAATGGCTCTGAGCACTATGGGACTCAACTGCTGTGGTCATCAGTCCCCTAGAACTTAGAACTACTTAAACCTAACTAACCTAAGGACATCACACACATCCATGCCCGAGGCAGGATTCGAACCTGCGACCGTAGCAGCAGCGCAGCTCCGGACTGGAGCACCTAGAACCGCACGGCCACCGCGGCCGGCCCTGAAAAACACGCCAGATATATATTTTATCATGATTCTATAAGAAATGACATCCCTTTTTATCAGTGACATCCGCTTTTTATACAAAAGAAGTGTTTACGTTGTTTGGTGTTCACCAAAACCAGATAGGAGTACAATTATCAACATTTGAAGCAGAATATATCAGAAAATATTGAGTAAGAAAGCTGTAGTACTGAGTCAGATAATATCAACAAAATGCTGTATAATCTATGTTAAAGAATGACGGCAGTGGTGTAACTGTTAATGCTCCGACAATACGAACTCTTAAGCAATAACATGGTGTTTCTCATAGATTTCAGTTGAAACAAAACCAGACTTCAGCTAATTGTCGCTCAGAGAGAATGAAAAGGCAGTGTGAAACAGCTGACGCTTGTGAATAACTGTTTTCTTTGCAGTCATGTCGATAAAAGTACAAAAAAACGCATCTTATACTTCAGTTTACAATGCACATGAGCCTCCTTGCGTATTTATCCAAATTGGCAGTTTTCTCTTTTTTCTTTATGTTCTAAATGCAGTGGAAAATCGAAATTAATGGCACAGTAACTGGCTGTAGTTTCCTTCCGATACGAAGCCTTTCAGTGTCAAAACATTCATATGAAAAATGCTTTCTATAAGGCTTTGTGTGGTCGTTTGCTTAAAATTCTCCCCTTCAACGGAAAGGTTTTAACATTTTTTTGTACTTCAGAAGTGGGAAAGCTGTCACTAGTAATGACATTACGCAAAAAGAAGTTATGAAATTCGTAAAGTTATCAGAAAATAGGCTACAAAATGAATATTTCCTCAATTTCTTTATCATCAGTTTCTTTATCATTAAATTCATAACGTCTAAACAAAGAAATTCAAACAGAAAACCATCCGCAGCTGATTGGTAAGGAGATACCTGCTTAGCTTCAGCCTTTAATTCAAGGACTTGCTCTCGATAAAATTTCTTCGCAAAATATTTTTATTTTTTATCAGAACTTTTCCGTAGGACGACATTTAACATCCTTTCTCATATTTTCCGTTGTAAGCAAATGCTGCACACAACTTCACTATTATCATCAATAAACGTTTAGAAAATAAAACAATAAAGAAAAAAAATGAAGTTTATTTCGTAAGCAAACTGAATCCATCCGTCAGCCGATAGAAATATTGGTTTCAATAAATTGACGTTATGCGCAGTCTACATCACCTATCGTCTCAGCACTGGGCGTGCATATTGTAATACATAAAATAAGATTATATTGACCTCCATTCATTTTGGGGACGTTCCAGCAACATCTCTACCGCCTCCACATGGTAACATCATTTTCATGTTAATGTGGTATTGAGATAGACGTTAAGCAGTTTTACTTTGGCTACGGCAGAAGATATCTAGGAACTACGAAAGTAATGCAAGGTCTGATATTCTCTGGCAGTTCTTTAAAACAAAAATTCAAACTCTTCTAGCGACAGAACACATCATGATCATCCTCATCATCTTGAACTGTTTCCAGCCCCAGGCTGAATCTGTTCGGAACATAAGTCGTGCCATCTAGTCCTGTTTCCCCACCATCTTTCTGTATTCACTCTAGTCCACTCCTTGACCCGTTTTTTTAATACAATCCTTCACACCCTTCAGCCAATTATCAGTTGGTCTTTTTCTTGGTCGCTTCCTTCGCATCTCCATTTCGTGCATATTCCTGGGAATCCTCTTGTTTTCCATTCTATGTAAGTTCCCATACCATCTTAACCGTGAAGTTTCTAACCTGCTCTACAAGGGTTCATCTTTCACTATTTCCTTACATTTTCGTTCCTCATCCTATCTCTCCTTGTTTCTCTTATCCTACTTCTGAGGACCTTCATTTCACATGTCTGTAACCTGCTTGCATCTCTTTTCTTCATTACCCTTGTTTCAGACGCGTAGGTCAGTATTGGTATGTAGTAATATCACTTCTTTACTTTTTTTTTTTGCGGTACGTCGTTGTTCCAAACCAGGCTCCTAACACTTCGTAGGAATGCTTCTGCCTATCTGCCGCGTTCCCTGATACTTTTCTCATTTCTTCCATTTTTCTCTGTCACACTTACCAAGTACCTGACAATTCCTGCCTTCGTCAATTATTCATCTCCAGTCTTTGTTGCGCTAGTTGGCCTATCTTTCTTTCCAGTTGTAGCCAAGATTTCATATTTGTTTACGTGAAATTAACGTTCCATACTGTCTTACAGTTTCTTCTCAAGAATCCAGCTGTTCTTGCATCTCCCCCATCCTCTTTCCCCTGATCATCAAGTCATCGGCGAATACCATTGCTTTCAGCTTGTCTTCTCCAGTTTTTTCTGCCAGACTGCCCTGTTTCACACCATTTGTTTGCTGGCACCAATCTGTCCTTTCATTTAACTCTTTTCCACAACTCACACTTCCACAGTACATCTACTCCACTCTACTTCTTACTTCTGTTTCCATTTCGTTCTTTTCTAGTGCTTCCCAGACCTTTCTTCAACAGACGAAATCAAATGACTTTTCCATACCGAGAAAGGTCATCACGAGGTCTTCCCCTAATTCATAGTGATGCTCCTGGAGCTGCATCACTGTAAATATGAGATGAATAGTTGACTTGGCATGTCTGAAGCCATACTGTTCCACTCTCAATTTGTCCTCGTCTCTTGTTCGGATTCTGCTCCCCAGCGACGGAATTCATTAACGTGTATAAACATCTATCCGATTTTATGACAGAAGGAGAAATAAGAATAAAGAAGAATTAATTTCTTCACATTATAATAAAGTGAATGAATGTATTTTAATTCTCTTAGATCATTCACTTAATTACAGATAAAATGAACGTAAGGGTTCAGGCTGTTAAGATGTAAATGTTAAGAAAATAAATGGATGGGTGAGAGCCCAAAAACCGTTAATGATTCAAAAACAGTTGTGTTGTAATCTTTGGTGCTACAGTACAAAGAAGTACAAGGTATTTACAATGCATGCAGATAACGAATATGAGGGTATAAAGAAAAAATATACTTTCCATGTTTTGTTGGTGCGACTGATTAATTGTGCTCTATTATGCGTAACAATGGAATTGACTACTCGGCTGGACACACCATTAATAAAGGAAAATACATCGCTTTTCCATGTCCAAGTAATCTGATAATATTACCAACAAGAAGTCGAAATATCCCAGTATTTTTCGACCTTATTTTTACTCATTTCACCATTAATTTGAATTTACAGATACGTGTTCCTTCATTTTCACCTACCAAAGAAGTTCGCTCAGCAGTAAATTGAAGCCATGATGGTGAACCTATGCGCCTAGTTGTACGTTCGCTTTTACGGGAAAGTTATTTGTTTAAAAGAAGAAAAGACAAATAATAATTTATCATTTACATACATCTTACGTTTCATTTACCACCCATTGATCTTTTCCAGATTTGCAAAGAAAAACCATAAAAAAGGAATATGTTCTAACCTGCAAAATCTGATGTAAATCTTGCAAATATCATATCTAAATTTTTAGTGTGATTCTGAAGTGGTTGGAGGCTACTTGAGAAATGGTAAGTGAGTTATGCTCGTGGAACAGAGTGATTCAATGAATATGGACTACTCCATACACTTCTATATAATTATGTCATCTCGTCCGGTAAATATAAATAGGCCGATGATCTCAGTGTTAATCTTATCAGTACCAGTGTCGTGTAACTGAAGCCACCCGCTTGAAGTAGCCGCGTGTGCTATCGTGATAGCGTCAGGAACAGTGAGGTATGCCGGCCCGGATTGACCATGCTGGCCAGCCTGGATATAGTTCTTAGGCGGTTTTCCACATCCCACTGGGTGAATGCCATGTCCCGCCTCAAATCCACGCTACACAAACATTTAGAACACTATCTCTTATCCGCACATAGAACTTACTCTATACGCAGACAGTTTGTGTACTCTGCTTCTGTGCTGGGAGGGAGTGAATAGAAACTGATAACCGTAGCTGTTTGGTGGTCTCCTTAAGCATTTACTCAACATCAGCCTAAAAAAATCTACACTAGTGAAAAGCGACCATTCCTCACCATATAGCTCACTGCGAAATCTAGGAATTCCCAGAAACCGTAATTCTACTACCACACTTCAGGTATATTATCAGCTCTTATGTGTTAGGATTTCATTCCTTCCATTTAGTCGACAATATTTGATCACGTCAAACTTACTCGCACGTCTAGCATCCTTCCAATTCGGAATTTACGTACAGAAAAAAATGTGCGTATACCGGAGATCTCGATAATATTCATCCTGTCGATTTTCAGAACTGCGATTTAATTCTAGATGACACCACTGTCATAAACTGTTGAGGTTAGACGGTTCGAGTTAACCACGAACGTTCGCCCAAAACCTAGTTTATACCGCAGGCAATAGAAGTGAATACAAGCGAACGAGCATTAGCAGACAATTCACCTGAGCTCACTATCATTCGCTTGTATCTGTGAACAAGCATTTACACTAGAGGGAAACTGGAGGGAACACGAAATAACGAACATAACATCTGAACGCTGCGTTATAGTTTTTTGGCGATAACAATCGGCACTTGAGATCTCATACTATACAGTTAACCATGATCCAAAATTTTGATAATAATAGAGGATCATTTTGCATGGCGAGTGCACTGTTTTTTGACGAAGCAAATAAAATGGCGCAGGAAAAGAATAGTGTAGATGTCTGAGTGTACGTAGGTGTGAAATACATGGAGTTAATGCACTTAACACTGAACTGCATCTCCTACATTTCTTAGCATTATTTCAAAACTTTGCACGCGTGTCAGTTGGCGCTTTTCTCTGGCTTCTCATTATAACTAAGGAGAAAGTTGCAAACCAGACCGCTAATTACCGATCAGAATAACCGGAAGAAAGGTTATTATTTCCACTCTGGTTATTAGGAACTTGAGGCATTTACGATACTGATTGTTTAGTATTTCAATAGCTCCTCTATCTGATAGTTTCTGATGTATCAGACAGTTTCTGACATTCATAAGCACTTCAACGATTTCATTAAAGTACTTATAAGGGAGATAATGTCAATAAAGTATTTTTAATAAAATGTGACGTCTATGTACGACTTGTCATTAGGCTATTCGTGAAGTCTACAATATAATTTGTTAGATGGCAGATAACGTTTTTTATTTGACACCAAAAATCTCTGAGACAGCAATGATATAACCGGTGTCCGGGAAGTAAGGACGAATTTGAATTTTACCCCATTTTGTCATTTCACGTTTGGCCAACCGTAGTTTTTTCATTTTTGTTACCTGCGCCGGCCGAAGTGGCCGTGCGGTTAAAGGCGCTGCAGTCTGGAACCGCAAGACCGCTACGGTCGCAGGTTCGAATCCTGCCTCGGGCATGGATGTTTGTGATGTCCTTAGGTTAGTTAGGTTTAACTAGTTCTAAGTTCTAGGGGACTAATGACCTCAGCAGTTGAGTCCCATAGTGCTCAGAGCCATTTGAACCATTTTTTTGTTACCTGCGATCCTTCCCACTAGTAGCTTGATATCTTTTGTGTGGTGAGCATTGTTGTTTGATGTTTGATGATGGCATGTAGATAACAACTGAACAACGTACCCAAGTGATAAGAAGTTATTACAAAAACAGTGAAAGTCCTACGGCAACCGTCCGTGAATTGCCGTTCTGTTTAAACATTAGGAAAACAGCAAGACTGCTTTCTGTTCGAACACAAGAAAACATTGGTGTCGTACGTGACAATGTGACTGCCCCAGAATATCGGTTCGCCGACGAGTTCAATAGTTGAATTTATCGCCAAATTCACTGCATGAAATCCTTTCAAAAGATCTGAAAATGCATGCAGGACATGGCAAGATTCAACATACACAAGAGATAAAGCCTCCAGATCATGGAAAGTGATATCGATTTGAACAATGGGTCTTGGCTCGGCGAAGTGGAGAACTAGAACCTCACAAAAAGAATAAGTCTCGCAGATGAGGCGCACTTCCACCTCAATGGATACGTCAGTAAGCAGAACTGCAGAATTTAGGGGAAATCAAAAGTGTACGTGAACAAACCACAAACAATACACCAATTGGAGGATGAAATTAAAAGGGTTCTCACCAGGTGTTTGTGAACGCATTATGGAGAACGTCAGTGACTGCTTTGCTCGTTGCCGCGCGGCCTTGGCTGGTCATACGGACGATACAATTTTTTATGCAGAAATGAGAGAAGTTACTTTTTGGGTCTGTAAAAATTACATTTTCGATAAATTTTATATGTTCTATAGCACTTTAATATTTGTCCCTACTCCCGGACACCCTTTACAACAGCCGTGTAATTACAGACAGCATGATGTACGCAACGAGAATGAGGAGGTCCTTCGTATGTTTTAAATTTTAATCGTCATAATGGCTGCATACGAGCACTTGCTTACTCTTGTAGCAATTTATAGTGCTTTTGTTTTTTGATCAAAAGAAATACAAAGCTTGTGCTTATTCACTCCGTTCCCGCCTGATGCACGCATCTAATGAATTTATCATCTTTTTCATCCCTAGTTGGTCTTTGAATACTTCAGTAATTTTCTGCCAATCATATTTCTTTTCTTTCTGCATTTGTGCTGTGGATCTCTCGGATCTCAGATGTACCTATGACATTTATGTATTTCTATCAGGATTATTACATTCTCTTCAGATGGGTTCCTCTCTCAAACAACTCATGTCAACAACAAAAGTAGCCAAGATAGCAGACACCAACTTTTTGTGGTGTTAGCACCAACGAGGAGAGGAAGCATCTTCTTTTTGAGGGTTCGCTAAAAGATCAGCAGACAGAGGATTACGAACGAACACGAAATAATACCAACCGCGCAGTTCTCTCCCGCACGTCTATCGTTTGCGCCAGGGATAATTCTCGTTCGTTGATATTCGTCGACCTGTGTTCACTTCAGTGTAAACGAGGATTATAATTTTTTGCTACATTTGTCTGCTTGCCATTGTCTTATATTCTCAGTTCGATGGGAAGCGACCAGATGATTTGTCTGCTTCAGCGGTTCCCCAGCCTGTCAGCTTCTCATAATCTCACTTACCCATCTCGCCACAGCTAACGAAATATTCGAACTATATCGGATTTTGTCCGTAACTATATGCACCGACTGACAAAAAAAGTTAAGCACAGAGAAGGGGAGGATAAAACGGAATGAAACGTCACGGGTTAATAGGGCATGCGATGTTGATTGAATGATTTGAAAGTATTGTCAGATTTATATAAAAAAACTCGGCAGTATGAGCAGACTTACCATTACGACGTTACACCCTTTCTGGTCTCAACGCATGTAGTTGTTCGGTTGGCGGGGGTGTCTTAACGCCATTGTATCCTTTTCTGAGGCAAGCTGGTTCACAGTTGTTGTAACTGGTCCCTGATATTCTGGATACTGACGCTGGGTTAGATTGTCCCACGAATGCTTTATCGGTGACAGTTGTGGGGACTTTGCTATTCATGGGAGCATCTCAACATCGCGCAGACAGTTCGTAGAGACATGTACCACAACAAGGGAGGAAACACGTGTTCTGACATATCGTTGTGACTTCGGAGTTCTCTCTGCTACTTTCAGCCGTACCTGAAATCATACCCGATGGCTCCCACAGCACGGCGCCAGGACTTACACCGATGTGCGTCTCCAAAAATTGGAAGAGAGGACCTCTCCGTTGCACTACTACCACTATCGTCGGTAGAGCAGAACCGCGATTCATCGCTGATCATAGTGCGATATCACTCATTTACAGTCCTTGTTTCCCGATCACGGCTCCACTTTAAAAGCAGCCATTTGTGCTGTGGTGTTAACGGCAGCCCAAGCATGGGACGAAATTTTCACAATCCGGCAGCTGCTAATCTCCGACCAGTGGTGCAGGCTGACACAGATGTGACGAGGTCACGAGGTGCTTGGTGCACAATACGGCGACCCTCCCTCATCGTGGTCAGACGTGGTCGACCGGGCCCTCGACGATGAGTATGCCTGCCCTCGAGCTCACATCCAGCCCAAAATCGGACCATTGCCACATCCGAATGCTCTACATATCTGAATATTTTACGATTCAACCTGTCAGTCAAGTAGGGACCTATAATGAGGTCCCTATCAAATTCTGTCTGGCGCTGATAAGGCTGTCTCATACGAGTACGTCGCGTTTCCGTGTCCTTTTCAGTGGCCACTCGACATCTGACGCTGTTCATGCCCCTCATATACCCTGCCAGGCCTGTTAACAACACTAAACACGAACAACAATAATTCACCCAGGTGGCCGTTGTACTCGTATCTGTCACAGAGAATTGCAGCTCTGATCATTTACGCAATAGCCGATTGTAGATACGTGTACGAAGCTACTTGACATCCGACAATATATTCTGGGTGTTTCACTTTTTTTGTCGGACGCTGTCCATTAAATTATATGAGTACAAATGTCACTGTAACACAGTGTGAAATCTCTAGAACGAATGGTAATGTTTTACCGTATTCACTTTGTCTCTCCTACAATTCTGAGCAATTATATGGCCTTATTGTGTGGAGTCTTCTCCTATATTTGTAATCCATATTATTTCATTAAGTCTTTGTTGATTTTTCTCTTCAACATAGTCAACTGCCGCTCGCTAAACATGGTTCAAAATGGTTCAAATGGCTCTGAGCACTATGAGACTTAACTTCGGAGGTCATAATTCGCCTAGAACTTAGAACTAATTAAACCTAACTAACCTAAGGACATCACACACATCCATGCCCGAGGCAGGATTCGAACCTGCGACCGGAGCGGTCGCTCGGCTCCAGACTGTAGCGCCTAGAACCGCACGGCCACTCCGGCCGGCCGCTAAGCATGTGAGTGGTATTTTATCTACTAGTGTAATTATGACGAATAGATGAGAAGATGTAGAAGATAGCTGCATGATCATTACCGTGTGATTTAGAGTAGACAAAAATTTAGACATTTGCTACCGGTATTCAAAACTTACATCTTCAAAGATTTATCTGCTTTTTGCTTTTATGACCATGTCTTTTATTTGCTTTTATTTCATATTTACGATAATGTATGCACTGCTTACACACTTTATGAAACACTAATTTTACAAGAGTGATAAAAGTGTCTCGTTACAACTATCGAAAGTACGTAAAAACTTGAAATGGCAGCAGCTGAGTAGTTGCACGAGAGAAGAGAAAACATTAATTTTTTAACGGCTAACTGTGTCGTAACGAAAATTAGAATTAATACGACAGGGAGCTGGAACCTGGCCAACACTTTGAGGAAGATGCTAAGTGTTGCTACAAGCTTTGATACGCTTTTGCGTCTACGGAGCGTAAACGACAATGGAATATTTAGGAATGCCACCGTAATGAGTTGTTATACAATGTGCGCAATGGCGTGACAATTATGGAACTTTGTTCAGATGATGTAATGCTCGTTGCAATAGCAGGAAAACTTTTAACATCAACAGATGCGGAATATTTGAGTAATGAGGCCGTGTCTGCATTACGAAACAACAACAGATGACGTATCTGTATTGACTTCATTCGCTATCTATACAGGACTGCGTAGTCGCAAACAAAAAACCAGCCACGTTTCAGGTGAGTGGCGGTGCGTGTATATTTATTGTTAATCGAAGTTTCTCCTAAAGGGTATGTGCAGAAAAGTTTTAATTATGGATGGCATTAATTTTGCTGAAACAGTTGGTTTCCATTTATTACTTTTTCGCAGTATCACTTTGAGGTTTCTGCTGACTGTTGAGATTCAGAAGAACTGATTACTGAAGCTTAACTGATTACTGAAGCCATGCGCCTGCAACTGAATTAGTGGTAGTAGTAATAATTTTATTCATCCGTAGATCTCTTTTAAAAGGATATTGGACGTGTCTTGGTATTAAAATTTAAGAACAACAAAAATAAAGTTCATAATATTATTACAAAAATAAAATACTTCAAATACATAGACATTTACAGGCCACACGTCTAGGATGGCATAGATAGTCGGCCGTGGAACCATAGAAAAATAGATTGCATACGAAATGTTAGAAATAACTAGATTTACGAAACCCTTGCTAACGCATTAACGCGATCAACTGTTTTGTCTTAAATTGCTTGGAACTATATGTAGGCTACCAAACGTTACCAGCACATTGGAAGACTAACTCACGGTATTTATTAGGTTACCTAAAAATAAGGTCATGTCTAAATTCATGATGTTACGTACCTGAAAGTCTTGAAGCAGCATAAATTTTGTTGGATATAATTAGTAGGTACATCGGAAACAACAGTTATTTACTTACATTCATTTTACACAAATACCGTGCTTTAGTCAAGAGAGAGAGAGGTAGAGACCGAGACGCACGATCTAGCAAAATAAAAATATTGTTCTCAGTATTTACGTATGGAGGAATAGTTTCTGTATCATTTTAATAGTTTGCTCTTCAAATCGCTGTCAGTACCTAATTTTAAGGATTATTTAGTCTCATTAGCTAGACAAGCCAGCACGACATGTATGAGGCTTGGGTGCGAGCTGAATCGTACAAAATCCTGGGTTCGTTGGCAGAGCAAGCTCTTTCAAGTTAAAGGTCCCGTTATGCGTCCTTGAAGTTTACAGTTTCGCTGGAACTCGAACCGTGTGCCTGTCGACAACACTCGAATGTCACTCGCTATGGCATTTAGGAACACATAGTGTTAATTACTAAAAACTTCGAAAGTTATTACCCTTAAATTATTAAGCTAACCAAGCTCTCAGCCCCAAAATACGTTCAGTAAGCCCTCAGAAAGCATCAGACTAATTAAATCTTATACGAGGTGCAAGATACATATGAAACAACATTGACTGTAACAGTCAAATATGCTCGGGACAAGAAAGCGCAAGATACACAAAAGTAGGTGGTCCACACTGCTGCGTCTTTTGGTAGTGGTTTGCCTTGGAGATAACAGTTTATTTGCGTGAATATTGAGTTTTATGATATGACTGTTGCGATTCATTTTCACTAGTATGTAAGGACAGTACTAAAACCAGCGGAAAATTGCTCATAACGGAGCGCAAAAATGCGATTATGCTCCTGTATATCAAAAGACTCCGACTGAAAAGCGGGGTGCCAGTCGCATCGCTCTACAGTCCTCAGCAACTTTCAAAATTTTCCCAAAAATTTTGGCTTGCGAACACCTCCACGCTCTTTTTAACATGCAACTGACCTCTCACACCCACAAGCACCTCTAACTGTGACTGTAATTTTACACCTCAGACCTGGTTTTATGTGCACAAAAATTTTGCATGTACTTCCGAACTACAAAAACATGGGGTACTCAGACCCGTATGTTGAAAATGGAGGCACATTACAACATATTTCGTAGTGCTACGTCACATTGTAAACTGCTTTTTCGCCTCATGCCGGATTTTAGGCGCGTATTTTACATGTGCAAGTAGTGAAAGTTTGAACCTCTGAATCACAGAAATGGATAGAGATACCAGCGAAATTTTCAAAGAAGTTCGAGGTCGGGATCATAGGAATACATCTTAACAATTACAGCCATTTTCTGCGCATAGCCATCTTGGAATCCGCAGTTCGGTTCTGGTACCTGAAAACCATGTTTTTTGGATGTGATATGGAAACATTACGGATCTGCATAATTCGTAAGCGATAAGACATTAATAACTGGAGAAAGCGTTACGTGTTGAAAAGCGTGTTGCTAAAAAAAAACGGCGATCTTCCGTCTATATTCTCATGCAGGAATGCCACAAACCTATGACGGACCCTAAGTGCTGGATGTTACCGTAGCAGAAGATCTGCACGTAAGACATCTCTCATTTCCAAGTCCACCTACGCCCACGGAGCGGAACCACTAAATCAAAGAACAACTGTAGCGATCGGTTGTGAATAATAATCGTACGTAGCATTCTGACAGTAGAGAAAGGGGTTGGAGGTTCCCCTGAAAACCAAGTCTGCCAACGAGTGCAGTACCTAGAAAAAGTTTGCGGGTGGTGACCTGATCGCTACTGGGTTGTGCCTGCTGTTCGCGAGCGTTGTGACCATGGTAACGTTGTCGTTAATCTCATAACACTATATTTCCACTGCACTTTATTACAAATCTGTGCATTTCATAACAATTTACACGACGTAGTAATTTTTACCTACCTCTGTGCTTCTTTTCGATAGCAATGACGTCAGTATAAAGAGACATTGAGCTCAAACTCTTCTTTCCCCTTCCGGCCTTGTGGGCTTACTATTCAACAATAGGCATAAATCAGAAGCCGTCGCGCCAACAGTGCATCCACGTCAATGACAGCCAACCTTTCCAGCCAGGATGACAGCCACATGTCTGTCGTTAATATCTTCTATATTTTAGTTTGAATTTTTGTGAGAAATGATGTTTGTATTGTACTAATAAATAAACGCTTGGTCATCTTGCTTAGGCTGGAAGCTCCTGTTGCCGTTTTTTTGTGTTCGCGAATTTAATTTGGGTGTTTAAACTCCACCTTACGCAAATCGTAATGTATCCTTTTTTTCTGTTTGGCCAGACATGTTTCGACATCTGTGTCTTATTTTCTGTGGCTCTCCAGTGTGTTTCTCAGTCCTCTAACCCTTTTTTTCCTCTCTCTCTCTCTCGCTCTATTACATACGCACAAACACACACACACACATACACACACACACATCATTGAAGTTCTGCCCCAGCAGACAACCACAGTACCTTTCACCAAATGTTACAACACTGAAGGGAAAAAAAAGTGAGCGGCGACAACATAGCGCCACGCCACAAGAATGGCTACATAAATGTTTGATCGAACGCGGTTTCTTGTACAATACGCCTGAAAGCAGGTGAGACAGAAATATAAAAAACAGGCGTGGAAAACAGTGTATACGAGGCAATAGAAAAGAAATCCCACCAGAAACGTACATCTCGGTGGAAAACGTAAATACAGCGACATAGCCAACCACTACTCACAAAAAGTATTTCAAAACTAGGTAAACTTCTTCACTACCGCTTTGTAGATGACTTCCTGTCAATACGATAAAAAAGAATAGGAACAACAAGCCGACTGCCGGCCGCGGTGGTCTAGCGGTTAAGGCGCTCAGTCCGGAACCGCGCGACTGCTACGGTCGCAGGTTCGAATCTTGCCTCGGGCATGGATGTGTGTGATGTCCTTAGGTTAGTTAGGTTTAAGTAGTTCTAAGTTCTAGGGGACTGATGACCATAGATGTTAAGTCCCATAGTGCTCAGAGCCATTTGAACCATTTTGAACCAACAAGCCGACTGGTAAAACTTCATTTTCACTAGTAATGTAATTTCAGGTGAGGAATCGAAATAAACTAAACAAAATGCACATGTTATAGTTTTTAGATCTAAAACAGAAAAATAACCATGAACTTTGAATAATATTTTATAGAAATAAATGGAAACCCGCAGAAAGTGACATATGGTTCAACCATGTCTGGGAAAATCAAAAAATAAATACAATTGTGTTTTGCGTAAGGCTGAGTTTAAAAAACCCGATTTCAGTGTTCTACTTAGACTGAAATATAAACTTTGAGTACTCATGATAGCAATGCCAGTCAGCGGTGCTTCAGTATAATAGTTACTAGTATCTACGCAGAACACGAAAGGCAGGCCTCATACCGCATGTCTTATACAGTGCTGCGGAATGAAATGGCAGCACAAAGAATGATAGGGAATAACGAAATTTTACTCTGCGTTTTTAGCTTTGTAGGAAGAAAAGAGGATTAAAGTTATAGGTGGTTTAGTGGCTTACAGGGTGCGTAATTTGGAACGCAAAAATGCCATCCTTTGCAGCAATAACAGCTTTATCGAATTTAGATATAGAGTCGAACTGTGCCTGGGTGTCATTTATGGGTACGTCGTTCCACGCTACGCCAAGATCGCATTATTGCGGTAAATGGCTGAGAGATTGAGTGAAAGTGCAGGCTGGCGAAACTGTCAAACATCTCTCTGGCGAGGTAGCTCAGGATAGCACAGCCAATATACACTGAAGAGCGAAGAAACTGGTACACCTGCCTAACCCCTCCCGCAGGAGGTTCGAGTCCTCCCTCAGGCATGGGTGGGTGTGTTGGTCTTAGCTTAAGTTCCTTTACGTAATCTGTAAGTCTAGGGACCGATGACCTCAGCAGATTGGTCCCTTAGTAATTCACACACATTTCATTTTTCAACACCTGCCTAATATCGTGTAGAGGACCCGCGAGCAGGCAGAAGTGCCGCAACACGACGTGGTATGGACTCGAATAATGTCTGAAGTAGCGCTGGAGGGAATCGACACCATGAATCGTGCAGGGCTGTCCATAAATCCGTAAGAGTACAAGGGGTGGAAATCTCTTCTGAACAGCACATTGCAAGGCATTCCAGCTATGCTCAATGACGTTCATGTCTGGGGAGTTTGGTGGCTGTAGAAGTGTTTAAACTCAGAAGATTGTTCCTGGAGCCACTCTGTAGCAATTCTGGAAGTGTGCGGTGTTGCATTGTCCTGCTGGAATTGCTGAAGTCCGTCGGAATCCACAATGGTCATGAATGGGTGCAGATGATCAGACAGGATGCTTACGTACGTGTCGCCTGTCAGAGTCGTATATAGACGTTCCAGGGGTCCCATATCACTCCAACTGCACACAGCTCACACTATTACAGAGCCTCACAATCCCCTGCTGACATGCAGTGTCCATGGATTCATGAGGTTGTCTCCATACCTGTATACATCCATCCGCCCGATACAATCTGAAACAAGGTTCGTCCCACCAGGCAACATGTTTCCAATCATCAACAGACCAATGTTGGTGTTGACGGGTCCAGGCGAGGCGTAAAGCTTTGTGTCATGCAGTCATTTAGGGTACACGAGTGGGCCTTCGGCTCCAAAAGCCCGTATCGATAATGTTTCGTTGAATGGTTCGCACTCTGACACTTGTTGATGGGCCAGCATTGAAATCTGCAGCAATTTGTGGAAGGGTTGAACTTCTGTCACGCTGAACATCCTCTTCAGTCGTTCTTGAGGGCCTTTTCCCGGCCGCAGCGTTGTCGGAGATTTGCTGTTGAAAGGTGGCTACACTGAGTCACAGCGCCAGAGATTTCGCCAAAGAGTTTTATTCCGCCGCCTCCACTGGCAGTGTTTGTTCAGAAGTTGTGGTGGTTAGTGCTTGCGGAGAGGATGTCGATAGCTGTACTAGTTGAGGCCATGGCGTGTGCAGTTGTTTTCATGGGCTAGACAGCAGATGTTGTTCGAATGGAGATGTTGTAATGATCAGAGTGTATTTTTAGTCAATATATACGAAGGTAAAAAACATTATTTTTATTTTATTTTTTATTAATTGAACATGGATGTATGTCATTCTTAGAATTGCGAAAGATCTTAAATTTCCGAACAGTTAAAAAGTGTTTATAGTCAAAGTTTTCGCCTCGTGGCGACAAAGACCTACCGCGTCTGTCCCAGTCCGAATGTCGATTATCGTCAAGTTCGCGCGCCTGGCGCTCTCTTCTTGCATCTCGTAAATGAAATAAATTATTTTCTTCAAAGCCCTCTGCTATCTGTGATTCTAAATTTCTTCTGCTGTCTTTTCCTACGATTTCGCCTTCAAATTGTTTGACTTGCTTTCGTAATGCCTCAAATTCCCTTTTAACGCGTTGATTAAATTTTCCCTGATTTTCAACATGTTTATTTATGTTATGGTACTCTTCTGTTTCTGTAAATGGCAATGGAGCTGTATCATCTGAATCTCTGTCCCCATGTAAACTAAGATTTGTCAATTTATCTGAAATCTCCTCAAGTCTTTCCGATAAGTCACCTATTTTTTCTTTCTGTTTATTTACGTCTTCCGTAAGTGTCGCGACTCGGGTTTCAGTATTGACACATTTAGTAGTTAACTGTTCATATTGTTGTGTTAGGTTATTTATTCTGTCATTTGGTACGGATTCCTCGATTCTCTCAAATATTCCTTCCTTATCGTGTGCACGTTGTAAATTTAACTCTGAAAATTTTTGTACTATCACGCGATCTCTTTCTTCCTGTTCTCTATCCTGTTCCTTTTGTCTAATTTCTATTGTAATTAATCTATTATTGTGAGAATTCAAAATCGGTTGTACTTCTTCTCTAATTTCTTTCTTTAATTCATCTTTCATGTTTTTGAAACATGTCCCTATTCGTGAGTCTAACCGTGTTTCCATTGTTTCCATCTTTGTTTTAATTGTTCCTATTTGTGAGTCTAACTGTGTATCCATTGTTCCCATCTCAGTTCTAATTGTTCCTATTTGTGATCCCACTGTTTTTAATTCAGATCTTAACTGTGTTTCCATTGTTCCCATATCAGTTTTAATTGTTCCTATTTGTGATCCCACTGTTTTTAATTCAGATCCCAAATTTAATATTGCACTCATCAACTGCTCCATATTAACTGGTTCGAAATTCTTTTCACCCCTAACATTTCCCGCAAAACGAACTTCTTTCGTCATAGCAGTAAAGCTATCTGTGTTCGATACTATTCCAGAATCTTCTGTCGTTAATCTCGTATTCTGAAAATTTTTTGATTGCGAAAAATTTTGAACTGGTTCCGGACTATTTTCCCGACTTATTTAATTGTTTTCTACTTCATTATTCATCATACTGTTCTCCTATGTTGGCGAGTTCGCCATGTTAACAATTTCGTCATTCTCACTATCCATCATTTTTGCCTTTTTCATCGATCGCGTAATCATTTACAAAACATACAAAACTCGTCACTATACGAAAATTACACACAATATGACACTTTATCACCAACAATACCATTCACACGAAATGCTTCCCTCAAACACGATTAACGAACAATTGAAATCTTCATAATTGCACAAAATTGTCAAACGCGGAAACAAGACATCAAAATTTAAATTCTGCAAAAATAGCATTAGAAGAAAGACAAGACAACTACAAATGTTCATTACCAAATCTACACATGCAATATAGACTACAATTACTAAACTACAAATTACTACAACGATACTACTGTCTGCTATTTTTACTATCAAAAGAATTCCAAGGGACGATCCGAAGCAGCGGTCGCCACGTGCATGGGGGCTTATTTATTTAGAATGCAAATATTTTTAATTTTAGTAGCTGTATGTACGATTATGAAATCTCGTAACCGGTTGGCCCTGACTAGTATTAGTACCCAATCTGACTGCATAGAATAACAACAAAGAATGAAAGAAATTTCGGTAACCACAATTAATTAATTAAGTCCCCAGCAGCTATAAAAGCTACGAAACAAAAACTACGAACAACAAAGCACAAGTGTAACTGTTCTGTGTGTGGAAGTGTGATTCAACGTACACATCTGGCACGGTTCTTCCTCAATAAGACAAGATATTTTAAATACCATTTACACTGAATTAATTAAATAAAACTGAAATACTATAATTGCACATAGAAACCCGAATTACAGTCTAATACATGAACACAAGCCAGATGCTTTGTTGACTGAACCTCTGACCAAGAGGCATTGTTAGTTAGGAAATTAAAAAAAAATGTTTTTTACCTTCGTATATATTGACTAAAAATACACTCTGATCATTACAACATCTCCATTCGAACAACATCTGCTGTCTAGCCCATGAAAACAACTGCACACGCCATGGCCTCAACTAGTACAGCTATCGACATCCTCTCCGCAAGCACTAACCACCACAACTTCTGAACAAACACTGCCAGTGGAGGCGGCGGAATAAAACTCTTTGGCGCAATCTCTGGCGCTGTGACTCAGTGTAGCCACCTTTCAATGTTTTACCGGATTCCTGATATTCGCGGTCCACTCGTGAAATGGTCATACGGGAAAATCCCCACTTCATCGCTATCTCTGAGCTGCTGTGTCCCATCGCTCGTGCGCCGTCTAGAGCACCACGTTCAATCTCACTTAAATCTTGATAGCCTGCCATTGTAGAAGCAGTAACCGATCTAACACTTGTTGTCTTATATAGGCGTTGTAGAGCGCAGCGCCGTATTCTGCCTGTTTACATATCTCTGTATTTGGATACTCATTCCTATACCAGTTTCTTAGGCGCTTCTCTGTATGGTCTTTCTCTCTGTTGTTGAAAGGTAACGTCAAGGAAACCTCGATGATAGGAGACAGCCATCAGGCGTAATACGTCACTAACACCTGCTGCTACGTTAGCCGATATGCGAACAAGAAGTAATCGTATTGAGTACCATACCAACTTCTGGGCCTATAAGCTGAGGTGACAAAAGTCATGGCGTAGCAGCATGGACAAATACAGGTGGTGTTAGTAATGCGAACACAAGGTATAAAAGGGCAGTGAATTGGCGGAACTGTCATTCGTACTCTTGTGATTCATGTGAAAAGGTTTCCTTCGTGATTATGGCCGCACGACGAGAATTAAAAGACTTTCAACACGGAATGGTTGTAGGAACTAGACGAATGGCAATTCCATTTCGGGAGTCGTTAAGGAATCCGATAGTACAAGATCTACAGTGTCAAGAGTACACCGAGAATACCAAATTTCAGACATTGCCTCTCGCAAGGACAACGCAGTGGCCGACGGCCATCACTTAAACGACCGAGAGCAGCGGCGTTTGTGTCGAGCTGTTAGTGCAAACAGACACGTAACACACTGTGAAATGATAGCAGAAACCGGTGTGGGACGTAGAACGAACGAATCCGTAAGGAAAGCGTGACGATATTTGGCGTTAATGGCAGCAGACGTCCGACGCGAGTGTCTTTGCTAACAGCACGACAGCGCCTGCAGGTCATCTGCCGGGCTCGTGACCATACCTGTTGGACCCTAGACTACTGGAAAACCGTAACCTGGCCAAATGAGTTCCGATTTCTTTTGGAAGATTTGATAGTAGGGTTCGAATGTGGCGTAGACCCCACGAAGCCAAGGACCGAAGTTATCAGCAAAGCACTATGCAAGCTGGTGGTGGCTCCATGATGGTGTGGGCAATATTTTCAAAAAATGGACTGGACCCTCTGGTCCAACTGAACCGATCATTGACTCGAAGTTGTTATGTTCGACTACTTGGGGACCTTTTGCAGCCATTCATGGACATCATGTTTCCAAACAACGAGGAAATTTTTGTAGTGGGCAATGCACCGTGTCACCAAGTCACAATTGTCCGTGATTGGTTTGAAAAATATCCTGGACAGTTCGGGCCAATGATCTTGCCACCAGATCACCCGACATGACACCAATCGATCATTTATGTGACGTAATCGAGAGGTCAGTTCGTGCATAAAATCTTGAACCGCAATTATGGATGCTGGCTATAGACGCAGCAAGGGTCAATATTCCTGCAGGGGTCTTCCAACGATATTTTGAGTCCACTCCGCGTAGAGTTGCTACACTGCACAGGGAAAAAGGAGGTCCGACACGATATTAGAAGGTATCTCCTGACTTGTCACCTCAGTGTATTTCTCCAAAGCAGAGCTATAAACAAAACAGAATTTAACGCAAAAAACGGGCAACATACAAATGCAGGACTAACGCTTATAAGCACAGCAAGCATACATACACTGTAGCGCCAAAGAAACTGGTATATGCATGCGTATTCAGATACAGAGAGATGTGAACAGGCAGAATACGGTACTGCGGTCGGCGACGCCTGTATAAGACAACAGGAGTATGTCGCAGTTGTTAGATGGGTTACTGCTGCTACAACGGCACTTTATCAAGATTTGAGTGAGTTTGAATGTGGTGTGCGAGCGATGGGGCACAGCAAAATGGTTCAAATCGCTCTGAGCACTATGGGACAACTTCTGAGGTCATCAGTCCCCTAGAACTTAGAACTACTTAAACCTAAATAACCTAAGGACATCATCCATGCCCGAGGCAGGATTGGAACCTGCGACCGTAGCGGTTGCGTGGTTCCAGACTGTAGCACCTAGAACCGCTCGGCCACTCCGGCCGGCGGGGCGCAGCATCTCCGAGGTAGCACTGCGGCCGTGAAAAAATCCTGCAAGAACGGGACCAACGACGACTGAAGAGAATCGTTCAACGTGACTGAAGTGCAACCCTTCCGCATATTGCTACAGATTTCAGTGCTGTGCTCAGATTTTAGTGCTCGGCCATCAACAAGTGTCAGCGTGCGAACCGTTCAACGAAACACCATCGATATAGGTTTCCGGAGCCGAAGGCTCACTCGTGTACCCTTGATGTCTTCACCGAGACCGAACTGTTGATGAGTGGAAACATGATGCTTGGTCGGACGAGTCTCGTTTCAAATTGTGTCGGGTGGATGGACGTGTACGAGTATGGAGACAACGTCATGAATCCATGGACGCTGTATTTGAGAAGGGAACTGTTCAAACTGGTTGAGGCTCCGTAATGGTGTGGGGCGTGTGGAATTGGTGATATGGGACCTCTGATACGTCTAGAAACGACTCTGACTGGTGACACGTACGTAAGCATCCTGTCTGATCGACGAACTTGGGCCAGTTCCAACAGGCCAATGCGATACCTCACACGTCCAGAATTGCTACAGAGTGGCTCTAGGTACACTCTTCTGAGTTTAAATACTTCCACTGGCCACTAAACTCCCCAGACATGCACATTATTGAGCATATCTGGGATTCCTGGCAGCGTGCCACTCAGAAGAGATCTCTACCCCCTCTAACTCTTACGGATTTATGGACAGCTCTGCATGATTCAGAGTGTCAGTTCCCTCCAGCACTACTTCAGACATCAGTTGAGTGCGTGCCACGTTGTGTTGCGGCATTTCTGCCTGCTCGCGGGGCCCTACACGATATTAGGCAAGTTTACCAGTTTCTTTGGCTCTTCAGTGTATATACGCAATAAAAGCGATAGAGAAATAAAAACTTACAAATTTTGCTACCATTGCCAGTATAGGACTCGTGAATATCACGAGACTCAGGTCAGTGTCGAAAGATAAAGTATTTGCTTTTAAAGTGCTACGTCTTCAGTAGAAAGTTATTCAATGAACGAAATTAATACTATTTTTTAAGTTTGGAGGTTATTGAAAATGTTATTCAAAAAGCACAGGATTGCAACTACGAGTAAAAGCAGTAACAATGGTAATTCGTGAAACAGCTTCAATACAAGTGATAATTTTATTACAGAAATCGTTCCAACATTAGTTGGCGAGAGGTGAGCTTTGTAACGTTCATAAAGTCTATCACCACTTAATTTATGTTGGCGTTCCGTCGTCCGAGTTGCTGACCCGTAATCCACGATTATTTATTTTATTTATTCCAATAACTCTTTAGGTGGGTACGATAAACCAACATTGGTTTTTATTCTTTGTGTTTCATTTTCGTTGCTCCCAGACTTCCTTCATCTTTCGAGTGCGTCGCTCCTTTTCTTCCTGTGTTCACTTTCTTCCTTTTGCAGACTTCTCTCTTTCCTGAAATCCTGCCTCTTGTGTTGTTCCTCTAAAAAGTATTATGTTATTTACTGTTTTTCATATCTTTGTCAATTTCGTTGAACAATGTGGGTTTGGATTTATAGATGTTTAGTAAGTTGAAGATCTGCTTTGTTAGTCTGTTGCTATCCGTTCCGTATATGTGCCTATGAAGCTGTAGTCTTCTTTTCCTCATTATACCGGTCAGCTTTTCCGTTTTCAAATAGTGCTCTCCGTTTGATCTTATTTGTAATCAACATCGCTATTTCTTCAAAATCTCAGTATTTTCCTTAGTATTCTTTCAACTTTTTTCAGTTTTTTCAAGTTCTTCAGATTTGTTAGTTTAAGTGTTTCTGGTGCATGCAGTGTTTCAGGCCTTATCACTGTTTGCCTTAGCTTTGTATTCCAGGATGCAGTTTTTTATTATATATGTTTTTTGTCATATGGAATGCCCTTTTTTATGTACTCTATTTTCTATCGCTATCTTTTCTTATGTATTGCTTGTTATCCATTCTTCTAGGTATTTAAAACAGTTTGTTTCAGATATAGTGTTGTTATGAATTTGAACAATTGAGCAGGCATCATTGATATTTGTGATGAAATGTGTTTTTTGAAACGATGTTTTTATTCCTATTTTTGTGTGCTTGATTCTGTAGTTCTGTAATTTGTTCTTTGGCACTATATATTGACTTAATATTTAATGCTATGTCATCTGCAAAAACGAGACAATCTATGGTGATTTTACTTAGATTTCTTCTGATTTGAACACCCTTATAATTACGGATTTCAATTCTCTCACTTCCTGCTCTAATATTAAGTTGAAAAGCTGGGGCGATTTAGCACCTCCCTATCTTACACTGATTTTGTTTCAAAAGGTTTTAATAGTTCCCCCATAAATTTTAATTTAGATTTTGTGTTTACTGAATTTCTTTTAATTATTTCTGTTTTTTTATTGTTGAGTCCGAATTCTTTATAATAATAATATATATCCGTGAATTGAGCCATACGCCTTTTTAGAAATCTACAAAATTATGACATATTTCAAGTTTCTGATTTTTCTTAACTTATGTTAGGTTCCTTAGATTTAGTATATGCTCTGTGCAAGACATTCCCTTCCTAAATCCTGCTTGATATTCTCCTAGTTGTGGATCGAGTATTCCTTCATATCTCTTTACAATTACTAAGGGCAATATCTTACACGTAACTGGCAAGAGAGAGATTCCTCTATAATTGTTAGGATCAGTTTTCTTTCCTTTTTTATGTGGTGGCTGTATTAATGTGTTTCCATTCTGATGGTAAGGTGTTTCTTGTCCAATTTTCATTAACGCTTTCTGTTAGACATAGAATGTTGTCACTCTGATGCTTTGTTATTTTCAAGTTGTTTTACGATTTCTTTGATTTTCTGTATTGTTGGTGGCTCTGAGTGTGGTTGTATTTGGATTAAGTTATTAAAATGAAATTTTTTTCTGGTGGATGACAGTTGTGTAATTCTTTGAAGTAGTCCGAACGTAGCGGTGTTGTTATATGCAGTCTTCTGTTTTTTTGGATGTATAAACTGTAAACGTGGTGGTGTGTATTTCTTTAAACTATTTTTGAATGTTTTATAAAAGTTTCCTATTTTGCTCTCCTTAAAATTTGAGTTAAGTGACGTTCGTTGAACTTTTGTATGTTGCATTCTGATCAATTTGAGACTTTTTGATGCACGTTTCCTTGCTTCTATAAAATTCCTCCTATTCTTACCATTTTTGTTTGCCTTCCAAGCTCGTTGACATGTTTTAATGAACTCACCACAACCATTGTTTCACCAGACACGTTTCTATTTCTTTTTAAGAAGAATAATTTCTTCTGCAGTCCGAATAAAGTCTTTCTGAAGTTGTTCCCAACACTCAGGATTCTTTTCTCCAACTGTATTTTGTAATCATTTTCTCAGAAAACTTCGTATGACATACTTTTTGGGTTGGTATTGGATCTTTTTTCTAAGTATTGATCTAATCTTAAATCCACAAGTACATAATCCATGTAATTATTCCTGTTGTGATTATCCTTTTGATAAGAACCCATCGTTTGTGGATGCAGCAAGAATGTGCGATATTTACGGTCTCCTCCTGAGTAACGCATCTGCAACAGGCAACAGAGATCAGACGTTCTTCATTCAACCAACAAGTGGTATATTCCGACGTCAGAGTGTTTGTTAACGACTTCTAGTCACATTTCGAATTTTGCGGCTTCTTGTCCGATTACGACTCGAAGTCTTCATGTATTACACTCCACAATATGAGAGTACATTAATATATTTATATTTTAATTTGGCATTCCGCAGTATGCACCAAAAAGGTCACGTTGCTTACACTGGATACCGTAGACGCAGCAACCACGTGACTTGGCGATCTGCGCATCGCATTTTCAAAATTAATGTTCGGAACGCCAGTTCATTATGAGAATCAATCTGATACGTGTAGTTAATAGCCTCGTTGTCCTCGGTGCACACTGAAATCACATGTGTAAGACCGATAAAAACGCAGTTTCATAGCGGCAGCCATGAATACAGCAGTCTCGCGCTCGCGCGACTTAACAGTCGCTCTCTTACCCGCTCTATGGATACAAGTACATTTTTGCCGTATCATCTAGCGACCTCTCGATACACTCCTAAAGCCCAATTGATCTCGCTTAGCATTACACAGAGTACAATGTTTTACAGTTTCAGACGAAATCACAATTTCATGTTGTCATGTTCTTAAGAAAAGAATTAAATAACATATTAATAAAAAGTGCAAACAAACAGCATAAGTAAAATGAAAACAATTTCGCAGATAGCAACTGCGTAACTTAAACAGAAATAAATTTACGAAAGCTATACATCAATAATTCTCTACAATATATGAAGAAAAGACAAAGAAGGAAACGCAGAAAGAAGAAGAAAAAATATACCGTAATGTTGTCGTCTGTTCGCAGCACCTGACTTACTGTAAACAGGCTCATTACTTGAGTGTAAGAGTTGTACAATGAACGGAAAATATGTTTGTCCTCTCGTGCGTTAGTTCTGCGGGGTCGTTGTGACCCTGAATCGCACTGAGTAACGTCCTCCTGAATCCATCGAACTAACATTCGCATGAGTCTAGGATGCAGACCAACGTGAGCAGCAGTATCGCAGAACGATAAACTCCAGTGTCGATACCCCACTATCGAATTTTTACAAGTGCTGGTAGATTTTTCTTCTTCTTACACGAGACACAACACTATATACTTACAAACAAACAACTTTCAAATGTGATTTCTCCGTTAAAACCCGCTACGTAATCTTTCATTATCTTTAGATGTATCTACTTGATATCGTTGTACTAAAATATTAGGTTGGTGCATAAGTTCGTGACTTGTTTTTGCATATTGGAATTTCGTGTGCCTTGGGTTTATATATGGACTGTCATTTTTTATTTGTAGTTCACTTTGCTATTTAAGTTTATATATTGTCATGCTGTCATTTGGAGATAGTGAGTGACGCTGTGGAAGCTAGAAAATGAGGCGCCAAGTGGATAAATAGAAACATTTCCGACATATTCTTCCGTTTTGAGTTCGGCAGAGGCGTGAGAGCAGCAGAGGCGGCCAGAACCGTTTGCGCCGTGTACTGGACTGAGTACGGCAAGAAAAAGTTTTTCTCGTTTTCAGCAAGTTCGTTTTGACATTAGCGACTCTCCACTTCCAGGAAGACCTTCGGTGTTTGATGAAGATCGTATAAACGCAGTAATCCATAATGGTCCACGTCAGTGTACTTGAGAACTGGCAGATGTGATGAACTGTGATCATTCTAGCACTGTGCGACATTTGCATGCAATGGGGAAGGTTAAAAAATGTGGGTTATGGGTACCGCATGCTCTAAGCCAACATCAAAAAAATCAGCAGGTGACCATATGTGCATCTTTGTTTGCTCATCATCAATTGGCTCGTGAACGACACCGACCATTTCAGTCTTGTATCGTTACTAGCTCCAAGAAATGGTGTCTGCTTGCAAACATAAGGAAAAGAAAGAAACATTTGAGCCCAAACAAAGCAGTAATTCTCCGTACAAAGACCTGCGCACATCCACAAAAGATAATTTTATGCATCTGGTGGAACAGCGACGGTGTGGTGTGCTACGAATTGCTTCCCCGAGGTTTAACCATAACTTTGACATCTTGCAGACGCAATCGCAGAACAACGACCAGGAAGACTGCGTGAAGTGGTGCTGCTCCACGATGACGCCCGTCCGCATTCTGCTGCACAGGAGCTGGGCTGGGAAGTCATCCCGCAGCCACATTATTAACCTGATTTCACGCCCTCAGATTTTCACCTTTTCTACTCTCTATCGAACAACGTTCAAGGAACTTTCTTTTCGGATGAAAATGCGCTCCGATCATGGCTGGACGAGTTCTTCACCTGAAAACCACGTGATTTCTACAGCTGGGAATTGGAAAGTGATCCCAGCGTTGGCAGACTTTTGCAAACAGTGAAAGAGGATATGTTATTGATGATTAAAGTCTCCGTGTCATGTATCTGTTGTGTTTATTAAACTTATGGAAAAACGCTAAGAGTTTATTCACCAACCTAATATTATGTAGCACCCACGGAAGACAGCCTAGTCTTTTGAGTTCGAAACATAACAATGGGGAAGTTACGAGACAAGTGGTACTGGTCGCAAAGGCGCGACAACAGCCAAACTTTGGAGGGAGGTTACATAAAATGTCAGAGGCTCCTGTTCACATCGAGGAAAATACTGACCAGAGGTGCCAAGGTGGCGACGGTCTCGTATAGTGATAACACTATAAGGTGTTAAAACAAGAGGGGTAATTGCAGGCAAGCAGAGGGATAATGGGAAAGAGTCTTTGTGACGGGCACCTATACACCATTACGAACCTATAGCGAGCCTAAGACATGATTTAACGAGACGCTTCCCTCCCTGCCTCCCTCCACTCAGCCTCCAAAGAATAGTGGACTTAGAGCCAATGAGGTGAAGGCGGTTCGACAGCACGTCTTGTCACGGACTAGCTGGGACGAAGGGGAAGACTGAACAAAACCCGGAAGTACGATGCTCCATGCGGTCTATTACAGTCAGAGTAGTATCAGAAGGTGCAGTCGAAGAGAGTAGTCAGGCAGGGCTAAGCAAAGTTATCTACAGCAGTTTCAAATGGTTCAAATGGCTCTGAGCACTATGGGACTCAACTGCTGAGGTCATTAGTCCCCTAGAACTTAGAACTAGTTAAACATAACTAACCTAAGGACATCACAAACATCCATGCCCGAGGCAGGATTCGAACCTGCGACCGTATCGGTCTTGCGGTTCCAGACTGCAGCGCCTTTAACCGCACGGCCACTTCGGCCGGCTACAGCAGTTTCAGTGCAGCTGATGGAATCCTAGTCGTTTAGCCCGGAACATCTTCTTGTATTGTCGTGGGTAGGGGGCTCCGTTAATGCTGACAGTTTCATTTTAAGTAGAAGAAACGGTGTCTCTTACGCAGTGTCCCTGGGAAAAGACTTGGTCTTGGGTGGGTGCAACCCTTTAGAACAAGTATATCAGGAGTTGATACTGTATTTTGAATAAAATCAGAAGTTGTAAAACACTCGTAGTGTTTATCATTTCAGAACTCATTCCAAGCCTTAGCTTTTGTAATAAGTTAATTTTAGCGACATAGTTAGGTCAAAAATGCTCCTCACTTAGGACAACCGACTGTTTCTTTTCTTCGCGAACCCTGTCGTCCAAATACAACGCTCACTTTTGGGGCGGGACAGTCATTTGCATATCCAATTACAGATGTACCTTTAACGTAATTTTATACAAACAATTCATAACGGAAATCTTGAAGTAGATAAGTAATATAACAGAAAATGTGTTACGAAGGTATGATGTAACTTTCTTTTTAAATAGTAGTCACTAGACGTCAACCCTTACGTATGATGGCAAATAAATATATAATAATTAAATATCGAATCTTAAAGTGCACTTCACACCTCTTCGCCATTTGTTGCATGCCATTTTCATTATGTTGCAGTTATAATGCCGAACACTGTAGTGATGCTGAAGAACGAGAAGCAGCTTGGTTTCGTTCTACGGCACTCTTTCCAGTACTTCGAGAAGTCACCCGACAAGTCCACAACACGAAGCGAGTAGTGGGATCTTACGGAGGAGCGTGAAACCGTTGTGGGGAGGGTTGTGAAGAGCTCGTATTGAATCGGAACGGATATTAACGGAAATTTGGTCAAGTACGATCTTCGCATTGCACTACAGCCTTACTCGTCGAAAACTAACATCAGTGCTGATATCAGAGAAGACACAACTTTCAGTACCTCAGTCACCTCAAATGTGTCATGGAGACAAAAATGGAACCGCGAAGATACTTCACTAGAATTTCCGGGTTAGCGTTTAGGTACTTTCGATTATTTATTGCAAAAGATGGCCGTCTACGTAAAACACTTTTGTCATAGGAAAACTTCGAAAGTTTGAGTCGGACCTGAAACAGTGCTCGAGTTGCCTCATTGGTTAAGGAGATTGCTCTTGATGAGCGCAGATTCGGTTTGCCATATTTTTCTATTGTCACGAAAGATGAAAGAAATAAAAGGAGTACAAACATACGTTAAACTCTGATACAAAAATTGCTCATAAGAGCTTCGTTGAAATTGGAGCTAACCAGTCAGGTAAGAACCTATCTTTGTTAAATAAGAACTATTCAGCTATGAACCAAATGTCGGAACATTAATGGCGAGGACGATATCGGGCTTCACCCTCCGATGAAGTGGTTAACACTACCGGCAACGAGCGCAGAGATCTCGGGTTCGATTCCTGACAACCGCCTCAGATTTTTCTGCAATTAGAGATCTGCATGGAGTCTATGCAGATCCGCCAGGACAAATGAGAAATTGCTTCATAAAATAAGTTGCGAACTTGACTCTTAAGGCGACGAAGCCGAATAAACTCAAAGGATTTCACAAGGTAAACACACATTATAGTTTTATTTTATCGTTATTTGTTCGTGTTCTGCTCTGTCACTGTAGAGCGAAAATGTCTAAAACAGCCTGGCCATCTGCTTATATTGATAGGGTACTGGGGAATTCCTAGGCGCTATATCAGCACGCAAATGGATGCGTACATTGGTGATATCGCAGATAACAGAGATACGAGGACTGAATTTTAACATGGACCCTGGAAGAACAAGTTTCGTTGCGTGCAGATAGATAAGTTCAGAGTTCAAAGTGATAGATAAGTTCAGAGTTCAAAGTGAAATCTAGGATGATATAGAAAGATAGAAAGGGAGCCATTATCATGACGGCAGAAGTGACACTACACAATAAAATTTAAAATGTTCTACAGGAATGAAGATACTATAAGATTTATTCTATCGCACGCGATATCAAGCTATTTGGCTCCTAAACAATACAAGAGCGGAAACACGAATCATATAGCATATTAGGTCATGGGATCATAGGTATACTAGAAAATGAGACAGCAAAACGACGATCTAAGCGAACAGTAACTGATGAAATAGTTCGCCATGGTAGCTGCACGGTCAGCGTGGCGGAATGCTAGGTGAAGAGGCCCAGGTTCGATTCCTGGAGTCGGAGATTTTCTCCTGCTCAGATGACTGAAGCACGGCGATATATATATATATATATATATATATATATATATATATATATATATATAGTTGGAGATTTTCTCCTGCTCAGATGACTGAAGCACGGCCATATATATATATATATATATATATATATATATATATATATATATATTCAGTCACGGCCCTAAAAGCTTCAGTCATCTGAGCAGTGTAATCTCCATTACTATACGATATACGACTGTAACTGATGGAACAGAATCATGTGCAAAGATTCCTGCACGTCCTTCTACCAGGTATCAGGACAGAAATTATGGAGACGTTTGAATATGGGCTGACGGACTTTGAGTGGGGCAAAGGCAAGATATGCCGCTGCAGTAAGAGTTTTGTAGAAGTGTTGATGTGACAAACCATACAAAATTTAAGAAAAATATATGTAAGATCAACACCCTCTACTCCGTTGTATGAATAGAGGGAGAGAGAGACGCAGGGTGCACACCGGAGGTAGTCAACCTTTTATACCTACCGCATACTTTCTGTTAGTAGAAAAATTTTCTAACCACTCACCGTTTCCACACTATAGGAGATGCATGTAAGTAATTTGCTTCATAAAGTTTATAAAGGACAGTTACAGTAATTTAAAGCTTATAATAATAATTACTTACTAAATACTTTACTCCAAAATTTTACGAAAACCTGATTAAAATATTCTTAAACGCCTTATCGCCCCCATTGTGAAAGCTGCAACGCCCACTAGTTGGCGATAGGGACCTGGTTGACTATCACCCACGCGGGATACGGTGACCGATGCGCAGTGATCAATTTTCGTCCAGAGGGTTGAGCGAGATCATTTGTTCATTTGGAAGTGGAGGCCGACAGCACTCGCTTTCCGCCGGTCGGCGATCCGCTGCGATGACAGAATCGAGGCGCGCGCTCTGCAATCTTTCTCAAACGACTTTTACAAGAACTGTTTGTTAAAAAAAAAAAAATTTCTGTTACTTAAAGCTTTACATGTCAGCTTCAAGATGATGTGTCCTTCATTTCGTTAATAGTGATAATTACTGTGATATTTCCAATTAAGTAAGACATTATGCAAAATTCCAAAAAAAATTTCAATGCAACATAGGGGCCAATATGATTTTGCGTTTGGTGCATAGTACATAACATGTCGTTGTGCATGAAATTTAGCTAACACATTGAATTTCCCTTTAGATTTGTGTGGAGATCTCTATCTGTCACCAGTCTCGAGAAATTGATCTGATGCATCACACTCATTAGCTATCGCGTGCAGAAGCGATAAAGCCAGAATTAAATATCCACAACATTCCTCATATTTCTTAAACAATTTGAGATACCGAAATGAGATTTTGGCAAGAGATAGCACCCAAAAAGGAGAGTAATTTGTCATATGGTTATTATCTGAAACTTCATTATCTACCGTTTTATTCCACTAACTACAAACTTTTTCTATAAAAGAGAGTAAGTTTTAAGGGTCATCGATAACTAGTGAAACGAGTAATGCAGTGGGTTTTGGAACAATGTAAGTGAAGATTTTGCAAGTTTATTTTCGTACCGAGTATGTGCTTTTCCATATGCTGTTGACCTTACTTTCCCTCAGTTCCCCAGTTAGTAAACCACTGTTTCAGAATTCTCTCTCGCAATTGCGTCTGCACAACATTTTTGTGAGGTGACATTGTGTAAACTCCGCTGTGTCTCGGCGAAAGAGGCAAATTTTAACGTGGCAACAAGAGAAATGTAGGTTGTACGCAAAATTTGCCTCTCATTACGCACCTCTGAAGTTACAAATGGTTAACAAGACAGACTAAAATAAACTACTGTTTTTGTTGGATTTGCGATGGAACTTTTTTTTTAGATGCGAACCAAAGCATAGGTGACAGTAGATCTCTTTCGGTGGTCATCATGCAAGTGTGGACATGGAGGGACTCTACTCAATGTTTACCAAAGATGTGAGCGTAAGCTTCATTTTGGAATAGCACTTTCCCTCCAGGCCTCGGCATTTCCCCTACGGAACCAACCCGCAGCCCTCAGTACTACTGCTCTCCCCACACTTGCCCTGCCGACTACGCACCTACCGGCCATGTTGATCTGCGTGCACTCTGCATGGTTCTCGCCTGCCTTGTCGCACAGAGGCAACTGGTCACATTACATTGCTAACCGCTGAGGTGCTTAAAGATACTAAAAGCACCGGAAGTGGTTAGAATTCTGTTTCTATGTGGAAGCAAAGTCAAAGAGACAGTAGGTTACCAAATATTAATTACTTGTAAACAGCAGTGATACAGTGATATTATCGACGATTGGTGTTGCGTAGACTGTCAGCACTGTAGGCTGATGACCACAAATCATCTGGAGCTAAGGTAACTGTGTACGTTGGCCGTGCTGCTGTCGCCGATGGAATGGTGTTCCGTGATTTATGCACGTGTTAAGCCTACCGTACGTAGCTGTGTAACTTGCTAAGCCAGCCGTTATCTTAAAATTGATGGCTTCGCTTTTATGTCACAGCGCCAGTTAAAGCGTAGATAAATTAGAGAGACGACTAATGGACAAGGCGAATTACTAAGCTTGGGATATGATGCGATAAACGAATAATACTGGGTCCCTGACAATGTCTGTAGTGCTACGTAACAGTGGTATGCGATGACCAGTTATCGAGATGTTCGTGTTTTCTTCACGTCACATAATCATGCAAACGTAAAATATCTGTATTTAATACACGTAAGGGCTCACATATGTTGATGTTCCACTGGTGATAAACGTCTCCTGTTTCAGTGTGAATGACCTTACGGCGTGGCATCAGTTAACTGCTTCTCTTTGACTTAATTCGCTGTTTTATCACTTGTCATTTCACATTCCTTGTGGAAGCTGTTTGTCTCAGAGCTTGTGATGCACATTATATTGTCTGTTAGATGAATGCATTGTCTGTTTATGACAAGGAAACATGAAATGTTACTAACTTTGTAATACTTTTGTTATGTTTCCTTATATTTTATTATGCAGTTTTTGAAGATGGTTTTGCGGAAACATGTTATTAACAAATATCATTCATGCCACCTACACGGTTTAATGTACGCCACCTCAAAATATATTAAATATCATCAAAAACTTAAAATGTCTTCCCAAACCTCGCTTTTTGTCAAGGAACTGGTTCTTAAACAACTGAAGAATAGAGGTGACAGATTAGAAGCAGTATATCATTTCCAGTATGAAAACTGAAAATAATTTTTTGACTTATCTTGATAGATAACGTTGAATACGTTTTGCTCACAATGTCGGCATAGCACACTGAAGGTAATTAAGATTTCTGCTGGAATGCAGAAAAGTACTGGGTCTGTTTTAATACTAGTACAATAAGTCACAGGTGTTCATATTCGCTATTAACGTATTTATTCCATAATTTCCAAATGATTATCCCTTAAATAAACAATTATAGACACAATGCAACATGTGCGTGAAACAAAGCCAGCTTTCACATCTCACTTCCCGCCAAAAACATACAGCAGCAACTTTTCGCAAGAACTCGTCAAGAAGCCCAAGGTTTATACATATATCAAAGAAATTTTTTTGCATAACAAATGAGTTCCTTATCGATAATGTTTACTTTGAAATTATTTTAAAGCTATTAATTAAAATTTTAATGTCAGTGACTTCAAATGGAAAGGAACTGATCATGTGAATTTAGAAATTCATCCAATATGTGAACAATAATTAAGATCCTTGAAAATTAATAGAATCACATTCATTATTTCTCAAGTCAACGTCCCTTTTTCTCAACACATACTAATCGTACAAGACAAATGAAGTATGGTTAGAAAGGTTTTTTAACCGGCTTCTGACGTAGCATACCGATTTTGCACTAAAACTTACTATTTGTGGAAAATTTAGCCGTAGGAATATACCAGGCAAGAAGGGAACACTACATTCTAACCTACATATTTCGCTTTTATTTTCTTTGCATGTTATATTCGTATTTCTCATTAAACTTCTCTTCGACAACAGATAAATGTAAACATAACGGTCTAAAGTTAGAAATTATAAGCAGCAATGCATGGAAAATGTATATAAAAGGATGTACGTCATTTCAAGTCGTTCGATTCAGTTTTAAAGACATTTTCTCTTATCCCAACAACTGCACTTATTCCAAATACTGTCATCATTTGAAGGTATAAAAAATGCGCAAGTTTAGGATGCATCCCAAAGTTAATATTAAATGTTTTAGACCCACGTCTGAACACATAGTCTGTGTGTAAGTGTGGAAATTTATTTTGTTGGTGTTAAAACTATATGGAACACAAAATTACAATTTCAAACTCGTCTGAATTGTGTAGTACATTATGGAGTGTATCCAGTAATCCATTTCTTTTGACGTATTAACAAGTACTGCACGTAGCGAAAGAGGAGCTGTTGATCAATCCACTACAACTGGTGGTATTTATCGAAGTCAGTAAAGTTGTTGACTCATATTTTAGAATACGTTTCTTTTATTGACAAAGCAATGCAATGAAGTAGTTCCACATTTATAATTCTCTCTCACACGTGTAAAATTAGACTGGACTTTGCATGATTATGTATTAATAATATATATACAATATGAAGTATATGTGTTGAAAACATATGTAACCTTGCTGTATGGCCGTTCGCCAAGATTCTACAAAAATGCTTTGTACTATAAATTATGCAGATAATATTTCAAAAACTTACAGAAATTCGAAGCGATAGAGTAACGAGGAACTTCAAGAGCATCGTATCTGCAACCTTGCCGAATGACAAATTATTGTTTAGATATCTTATCACTGCATTCTGCAAGAACTGGGATCAGCGTAGAAGCCAGTCTGCGACAATGATTCAGTACCTTGACTGTACGTGCACAGCTTGCTGGCACGTACAAAGTATTAGATGAGTGACTCATAAATACTGAAGTAGGCTTTGATAATATTTGTCTGTCCTGTTCAAAGCTTAGCGTGAACTCATTATAGCTGTTTACGGTTGACGTAGCGCCGTCAGGAGAGTGTCTTTAATTTTGCATGTGCGCTAGCTATGTCGCAGGCGGGACAGCACTTTGTTCAGAGACGTCCCGCGACTCTCCATTATCTGTGTTAGCCTTCTTTACATTAACTTCTCCGAACTAATTCTCCAAAGTACTTTCCTTATCTCAGTGTAAATGTGTTGCATAAACCGCCGACTTTTATTTGTTCGCAGATGTTTCTCTTTCAAAGATAAGAACGCGGTTTTGTTTCGTACTTGTTTAACACTGCGTTGTGTAACTACTCGCCAACGTGTGACTGTTCCGACAGCCAGTTTAACAGCCGTTGAACTTGGGCTTTGTGTGGCCGCAGTAAAAACAACACAAGAAAATAAGCCGGAGAGTGTACCCGAGCTTCACCGTTTACGGTCGCTGTAATGGCTACGAGAAATTACGAGGTGTTTTCCCCCCGTGAGTTTATTTGTTCAGAACATTCTAGGGACCACTTTGCTTTACCACTGCCTTCTCTTCCTAATCACAGACGCACCACTTCGTCGCGTTAATTAAAACAACTGATGGAATGCATTCACGGTAATTGTGATTGAGTGACATTTACCTTTCCCTCCTGTAAAAAGATTAAACTTAAAAGGAAAGCAGTTCAGTCACAGTTTACTCGATTGTACATGTTGCAAGCTGATTTCTCACAAAAATGAAGGAGTTTTCAGAATTCTAAACAAACATATAATACACTACTGGCCATTAAAATTACTACACCAAGAAGAAATGCAGATGATAAACGGGTATTCATTGGACAAATATATTATACTAGAACTGACATGTGATTACATTTTCACGCAATTTGGGTGCATAGATCCTGAGAAACCAGTACCCAGAACAACCATCTCTGGCCGTAATAACGGCCTTGATACGCCTGGGTTGGCGAGTACAGGTACAGCTGCCCATGCAGCTTCAACACGATACCACAGTCCATCAAGGGCAGCAGTCGAACATTTTCTGTATCCGGAAAGGCCCGTACAGGACCTGCAGCATACGGTCGTGCATTATCCTGCTGAAATGTAGGGTTTCGCAGGGATCGAATGAAGGATAGAGCCACGGGTCCTAACACATCTGAAATGTAACGTCCACTGTTCAAAGTGCCGTCAATGCGAACAAGAGGTGACCGAGAAGTGTAACCAATGGCACCCCATACCATCACGCCGGGTGATACGCCAATATGGCGATGACGAATACACGCTTCCAATGTGCGTTCACCGCGATGTCGCCAAATACGGATGCTACCATCATGATGCTGTAAACAGAACATGGATTCATCCGAAAAAATGACGTTTTGCCATTCGTGCACCCAGGTTTGTCGTTGAGAACACCATCGCAGGCGCTCCTGTCTGTGATGCAGCGTCGAGGGTAACCGCAGCCATGGTCTCGGAGCTGATAGTCCATGCTGCTGCAAACGTTGCCGACCTGTTCGTGCAGATTGTTGTTGCCTTGCAGACGTCACCATCTGTTGACTCAGTGATCGAGACGTGGTTGCACGATCCGCTACAGCCATGCGGATAATATGCCTGCCATCTCGACTGATAGTGATACGAGGCCGTTGGCATCCAGCACGGCGTTCCGTATTACCCTCCTGAACCCACCGATTCCTTATTCTGCTAACAGTCATTGGATTTCGACCAAAGCGAGCAGCAATGTCGCGATACGATAAACCGCAATCGCGATAGGCTACAATCCGACCTTTATCAAATTCGGAAACGTGATGGTGCGCATTTCTCCTCCTTACACGAGGCATCACAACAACGTTTCACCAGGCAAAGCCGGTGAACTGCTGTTTGTGTACGAGAAATCGGTTGGAAACTTTCCTCATTTCAGCACGTTGTAGGTGTCGCCACCGGCGCCAACGTTGTGTGAATGCTCTGAAAAGCTAATTTTGCATGTCAGAGCATCTTCTTCTTGTCGGTTAAATTTCGCGTCTGTAGCGCGCCATCTTCGCGGTGTAGCAATTTTAATGGCCAGTAGTGCAGTTCATTATTCTGTAAAGAGCTTCTCACTAGGGACAATGAATTCTTCAATTCAGGGAACTTCCTTGTTATAGTTTACCGCCTTGGCACCGTTACACAACTGGTTCGCGGAATATCTGTGGCAGCAGTAGTCGGGGAAACCTTATCAGGATTGACGTTATATCCAGGGCAGGCAGCGGACGTGCATAACACTGATATCAAGCACCGCATCTTCAATGTGTGCCAGTTTTTGTGTTTGTCTTCACCCTTTAACTGTTTGAGACTATATGAGGAAAATGCACATTTTTATCCAAATGGACAGTAAAAACTACGTTATAATCGCGACGAACCCGGTTGAAGGATTAATCCCATGTGTGTGACTCATTTAAGCTGTAGGTGGTTCTTCGTTTATTCACTAATAGCGCAGGTTTCTCAGCACACTGTGCAGTGTTATTCACTGTGCTATATAAAAAGACAACAACTACGCTCATTATCAGTTTTAGTTATTTAACTACAGACATAATGTTTGGTTTAACCTGTTTTACAAATAAAAATAAGAGAGTGAGTCATATGGCAGTGGCGGCAGGTGTCCCCGAGGGGTACCTTCAGCGCATAGTTGGAGAGTATTTTCTTCCGTGACTCCCCGTTTTCACGAGGTGTGTGAACACTGCGAAGAGGCTTAGAATTTAGTGCAGGACACTGTTGCAAAGTCTGCCAATCAGAAACGTTCCATCACCACATCGGCCAATTTTTATTCCACCGCCAAGATCAGAATCGGCTGCTACCGAATGTAGCGCCACTGCACGGATTAGGGAATCAGTTTTGCAAATAAAATAAGTGTGAAATAAATACACCAAAAAATTCACGTGGCACAGTATTAATTTAATTCGGTACGAGGTTTGCTGTTTGACTACTACGTAACAGCTCCTGTATAACAATGGACTTTCGTGTAATGAGTCTTATTTTATCAATATGTCATTTCTCGTAAATAAATAAAGAAGCTTCTATATCAGTTCTGAGAGTATTTTTTAAAGGAAGCCAAATTAATTTCATGTGATGTGCAGTCTACGACAAAAAAAAACAAAAAAAAAAAAACGACGCACCACGAAAGAATTATAAAATGGGACAGAAGGCGGTAGATGTGAGGTATGTACATAACCAAACAAATGATTACAATTTTTTAAAAAATGGATGTTTATCCAAAACAATGAGCTTCACAAACTGAACAAGTCAGTTACGTGTTGGTCCGCTTCAGACCCTTATCGAATTGATTGACAGAGTTGTTGGATGTCCTACTGAGGAATATTGTGCCAAATTATGTCCAGCTGGAGCGTTAGATGATTAAAATATCTAGATTTTTTGGAGGGCCCTGCCCATAATGCTCCAAACACTGTCAATTAGGGAGAGATCCGGCGACCTTGCTGGCCAAGATGTGGCTTGACAAGCACGAAAGCAAACAGCAGAAACTCAAGCAGCTTGGGGGCTGGCACTATCTTGCTGAAATGTCAGCGCCGGCCATGAAGGGCACCAAAACGGGGCGTACAATATCGTCGACGTACCACTGTGGTGTAAGGGCGCCGCGGATGACAGAGGGGTCCTGCTATGAAAACAAATGTCACCCCAGACCATCACTTCACGTTGTTGGGCCGCATGACTGGTGACAGTCAGGTTGGTATCCCACCGATGTATGAGGTGTATCGAGACACGTCTTCGGCGTGGAATCTCGTTGTCTAGGATAGAATTGTCTTGAGCGATGAGTCCCGTTTCTGAGCACCGACGGCCAACGAAGACGTGGAGACATAATGGTGGGCCGCCAATAAACAGAAGTGAGGTCTTGGGTGTCATTTCTTTTCATAGCAGGACAGCAACGCCCCTTTGGTTGTCATATGCGAACATTTACAACCCAGCGGTACGTCAACGATATTCCACGCTCCGTTTTGTTGGCCTTCTTGGCAAGCCATCCTGGGCTTACATCTCAGCAAGATTATAAACGCCCATACACATAGCGAGAGTTTCTAGTGCTTGTCTTCGTGCTTGAAATGCCGTACCTTCCTCAGCAGGGTCGCCGCCAATCTATCCCCAATTGAGATTATTTGGAGCACTGCGAGCAGGGCCCTCCAACCATCTCGGGACTTTGACGATTTAATGCGCCAATTGAACCGAATTTGGCACGATATCCCTCGAGAGGGCTTCCAGGAGCTCTGTCAATTAATGAAAAGCCGAATAACGGCTTGCATAAGGGTCAGAGGTGGCCCAACGTGTTATTGACTTACTCAATTTTTGAAGCTCTTTCTCTTGAATAAATCGTCCTATTTTTCTGAAAGTTTAATTATTTTTTGTCTGTATATGCACTTCATATCTTCATATCATTCTTTTCTAACAACTACTTCGTGGTGCTACGTTTTCTTTTCGTTGGTATTATACGTTATTTGTTACTGAAAGGATATTGCACATGAAATGGCGACTCTGCTAACAGTAAGGGCTGGGGCGAGAGTCCTTATTAATGATGAATGGGCTGCTAATAAGTTCACCCTGCGCCGTTTCTAATAGGATAGGAGTAGAAGACACACTTCTGGAGTCAATTCCAAAAGTGTGTGGGTGATGGCCTAGTCTGCTGAAGAAGGATGTGTTGTGCAGCTGATAATAGGTTCGGAGATGTCAGTAACCATGGCGGTGCGGTGAATTCGTCGCGTTTCCCCAGTGCGAGGGCCCGGGCGGCTGACGGTGCATTACGCTACTGCTGCTGCTGTGTGACCGGATTCCTGTATTCGCCGGTGCGTTGAATGGTTCAAATGGCTCTGAGCACTATGGGACTTAACTTCTGAGGTCATCAGTCCCCTAGACTACTTAAACCTAACTAACCTAAGGACATCACACACATCCATTCCCGTGCCAAGATTCGAACCAGTGACCGTAGCGGTCGCGCGGTTCCAGACTGTAGCGCCCAGAACCGCTCGGCCATCTCGGCTGGCGCGTAGAATGTGTGGCCGGTAGCGGCGTCTACGAGGACGTCAGCCTTGTAGTTTTCTACTGATATCCTGGCCAGCCCGGAGCAAAGTAGTCTTCTACTGATATCATGGCGAGGGCGGAACGACGGCTAAGTGCGGGGCCGACTTGGCGCCCATATGCATAGGTGGCAGGCAGCAGTATTATCCCAGTGGAGGTAGAGGCGTCTGTATCAACAGCGTGGCGCTGAACAGTACAGGCCCGACGTCACAAAATTGCCCAGCCGATGAAGAGCTGGTTCGACCGTGTTTAAATACTGCTACCTCCTGCCGATTCCACGCTAATGGCGGTGATTAATGCGTCATGCCGAATGTTCCGAAGGGGGCGTCGACCTCTTGTTGTAATCGGGCAGTCCAATTCCCTGCAGGCTGGCCCGGTGTCGGCAAATGTGGCCTGTCGACACCAACACATCTGGGAACCTGCTGACCGTGCAGTCCATGGGCATACACCAACCGACTTTGCCGGTGACCCAAATCCGTCTTTGCACTCCTCTGCTGACACTAAGTCTGCGGATGGCGGTTATCGCTGAAGCAATTGGTTTTCGGGTCACACCGGTTCTTTTCGTCTCTAGTTTAATTTGACTGTTAAAAGCTCTCAAAACAACCGGTTTCTGAAATAACTGATTTTTTATTGCTATTACTCCTAGTAAAAAACCTAGACTTCAGTCAAAAATTGGAAAGTTACGAAGCTGAAGGAGTAGAAGACCATGCTCTACATGGGATTGAGGCTGTGACAGAAATCGGTCTCATTGTTGCCAGCAAAGATACCGAAGCTGACGGAGACGGGCGCGGCGATGGCGATAGCGAAACTTAAGTTGATGGCTGCCCTGCGTCATCACTTTTGGGTGGCATCAGTTCTCTACCCTGCAGAAGCCACAAATTTAAGAGTTCAGTTATTAACCTGATTGTAGAGCTCGTAAAAAAATTTTCCATCTTCTCCAAGGAGAATTGTGGATACTTCGTATACGATATTGCGATTTTGTTGTGCCTCCTCCGCTTTTTAATCTTTTAAAGCAAATGCAGGAGTGTACTTCACTTTGTAAAATACTGCCAAATTAGGGACGGTACCACTCTGCAATACAACTGATGCCCGATGACAACAGCGGCAAACTACCGCATAGGCCAGGTGGGGGCAAGTCTTGCACACCATACGTACTTGCTTACCGTCTAACAGGCCGCGCCACACGGCAAAATGTACATCATTTTCTCTGTTAATACTGTTCCGATTGTTATCATGTGTTTGTCGATAGTTTCTAACTGTAGGCGCCGTTATTAAAATAGTGCTGATCGCGTTTCTCAGTGTCTATAATAACTTATTACTTGAAAGTAATTTTTTAAAAAAAATGGTTTTACTTAAAAACAAAAAAATAGCATGTAGGTAATGAACTGCTTGAACAAGTTGATAAATTTATTTATCTGGGCAGTAATATTATCAGGGATGGAAGGAGCAAGGCAGAAGTGAGAAGTAGAATTGCTCAAGCAAAGGCTGCTTTTAACAAGAAGAAAAACATCTTAGCATATAAGAGCATCAGCCTTGAAATCAGGAAAAGATTTCTGGAATCATATGTGTGGAGTGTGGCATGCTATGGGTGTGAAACATGGACTCGGGACCAGAGGAAGGCCAGAAGCTAAATTCTTTTGAAATGTGGTGCTATAGACGCATGCTCAAAATAAAATGTATCGACAAGGTCACAAACGAGGTGGTTCTGGAAAGAGCAGGTGAGAAGAGAGGCTCCTGGAGTTTACAGGCAATTTACAGGCCATCTATTAAGACATAAGGGACTCCTGAACACAATCATAGAGGGATATGTCGAGGGAAAAAGACCAAGAGGAAGACCACGGCTGAGGTACATGGATCAAATCGTGAAAGATGTGGGATGTAACACCTATAAAGAAATGAAGAGAAAAGCTGAAAGACGCACAGAATGGAGACAAGCTGTCATTGTAGCTGTTGCAAACCAATCCTTGAATTGACCACTACAGAAGAAGATTAGTAAAAAATAAAAAAAACTAGTTATAACCGACACCAAACAAATATCGAAAACTATCGGTGCTGGTTTTAACAGGTCGGTTTTTTCCATCCCTGTCTAAGTCGCTTTAACTTCTTCCCTTTACATTTCCTCCCTTCTTCTTTGTTGAAACAAAGACACTATTTTATTTACCATTTTTTATGCTTCACAATCCCACCTCCCCTACGGTATCACTTTGTCCTTTGCACTATTTACATTTTCTGTTTGATTTCTGTCTCTACACAGAGATCTTTGTTCATGGTTCACTTTGTCCCTCGCCAAATTGCTTCTGGTTGCTACCGTTTTGATTCATATTACTGCGAAAATTGTACAGGCGGCTGAGGCTGTGGATCCCAGAACGAGTATTCGCTGCTAGAACTGTGGATCCCAGAACGAGTATTCGCTGCTAGAACTCATCGCGGTACTATTTTCGTGTTCTAAAAGATGGTCCTTTGCCATGCTGTTTGCCTAACATTCGCTCTGGGAAGGCGAGGAGGGTCGGGTCTAATGTGTTACTTAGGAAGGTTAGGTTTTCTGTGGGTAAAATTTCAGGAACTAAATCGGATACAAAAAAGAACGTTTGTGTTACATTCAGGATGGTGCTTCCCGTCGTGGTGGCGGGTAGCCGGAAGGTCGGTTCGGATATGTTACGTTGGGTACCATTGGTTAACAAGCCATTATCGTGTGGTTCTATTCGTTGTGTGCCACATTGTCGACATAGCTCAAAGCAGTTACAGACAACGATTGTATGGTCTGTTGCAGAATATAACTAGTGTAGAGCTACTCTTTGGAAAGTAACTCTTTTTTTTAAATTTTATCCGTATTTTGCAGCTTTTTTGTCTGAAATTAATTCTCTCGGACATTCTGTAGTAGAATTTTGGGAGGGGAACAGGGAAAATTCATACGACCTCAGTACGGTGTGCTGGTACACCTGTTTTCCAGGGCAAATGATTGGCCCAGCTCGGCAGTGTAGTAATTCCTCCGAGGAGAGCGGGGCGTGGGATTTCTGTTCGGTGCCACCAGCAGTATTTCGTGCATTTTCAACTGCACAAATTTTTGTAAGGCTTTCCGTGCCACAGGGTATTTATGAAGAGTGTAACACTCAGATCTACAGTCCTTATACGTTAGTGGTATCTGAATGTAAATTTCCAACTGCATACCCACTTGCTTATTCGTATCAGTGGTCATACGGCAGTATATTGATATAAATTCTTCCCTCACTGCTGTTAGTAATTACAGTGGCGCGGGTTATTCGGTTTGCATTTGCTGCAATCATTCCAGGAATTGATCCAGTGGTAGCAGTATTGCTTTTAAATGTCTGTGAGCAGCCCATAACAAGGTTTTCTGTAATTCGATTGTCTCAATGAGTGTATCAGTGATACTATCGGGTAAGCTGGACAGTAATTTTGCAAGCACTAGCTGAGTTTCCGTCTTATTCAGGTGGTCCCTAATTATACCCAAGTCGAGATTAGTTGTATCGGCTGCTGTCTGAATTTGGGACATTAGCATTGCGGCCAAAGTGCGCAGCTGCCCGATCTTCTTTATTACGTGTTTTTGCAGACTGGCGAGCTGGGTGGTGTGCAAGTTCACTGTTTTCTGGTTGCCGGTTACACACGCTTGTATTTGTTGTAACGCCTCCGTGTCAGCTGTTCCGAAAAGTGTTTTCAGAATTCGTCCACACAATTCCAACGTTCACTCGCAGGACTTGACTCTCTAGTATAACGTAGCTGTGACTGATCACAGCGACTGATATTTTCCTTGTGTATCGTTGAACGTTGTTTGGTTATTTATTATGAACTGTAATTTCACAAATGTGTCTTTAGACCTTCGAATTTCTTTTCCTAGTGCCCAAATATTGCAAGCTAATATTTTGGGCCATTGATAATCTGACATTAAAACTTTCTTTTGTCATTTAAAATAGACGGCGCTGTTAGACGAGGTACCTCGAGGGCTTCTGCCACCATGCAGCAGCATAGTAGACTTACACTGAGGTGACAAAAGTCATGGCATACCTTCGTATATCGTGTCGGTCCGCCTTTTGCCCGGCGTAACGCAGCAATTAGATGTCTCATGCATTCCACAACTCGTTGGAAGTCCTCTGTAGAAATAATGAGCCATGCTGCCGAAAATAATTGCAAAAGAGTTGCCGGTGCAGGGTTTTGAGCACGGCCTGACCTCTCTATTATGTTCCATAAAAGTTCGATGGGACTCATCTGGGTGGCAAAATCATCCACTCGAATTGTCCAGAATGTTTTTCATACCAATTGCGAGCAATTGTGGCCCGGTGACATGGCACTTTGCATCCATAAAAATTCCATCGTTGTTTGAAAACATGAAGTCTATGAATGGCTACAAATGAAGTAGCCGAACATAACAATTTCCAGTCAATGATCGATTTAGTTGGATTACAGGACCCAGTCCATTGCATCTAAACACATTCCACACTCTTGTGGAGCGATAACCAGCTTTCACAGTGTACAAGACAACTTGGATCCATAGCTTCGTGGTGTCTACGCCACACTCGAACCCTACCATCAGCTCTTACCAATTGAAATCGGGACTCATCTGACTAGGCCACAGTTTTTCAGTTGTGTAGGGTCCAACTGATACGGTCACGAGCCCAGGAGAGGAGCAGCAGGGGATATTGTGTTACTAGTAATGGCATTCGCGTCGGTCGTCTGCTGCCACAGCCCATTAACAGCAAATTTTGCCGCACTGTCCTAACGGATACGTTCGTTGTACGTCCCACATTAAATTCTGCTGTTATTTCACTCAGTGTTGCTTGTCTGTTAGCAATGACAACTATACGCAAACACTGCTGCTCTCGGTCGTTAAGTGACGACCGTCGTCCACTGCGTTGTTCTTTTTGAGAGGTAATGCTTGAAATCTGGTACTCTCGAAGCACTCTTGACACTGTGGATTACGGAATATTGAATTCCTAACGATTTACGAAATGGAATGCCCCTTATGTGTATCTACAACTACCATTCCGCGTTCAATGTCTGTGAAACACCGTCGTGCGGTCATAATCGCACCGAAAAGCTATTCACATGGATCATTTAAGTGACAGCTCCACCAATGCACTGCCGTTTTATATCTAGTGTACGCGATACTACCGCTTTCTGTATATCTGCATATCGCTATCTCATGTCTTTTCTCACCTCATTGTATTATGACGAGGCGTCTCGCGTTGTTTTTCCCTTACATTCAGAGCCCTCCCTATGCTTGGTGCTGGAAGTGCTTCATCTCGTCTTCGGTTAGAACTTATAATGAACTGCTACGTCGTAAAGAAAAATTAATTAACATGACCTTTGGCTTTGACACAGATAAGACAAGTACTGCATTTAAACTCTCTTTTGATTTTTTGCCTAGGTGCATAAATTTTAAAATTTTGACCTAACTAATATAAAAATCTGTGAAAAATTTTCCTGTAAATGAATATGTATGTCAGAGGTTTCCGTTTCTCCGGTTCTCAGAGAACGTCAGGCAAAGTACAATGCTATGGTACAACTCGCGATGAAAATTTCGTCTCTCGTGGCGGCTAAAGTACTCACAGAAGAAGAGGAGAATCTGGGGAAGAACGAAGAAGGGTAGGTTAGGCAAGAAAAGCGAGACAGTTCTGTAGTTATCCAGATACATCACTACGCACATAGGCCACGAGCGAAAGTAATAAACTAGCAACGGGATTTCCTCTTTCTTTTAGGGCATATAGTTTGTAACATCCCTGGGAGGGGGGTGGGGCTCACAAAGCCTTGCTCAGGGAGTCACGGCCGCAGGAGAAACCAGTTGCGGCATGGTTGGTAACGTATGTTTCATGATGACGGTCATCTGTTATGGTATAAATCAGAGCTTAACAACTGGCCGGATTTGAGCGCGAGTACTCGCGTCTGCTCAGGCACGTGCTCGCGAGCAGCTGCACGGTCGCGGAGTAGGGAGGGAGGGGAGGGAGGGGAAATGCGCGCGCACGTTTGAATGTGATCTCGCGTTCTTAGCAGATTTAACTAGCCATCTGAATGCTTTGAACATTTTACTACAAGGTAAAGATCTGCTAATTACTCATTTCATAGATCGAATACGAGCTTTTAAAATGAAATTGACACTTAGGGTGAGTCAGCTGGAAACAGGAAACCTAGCTCATTTTCCTAAATTATCATCCATGCAAGATGTTCACAAAGACTGAATGTTATTCACATAGTTAAGTTGATCAGCGCTTTCAAGATCTGACAGCACTAGACAGTGATTTTGATCTGTTCTCTCCATACTCAGCGAATATTTAAGAGATTCGTCCTGAGCTGCAACTAGAAATTATTGACCTGCAGTGTGACAGAGAATACAGAGAAAAATTTCAGAACAAGAAAAACATTTTGGAATTCTACAGACACCTCCCTCAGGATATATTTCCTCGTTTGCACAAACTGGCGGCTACAATAATATCAATGTTCGGTTCCACGTATGTTTGTGAACAACTGTTCCCTGCAATGAAATGTAACAAGACGCGCCTGAGAAACGCATTGTCTGATCGAAATTTAAACTGCACACTGCGCCTAAAATGCACAAGAACAATTACTCCGAACATAGACGCAATTGTAAAGGGCAAAAAGTACAAGATAACCGAGAATCCCACACTTCAGTGACACCTTTTATTGTGTAACAGTTCACAAATTAATGCGAATGTAGAGGCATACACTAAGCTAATAAAATTATGTGGCATGTGTACATTCTCCTTTATTTGTTTCATTTGTCACAGTAATAATTCGTGAGTGATATCCCTGCTGGTGGCCGCGGATTTACATCGACTGGCGGCAGCTGTTGTGTACCCCACGTGACTCTCCCCACTGTCCGCTCTGGTCCGGTAGTGGGGGTAGCGTGCTCGCGCTGCTCCGTGCTCGCGCCATGCTGCTCACAGCTTGCTCCGCGAGCACGTATGTTCTGAAGTCCTGGTATAAATGTAACACGGAAGTGACAAGGTTTTGTGAAAGCACCTTGCACTCACGTTCAGATCTGGTACTTATTTATATAATTCTAACCTGTTGAAAAGTTCAAATATGCAAACACTTGCAGCAGTGAGAAGCAACACAATGTCTATCGATCTCTTCCCGCTTCTGCGGAATGGAACTAGGGCGGCGAGAGTCGCTGTCTTGTACAGATAGTACTTACCTCTGAGAGGTTTGCAGCGAGAGGGAAAGGACCACATCAACTTCCGGGCTGGAACGGCGGTGCAGTGGTAGCGTCTTGTATATTACTGACAACCTAGTTTACGTGCCAGTCATCTGCTGTGATAAAAATATCACACGGAACGTGAACAATTTATGATGCTCAAGTTCAAATGTGATACAAAATGGCTGCAACAACGCGCACACAGCTCACGTGCAAGATTTGGCACCATGGTTACTAGAATGCATTTCAGTAACAAGTTTCGAAACAATCAATAGATCGCTAGGATTGGCAGCAGTGAGACAAGACGCGAAGTACAGCAATTTCTACCGAGCGGGTCTAGGATGCCTGAGCTCAACTTAAACTTTAATTCACACACTGCATGTTGATGTTATTTCTATTTTCCTAGTTATGTGGCTTCATCGGGATTCCCACAAAATCGTCGTTGCTGATCACCAGGTTAATTCTTCATTTCCCACATGTATAATTGTGGTGATTGCCATGAAGTGATTCATTGTTTTTTGATGGTGCTTTATAAAAGAGTTGGAAAAATATCTTACGAAAAACTAGTACCATCATTTGTAAAAACATATACCACATATTCTCGCAATTAATTAAAAAGAAATGTTGTCTTCTTTTGAAATTGAATGAAAGTAAATGAAATAACCATCCTGCTACATGTCTCAAAACTTGGCGTTCTGTAATACAAAATCATATGCCTATGGAAAATGGTATTTATTTTTATTAAACGGTTCTAGGCGCTACAGTCTGGAACCGCGCGACCGCTACGATCGCGGGTCGAATCCTGCGTCGGGCATGGATGTGTGTGATATCCTTAGGTTAGTTAGGTTTAAGCAGTTCTAAGTTCTAGGGGACTGATGACCTCAGAAGTTAAGTCCCATAGTGCTCAGAGCCATTTTTTTATTAAAATTACGTAATTCCTTATTTAACATTAATTCTGAATTGAGCATAATGTAGATTGTTTTATAATAAATACACCATTTTAACAATGTTAACGATAAATAAACGCAAAACTGAAAAACTGGTTTCATTAACCGATCGATAACTAAATGAAGGAGATCCAGTAAGTAACTGCGAGAAATTCGAAAAAAGATCTTGTTGTTTACAAATCGGCTATACAGTGGGACCTCGCTTAACAAGGATAATTCTCTTCTGGGTCTTACCTGCACTGCGAAACACTCGTTATGCGATACATTTTTTTCTGCTGGAATTCACGTAAAAAAAAGGAGAATGCATTCCATTCCGAAAAAGTACTAAAACAGTTTATAAAATGTACATCCTTTTTTACAAGAAGTCGTCTGAAGACATTTGTTTTTACCTTCTCTTCAAAATGAGTCATAACACGGAAGACGGCTACTAGCTGAATGGAACATTTACCTACCTATTGGTTAATGCGCGTTAACCAACACGAATTCAATAAAAATTTGTATTGGTTAATGGCGACATTTCTGAAATGGAATTTATATAGAGGTATTAAAAGGCCATGAAGTAACATGAGCCTTGCTTGCATCATCGTCACAGGAAATCTGGCAGCATCGTCGAGAAGACCCGAGCGGAGGTATCGGTTACAATAATTCCAACGCGAGGAGTGTCGCCAACAGTACAGATGGATACTGCATTTAGGCGGCGTTGTCTTTGTCGGAGCGTCTAATGTACTTTGTTCGTCGTAATAATAACAATAATAATAACAACTCTAAAGTAAAACATTACGCCCTTTTTTCCTCCGCGTTTTCTGTTATTTCATTGCCATTTCTTTCCTGCGAAGCATAAGCCATACCGCCAAGAGCAAAGTCAGTAACATGAAATGATCGTACGGCATTATTGGCCGGATATCCTCTTCGGGGTTCGGCCGCCGTATTGCAAGTCATTTTAGTTTACGCCACATCGGCGACTTGCGTGTCAGTGATGATGGACAACAACACCCAGTCCCCTGCCGGGAATCGAACCCTGGCCTCCTTGCGTGGTAGGCGGTAACGCTACCGCTGCGCTACGGAGGCGGACAGTCAATAACAATAATGGTACGATCCAGCAATTATACGCAACTGCACAGCCCTTTAGCGGCACAACTGCAATTTGATGCCTGATGACTAATGTCTCTCTTTATTTATTTATTAACAATTTGTCAAATCGTGGTTCTATGTGTGAGACACAAGTCACCAAATCATTATCTAGTTGAAGTCTATGTCTCTGCTTAGTTTTTATCTTCACGAATTCAAAAAGGTAGGAAGTGGCACTAATAATTTCAAAGCTTCCTTTGTCGGCTGTGGATACTCTTCTTCCAGAAGACGACAATCTTTTGCGAATTAAATTCCATTTTAAGCATACCGTCTGCTGCTAAATCTGTAAGTGTTTCTTTCGTCATCGTGCTCAGATCAGCATGTATGACCGTTGTTAGCGTCAGAGTTCAGCTCTGGAAAGTAACTTAACAGTTTCTCTTCCAAATTATGCAAACTCTGTATCATGCAAGGCATATGAGAACTTAGTACCGCCGACTGCCACTGGTCCATTACAATTTCTTCGGCAATCGTCTGAATACAAGGGAAAGACTCAAACATCATCTTTTGCAAAAACGTTGACCACAAACTAAGTCTTGCGAGGAATTCTTTGATTTTATCCTTAGCTCTTATAATGTTTCCTTCTTTCCCTTGGAGGCTCTTGTTTAAAATATTTAGGCGGTTAAAAAGATTTGCGAGAAATGCTAATTTTAATAGCCAAGCAGAGTCACAAAAGAAATTGGCATATCCAGATTTAGAATCTTGCAAGAACATTAACAATTCATCTGTTAGTTCCAACACTCGTGTCAATACTTCTCCTTTGGAAAGTCACCTGACCCCTGTGTGATAAAGGAGATCTTGCTGGAGCGTCACAAACGATCTTAAAACAGGCGAGTCTGCAACGCTTTACCTTTAATAGAGTTCACAACTTTGATCACCTCTTTAAGCACATCATTTAAATCAGAAGCTAAAATCGTGGCTGCCCGAGCTTGTCGATGAAGAAACCAGCGTGTTCACGAAAAATTTGGCATTATTGATTTTAATTTCGCGGCAAGCCAAGTTTTACTGCCAGTCATAGCTTTAGCACCATCACTACAAATGGCGATACATTTTGTCCAATCAATCTCGTAGTAGCGAGTGCTATCTAAAAACATGTCATACAAACACTGGCCAGTAGTGTTCGCAGGGAGTGCTTTGCAAAATAAAATGTCTTCCATGATGCTTTTATCTGCTTCAAAGCGGACAAATACTATAAATTGAGCACAATCTGAAACATCAGTAGATTAATCAAACTGCAAAACAATTTTTTGTAAATTTTTCGACTAACTGTTCTCAAATATCACCGGCCATATCGTTTATTCTGTTTCAGTGGTATTATCAGGAAGTGGTATGCTTTTAGCTTGTTTGTCTCTTGCTTACCTAACATAGTTTCAACCATATCCAGGGCTGCTGGCAAAATAAGATTCTCTGCATCCGTATGCGGCTTCCCTACTTTAGCGACTCGGTAGCTAGCAACGCTTTCTCGTTGACACTGGATACCTAAAATCAGATAAAAATATTGTTAAATCAGAAAAGTCAAAACCATCAATACTATTTTAAATCAACAAATCACATTACTATTTTATTACGTCAATCATAGTAGTTTGCTGCTAGTTAAGTGTTTTCAGTTTCCTTTTGTCAGTTTCCTTAGAATGTTTAGTTGAGAGGTTACGCAAAAGCTTTGATGGTTTCATACTCTCACGTGACAATACTTCGCCGCAAGTTATACCTTGAGGTTTCTTTTTCACGATAGTGAAACCATACTGTGGGGCGGCGGGTGGAAAATTTGTTTGTTGTTATATACGTTTGAATGTAGAAACACTTCATTTGCCGGCCGTTTTAACCATATGTGGGGCGGCGAGTGGAATTAATTGTTGTATAAATGTTCCTATTATTTATGCTGTTGTTTGCCGTTCTCAACACTGGCTCTCTAACTACAATATTGGCAACCAGAAAGTTATTAGCAAAACGTGAAGCCTGTAATTAGAATTCCTAGTGCCCACTTCATCTGAGAAACACGCTTATAGCTGCAGCTTATAGCTCTGAGAAATTAGGAGATTGTCTGGGATTCATAATCAAAAACGATTTTCTAAAAATTCTCTGTATTCTGAAAGTCACAGATGAAAAGAAAAAGAAAAATCCACATAATCTGACTAACAGAGCAGTTCAGAGTCTAATGCGCTGATGCAACTATAACTGTCCAAATTAAATGTTTAAATGAATGCTCGCCATAATTTGATGATAAAGTTCATCAAACGCCACGCTAAATAATGGTAGAATGTCTGTTCCGCGGCGGCACGTGAAAATACGACATACGCAAACTGAAGATATATCATTAAAGTCAACTCAGAATTAACATTTCACTCGAAAATGATTTCATGGTTACGCGTATCCCGAGTAACTTAATACGGCATCCGAGGCTGTTTATAGCAATGATACCGACGCGACGCGACTCCCGACACAGATGGCGTGTTATTCAGCGTCTGGAGACAACTGGGGCCTTGCTTCCTCGCACAGCGTTCTTATATATAAAGCCGCGGTGCGGACGGCTAAGGGAACGCCTGATCAAATCGGCTCTCCCGACTAGCCGCTGGGCGAGTAATGCACCACTTTAAGTTACCGAATAAATCATAGCTTCTTTTGCTAATGGCCGATGAAGCTCTCAATTTAAATGTGCATTCAGCACGCAGGTAAGTAATCATAATAAAAGTTTGACGTGGCTAAGTTAAATATTTTGGGCGAGAGAATTAATTTAATTACACTACACGCAGTAGACGAGCTCTGAACTTGCCCTTTGGAGATACGCTATCGCTATAGTTTTATAGTTATTCAAATGAAACTTCTCACATCTTTATGGTTATAGCGGATCTCCATTCTACTTAAATATAAACCTCCTAGCCTTATTTATTAGCCTACTTAATCTATCTTGCTTCCTTAATTTTTAAGACAAAAATCAGAAAATTGTGAATTTCAACTAAAATCTTAATTTGTGAGATCCAGAGCACTGTTTCTATTAAATAATTATGAAAAAGGAATCTAAATATAAATTTTTAAGTCTCTAGCTCTTTTCTGTTGCGCCAATGATTTTTACAGAAAAACGTCCAAATTTCGAAAATGGTTAAAGTTATCGAACTGATATTCAACACATATTAATTTAGTATTACTCCTGAAATGCTAGAACCGTTTCAGGTTATTTGCTTAATTTTTAAAGTATTGCGCAACATTTATGACGTCAGAGCTGGTTACAGCGGACTGGCTGGCACACAATGGAAAGACTGATGTGAATTTACTACAGCGTGAGTAGGCTGCTTCCCTTCAATACTTAAGATAACTGTCGTCATAACGTCTATTTTTTCCGATTTTAATTCGCTTATGAAACTTGTCCATTTTATGCTCGCTCAGAGTGAAGACAATAATCACGTCCGTACTTGCTGGCGCACTCGGACAACTGATTATAGTGACTGAAAACGCGCAACTATGCCTCCGCTCACCCCTTCTCACACCCACGGCTCTACCGCGGCAAAGAGCATTGCGACCTCTTTTCATACTGCACTTGGTTTCTCTATCAGTATAGTATCAATAGAAAGAAAATTGAACACATTGCCTCTAAAATCGCTGACATACTTTTATTATGGTTCTGGGGAGCGGCTGAACATTTGTACTTGGAAAGGGGACACGTATTCAAAAATGTTGAAAAACATTGGTGTAGCGTCCTATCTGTTATGAGAAGTGAAATAAGATGCTTTATTTATTTAATCTGCGTGTGCAACACACTGATAATTTTCTGTGGTACATGGAATAATCGTAAAACTTAATAACACAGCGGAGCGGTTAATTAATATTATTGAAATATTCCGCCTGCGAGTACCAGCGAGGATGCATTACCGTAATTGAGACGACAACGCTCTTTGCTGAGAAAAAGAGAATCTATGCCGTTTGTAGTTTTGGAGTTAGGAAATGGCGATTGGAGACTGTTTTTTGGAGGTCAGATACGTAGTTTGCATATAGACGTAATTTGAAGTCCAGAGGATATACAACATGTAATCACAATTATCAAGAATAAAAAATTTATTTTGTTAAAAAGAAGGTAAATGTCGTCTACGAACTTTTATTCGATGTTGGATGCTGGACCTTCATGAAACGATTACGGCGTGCATAGAGATTTCTTCGCAAATTTACAATACTGGGCGAATCAGCTACTATCACGGTCCGAGCGACGCGAAATATTTCACCGTCAGCTTTTGTGTTAAAGATGTTCCATAAGCGACCAGTTTGTTAGTAAGAAGATATCATACTGCCACTGTTGTTCAACCTTCTTATTCTAAAAATGTTTCCAGAAAATCTTACGGCGACTGTGAGTACTTTAGCTGCCACGAGAGACGGAGTTTTCATCGGGAGTTGTAGCAGTTTTCTCCGACTTTGCCTGACGTTCTCTGAGAACCGGAGAAACGGAAACCTCTGACCGCCAACTTACCCTGTACCTAACCCTTCTCTCCTTACAGCAGCCACGACAGCTGCCGACAGTGGAGGCAACACGCCTAAGATTCCCCTAAAAGGACTAATTCAACTGATGTAAACCATTGTGATACGGGTTGGAAGTTGGGGTTCGATGTTAACATGCGATGTGATTTCTGTCACCTGAAAGGGGCCCCGATAATGTGTCACAAACTTCTTAGTTTTTCCTTTTGGAACAGGCAGGTTGATCATCATAACTCATTGGGCTACAAGATACTTAGGTAACGCTGCTTCCTTTGTCTTATGGTTCCAGGGCGTTGGTGTTCACCTTTTTCACCTGTCGCCAAATAGTTTTGAGCATTTGAGAGAAGTTTTTCACTGCCGAGTTATCACGTCCTATGGGATGCTTACAAAACTTAAAATGGTAAGGCATCTTCTGGCCGAAAACCACCTCGTAAGGGGATATCCCTGTGATTTTGTGGATTTTCGAATTATATACTCCCATGACGTATGGAAGTAGAACATCCCAGTTATTATTCAGCGATTTAGCTATCATCGATGGACCGGTTCTATTTATTTGCCTGCGGATGTACAGCACAGGTCCGAAGTTAGTTAATGTCTAATCTACTGAAATGGTTTACCTACCTCGTTGTTACATTATCCTCTGGTGACTAAACTCCGCCATTTGTGTGAATGGAACACAGTTCTTGACATACTGATCTACATCTTGTTCTTGTGTTACCCACAAATAATTTTGCGCTACTCTGCAATCCGTTGCCCTACGACCAGCGCGTCCTGATAAAATCGAATCAATACCTTGTTTAGTATTTTTTTCTGTTTCTATTATGGAATGCCAGCATCTCGTCTTCCTGTACAATATTGCTCCTTCATGGTGTCTGCGAACCACTGACAGTCAGGGTCATTGCTTCGTGCTTTCTTCCATTCATCCTTGTCTAGCCAGAACATTCCACAGCACATAATTTGCGACTCAGACCATTTGCATTTGTGTATGACCATCCTCGACAATGTACACTCTGAGACAAAGAGAGATGAAGAAAAAAGACGCACCACGAAGGAATTATCCGAATGGGCCAGAAATCGGTAGAAGTGATGTAAATGTACAAACAAACGATTATGATTTCAGAAAAAATGGATGATTTAATCAAGAGAAAGAGCTTCACAATTTGAGCAAGTCAATAATGCATCGATCCCCCTCTGGTTCTTACGCAAGCAGTTATTCCGCTTGGCATTGATTGACAGACTTGTTTGATGTCCTCCTGAGGGATATTGTGCCAAATTCTGTCGAACTGGCGCGTTAAGTCGTTAATATCACGTGGTGGGTTGGAGGGCCCTGCTCATAATGCCCCAAATGTTCTCAACTGGGGACAGAGTAGGCGACCTTGCTGACCAACGTCGGGTTTGGCACGCGCTGAGACAAGCAGTAGAAACTGTCGCCGTGCGTGGGCGGGCATTATCTTGCTGAAATGTAAGCCCAGAAGGCTTGCCATGAAGAGCAACCAAACGGGGCGTAGAATATCGTCGATATAGCGCTGTGCTGTAAGAGTGGCTCTGATGACAACCAAAGGGGTCTTTCCATGAAAATGACACTCCAAACCGTCATTCCCGCTGTCAGTCAGGTTGGTATCCCACTGCTACCCGGGTGAGCCAACCTGGACTTACGTTTCGGCAAGATAATGCCCGCCCGCACGCAGCGAGAGTTTCTACCGTTTGTCCTTGTGCTTGCCAAACCATACCTTGGCCAGCAAGGTCACCAGGACTGTCCGCAGTTGAGAACGTATGGAGCATTAGGCGCAAGGCGCTGCAACTAGCTCGGCATTTTGAAGATTTAACTTTCCAGTTGGACAGAATCTGCCACGATATCCCTCAGGAGGACATCCAACAACTCTGTCAATCAATGACAAGCTGAATAACTTTCTGCATGAAGGCCAGTGGTGGACCAACGTGTAATTGACTTACTCAGTTCGTAAAGGTCTTTCTCTTTAATAATTCGTCCAGTTTTTCTGAAATTGTAATCATTTGGTTGTCTGTACATCTGCATCACGTCTACCAATTTTCATCTCAATGGATAATTCCTTTGTGGTGCGCCGTTTTTTATGTCTTAGAGTGCATTTCTTTGAAGTCCAACTCACTGAGATGCGACGCCCATTTAGTTGGAACTTTAAGGTCCTGTAACCATTTGAGTGTTGCAGGATCAGTTATTACTATAAAATGTCGTCTATATAAATAATATCAGAAATAAGGTATTCCGCTCAGTTATTGAATTATTTTTTTCCGCCGTTTTAAGCTGTTTGTATGCGTAGGCTATGTTGTTTCCTGTCCAACTGTTTCCTGATTCAAAATGCAACGTAACGCGAAACTGCTGGAGTCGCATGACAGTATAAACTATTTGCCTAATCTGTGAAGATAAGAACTGAGAAAGAGGTTAAAAAATCTTTTAGTTTTAGAAATGCTGTTTCAAAATCTGGTAATCAATGAAACTATATCACTTTCCTTAACAACGGTGTAAGTGTCTTGAAATTTCAGCGAATATTGTAACGAATTTTCGATAAAAATTATTGAGGCCTAAATATGACTGCAATTCCTTCAGTGGCGTGAGCGTTGGAAAATTTTCACTGCATCAGCAAGTCCCGAATTGGTGTGGATATTTTTGACTGTGTGAGCCAGTCACAGATTGATGCAGACCCATTTTGACCAATATCATGGCCAAGTAATGGACTATTTGTCAAAGGAAATGGCACTTTTCCAGGCTAAGGGTGAACGGCGCTGGATGTAAACGATAGGAAACATCGCATAAATGTTCTTTATACTCTTGTGTATCTCTAGAGAACAAAATTACGTCATCCAAATAGACCATGTATTACTTGAGTTGCAATCCTCCCAATACATCATCTACTCCCACTGGAAAGTGGCTGGTGTATTTTTCAGGCAAAAAGGCATGCAATGATACTGACAATGAATAGGAGTGTCAACAGTTATGGCGATTACTTTCGAAATAATAAACACCGTATTTATTTTTTTCAAAAATGGTTCAAATGGCTCTGAGCATTATGGGACTTAACATCTGAGGTCATCAGTCTCCTAGAGCTTAGAACTACTTAAACCTAACTAACCTAAGGACATCACACACATGCATGCCCGAGGCAGGATTCGAACCTGCGACCATAGCGGTCGCACGGTTCCAGACTGTAGCGCCTAGAACCGCTAGGCAACTTCGGCCGGCAATTTTTTTTTCCCTGTCTCGTTTTCATTACACTTGCCCTTATACATTAAAAAAAGAAAAAATGAAAAAGAAAATGTAAGTGAAGCACCCAAAGGGGAGAAAGATATAGAATGGAGCTTCACGGGTTCAAAGCGATGCGATGACACTGCAGCCACTACGAAGTCGAGTCAAATTTTCTAAGAACCTGGCAGTACAAGCCCACTTATCAGCCCACTGACCTGGAAGCACGCTCTGGTTCGACAGGGAAGGTGACAAATCTGTTGACCCCACTCCCGTGGCACGTTGGCTTAGTACTGCTGCTAACTGGTCGTTGATACCTTGGATACTGGCACTAGGTCATCCGAGCCAGTGCAAGACATGTTCTATCGCCAAAAGACTTGAGGATATTGCTGGCCATGGGGGTACCTTACATCACACAGGCCGTTCATGTTGTCAAGCATTGTCCTATTGAAATAGACGCCACAATATTGTTAAATCGTAGGATGTCCGTGACGTACTATTGTGCCGACAGAGTTTTCTCAATCATGACCTGAAGTCATGCCCGTTGGCTTCCCACATCTCACCGTCTTGAACAATATCGCTGTGCCTCTCCAAAACATTGGAAGAATGGGATCTCTCCACAGGTTGCCACCATAATCGCAAGCGGTGGTCATCCGAGGTCGTGCAGAACGACGATTCGTCACTGATCACAGAGCGACTTCTTTCATCAGCAGTCCATGCCAACAGGTCACGGGACCATAGCCAACGCAGACGTTTGTGTTGAGTTGTTAACGGCAGCTTCTGCATGGGACGATAATACCCCAGTGCGCCTGTTGGTGCGGTACGACAGCCGGCCGGTGTGGACGAGCGGTTCTAGGCGCTTCAGTCTGGAACCGCGCGGGCGCTACGTCGCAGGTTCGAATCCTGCCTCGGGCATAGATGTGTGTGATGTCCTTAGGTTAGTTAGGTTTAAGTAGTTCTAAGTTCTAGGGGACTGATGGTGTCAGATATTAAGTCCCATAGTGCTCAGAGCCATTTGAACCATGTTTTGCAGTACGACACAGAATGTTTCATGGAGCCCATTACATGTTTTCAGATAGCAGGCCCAGATGCGAAGGGGTTACGATATGCTTAGTGCACACTATGGCGATCCTCCCTTGTGATGACCAGATATGGTCGACTGGAACACTGACGGAGTCTGCCTGCCCTGACTTTTCCATGCTGTGCAGCATCTGATCACTGTCACATTCGAATGTTCAAATGTGTGTGAAATCTTATGGGACTTAACTGCTGAGGTCATCAGTCCCTAAGCTTACACACTACTTAACCTAAATTATCCTAAGGACAAACACACACACGCATGCCCGAAGGAGGACTCGAACCTCCGCCGGGACCAGCCGCACAGTCCATGACTGCAGCTCCTAAGACCGCTCGGCTAATCCCGCGCGGCACACATTCGAATGCCCCACAAACCTTGATGATGCCGGATTCGACCAAAAGACCAAATGGAGACCCGCAATAAGGTCACATCCATACAGGGTCATGTGCTGATAACGCTGTCTCACTCGAAATTGCGGCATCTGCATGTCTTTCATAGTGATCACTCAACCAGTGACGTTTTTCACGCCCCTTATGTACCCTACCAAGCGTGGTAACAGCACTGAACACGAACAACACTAATTCAGTCTAGTGGAGGTTCATCTTGTCATAGAAAATTGCCGCTGTAACCATTTGCATCCCCGCTGATGGTGTGTACGTGTACGAATTTACAGTGACATCTGGCCACGTCTTTGGGTCTTTTGCTGTTTTTGTCAGGCATTGAATTTTATTGTTATTATTATTATTATTTTTGAAATCAAACGCGATCATGACAAGTTATAATTTTTTGATAGAAGGGGGAGATGGTCCCGGCGGAGGTTCGAGTCCTCTCTCGGGCATGGGTGTGTATGTTGGTCCTTAGGATAATTTAGGTTAAGTAGTATGTAAGCTTAGGGACTGATGATCTTAGCAGTTAAGTCCCATAAGATTTCACACACTTTTTTTGGAGGAGACAGTAAGAACAAGTTTGACTCCCACCCCTTTTCAGAACCGAATCCTGAATCGAACTTAAAGGCGGTTTAAGACACCTCACGGACTGACGCAGAGACAGAAATCTTTTGTATCCTATTCGCAGTGTAACAGCTATTGCCGTCAGATCTAGTGGACACTTTTGGCTGTGGAACGTGTTATGTGTTCTTGCTTTTGACAGGACTTACTATTCTGTTATCGATTTTGTAGGGTATTGATTACAATCATGGCTACACTTCGTTCAGCGCAAATGTCCAGTGGTAATATATTATTGAGTATCTTTCGGTTTCTTCAGAAGAATGAGCCTCTGTCGTTGGAAGCAGAAAACAACATTAAAGGCCACTGGAATCCTCAGCGGTACGTGCACTACCTGATTCAGAGTGTCTACTCCACGTTTATTTCTTCGGACACAGCTTCTCCTGCTGCGTCTTTGTGACCAGAGCTCTCCATGCTTTCAGGCCCTGCCTGCTCCACGGCCCAGCTGTTACGCTCCATTCTCATGGCGGCGCTAACAGGTCGCGGCATTTTCCCAGGCGGCGGCATTCCTGTTTAGCGTTCCCCGCTGTCACACCATAAACAACCGCACCTGCCGGCGTTTGCTTCATAGCTACAGGTGTGCTCCTGACGTACCACAGCTGGGAAACCTGTACGTCCTGTTTTCATCCATATCCTGTATTCCTTTGCAACAGGGGATGGTAGTGTCCCACTGTTGGGAAGAGGCCACCATTACATTCTTTTAGTGGTTAACTGTAGCTCACATTGGTCATAACGACCCAACATATACTTCCAACTAATCACCACCTTCTTGATTTCCACTTGCGCTGCTATCTTGCAGGCGTATCCATTCACCCATTCTAAGGCAAATTTACAATGTCACCGTAAGATTGAGGCTGTAAATAAAAGTTACACGAGTGTGCTCGAAACTAGAGCTAGCTCATCTGTGTCTTAGCAATGACATTTTTACCGCCAACAGTGACAATTGCAAAGTTACGCATCGATATTGTGGACGTAGTTTCGGTTGGGTTAATTTGAGTACAAGGGTATAATTTGGATGTAAGTGACAATTTTTTTCATAATCTTCCTCCACTGAAATTTAATATATATCCTACATTTCACAGGTGGTTAAAAAAAAGATTATAATAATTTGTGTTGCCCACAGTGATATTGCCATTTTAAAACAAATGTTTTTTTTTAATAGTGCAATGAAGATGTACAATTGTAGTTGAAGAGGTGTTGCTGAGAAATCAACTGTGATACAGCAATCAAACTCAAATATGTATGCAATACACATGTTTTAAATATAATTTTAATAAAATTAGTAACATATTACTAGTAGTTTGTTAGTAAATTCCAATTTATGAATGTGGGGTAATATGGGTGTAACTGTAGGTTAGAGTGGAAAACTGTCTTAGCTTTCCTTTCCAGTTCATGCCACGGGCATATATTAAGAAAAGGACATCCACATACGACTGCCACCTTGAGAAGGCCAGAAATGTATTAAAAAAATGACAATGTGTGCCGCTGTTAAAAAGTTCAACATTGCATACGAAACAGTAACGCCGTCTACGCTAGGCTTAGGGACGGAAGTGATGAAACTGAAGACGAAGAAAAATGCTTTCGTTGTACTACAATAATTAACTCAGATTCAGAAATAATAATAGGATCATGGGTTTCAGTGCATTACCAAAGTGAATGTGGTAGATAACGAAGGAGTATAGTGAACGGGTAACAGCACAAGATCCACACAAGCGAAACCAAATGCAAAGGGATGGGATTTTCCCAGACAGAGATCGCATAGAATAGATAGATTTAGGACAAATAGTTGAAATGTTTTTTGCGCCTGGTTTGAGAGGGACGCATTTCAAATTTACTTTAATGGCATGAAGTAGAATTATCTGTTTGTCTCGTTGTGTAACTCACATTATCGATTTCTCATTAAAGTTTGTACTTTGCCATGGATTTCATGGACCTACTCATTCCTGTGGTTGGGGATAATTGCAGATCAGCAGGATATTTAGGTATGTTTTACATGAATAGTACACTTTATACCCAAATTCCCCTGTCTGTGGGTTAAATTGGATGTAGTTAAAGTCAGGTTTATTATTATGATATTATTGGATCATCAAACTTGAAAATTCAATTGAATCATTCTAGAAGGTGACACTGCTAACACACGAACAACTGACAGGTAGTTTGTATGGTAATAAGCTACAATTTATTAAATTTAAAAAACACCGTTTCTTTATACTGGCCGCGGTGTGTGTGTGTGTGTGTGGGGGGGGGGGGGGGGGGTGGTAACCGTGCGGTCTTAGGTGCCTAGCCACGGTTCGCGCTTCTCTCCCCTGTCGGAGGTTCGAGTCTTCCCTCGGGCATGGGTGTGTGTGTTGTCCTTAGTGTTGTTGTTGTGGTCTTCAGTCCTGAGACTGGTTTGATGCAGCTCTCCATGCTACTCTATCCTGTGCAAGCTTCTTCATCTCCCAGTACCTACTGCAACCTACATCCTTCTGAATCTGCTTAGTGTATTGATCTCTTGGTCTCCCTCTACGATTTTTACCCTCCACGCTGCCCATCAATGCTAAATTTGTGATCCCTTGATGCCTCAAAACATGTCCTACCAACCGATCCCTTCTTCTAGTTAAGTTGTGCCACAAACTTCTCTTCTCCCCAATCCTATTCAGTACCTCCTCATTAGTTACGTGATCTACCCACCTTATCTTCAGCATTCTTCTGTAGCACCACATTTCGAAAGCTTCTATTCTCTTCTTGTCCAAACTGGTTATCGTCCATGTTTCACTTCCATACATGGCTACACTCCATACAAATACTTTCAGAAACGACTTCCTGACACTTAAATCTATACTCGATGTTAACAAATTTCTCTTCTTCAGAACGATTTCCTTGCCATTGCCAGTCTACATTTTATATCATCTCTACTTCGACCATCATCAGTTATTTTACTCCCTAAATAGCAAAACTCCTTTACTACTTTAAGTGTCTCATTTCCTAATCTAATCCCCTCAGCATCACCCGATTTAATTTGACTACATTCAATTATCTTCGTTTTGCTTTTGTTGATGTTCATCTTATATCCTCCTTTCAAGACACTGTCCATTCCGTTCAACTGCTCTTCCAAGTCCTTTGCTGTCTCTGACAGAATTACAATGTCATCGGCGAACCTCAAAGTTTTTATTTCTTCTCCATGGATTTTAATACCTACTCCGAATTTTTCTTTTGTTTCCTTTACTGCTTGCTCAATACACAGATTGAATAACATCGGGGAGAGGCTACAACCCTGTCTCACTCCTTTCCCAACCACTGCTTCCCTTTCATGCCCCTCGACTCTTATAACTGCCATCTGGTTTCTGTACAAATTGTAAATAGCCTATCGCTCCCTGTATTTTACCCCTGCCACCTTCAGAATTTGAAAGAGAGTATTCCAGTTAACGTTGTCAAAAGCTTTCTCTAAGTCTACAAATGCTAGAAACGTAGGTTTGCCTTTTCTTAATCTTTCTTCTAAGATAAGTCGTAAGGTTAGTATTGCCTCACGTGTTCCAACATTTCTGCGGAATCCTAACTGATCTTCCCCGAGGTCCGCTTCTACCAGTTTTTCCATTCGTCTGTAAAGAATTCGCGCTAGTATTTTGCAGCTGTGACTTATTAAACTGATTGTTCGGTAATTTTCACATCTGTCAACGCCTGCTTTCTTTGGGATTGGAATTATTATATTCTTCTTGAAGTCTGTGGGTATTTCACCTGTTTCATACATCTTGCTCACCAGATGGTAGAGTTTTGTCATGACTGGCTCTCCCAAGGCCATCAGTAGTTCTAATGGAATGTTGTCTACTCCCGGGGCCTTGTTTCGACTCAGGTCTTTCAGTGCTCTGTCAAACTCTTCACGCAGTATCTTATCTCCCATTTCATCTTCATCTACATCCTCTTCCATTTCCATAATATTGTCCTCAAGTACATCGCCCTTGTATAAACCCTCTATACTTCCACCTTTCTGCCTTCCCTTCTTTGCTTAGAACTGGGTTGCCATCTGAGCTCTTGATATTCATACAAGTGGTTCTCTTCTTTCCAAAGGTCTCTTTAATTTTCCTGTAGGCAGTATCTATCTTACCCCTAGTGAGACAAGCCTCTACATCCTTACATTTGTCCTCTAGCCATCCCTGCTTAGCCATTTTGCACTTCCTGTCGATCTCATTTTTGAGACGTTTGTATTCCTTTTTGCCTGCTTCATTTACTGCATTTTTATATTTTCTCCTTTCATCAATTAAATTCAATATTTCTTCTGTTACCCAAGGATTTCTATTAGCCCTCGTCTTTTTACCTACTTGATCCTCTGCTGCCTTCACTACTTCATCCCTCATAGTTACCCATTCTTCTTCTACTGTATTTCTTTCCCCCATTCCTGTCAATTGTTCCCTTATGCTCTCCCTGAAACTCTGTACCACCTCTGGTTCTTTCAGTTTATCCAGGTCCCATCTCCTTAAATTCCCGCCTTTTTGCAGTTTCTTCAGTTTCAATCTGCAGTTCATAACCAATAGGTTGTGGTCAGAATCCACATCTGCCCCTGGAAATGTCTTACAATTTAAAACCTGGTTCCTAAATCTCTGTCTTACCATTATGTAATCTATCTGATACCTTTTAGTATCTCCAGGATTCTTCCAGGTATACAACCCTCTTTCATGATTCTTGAACCAAGTGTTAGCTATGATTAAGTTATGCTCTGTGCAAAATTCTACAAGGCGGCTTCCTCTTTCATTTCTTCCCTCCAATCCATATTCACATACTATGTTTCCTTCTCTCCATTTTCCTACTGACGAATTCCAGTCACCCATGACTATTAAATTATCGTCTCCCTTCACTACCTGAATAATTTCTTTTATCTCGTCATATATTTCATCTATTTCTTCATCATCTGCAGAGCTAGTTGGCATATAAACTTGTACTACTGTAGTAGGCATGGGCTTTGTGTCTATCTTGGCCACAATAATGCGTTCACTATGCTGTTTGTAGTAGCTAACCCGCACTCCTATTTTTTTATTCATTATTAAACCTACTCCTGCATTACCCCTATTTGATTTTGTATTTATAACCCTGTAATCACCTGACCAAAAGTCTTGCTCCTCCTGCCACCGAACTTCACTAATTCCCACTATATCTAACTTTAACCTATCCATTTCCCTTTTTAAATTTTCTAACCTACCTGCCCGATTAAGGGATCTGACATTCCACGCTCCGATCCGTAGAATGCCAGTTTTCTTTCTCCTGATAACGACATCCTCTTGAGTAGTCCCCGCCCGGAGATCCGAATGGGGGACTATTTTACCGCCGGAATATTTTACCCAAGAGGACGCCATCATCATTTAATCATACAGTAAAGCTGCATGTCCTCGGGAAAAATTACGGCTGTAGTTTCCCCTTGCTTTCAGCCGTTCGCAGTACCAGCACAGCAAGGCCGTTTTGGTTAATGTTACAAGGCCAGATCAGTCAATCATCCAGACTGTTGCCCCTGCAACTACTGAAAAGGCTGCTGCCCCACTTCAGGAACCACATGTTTGTCTGGCCTCTCAACAGATACCCCTCCGTTGTGGTTGCACCTACGGTACGGCCATCTGTGTCGCTGAGGCACGCAAGCCTCCCCACCAACGGCAAGGTCCATGGTTCATGGTTCCTTAGTGTAAGTTAGTTTAAGTTAGATTAAGTAGCTGTTAAGCCTAGGGACGGACGACCTCTGCAGTTTACTCCCATAGGAACGTACCACAAATTTCTCTATACCCAAAATTTCCTAACAGACCCAAGCTATTTTAGTGGTCAGTTAAATAGGGCGATGTGTTTGTCCGGTGACGTCATCATCCCTTGCGGTTCCCACGGTAACTTTCACCGAATCTTGTGCTTTTATTTCCATCCTCAATCGTGGATCGTTGTGCTACACTGTATGCGTGCTCATAGGAATCATTCACTCCGATTAATTGCTTTTAAGACGAATCGTGACTAATAAGTCCTCAACAAAGATGTCAACTGTACAAGAGAATGATAATACTTATTCTAGCCTTGAAAAATATTCGGTGTCTTCCCAACGATGATTACCACAGAGCTTTGCGTTATGCGCACCTAAACTTCTATTCTTTCGCTTGATGCGATTCTAACTACCGACACGGTCAACAGTGGCCCATGTTAGGATTGTGACTTGGGCTGTTACTATACCTACCAAACACGGAATAATGGTTTACTGATTAGACGTTAACGTAACGAACAGTAAAATCTAAGTTAAACAATAATTTTAGAGAAAAATAAACAATTTTAGCACACATGTCTTTCTTTACGGTTAAACTGCGTTGTCACGCTATTAAAAACAATTCCTCTTTGTATCTTGTCAATATATCAAGTGTCTTTTTTCACCGAAGAACAGCCAAGTTGCTCAGTCGAATTTGCCCTTGTGTTGCTATTAAGTAAGATTTTATTCATTTTGCGGTGGTAAAAGGGAACGTTAGAATCAGTTTACAAAATTTATAAACTTCTTTGAACACAACATCAAGTCTATTTTATTTCACATAATATTCAATGGTTTTAAGGCACTTACTAGAAAATTCTTGAAGTGAATATAATACTTCCCGTTTATTTTTCAAAGGCAATGTTTGCAATAGGAGACATATGATTCTCTCAGTTCACAAACTATATTTGTTAGAAATTTTTTATCGTAACTTGCGAAATGTCTAGAATCGACCAATGACAGAAATTTCAGCTGTATCTGTGATTCGAATCTTAATTTAGTTTGAGTTATTAATGCGTCCAGGCCTTCGCAGAAAATTCTTAAGTACGAAAAATGGGTTTCACTCCACGACATTTTCTTTTTCTAGGCTTTCCTTCGTTTTCTTCGTCAGCAACGCTGATAGTTTCTGACTACACTTCTCCAAATCCTGCGTTTCTAATATTTTGCAGTGTGGTAATAAATTCGTTTACTTTTTCCGTACAGTAACTGATGTGTATACCCTTGTTCTGCAAAGATTCAAAAAGAATGTCTGAATACGTAAAAACTTTACTGAACAGAACCAAGAAAAAGTTGGTTCGAGGCCTTGAGAAAAATCACACAGAGCCCGAAACCACGTTGACTTTTTCGCTAGTCAGGTTCCTCTACCAATGAAGTAGGGAAACTGGTAAGGTGACGGTGCTTACAAGCCTGGAAGCAAAATTCCATTGCGTGGGTGCGACACTTGGCATTTTTTTCAGTAAAGGCTTTAAGAGCATCTACACGTGACGTGGTATGTGAGAAGAACGCGAGTAAACCGTTAAGAGAAACACAAACTGGGAAAATATGAGATTAACTCTGTGACTATAACAGTAGTAGTATGCTCGGTTTTAATTACAGTCCAGAAACACGTCCGACCATTACTGCAGCTCCATCGAAAGTTCGAGAAACACTTTTTCTTTCAACATTCTAAATCACCTATAGTCCACTGGCTGTTCGATAGGAACTTACATCAGTGAAGTGTAGAAATCATTCTTTTCAATTGTCTTCATCGTCAACATCGTATAGAATACTAGACGTTTGACTTTTATTGATGACATCAGTTGTTTCATCCAGCATGAGACCAATAAAAGTAACCTAATCAATATCTGATGTAGTCTGACCTCCAACAACACTAACCGTAGCATCGATTAGTCATTATGGATAAGAACGGAGGTGCCTTTGAAAACTGTGGCTGTATTTAAACGTTGTGACAGTGCCACTTCATAATCAACCAGAAATTCTAGCAGTTCTATGTAATTGCCTTTATTTAATGACTCCTCATTTCTATCGTGTCGTCTAAAACAACAGTTTTGTTTTGCAAGAGGTACCAGTACATCACTCAATTTTTTTCAATGTATTCTTATTTTCCTTAACCTTTCCATTGCGCAAACCGTCAGCAAATTTTTCTGATAAGTCAAAGAATGGGGTGCCCGTTGAGTGACGTAAGTTTTAATGCTGAATAGATTTTATGTGAGTTGTTGATCTCTTATATTTAACCGGAGCAGTGTTTAAAGTACGCTAAATTTGCAAAACCCGTCGTATTCTAGGGGATTTTCTCAGTTGCAAACAACAAGCATGGATGAAATGAACGTTATTTAGCTCGCATGAACCAAACAGTCAAACATCCTTATCATAATTTTTTATATTGAAATACGTTGTGTAAGGACTCAAATTCCTAAGCTTCTGCTCACACTGCAAGTGCGGAAGAGCTGGAATAGGCTTTCCCTGTTTTTATATCACTAACTGCCGGCCGGTGTGGCCGTGCGGTTCTAGGCGCTTCAGTCTGGAACCGCGCGACCGCTACGGTCGCAGGTTCGAATCATGCCTCGGGCACGGATGTGTGTGATGTCCTTAGGTTAGTTAGGTTTAAGTACTTCTAAGTTCTAGGCGACTGATGACCACAGATGTTAAGTCCCATAGTGCTCAGAGCCATTGGAACCTTTTATATCACTAACTGCGAGAATGGCCTTTCCACCAATTGTTTTATTACACAGTTTTTATCCATTTTGAAGAATTAGCGTTACCGTCTTGGTGAACTGTACACTATGAAATAAATAATGCTAGTACTAGTACAGTTGTTGAGGATCGCAGCAATCGGACAAACACTTTCTTTGTTCCTTGTAACTACCTCACGAGTGACTTCTTATTAAATTGCGTGCCTATGGAATATTACCTCAGTTGTGTGACTCGATTCGTGATTTCCTGTCAGAAAGGTGACAGCTCTTAACAACTTAGGGAAAGTCATGGAGTAAAACAGAAGTAATATCTCGCGTTCTCCAAGGAAGTGTTATAGGCCTTCTGTTGTACATGATCTACATAAATCATGACAATCTAAACAGTCCTCTTAGATTGTTTGCAGATGATCATGTCATTTACCGTCTTGTAAAGACATCAGATGATCAGAGCCAATTGCAAAACGATTTAGATAAGGTATGGTTCAAATGGCTCTGAGCACTATGGAACTTAACTTCTGAGGTCATCAGTCCCCTAGAACTTAGACCTACTTAAACCTAACTAACCTAAGGACATCACACACATCCATGCCCGAGGCAGGATTCGAACCTGCGACCGTAGCGGTCGTGCGGTTCCAGACTGTAGCATCTAGGACCGCTGGCCACTACGGCCGGCTAGATAAGGTATCTGTATGATGCAAAAAGTGACAACTGACCCAAAATAATGAAAAATGTGAAGTAATCCATGTGGGTACTAAAATGAATCTGCTAAATTTCGGTTATACGATAAAACACACAAACGTAAAGGTTTTAAACTCAACTAAATACTTAAGGATTACAATTATGAATAACTTAAATTGGAACGATCACATAGATAATGTCGTGGGGAAAACAAACCAAGGAATGCGATTTATTGGCAGAACACAAAGATAATGTAACAAGTCTACAACGGAAATTGCTTAAGTACGCTTGTCCACCCTCTTATGGATTACTACTCTGCGATATGGGCTCCGCAACAGATGGGATTAACGGAGAACATCGAAAAAATTCAAAGAAGGGCAGCTCGTTTCGTATTATCGCGAAATAAGGGAGAGAGAGACCCACGGAGGTGACACACCAATTGAGATGGCAGTCATTAAAACAAAGGCGTTCTTCGCCGCTGCAGGACTTTGAAACGTCCCCTTAGAAAAATTATACATGACTGTGCTTAAACTGACACACAATATTTTTTAGCGCAACGCAATCTGACTTTCAATAATTCCTACAAAAGAATGGCCCTGACTAAATTAACCTATACCTTTCACAAATCACTTACCTCACAAAAATCTTCGTTACTCAAGCTACTGCAATACAGCGAGCGCCACTACTGCCAGCTAAATAGAAGATTCAAACTACTGAAGGCACTAACTACTGATAGGCATAGTTAGCAAATGAAAGATTTTGATAGAGAACAAACAATGTGTTTACCTTAACAGTGTTCAAAAGTCATTATATATATATATATATATATATATATATATATATATATATAAATGACATGATATATATATATATATATATATATATATATATATATATATATATATCAGTTCATGATATCCAGTGTTACAAATTTACTGTCTCTGTCCAGATCATCCGCTCTCAAAACTCCGCCATCTCACTCCCCACATCCACCACTGCTGGCAGCTCACCTCCAACTGCGCAACGCTACGCGCTGTTAACAGCCAACTGCCCAACACTACAATGATGAGTATTACAATAATGCCAACCAGCCACAGACCGCACACAGCACAGCCAGTGATTTTCATACAGAGCGCTACGTGGCGTTACCAATATAAAAACCTAAACAGCCTACTTACAACTTCCTCATGACATTTCAATCACCAACTTTCTCCTCAGAGCATGCCAATATTTTATTGTCGCCCATCTATATAAGGAGAAATGATAATCATACTAAAATAAGAGAATAAGAACTCGCACAGAAAGATTTATGTGCTCGTTTTTCCCGCGAGCTGTTCGAGAGTGCAACGGTGGAGAAATACATAGCTTGAAGGTGGTTCGATTAACGGTCTACCAGACGCTTCATTGTGAACTGCAGAGCAGTCATGTAGTTGTAAATATAGATGTGCTATGCAGAATATTCCAAAATACGGTCGTGTCCGTTCGGTAAATGTCGGAGACGCTGCTGTGTGTACGGTGACACAGGATTCCGAAGCCTTGGTGTGCTGATTCCTGCCTTCCTCCTCCTGATCCTTCCTTCCCCGCATCGTTGGTGTTGCAGCAAGATTGCGGAGGTTACTGTTCCCTCTGTTTGATGGTAGAGAACATGACAGTCCACCCTACGTGCTAATTCGTCGGGGGAAACTGGCTGGTATTGCAATTATTATCAATAGTACTTATTAATTCTTCGTTTGCTTTAGATGCGGACTTCGGTGATCACTTCGAGAGCCCCACAACACTCGCTACTGATGGCCATCTAAATCATCAATAGTTTTGTTTGTGAATAAGGAGAAAGAGAGCAGACAGGCGTGTCTCTAACAAATGAAAACGAGTTCTGGACACAGTAAAGTTGAATCTTGGAATCATCCATATGACATTTTTCGTGCACCACTGATAGAGTACAGCCTCCGCGTGTGGCAAGTGATCAGCTTAGAGAACCAGTCTGTTACACCGTTTCAAATTTCCACATACGCTCAATCCAGACAATACATTGTCAGTAGTAAGATGAATCGCTGTAGTGTTGACGAAAGTACGTCGGCGCTTCAAAACGTCAAGCTCTTACTGCTTCTTTTGCTCTCAGACTTTTGATTATGTTTCCCGTGAAACGGTAAATTACGCTTCTGGCAAACAACCGATTTTGTTTGGTTGCAGTGACAGAAGTTGACTGAGATAAGAAGTGACTGAGAGAGGAAATGACTGAGACACGCGTCGTTGAATATTATTGCAACTACGACTTCTGTATAAGCAAACTACTGTAGCTGACAAACCCGGCATTAGGCAGATATTAATTTTCCGATTTTCTATTAGAAACGAAAACAAAAAAATGAACTGTGTTTGTAAAAAAGCATCGGAAAGATTTCATAGATTTCATATATTGGTGAAAACACTCATACAAAGAAATAAGCATAATTTACAAACGTATAACTACAGTTTCCAAATTAAGAAACAAGATTCCGGACAATTTCTGTACGCTTGGCGCAGCTGCTTTGCGTGCCTGCAACGCGATTTTGTAAAAGTCTTGTAAGTAGGCTGTTTAGGTTTTTATGTTGGTATCGCCGCGTAATGCTCTGTTTGAAAATCACTGACTGTGCTGTTTGCAGTCTGTGGTCGGTTGGACTCTTTGTTGGAATATTCGCTTGTCTAGTGTTGGGCAATTGGATGTGAACAGCGCGTAGCGTTGTGCAGTTGGAGGTGAGCCGCCACAGTGGTGGACGTGGAGAGAGAGATACCAGAGTTTTGAGGGGACGAATTGGATGTGTGTCCGTCAGAAAAAGGAAATTTGTTTAATTGGATGTCACAAAATTATATATATGACTTTTGAACGCTATTAAGGTAAATACATTGTTTGTTCTCTATCAAAATCTTTCATTTGCTAACAATGCCTATCAGTAGTAAAGTTTTGTTTGCAAATCAAATACGATAAATACTGCAGTACCAAATGTCATACTGAAAGCAAACCCTGTCCTTTCATTTTATGTTATTCCGCTATGTGTTAGTGTACCCTTGTGTATTTGTGTTCTTCCTGTCTTTATGTGTTTATCTGATAGAAGCTATGTTGTAGAATTTTTCTAATACTAAGCTACGTTCACTATTATAAGGAATACTGTTATCCTCAAAAGTAATTTGCGTTAACAATATGTTATTTACTTTGTAAAGATGTTTAGACATTATTTATTCTGTTCTGTTTTAATGCTCATGTATGAAGTTAATGTTTCGAAAACTGTTCTCATTATTTTATTTATTTACTTATGTCATAATTCCTGTAACACTGATGTATATGTTTATTTCTATTATTTTGTGAAGCCCACATTACTATAAATGTTATCTGTACTATTATGTTCTTTAATGATGTATTTTGTACCTTTGTAATTGTATTCTCATGTCGTAAATTTGTAATTGTATAGACACCAGCTCTTCGATTTAAGTTTCGCTTCACTGCAGACTGTATGTTGGTCATAGTACATGCACAATATGTGAGAAGTTAAAAAAATAATAAAAAAGGGATTGTTAGTGCTTGCACATGTGTTGATAATTCAGCAAGGGACTGGTTAACAGCGTTGCTGGTTTTAAAGATATTTCAAATTTTTTTTTGTGATTGCACAAGTGGTGGTTCATGGACTTGCTGTATTATCCGCAAGACAGTCGCAACAGATGGCTACTGGCCATCTCTACAAGGACTACATTGGGTGTGCATCTTTGATGGTCCACCAATACCATTATTTCTGCAAGGACTGCAGTGGCTCTGCATCTCTGGGGGCCCACCAATACCACCAGGAGTACAGTGGGTCTGCTCTGTGATGACCTACCAATATTCTTCAAAACTTTGACTGACTCTGCTGTGGGTTTGCTCTGTTTTGTCTCATTACCTGTCTGCATGTCAAGAGTCAACCCAGTCTTTCCGTTGGGAGAACAACACTACTGCTTCAAGACTGCATGGAAATCCACTACTTCTGTGTGCATTTTATTGATCAGACTTTGTGCAATGTAATTACTACTGTAATGAATGATCAGTTCTGTCTTTATGAGAACAAGTTTTGCTTTTGAACAACATTGTATCAATAAGTGTGTGCATTTGATATCTTTGTTATTGTAATTACGAAAAAAAATTTCAAATCAGTATTGGTCACTGCCCAAAACAATTTGTAGAATTTTTTGTGGGGAGCAAGGGGGCTATGTAAGTAGGCTGTTTAGGTTTTTATGTTGGTAACGCAACATAGCGCTCTGAATGAAAATCACTGACTGTGCTGTGTGCAGTCTGTGGCTGGTTGGACTCATTGTTGGAATATTCGATTGTGTAGTGTTGGGCAGCTGGATGTGAACAGCGCGTAACGTTGTGCAGTTGGAGGTGAGCCGCCAGCACTGGTGGATGTGGAAAGAGAGATGCCAGCGTTTTGAGCGGACGATCTGGAAGTGTGTCGTGTGTCTGTCAGAAAAAGGAAATTTGTTTAATTGGATGTCACAAAATTATATATCAAAAAGTCAGTATAAATTTGAAAACTGAATAAATCACGAAATATTGTAGATAGAGAGGTACAAATTGACACACATGCTTGGAATGACATGGGGTTTTACTAAAACCAAAAAAATACAAACGTTCAAAAAATGTCCGACAGATGGCGCTTCATCTGATCAGAATAACAATAATTAGCATAAAAAAGTAAGACAAAGCAAAGATGATGTTCTTTACAGGAAATGCTCAATATGTCCACCATCATTCCTCAACAGTAGCTGTAGTCGAGGAATAATGTTGTGAACAGCATTGTAAAGCATGTCCAGAGTTATGGTGAGGCATTGACGTCAGATGTTGTCTTTCAGCATCTCTAAAGATGTCGGTCAACCACGTTACACTTGCAACTTCAGGAACCCCAAAGCCAATAATCGCACGGAGTGAGGTCTGAGGACCTGGGTGGCCAAGCATGACGAAAGTGGCGGCTGAGCACACGATCATCACCAAACGGCGCGTAAGAGATCTTTCACGCGTCAAGCAATACTTCGTTTTTTTTTTTTTTTTTTGGTGCTAATAAAACCCCATGTCATTCCAAGCATATGTGTCAATTTTTACCTCTCTATCTACATTATTCCTTGGTTTATTAAGTTTTCAAATTTATACTGAATTTTTGATGAACGCTATTAAGGTAAATACATTGTTTGTTCTCTATCAAAATATTTCATTTGCTAACTATGCCTATCAGTAGCTAGTGCCTTCAGTGGTTAGAGTCTTTTATTTAGCTGGCAGTATTGGCGCTCGCTGTGAGGTAAGTGATTCATAAAAGGTATAGGTTATTGTTAGTCAGGACCACTCTTTTGTAGGGATTATGGAAAGTCAGATTGCGTTGCGCTAAAAAATATTGTGTGTCCGTTTAGTGATGATCAGAATAAGTAAAGAGAGAACTGTTTGAGTATGTTGAGTTTTGCTCAGCTGTTTCAAAATCAAATAACGAAGAAGTTTTCCAGCACACCCATTTATAAATTTTTCTAAGGGGACATTTCAGTCTCTTTGGCAACGACTCTTCGTATCTCTATGTTTTCGCCTACAGAAGTTTGCGCTTCGCAATTGAAAGCTGTTAAAAGCGCTGTCACGTTTCCTTAAGTTGTCTCGACTGTAGAAGTGCCTTAGAGCAATGAATAAATGTTTTAAAAATTCAAGCGTGACACGGAATTTTCATGTAGCTCAGTGTTTATGACGTCACACTTCCCGAATTATGTGTCAGACAATGATGTAATTTTGTACGTGGCGTACCTGGATACTGTCTGCAACACGTGTTGTGAATAGAGTTAGTAGAAAAGAAGTAAAAATTTAAAACACGTGCGCAATGGGACAGTCTTTTCACGCATCTCATTGTTTATGACGTCATAGATCCTGAACTATGGCAGGTAGATGGTTCTTACCACACATGATTGTTGCCTAGCAGTAAGAGATGTGTGTCAAGTTTGGCCGAAATCAAGTCAGTGGTTTAGCAGGAGACATGGAACACTACAATATGCTGAAACGTCCCCTTTGAACAATTATACATGACTGTGCTTAAACTGACACACAATATTTTTAGCACAACGCAATCTGACTTTCAAAAATCCCTACAAAAGAATGGCCCTGACTAACATTAACCTATACCTTTCACAAATCACTTACCTCACAAAAATCTTCGTTACTCGAACTACTGCAATACAGCGAACGCCACTACTGCCAGCTAAATAAAAGATTCAAACTACGGAAGGCACTAACTACTGATAGGCATAGTTAGCAAGTGAAAGATATTTATAGAGAACAAACATTGTATTTACCTTAATAGTCATCAAAAGTCATAATATATATAGCAGTTCATGACATCCAGTCTTACAAATTTCAAAATTCCGCCATTTCCTCTCCCCACATCCACCACTGCTGGCGGCTCACCTCCAACTACCCAGCGCTACGCGCTGTTAACATCCAACTGCCCAACACTACAATGGCAGACAACAATGCCAACCAGCCACAGACCGCACACAGCACAGCCAGTGATTTTCATACAGAGCGCTACGTAACGTTGCCAATAAGAAAACATAAGCAGCCTACTTACATAGCCCCCATGCTCCCCACAAAAAATTTTACAAATTGTTTTGGGCAATGGCCAATAATGATTTGATAAAATTTTTCATAATTACAATAACAAAGATATCAAATGCACCCACTTAGTGATACAATGTTGGTCAAAAGCTAAAATCTTCTCACAGTCCATAAAGACAGTAACATTGCAGTGTTTTTCTCAAAGTCTGAGCAGTAAAAGAAAATGCACAGGGAAGTAGTGGATTTCCATGCAATCTTGAAGAAGTAGTGTTGTCCTTCCAACGGAAAGACAGCGCTGACTCTTGACATGCAGACAGGTATTGGTCCAACAGAGCAAACCCACAGCAGAGTCAGTCGAAATTTTGAAGAGTATTGGTAGGTAAGTCATCACAGAGCAGACCCACTGTAGTCCTGGTAGAGATTACGGTATTGGTGGGCCACCAGAGGTGCAGACCCACTGCAGTCCTTGTAGAAATAATGGTACTGGTGAGTCAGCAAAGGTGTAGACCCACTGTAGTCCTCGTAGAAATGGCCAGCAGCCATCTGTTGTGACTGTGCAGGTGCACAATCACCATTGAAGAGTCTTGCAGATAATATAGCAAGTCCATAACCACCACTTGTGCACTCACAAAGTTTTTGGAATTGTCCTTAGAACCAGCAATGCTGTCATCCAGTCCCTTGCTGAATTATTAACACACGTGCAAACACTAACAGTCCCTACTTCTCACATATTGTCCATATACTATGACCAACAGAAACGTATGCAGTGAAATGTAACTTACAAGTTAATAATATGATCAACTGGTATCAATTACAATTTTATAACATAAGAATACAATTACAAAGGTAGAAAATACATCTTTAAAGAACATAACAATACGGATAACATTTGTAGTACAAGCTTTGCAAAAGAATCGAAATAACATATACATCAGTGTTACAGGAATTATGACATGAGTACATTCATAAAAGATCAGCATTACTTTTTGAAACATCAACTTCACACATGAGCATTAAAACAAAACAGAATAAATAATGTCTAAACATCTTTACAAAGTAAATAACATATTATTAATGCAAATTATATTTGAGGATAACAGTATTCCTCATCATAGTGAATGTAGCTGAGTATTAGAAAAATTCTACAACATAAGTCTTATCAGATAAACATATAAAGACAGGAAGAACACAAATACACAAGGGTACACAAACACATAGTGGGATAACACAAGGAAAGGACAGGGTTTGTTTTACTGCAGTATTTTGCAAACAAAACTTCCTTTACTTCTTGGAGATCTCCCTTCGTTCTTCATTATTTCCAAAAAGTCCTATCTATACCTGCTTTCTGTACTTTTCTCGTATAACCTCTCAGTGCATTTCCTCCATCGCAACTCATTTTCTTATATAGTCTACCCCCTCATAAGCTAACTTAAACCTACTGAGCTCAGATGCTAAACTAAGGGATGAGGCAATGCAGCAGCACAAAACAATTAACACAAACATCAGTGACAAAAAATTGAAATTGGCAAAGCAATTGCAATATTACAACTAATATAAGGCACTGTGCAGCAAACAAGAAACATAAATCCGTAGTAAAACTGGCTTAACAGCGTAATACAAAGTCAAATTCAGTAACATTATGCCTGGCAAACAGCAGCAGCAAATGCAATAACTTATATCTAAACATGAGAAAGCTCAAGCAGAAAAAATATTACAGTAAAAATGGCCATGTTTAATACCTATGTCACATCTTAACACTAGGGTGATGCATCACGAGAACTTACTCTAGCAGACAAGTTACCAAATTGTAAAAAAAAATTATTTATGCAGATCCTGTGAAGGGAAATGTCTATTTGTGCTCTCTTTCCTAAGAAAGTACATCATAAATGTATTCTTTCCTGGGTCTGTAGACAGAAAATAGCGATATTAGTACATCTATTAAATTTTATAATAACCAATGCTGCAGTGCAGCTAGAAACTAGATATTAAACGAAATGAGCAAATATATATAGCCTATATAGAGCAATGCATGAAACGTCATTCACTAGGCAAATGGCGTCTCCAAAGGCAAAACAATCACTCAACTAGAAAGACAATAAATGTAAAATGTTTCTCATCATTTCATTAGGCATTTCAGTAAATATCATAAATTAAGAGCTCCACAGTGTAATAATATGTTTTCAAGTTTGAGTGTGTCGTATTTGCGATGCTTTCTACAAAGAAATGTCAATAGCGAGGATAATGGCCTCCCTTTTTTTTTTTTTTTTTTTTTTTTTTTTTTTTTTACCTGTGCCTCTGACAAGGCACACACTAATGGCTTTTTTCCAGGCGTCTGTCGCGCAGCTGGTTGCCCATGACACATTATGTGAAGGTGGTCACTTCTTACCGAAATATTTACGTCAGCAGTTTCCGCTACAGGGACAGTCTCATACAAAAATATTTCACAGGTCAAGAATTTGCGTTACAAAGTTGTAGAAACAAAATCCTATTGATATAACAGTGTCCAAAAAATTTTCGTTGGCATTGTGATACATTCACACATTTACATACATTTCATAACTCTTAAAGTACGATTCTTGGTTTCCAACAACATTTTTCACAAACCAGAGTCCCTAACCACTACTCATTATACCTTACCTTATTACACATATACATATTCGTCGACACTTCTTCAATATTTCATCATAATAAATACGTAGCGTAATCAAATTCCTCATATAACATCAGCTTATTGATCATAAACATACCGCAACAGCGTAATACACATCGTCATCATAACATCAAAAAACCTCAGCCAAATCTCAAAAAAGGCATAGCTTTCTGCAATAATGTCAAAACCTAAAAAATTCTCTGCTCGTTTAAATAGTGTCATATACCTCAAACGTACTTTAAAAATCAAGCTCCCTTACCAAATACATCATTCAAAGCTCTCATAGTATCACAATGGTTCCGAAAAAATATGAACAGTTTACAAAGTACAGACAAAATACAATTTCGTAAGTGTGAAGTTATCCCACAGTGTAATTACATAAACATGTGTCACTGATGTAGTAAAAAAAATGTTTATCTCTCAGTTAAATGATCAGATAGCTGTGTAATTTGTGTGTTAGAGAAATATGGTACCGATGTGTAAAGTTGTATAAGCAAATACCATATTAGCTAGGGCTCCTTGTGCTTGCCAAACACATGGTACACAAAGTAAACGTGTACCCCCCTGAGGATTAGTGTAGTTACACCCTCAGGTGTTACAGATTACAGCAATGGAATGAAATGTACACGGAAAACTTTCTTTGTAATTCAAAAATCTTTAAAAATAAATGTTTTAAGTACAAAATTAATCACTGAAATGCGTGTCCTGTAGCGCTAAATGTGCGTCTTCCTGTAAGATAATTCTGTTGAAGTGTTGTAGTTATCGTCCTCTGTAAGCAAAGTTCTGCTGAAGTCAATGTACTCACCTCATCATAAACAAAAGTGAGATGCTTTGCGTATAGATATCGTAGTTATTATGCTTATTGCCATGATGAAGAAAGTACTATAATGTAACATATTGTTGTGCTACGAAAAAGGCTGTCTCATTGTAGCTATACCACAAAAGTTACTACTAAAACATGTTTTACTTTCCAGAAGAATTCAGAAAACCTGTGCAGATATAAAACAGATACACCACAAAAACAACATTGTAAATTGTCACTCATTACTAGCGTCGTGATAAAATCGTGTAGCTGTCACATAAACTAACCACTGTGTCATCTGGTATCTCACAGAAAGTACTTTAAATCCAGAATGTATTTTCAAGTAAACCAAAATGTTGCATTAAAATCTCATTAGCAGTACTGGTGAATGTTCTAAGTATGTGAGCCTTATAGTCATTACGTAATCATGCAACTAACAAGCAAGAATGTACACACACAATAACACTGTGACGTCTGTTCACTATAACAATGCATTCGTAATTTATGTTTAAATAAGTTCTCTTGGTTCTTGATTGGATATTTAACTTCAAACATTGTTGCATGTTAACAGATTCTAAGTCTGACAAAGCATACTAGTAATGTAAAGTGAAAAGTTATATGGCAAAGACAAAGTTAAAAAGCAGATTATCTTTCAATAAACGGTTTTACATGTGAAATGTGGTGTAAACCTTTACTCTTCCTAGTGCGCAGAGTTTCAACTTCAACGCAATTATCATGTGGTATACGTCGGATTCTGTAAGGTCCATTGTAAACTAGAAAGAATTTGTGACTCAAGTGTTTCTTCTTATGTGACAATGAATGAGCTTTAATGAGAACTTTCTGACCAATATATAATTTCTTTGCATTTGCTTTACCGTGCAGTTTTCTCCTTTTGTCTGCTGCAGATTTTATATTTGTAAGAGCCAAGTCAATTATGTCTTTGTGTCGAAGTTTACATGTATTCGGGAAAGGTACAAGCTCTCTGATTCTGTTCGGTGGTTCTTCATTCTTCAGTACAAGAGTAGGTGGTAAAGCAGTGGAGTCATGAGGCATTTCATTCAGTATGTTTTGAAATAAGTGTAAATATCTGTCCCAATGCTGATGCTTTCTGTGACAACAAAGTCTGCAAAGCTTATTGATTTCTTTCTTACAATGTGTTGAGTACAATGAAATAAAAACAGGTTTCATTTAATGATTCCGAAGCATGCGTGACCAAACAGCAGATCTGAATTGCGGTCCATTATCTGAAATGACTTTAGCAACGTGGCCAACTTCACGTAAGAAATTTTTAACAAAGGCGTTGGATACAGAACGTCCAGTGGCTTTACGTAACGGAGTGAAAGAAACAAATTTTGAAGTAAGTTCAACAGCGACTAGAATGTACGAAAATCCATTCGATGGATTTCCAAGGGGTCCCAAGAGATCAACAGCACCAAATTCTTTTAATTTAGAAGGAATAATAGGAAACAACGGAGCACGATGTGAGATAGTAGATGGTTTCGCCTTTTGACAAAGTTTACAAATAGACAAGACTCTTCGAATTCTCTTTTCCATATTGTTAAAATAACAAGTCGCTCGAAGAATATGATAACATTTTCGTGGACCAAAATGTGCGTAGCTGAAACCAAAGTACCAAATGAGCTTATTAACAAAATCATCTGGAATGCAAAGTACCCATAGCTTGTCATCAACAGTGCAACGTTTGAACAGTATGTTGTTTCTAACCAGATAATAATGCCGAATCTGTGTGTTTGTCTTTTCATGCCATTTGCTTTTGATGTCTTTCCAAATCGGATCTTTATCTTGTTCATGATCAACATCCTTTAAAGATGTGGTGATGAAGTTTTCAAAGGCGACTTTCTGAATGTAAAGAATACTGAAATTTTTCTCGAGATTGCCTTCTGTGTTACTTTTCTCAAGCCCAGCCGGTGCGCGTGACAGTGCGTCCGCAACAATGTTCCCCTTGCCGGGAATGTAGACTATTGTGATGTGGAATTCTTGCAGAAACAATGCCGAACGTTTTAACCTGTCATGATTTAATTTTGAAGACATAAGAAATTGTAATGCACGATGATCACTGTATACTTTTACGTGCTTACCAGAAAGAAAGAAACGGAATTTGTTAAATGCCCAAACGATAGGTAAAGCTTCTAATTCAGTAACGGAATAATTTTTTTCAGATTTTGTTAGCACTCGGATAGCAAAAGCAATGGTTTTCTGAACAGTAGTGTCATTTTCTGTGGCTTCTTGAAATAAATGGGCACCAAGACCGACTTTAGAAGAATCTGTGCTAAGGCAGAAATCTTGTGACAGATCTGGATGAGCTAGTATTGGCGCATTAAGTAACGCTTCTTTCAAAGAATTGAATTCCAACTGTGCTTGTTCGTCCCAGTTCCAAATAGTATTTTTTCCAGTGAGAGAACAAAGTTTTGGTGTAACAAGAATTTGCATATTCAGAAAACGACGGTAAAAATTTACGAGACCTAGACAACTGCGGACTTGTTTTTTTTGGATGGAACCGGAATGCCTCTGATTGCTTCTAACTTTCCAGGATCCAGCTGAATGCCTTCAGAAGAAATAATATGTCCCAAAAACTTCACCTTTGTCCTACCAAATTTAGACTTTTCCAAGTTAACTGTAATTCCAGATTCTGCAAAAATATGTAACACGCTGTTGAGGATGCGATTGTGTTGTTCCCATGAGGCTTCTGCTATCAGAACATTGTCCACATATAAGGTGATGTGACGTTTTATAAACTCAGGTAATATGGAATTTAGCCCGCGAATGAATGCTGCCTAAGAAATGTTCAAACCAAAAGGAAGTTTCCGAAACTGATAACAAACGCCGAAACAAAGGAAAGCTGTGTATTTTCTACATTCTGCATGAAGTTCGATCTGATAAAAGCTGGATCTAAGATCAATTGAAGACAACACTTTTACACCATTAAAATTTTGAAGAAGTTCTTCCAGCGTTTGCGGCCTGTCTGTTTCAGGAATAATGATAGTATTGATTTGTCTCGAATCTAAGACAAGCCTGATCGATCCATTTTTTTTCTCAACAACATGTAATGGATTGTTGTATGAGCTTACTGCAGGCTCAATAATGCCCTCGTCAAGCATAGATTGTATTTCTGTTCTAACACGGTCCCTATAATGTGCTGGAATTACGTGTGGTCTCACACAAAATTTAGTATGCTCACCAACACGAAATTGGTATTGAAATCCCTTGATTGTTCCTGTTTTGTGAGTAAAAACTGTGGAATGTGCTTGCAAAATCTCAAAAAGGTCCTGCCTATCAGTGTCATTACAATTCTCAATTGTTTGAATTTTGTTCTGAATTAACTCATTAGTTTCAAATATGCCGTCGATATCATCCCTATCAGTACTTGCAGAGTGATTGTTAGTGTCTAGTTCCGTAGAAAATTCCGAACTGTTGTCTAACAGAAGGTAAAGCCGATTAATTTCCTCGTCATGGTTTGAGAGCCAATCTTCAAATTTCAAAGCTATTGACTTACCTTCTTTCTCTAAACTTATTTCAGCATCGTGAAAGCTTAAGATTGCTTTGTATTCATTCAAAAAGTCTACTCCCAGTATAATTTCCGTCGACAATAATGGAACAATAAGAAAGTTCATAGAGAAGCTGTGGCTTTGACAAAAGAATTCTAAGTTGGTTTGCTGGCGTACATCTACACTTTTTCCAAAGATTGCACCTTGTAATTTAATCCTACGTAACGGAAGTGTGGGGCAATCGTTCGATTTGTTTCACTAATTACTGAAATGGGACTGCCAGAGTCAAGTACTGCCGTAAATTTTACGTCATTTACTGTAATGTGAATCACAGGATATGCAATGTTGTTATGTTTTACGTCGTGTTCCTGGAGTAAGATGTCCCTAATGTCTTCCATTTTTACGTAATTACTAGCTACGGCAGCTGCGTCGTCAGTTTCATAAGTACGTTTTGTGGCTGCCAGCAGTGTGAGTCATTGCCTATTGTCTCTTTGTCGGCGCGCGTCGTTATTGGGATTTGGAGACCTAACTTCTACAAATTCACCTTGTCGAGAGGGCCCTGCTCCGTTTGAATCCCGCCAGTTCTGATGCAATTCAGGTCTGTCGTTACGATCATATCGTCTGTCGTCATGTCGGTAGTTTCCATAGTTTCTTTCTTGTCGGTCACGTGGGGGAGAATTTCTCCCGGAATCGTAACTGCGTGCTGGACCGTTACGTCTCAAGTTATTCTGTCTCCCTTGATAATAATTATTTTGGTTCCCATATTGTCTGTTTCTCTTATTGTCTCTGTGATAGTCATTACCATGGAGAGGTGATCTTTCCCTGTAATTATTACTACTCTGCCAATGGTTGTCATACGGGTGGTGTCTGTTTTGGTCACGATTTAGGTTGTAAGAATAGCCTTGTCGTGTATTATTTCTGTCATCGCGAAATTGTGACAGATGTGACCTGTAACTGTTGTGCTCCTGTTTTCGCGTTCCGCGATTGTCAGTGTCCATTTCCAGCTCTTCTAACAGTCCCTGAAAAGCTTCAATGTCATCTTTGCAACGTCCTGCCAAAATAATATGTCGTAAATGTTCAGGTAATTTGATTAAGTAAATGCGGATGAGTTCTTACGGGCTGTATGGGTTTGACAGGTACTGATTCTTGTGCAACATGTCTTCAAAATATTTCACAAGACTGGAAAATTCAGATTGTTCGAAATGTTTCATCATTATGATGCTATGTTTTACTCGGTCTTGTGTAGCTTGAGACCAATATGCTGAGAGGAACGCATGGTAAAATTCTCCATCACTGTGACAATCGTGAATGACCGATCGCATTCTTACAGCTGGTTCATTCTCTAAATAGCCACACACAAATTCTAATCTGTGCTCTAATGACCAGTTGGGAGGAAAACAATGAGAGAATTGATGGAGCCACGCTTGTGGATGAATGTCGTTGCCAGAATTCTTAAATGTTTTAAATTTACGTGTAGTAATGAACAGCTTATAGTCAAAATCAACATGTTGGCGAGTCGCATATCGGTCATTGTTACGTCGTTTCGGCGGTTCCATCTCAAAATTCGGTGCACCTTGCCAATTTCTTTCATAATTTCCGAAATGCGCTGTGTTATTATTTTGTGGCTGTTCCGTGTTTCTATGTCCCTTTTCCCATATTGCGACGTGACTGTCCTCTGAAATACGTAATTATTGTATTACCTGTGTCAGCTGATCTTGTACTTCCCGGATTTCTCTTAAGTATTGCGTATTAATTTGATTCTGATTTTGTTTGAATTTCCTAATTTGTTCGCACTCTTCTGTATCATTAAAGACTACCGGTTTTGTGTCATTCAGATTATCATCTACCTTCGTAGATAAATTATTTAGCTGATCCGAAAGTTCAACTACTTTCTCTGATAATGAACTAATTTCCTCCATGTGTCTTTCTGAACCAATTTTCAGAGTATCTACTGTGTCCTTTAAGTTTTCCTGTGTTTTTGCAAGTTGCATAACCGAATCAGTAGATGCAACTGAGTCAATTTTAGCTTGCAAGGTCTCATGATTTTCATGAACAATAGTTTGCAGTTCTTTTATGGCTGCTTCGTGATTCTGTAATGCATTTTCATGCCGCGAAAAAATGGGTTGAAAATGCTCACAAATTTGTGTTTTTACGTCATCACAGACTTTTTGACATTTCGATTCAACGTTATGTAACTCAGTAGTTAAATCTTCACATGTTTGTTCAAGCGTGGTGTCTAACTTCCCAAGATTTTGTTCCATTGTGTCTAGCTTTTGAAGACTTTGTTCCATTGTGTCTAACTGTTGCTGTGTTTGTCTCTGGTGTTGTTCCATTGTGTCTAACTTGTGAAGATTTTGTTCCATTGTGTCTAACTTTAGAAGCTTTTGTCCCATTTGTTGCATTAATTGTAATAACAATGCACTGGTGTCTGAAACATGTTCCTCAGTGCTATTCGGCAATGCATTTCAACCGGCAATATTCGCATTTTGAAAAGCAGAAAATGTGTCTTGACTTCTTCGAGAAAACGGCGAGGAAGCAAAACCTGAATCTACAGTATTTGCAGGATTGTGTCCTGTCATTTCGGATTCCTGAGGCAAGCTGTTGCCGACCGATCGATAGATAATGCTTCCCTGTTCACTAATTGTTTCACTGTCTACACCATTGTTTGCAGCCCGCTCCATTTCCCTATGCACAGTTAGCAAATTACTACTTTGAACATTAGATAATTCATTACACGGTGGCGCTAACACACTGCTTTCGTCTTCACTGTCTTTTCTCAGTTTACTTTGGAGCCTAGTATTACGTTTTTCACACGCCATTATTGTCACAATATTTCACACGACAACACAGAAAAGCGCCAATTGAAGAGCAAAATAAGAAAACACATTAACATAGCATTGAAAATAATCTCTCGTTAATTGCAAGTGTAGCTGCGAAATACTTGGTGCAAATCTACATGCATGCCACAACTGTTTTACTGTACAAGAATGAAAAACTACAACTACAAAGGAAATTCTCTCTACAATTACGTGCTAGCAATAAACAAAGGCTGCACTAATTGCACAAACTACAAGAAAAAAAAAATCAGAAGATTCCAGTGAGGTATCCTAGGCTAAGGGTCGACATATGAAACGTCCCCTTTGAACAATTATACATGACTGTGCTTAAACTGACACACAATATTTTTAGCGCAACGCAATCTGACTTTCAAAAATCCCTACAAAAGAATGGCCCTGACTAACATTAACCTATACCTTTCACAAATCACTTACCTCACAAAAATCTTGGTTACTCGAACTACTGCAATACAGCAAGCGCCACTACTGCCATCTAAATAAAAGATTCAAACTACAGAAGGCACTAACTACTGATAGGAATAGTTAGCAAGTGAAAGATTTTTATAGAGAACAAACATTGTATTTACCTTAATAGTCATCAAAAGTCATAATATATATAGCAGTTCATGACATCCAGTCTTACAAATTTCAAAATTCCGCCATTTCCTCTCCCCACATTCACCACTGCTGGCGGCTCACCTCCAACTACCCATCCAACTGCCCAACACTACAATGGCAGACAACAATGCAAACTAGCCACAGACTGCACACAGCACAGCCAATGATTTTCATACAGAGCGCTACGTAACGTTGCCAATAAGAAAACATAAACAGCCTACTTACAATGCATGCACGCTCACGCACACACACACACACACACACACACACACACACACACGCACACACACACACACACATCCATTTTGTAATATGTATGGATTATAAAAAGGCAAGACGTCACAATGTGACTTTTAACTCTTAGTCACCATCAAGAATACACAATTGCAAGCTGGTTTGACTGTTCCGATAATGTCACCTGTCATGGCTGACATCAATTGTCTGGTGAACTACTTGGATATAACATTAATACTTAAATAAAATTTATGAAAACTTGGAATGATGGCAAGCTGCAGACATATGAGCGACAATTGTTATTTTAGTATTTTTTTATTTCAGTCTACAGTCACGCTAGTGAATATGAGATGAAAACAAGTATTAAAATTATTTAAGTAAAATATTCGCTTGTATTTTAATCTGGCAATGTAACTGGATTAACCTTTCAGGCATTTGCTATAGTAGTACACTGGAGCGAAAATATTACATGTCATTAAATAACAGTTCAGATGAGAGTACGGTGAGAAAGTTTCGAATGATTGTAATTGTTGTAACTCAATGAGGAGGGTATGAATATAATGTTATTATAGAATGGCATTTGAACTATTCTTGGAATTTTTTGAGTTCTTATATTCCTCTTCTACCATGTCATTACTTTTATCTCCGTTTGACAGAGCTCCATCTGTATGTCTAAATAATTAGTTTAAGTGGTGTAGAGGTCTGAATAAGCTATCCTCGTTGTCCTGTAGTATCACAACCATGTCTGCAAGTAACATTTCCATGAATATCTTCGTACTTAAAATGCTAATCAGTTTCGTTCACTAGGGTTTATTAAAAACTAAAAATGACACTTCAGAATGGTAACCGGTTTCGACTTAATGAAAAATGATCTTCAGACCATGTCTCTGAAGCGTTAGACATCAAAATTACACACTTATTCTACATGTGGATAGACACACTTAATAAAATAAGAAGTTTATGTTAAGTCTGTCTGTCCATATTTATTATATGCACGTATTATAATTTGTTATATATTTTTGGCGTTTTCCTCTAGTATTTAAAATCTTTCTACCATTTTTTCCTGATATGTCTATGCTGAATTATGATGCTTCTTAACAGATCCATGCTGCTATAAAGGCTTAAAGCAACAGTGCATCACCCCTCTTGTTCACATGAGCCATATTCATCTCTAAGATCGTATACTCGCTTTCTGGTGGCTAGGTAGCGACGAATTGATCCCGACTAGCGATTAATTTCTCATAGCAGACCTGTAATGCATAGTATATTAAAAACGTTGGTGATTAAGGTGCATTATCTCATTGCTTTACAGGCGACAGGTCATTATGTTGTTTTAGTTTCTGTATGTGTGACAGTACTGGAGTTTGATTATAGCCTCAACATTATTTCCATAATTAGGTAGGTAGCAGCAGAGAGTGGCGGGATGAAGCAGATGACAATCTGTGTGAAACTATACGTTCACTACCCCATGCCTGAGATCAAGGAATAATTTCATAGAATCAACTAACATACTCCTCAACAAACAAAATCGACTCGAATGACAATCTTATAGTTCTCTGCAACTATTCGTTGTAGAGCAGTCTTGAACATGTTGATTATGTGACACTGTACCTCCTGTATGACTGGTCATTGTAGGCCCTGAATAAGTGTGTGCAACGCTGATCTAATTCAAGCTGCTCGTCACCAACGAAATAAAATTGCAAGAATTTCGGCCTTTCATGCCCACATGGGCATTAGTGACCCTAATCTGGTACGAAACTGTCGCCATTGCATCTTGATGTAGCCTCGAACGAAGTCATTTGAAGCACGACTTGTAACGACGTATAGTTTGTAGGAAGTGCTTACAATCTGGTGCCGTTCCCATCATACAACAGAACAGCTGTGATGGTGGTATTTGTAAAGCTGATAATCTGATTTTACCATCTTGTCCATGATGACGATTTTTGAACGTTCATTGTATTTCTTCGTGGAATCGTAACGGAACTCCGCCGAGTGTAAATTGTTATTCCAACACAGAGGAAGCCTCGATCGTTCGTATATTGTCCATTATATCTCTGTTTTGTGCATTCCGGATTTGACGTTGGTTATCTGATTCTCGGTTTCTGAGTGAAAACTCTAAGTCGCGTTAACGTTTGCTTTTTGTTCCTCGCTTCTGCTGTCGCATACTTGTCCCGCTCTTGTGTGCATCTTTCCTCTTCCGTTTCGTTTCTTCGTCCTAATTTTTTTCTTAGCAAATTCGCATAAGAGTGTGTGAACACAGTTTTACGCTTCGGCATCCTGTCTGGAAACGAAATTATATAATGAGTAATATTAAACCACTCTAAGTAACTAGTAGGAAGTATGATAAGGATTACACTTACGAAGAATAAAGCAAAAGATGAATAAGAGAGGTGAATGACGATAACTTGCTAAATTATGAAAAGGATTATACTCACGAAGAATAAGTGAAATGTTTATTAGAAGTCACAGTAGGGTACCGTTCGATTGTTCATTTGTTAGTTACGAGTATGTTTGTCTTTGAATCTATTTGGATGTTTGTCTTTGTGTCTCTGTTGATCGTCGTTAAAGTGTGATTGACGAAAACGTACTAGAGATTAAAAACTGATAGATTTGTTATTACAAGTCGTTATTAAAATCTGAATGACGAAACCACGAAAGCATCGTATTATGTCGGACGAATGAAACAATAGACGCCTTTTCATGTGTACGGCAAAGTTCGTAAGTCACAGTGGCACACTCACCCACTGCCAAGCACAGCGATCAAACTCCCTTATATATTTATAGTAGTCAGAATGACGTCAAGTCGCAACGGAAGGGAGAAAACGTATGACAGAAGAAATATAAATAGTTACAAAATGTATTAACAAATGGCGCTGTAGGCATCATAATTTAATAGTGGTCGACTACAAGTGACAAATGAATCATCCAACAATGCCTAAGGTGTACGTTTGACGTTAAAAAACTGTACTACTCAGTGTGCATGGGTGTACAGGTGTGATGATGTTAGTTACGTAAGGCCATCCACCTCGGCAAGGTTATATCACATCGGATGGGAAAAATCGGTTTTTAATTGTCCTGAGGCCAAAAACCGCATAAAAAGCATGTATCAAAATCAAATCGGATTATTAATTTCCGTGCGACTGGCACAAAACATGTTCAATGTGCTGTCCACCGTTTTCTGCAACAAGTTGAAATCGAAAAACAGCATGTTTCACAACTGATCGAAGTGTTTCCGCGGTCATGTTTAGAATGAATTGCACAATGCGTGCCTTCAGTGCACCTAAGTTTGCAATCGGAACACTGAACATGTCTTTTAGATTGTCCCACAGCCAGAAGTCACACGGATTAAGATCAGGTGATCGGGACGGCCAGGCTGTAGGGAAATGGCGGCTGATAATTCTAGCATTTCCGAAATGGCACTTCAGCAGCTGCTTAACTGGATTTGCAATGTGCGGAGGTGCAACATATTGCATAAAAATGATCCCACGCACAGATCCACGCTGTTGTGGAGCCGGAAAGAAGTGGTCGCTCAAAAGTCACTCACGGCGCTTACCAGTGACGGTACAGGTAACAGTACCAGAAGCACCTGTCTCTTCGAAAAAATATGGCCCTGTGATAAATGATGCCGTAAACCCGCAACACACAGTGACCTTTTCAGGATGAAGTGGTACTGGTTGCCTTGCGTATGGATTTTCTGTTGCCCATATTCGACAATTTTGTTTATTAACATATCCCGTCAGATAGAAATGGGCTTCGTCTGTCCACAAAATCTTCCACGGCCAATCATTGTCCACTTCCATACGAGCAAGAAATTCTAAACCAAAAGTCTCTCTGCCATACGATTTTCCCCTTCTTCGATAATATTCCGTTGCAACTTGACATCATTCTGACCAGTGGTGTTGTTTCCAAAGGGTTATGAAAGTTTAACTTTAATTATAATCTCTCTCTCTCTCTCTCTCTCTCTCTCTCTCTCTCTCTCTCTCTCTCTCTCTCTATATATATATATATATATATATATATATATATATATATATATATATGGTGCAGCCAACTGCAGGCGGTGGCTCATGTCGGTATCAATGACGTGTGTCGCTTTGGATCGGAGGAGATTCTCTCTGGTTTCGGGCGGCTAGCGGAAATTGTAAAGACTGCGTCTTGCTTGCGGGATTAAGGCGGAGCTTACCATCTGCAGCATCGTCGATAGAACGCCCTTTGGTGCAGAGCCGAGTGAAGGGTCTGAATCAGAGGCTCAGGCGGTTCTGCGACCGTGTAGGCTGCAGATTCCTTGACGTGCGCCATCGGGTGGTGGGTTTCCGGGTTCCGCATAATAGGTCAGGAGTCCACTACACACAGGAGGCGGCTACACGAGTAGCAGGGGCTGTGTGGAAGGGACTGGGCGGTTTTTTAGGTTAGAGGGTCTCAGGGAACCACAGAAAGGGCGTCCGTCCAAAAGGGGACAGGTAAAAGACAATAAGTTAGTTGTACAAACGATCAGTATTGTAGTTGCAAATTGTCGTAGCTGTGTTAGGAAAGAACCAGAGCTCCAAGCCCTAATAGAAAGCGCTGAAGCTCAAGTAGTTATAGGTACAGAAAGCTGGCTAAAGCCGGAAATAAGTTCAGCAGAAATTTTTTCAAACGATCTGACAGTGTTTAGAAAGGATAGATTAAATACAGTAGGTGGTAGATTATTTATTGCTATCAGAAGTAGTTTGCCTTGTAGTAAAATTGAAATAGATAGTTCTTGCGAAATAGTATGGGTAGAGGTTATACTTGAAAGTCGAATTAAACTATTAAATGGATCGTTTTACCGACCCCCCCCCCGACTCAGAAGATATAGTTGCGGAACAGTTATAAGAAAACTTGAGTCTCATTTGAAATAGGTATCTCACTCATACAGTTATAGTCGGTGGTGACTTTAATCTACCCTCGATATGCTGGAAAAATCATACGTTTAAAGCCGGCGGCAGGCATAAAACGTCATCAGAAATTCTACTGAATGCTTTCTCAGAAAATTATTTTGAACAATTAGTTCGTGAGCCCACTCGAAGCGTAAATGGTTGCGAAAGCATACTTGATCTCTCAGCAACAAATAATCCTGGACAAACAATGAGTATCGTGACGAATACAGGGATTAGCGATCACAAGGCAGTTGCTGCTAGGCTGAATGCCGTAACACCTACAACCATCAAAAAGAAACGCAAGGGATATCTATTTAAAAAAGCTCATAATAATGCTATTAATACTGTTTTAAGAGGCAGTCTTCATTCCTTCCGATCTGATCATGTAAGCGTAGAAAAGTTGTGGAATGATTTCAAAGAGATAGTATCGACAGCAATTGAGGCATATATACCACATAAATTAATAAGTGATGGTACTGATCCCCCATGGTTCACAAAAGGGGTCAGATCGCTGTTGCAGAAGCAGCAAAAACAGCATGCCAAATTTAAAAGAACGCAAAATCCCCTAGACTGGCAAAGTTTTATAGAAGTTCCAAATACAGCGCGTACTTCAGTGCGAGAGGCTTTTAATAATTTCCATAACGAAACTCTGTCTCGAAATCTGGCAGAAAACCCAGAGAGATTCTGGTCATACGTAAAGCACGCCAGTGGCAAGACGCAATCAGTACCTTCACTGCGCGATAACAACAGTGAAGTCACGGATGGCAGTGCCACTAAAGCAGAGTTATTAAACACGGTTTTCCGAAATTCCTTCACCAGAGAAGACGAAGTAAATATTCCTGAATTCCAATCAAGAACAACTGCCAAGATGAAAAACATAGAAGTAGGTATCCTCGGTATCTCAAAGCAGCTTAAATCACTTAATAAAGGCAAGGCTTCTGGTCCAGATTGTATACCAGTCAGGTTCCTCTCAGAGTATGCTGATACAATAGCAATTATATACAAGAAGTAAAGGAAACAAAAGAAAAATTCGGAGTAGGAATTAAAATCCATGGAGAAGAAATAAAAACTTTGAGGTTCGCCGATGACATTGTGATTCTCTCAGAGACAGCAAAGGACCTGGAAGAGCAGCTGAACGGAATGGACAGTGTGTTGAAAGGGGGATATAAGATGAACAGCAACAAAAGCAAAACGAGAATAATGGAATGTAGTCGAATTAAATTGGGTGATGCGGAGGGAATTAGATTAGGACATGAGACGCTTAAAGTAGTAAATGAGTTTTGCTATTTGGGGAACAAAATAATTGATGATGGTCGAAGTAGAGAGGATATAAAATGTAGACTGAAAATGGCAAGGAAAGCGTTTCTGAAGAAGAGAAATTTGTTAACATCGAGTATAGATTTAGGTGTCAGGAAGTCGTTTCTGAAAGTATTTGTATGGATTATCGCCATGTATGGAAGTGAAACGTGGACAATAAGTGGTTTACACAAGAAGAGAATAGAAGCTTTCGAAATGTGGTGCTACAGAAGAATGCTGAAGATTAGATGGGTAGATCATGTAACTAATGAGGAGGTATTGAGTAGAATTGGGGAGAAGAGGAGTTTGTGGCACAACTTGACAAGAAGAAGGGACCGGTTGGTAGGGCATGTTCTGAGGCATCAAGGGATCACAAATTTAGCATTGGAGGGCAGCGTGGAGGGTAAAAATCGTAGAGGGAGACCAAGAGATGAATGCACTAAACAGATTCAGAAGGATGTAGGTTGCAGTATGTACTGGGAGATGAAGAAGCTTGCACAGGATAGAGTAGCATGGAGAGCTGCATCAAACCAGTCTCAGTACTGAAGACCACAACAACAACATACAACCGCTGGTCCACAGAAAGATTCGCACCTAAAGCCGGAAAATTGCTCAAGTCACAGCAATACCCAAAAAGGGAAGTAGTAGTAATCCGTTAAGTTACAGGCCCATATCATTAACGTCGATTTGCAGTGGGGTTTTGGAACATGTACTGTATTCGAACATTATGAAGTACCTTGAAGAAAACGATTTATTGACACATAGTCAGCACTGATTAAGAAAATATCGTTCTTGCGAAAGACAACTTGCTCTTTATACTCATGAAGTAATGAGTGCTATCGACAGCGGAAGTCAAATTGACTCCATATTTTTAGATTTCCAGAAGGCTTTCGACACCGTTCCTCACAAGCGTCTTCTAACAAACTGCGTGCCTATGGAATATCACCTCAATTGTGCGACCGACTGGGTATGTGATTTCCTGTCAGAAAGGTCACAGTTCGTAGTAATAGACGAAAAGTCATGGATTAAAACAGAAGTAATTTCCGGCGTCCCCAAGGAAGTGTTATAGGTCCTCTATTTTTCCTGATCTATATTAATGATATGGGAGACAATCTTGATAGCCGTCTTAGATTGTTTGCAGATGGTGCTGTCACTTACCGTTTTGTAAAGTCGTCAGATGACCAAAACGAATCGCAAAATGATTTAGAAAAGATATCTGTATGGTGGGAAAAATGGCAATTGACACTGAATAAAGAAAAGTGTGAAGTTATTCACGTGAGTACTAAAAGAAATCCACTAAATATCGATTACGCGATAAGTCACATATATCTGAAGGCTGTAAATTCAACTAAATACTTAGGGATTACAATTACAAATAACCTAAATTGGAGTGGTCACATAGATAATGTTGTGGGTAGAGCAAACCAAAGACTGCGATTCATTGGCAGAACACTTAGAAGGTGCAACAGGTCTACTGAAGAGACTGCTTACACCACACTTGTCCGCCCTGTTCTGGACTATTGCTGTGCGGTGTGGGATCCGCATCATGTGGGACTGACGGATGACATCGAAAAAGTACAAAGTAGGGCGGCTCGTTTCGTATTATCGCGGAATAGGGGAGATAGTGCCACAGACATCATACGTAAATTGGAGTGGCAATCATGAAAACAAAGGCGTTTTTCGTTGCGACGGGATCTTCTCATGAAATTTCAATCACCAGTTTTCTCCTCCGATTGCGAAAACATTCTGTTGACAACCACCTACATAGAAAGAAATGAACATCACGATAAAATAAGAGAAATCAGAGCTCGCACAGAAAAAGTTAAGTGCTCGTTTTTCCCTCGCGCCTTTCGAGAGTGGAACGGTAGAGAGACAGCTTGAAGGTGTTGCATTGAACCTTCTGCCAGCTACTTTATTGTGAATAGCAGAGTAATCACGTAGATGTAGATGTAAGTGTGTGTGTGTGTGTGTGTGTGTGTGTGTGTGTGTGTGTGTGTGTGTGTATGTGTTTGTGGGAGAAGTTTACGATTCTTCCAAACCCACTCCCCGCCATTGTTATGCAGTGGCAGCAATCGCGGTTGAGCAGATTGGAGTGTTTGAAGTGATTGCTGTCACATTGTGGTGTTAATCAGGAAATCTGTCTCTTGCACTTCAATGGATATTTCAAAGGGAAAAATTCAAGACTTAAATATTAGGTTGGTGCATAAGTTTGTAGCGTATTTGTTTTGAGTGTTGGTATTCCGGTTGCCATGGGTTTATTTATCATCGATGGTCATTTTTTATTTGTAGTTCACTGTTGCTATTTGTGTTTGCGTGTTGTCATTTGGAGATAGTGGTTGTAGCTGTATAAATGGGCAGCAAGTGGAGAAATCGGAACTTTTCCGATATATTCTTCCGTTTCAATTCCACTGGTGCATGACAGCAGCAGTGGTAGCCAGAAACATTTGCGCCGTGTATGGGGATAATGCCACTGGACAGAACACGACAAGGAAATAGGTTTCTCGCTCTGAAGGTGATCGTTTTGACGTTAGCGACACTCCACGTTTAGGAAAACCTTCGGGATTTGATGAAGATCGTTTAAAAGCGTTAATCCACAATGATCCACGTCATTGTACTTGAGAATTGGCAACCGTGACGAACTGCGATTATTCCACCAACATGCGACATTTGCATGCAATGTGGAAGTTCCAAAAATCGGATGTATGGATCCCGTATGCTCTAGGCCAGAATCTCAAACATCAGTGGGTGACCATATGTGCTTCTTTGTTTGCTCGCCATCAATAGGCTCGTGAGCAACACCAACCGTTCCTATCCTGTATGGTTACTGATGACAAAAATGATGTCTTTATGCTAACATTAGCAAAAGAAAGGAATGGTTGAGCCCAAACAAAGCAGGAATTCCCAGGACGAAGACCCGCGCGCATCCACAAAAGACAATGTCATGCATCTGGTGGAACAGCGGCGATGTGGTGTACTAAGAATTACTTCCCGAGTTGCGACCATCACTGTTGACATTTAAAGTCAACAACTGGATTCCATAGAAATATTGGAACACGTGAGGCAATACTGACCCTACGGCTTATCTTAGAAGCTAGATTAAGAAAAGGCAAACCTACGTTTCTAGCATTTGTAGACTTAGAGAAAGCTTTTGACAGTGTTGACTGGAATACTCTCTTTCAAATTCTGAAGGTGGCAGCGGTAAAATATAGGGAGCGAAAGGCTATTTACAATTTGTATAGAAACCAAATGGCAGTTATAAGAGTTGAGGTGCATGAAAGGGAAGCAGTGGTTGGGAAGGGAGTGAGACAGGGTTGTAGCCTCTCCCCGATGTTATTCAATCTGTATACAGAGCAAGCAGTGAAGGAAACAATAGAAAAATTCGGTGTAGGTATTAAAATCCATGGAGAAGAAATAAAAACTTGAGGTTCGCCGATGACATTGTAATTCTGTCAGAGACAGCAAAGGACTTGGAAGAGCAGTTGAACGGAATGGATGGTGTCTTGAAGGGAGGATATAAGATGAACATCAACAAAAGCAAAATGAGGATAATGGAATGTAGTCGAATTAAGTCGGGTGATGATAAGGGTATTAGATAGTAGTAGACGAGTTTTGCTATTTGGGGAGCAAAATAACTGTTGATGGTCGAAGTAGAGAGGCTATAAAATGTAGACTGGCAATGGGAAGGAAAGCGTTTCTGAAGAAGAGAAATTTGTTAACATAGAGTATTGATTAAGTGTTAGGAAGTCGTTTCTGAAAGTATTTGTATGGGGTGTAGCCATGTATGGAAGTGAAACATGGAGAATAAATAGTTCAGACAAGAAGAGAATAGAAGCTTTCGAAATGTGGTGCTACAGAAGTATGCTGAAGATTAGATGGGTAGATCACATAACTAATGAGGAGGTGTTAAATAGAATTGGGAAGAAGAGAAGTTTGTGGCACAACTTGACTAGAAGAAGGGATCGGTTGGTAGGACTTGCTCTGAGGCATCAAGGGATCACCAATTTAGTATTGGAGGGCAGCGTGGAGGGTAAAAATTGTAGAGGGAGACCAAGAGATGTATACACCAAGCAAATTCAGAAGGATATAGGTTGCAGTAGGTACTGGGAGATGAAGAAGCTTGCACAGGATAGAGTAGCATGGAGAGCTGCATCAAACCAGTCTCAGGACTGAAGACCACAACAACAACAACAACAACAACTGACACATGTTGCAGACGCTTTCCAAGAACAACGACCAGGAAGACTACTTGAGGTAATGCTACTTCACGATAACGCCCGCCTGTATTCAACTAGACACAAAAAAAGGAAAAAAACACTTTGCAGGTGTTGGGTTGGAGTGTCATTCCGCACCATCTTATTCACTTGATCGTGTGCCATCAAATTTTCACCTTTCCCGCTCTCTGTCTAACAACGTTAAGGAACTTCTTTTTCGGTTGAAAATGCGTTCCGAATGTAGCTTGACGAGTTCTTCGCCTCAAAATCACGTAATTACTACATTCGAAATATCGAAAAGTTACCCCGGCGTTGGCACACTGTTGTAAACAGTGGCAACACTACTGGCAATTAAAATTGCTACACCACGAAGATGACGTGCTATAGACGTGAAATTTAACGACAGGAAGAAGATGCTGTGATATGCAAACGATTAGCTTTTCAAAGCATTCACATAAGGTTGGCACCGGTGGTGACACCTACAACGTACTGACATGAGGAAAGTTTCCAACCGATTTCTCATATACACTCCTGGAAATTGAAATAAGAACACCGTGAATTCATTGTCCCAGGAAGGAGAAACTTTATTGACACATTCCTGGGGTCAGATACATCACATGATCACACTGACAGAACCACAGGCACATAGACACAGGCAACAGAGCATGCACAATGTCGGCACTAGTACAGTGTATATCCACCTTTCGCAGCAATGCAGGCTGCTATTCTCCCATGGAGACGATCGTAGAGATGCTGGATGTAGTCCTGTGGAACGGCTTGCCATGCCATTTCCACCTGGCGCCTCAGTTGGACCAGCGTTCGTGCTGGACGTGCAGACCGCGTGAGACGACGCTTCATCCAGTCCCAAACATGCTCAATGGGGGACAGATCCGGAGATCTTGCTGGCCAGGGTAGTTGACTTACACCTTCTAGAGCACGTTGGGTGGCACGGGATACATGCGGACGTGCATTGTCCTGTTGGAACAGCAAGTTCCCTTGCCGGTCTAGGAATGGTAGAACGATGGGTTCGATGACGGTTTGGATGTACCGTGCACTATTCAGTGTCCCCTCGACGATCACCAGTGGTGTACGGCCAGTGTAGGAGATCGCTCCCCACACCATGATGCCGGGTGTTGGCCCTGTGTGCCTCGGTCGTATGCAGTCCTGATTGTGGCGCTCACCTGCACGGCGCCAAACACGCATACGACCATCATTGGCATCAAGGCAGAAGCGACTCTCATCGCTGAATACGACACGTCTCCATTCGTCCCTCCATTCACGCCTGTCGCGACACCACTGGAGGCGGGCTGCACGATGTTGGGGCGTGAGCGGAAGACGGCCTAACGGTGTGCGGGACCATAGCCCAGCTTCATGGAGACGGTTGCGAATGGTCCTCGCCGATACCCCAGGAGCAACAGTGTCCCTAATTTGCTGGGATGTGGCGGTGCGGTCCCCTACGCCACTGCGTAGGATCCTACGGTCTTGGCGTGCATCCGTGCGTCGCTGCGGTCCGGTCCCAGGTCGACGGGCACGTGCACCTTCCGCCGACCACTGGCGACAACATCGATGTACTGTGGGGATCTCACGCCCCACGTGTTGAGCAATTCGGCGGTACGTCTACCCGGCCTCCCGCATGCCCACTATACGCCCTCGCTCAAAGTCCGTCAACTGCACATACGGTTCACGTCCACGCTGTCGCAGCATACTACCAGTGTTAAAGACTGCGATGGAGCTCCGTATGCCACGGCAAACTGGCTGACACTGACGGCGGCGGTGCACAAATACTGCGCAGCTAGCGCCATTCGACGGCCAACACCACGGTTCCTGGTGTGTCCGCTGTGCCGTGCGTGTGATCATTGCTTGTACAGCCCTCTCGCAGTGTCCGGAGCAAGTATGGTGGGTCTGACACACCGGTGTCAATGTGTTCTTTTTTCCATTTCCAGGAGTGTACAAACAGCAATTAACCGGCGTTGCCTGGTGAAACGTTGTTGTGATGTAGAATATGGAATCGGTGGGTTCAGGAGGGTAATACGGAACGCTGTGCTGGATCCCAACTGCCTCGTATCACTGGCAGTCGAGATGACAGGCATCTTATCCGCATGGCTGTAACGGATCGTGCAGCCACGTCTCGATCCCTGAGTCAACAGATGGGGACGTTTCCAAGACAACACCCATTTGCACGAACAGTTCGACGACGTTTGCAGCAGCGCGGACTATCAGCTCGGAGACCGTGGCTGTGGTTACCCTTGATGCTGCATCACAGACAGGAGTGCCTGCGATCGTGTACTCAACGACGAACCTGGGTGCACGGATGGCAAAAGTCATTTTTTTTTCGGATGAATCCCGATTTTGTTTACAGCATCATGATGGTCGCATCCGGGCTTGGCGACATCGCGGTGAACGCATATTGGAAACGTGTATTCGTCATCGCCATAGTGGCATATCAGATGGCTCTGAGCACTATGGGACTTAACTTCTGAGGTCATCAGTCCCCTAGAACTCAGAACTACCTAAACCTAACTAACCTAAGGACATCACACACATCCATGCCCGAGGCAGGATTCGAACCTGCGACCGTAGTGGTCGCGCGGTTCCAGACTGTAGCGCCTAGAACCGCTCGGCCACCCCGGACGGCTACCGGCGTATCACCCGGCGTGATGGTATGGGGTGCCATTGGTTACACGTCTTGGTCACCTCTTGTATACGCTTTCAAGCTCTGTTTGACTCAATGCCCAGGCGTACCAAGGCCGTTATTACTGCCAGAGGTGGTTATTCTGGGTACTGATTTCTCAGAATCTATGCACCCACATTGATTGAAAATGTAATCACATGTCAGTTCTAGAATAATATATTTGTCCAATGAATACCCGTTTATCATCTGCATTTCTTCTTGGGGTAGCAATTTTAATGACCAGTAGTGTATTATTGATGACTAAAGTCTCTGTTATGTGTATCTGTTGTGTTTATTAGACTTAGGGAAAAACGATACTAACATATGCACCAACCTAATGCAGTGTTCTCGAGCTTATATGAATGTTGTTTCATATTAACGAATATTTTAGAATGTTATAAATTTTTCTTGAATGTTCTAGAATGCTCCAGAGTGATCTAGATTATCCTGGAATGTTTTAGAATGTTCTGGAATATTATAGTTCTACATTTTACTTTAATATTTATGAATATTTCGGAAATATTCTCGGTGGTCTACAAGAAACGAGTAAGTGCGTGGCAGGTACGTTATTTCAAACTAGCGGCCCAATCTGGTCTTGCGCCTGTGTCCCTGTCCAGAAAATTTTCCTGGTGTAGCAGTATTTTTGTTTGTGGGTCACTGTGTAGAGTTATTATTAAAATTCTTATTATATTATTAAGTAACTGAAGCTTATCACTTTCATATAACTTCAGCGATTTAAGCTGTGCATGCCAGGAAAGTCTTCAGGAGGCACGAATGTTACCTGTTACACACTTAATTGGTGTTCGGAGTGACTTCTCGTGGGGCTGCAAGATACCGCACTGCCCGGTCTGTCTGACTGCACTGCCAGTTCAGCACGAGCTACAGGTCCTTTGCTGCAGCCCGAATGCAGTGGCAGTATGATCCAGTCCGCCCAACTGCAACTAAAGTTCGGGCGAGCTTCGACCACCTACTGGCCGCCCGATGTCAACGCCAGTCCGGCGTGAGCTACAATTTCTGTGTGACCTTCTCTCACATTTCCCTTCACACTTATTAAGTATTAGCTCTATACCAATAACTCTGTTTTTATCAGCTCAATCAGTGTAATATCTGATATGCCTTGCATCACAGGGCGTTTAGGTAGTCGGTAGTAGCTCACGTTGACCTCCTGGTAGCCACAGCTCATGCTGGCCTTGTGCTGCAGTAGGGCGAATTTACACCTGAACGAATAGTGTCAAGGAGTTATGCCATTCACGCTAGTTGACAGCAGCATCGTTTTCACTGTGGTGAGGGATTTTACTTCATCGTAGGTCACATCATCTCTCAAGCCGTAGCTTGCAACTGCCTGAGGCTGCATTGGGTGGCCTTACATCCGTATGGGTGATTCCTAGGAGCCGTTAGATGGCAATTGCATCGTTTTTACTGTGGAGGGGACTTTAATTTATCATAATTCAGCAAATGTGTATGAAATATTTATAAATTATATGCAGAAACCTTCCTCATGAATCAGTCTAGTTATCAGTGACATCCACATCAAAAAGCCTACTGTGGTCCCTGATATTAACTGAAACATGCAGACAGAAACTACAACGAGGGAATTTAATCCATACATGTACAGACAGACAGATAGACAGAAGATAGAAGATACCTCTTGAGGGGCACAACAACCGAAGTTCTACATCTAGCTGGGAATGATTATCTACCTGTCCTCCTCCAGATTTCATACTGTGTGCCAAACCTGACCAGACACATTCCCACTCATTCATCCCGAATAATCCAGGATTATTGCCGACCACAACTGAAACGCATACCATGTTCAAATCATCATCATCAACATTTGGAACAGTTTCCAATCCCAGGCTGTGTCTGTTTGGAACACAAGCCTCGTCATCTAGTTCTGTTTTCCTACCATCTTTCTGGGTTCACTTTGGTCCAGTCGTCGCCTCTTTTTCCACCCCACTCCTTCACACCTTCATCTTCCTCTTGGTCATTTCCTTTGCATCTCCATCTCATTTATCGTCTTGGGAATCCTCTTGTTTTCCTTTCTCTTTAAGTGCCCATACCGTCTTAGCCTTAATGTTCACTGTTTCTTATTTCTTGTTTTCCTCTATCACACTTTCCATGTGCTTGACACTTTTCACCTTCTTCAGTCGGCCACCTCCAATCCTTGTTCCGCTAATTGGTCTATCTTTTTTTCTGGTTGTAATCAACATCTTACATTTATTTACATTCCATTCATTTCCATAGTGTCTCATAGTTTCTTTCCAAGCATCGAGCTGTTCCTGAATTCCCTCATTCCTGTTTCCACACAACTCCAAATCAACCGCAAACACCATTACTTTCATTTTTCCCTCTCAAGCCTTTTTTCTGCTACCTTAGTCATTATCCCACCCACGCCCACAATGGCGAGGAAAGGTGACAATGCGCTGTCCTGTTTCACACCACATATTTGCTAGAACCAATTCGCCCTTTAATTTAACACTTCCACACAACTCAGACTTCCACAATATATCTCCTCCACTCTGCTTATCGTTTCTTTATCCATTCGCTTCTTTTCTAGTGCTTCCCAAACTTTTCTTCTGACGACGCTATAAATGCCTTTTCTATCTCGAGAAAAAGGTCATCATCAGGACCGGATTATATACATGACAAAAACCTTAAAATATGTGTGCAAATATGCATAAAAATGCATGAAAAGTGTCGAAATCTGCAAGATTAAATAATAAAAAAACATGATAGTTACTGCGTGCATTATTATCTCAAAGTCGAAAATGTGCATATGAATTACGAGGAAGAGTGCCGTCCACGCGAAAAATCGGTACATTTAGAACGCTCATATCATTTTCTGAATACTTTCCGATAGAGGTTAGGAAAGGGTCTCTCTGGGATTATTTTCTAAAAATTTGCAAAATGGGGAAGGATACCGTGTTTCAAGAATTGTTCATTCTTTGCTATTGTTGTCGGTAACAAGCGGATGCGATGCGAGTGAGTCGCAGCGAAACAATCGATATGCACAGGAACAATTTCGAGACATATCGCACGCAGAGGGGCACGCTCAAAATCTCCGTAATATTTTAATTAAAAAACAACATACAATCATGAACATTTTTAAATAGCACTAACTTTTAATTAATACCACTGGACCAAAGCATCATTTACAATTTATTTTACATTTTTATACTATTGTAAACATAAACGACCAAGTACTGTTCCAAATGATCGGTAGTAAGATTGTGTCTTCGGTCACTCAAAACATTTTTATGAACAGAAAAGGACCATTCTACATCACCTAAGGTAACTGGGCAGAATTTGAATTTGGGTGCTATGTTGGCACTTATTGTTTCTGGTAAATGTTCAACTTTCCCATTAATAAAGATATCAATTTGGCACAAGGGTTCCAAACCTGGGCTATTATTTAAAATATTTTCAAACTTTTCTTAAACTTTTCTTGGGAATACCTCTGGCCATGAGGTGTTCATTAGAATAATGTTATTCATTAACTGAATAGATTCATTCAACGCCGAACCTTGGGTTTCAAGCTTTTTAATATTTGTAGATATATGGGAAAAATGAGTGCTGATCACAGCAATGTCTTTTTAATACCGGAATCATTAAGTGCTTCCTTGCACTGGCAAACTGTCAAAGCCTCTGCACTATCGAAGACTTTTACTATCCCTCGAAATGTTCATTGTAAGACAACGCAGCTTCGACCCTCGTACCCTAACGAGTTATCACTGGTTCGGGAAGTAAAGGCACATTTGGTAGTTTAAATTTGTAGGTCTTGATGCGATCAGGAGCCTTTAGAAACACTTTCTTTGTGGATGAAATCAGTTTATTTACATTCACAAACGTGGAACGTACTTCTTCAGCAAGACGATCTACATGAGCGAAGCACGTCACATGGATCAAACTGGGACAAAATCTTTGATCATACAGGGAGCAGCATCTGAAATAAACACAAAAGCCTTTCATCTGCAGAAAATTCTGGAAATATTTTTCTAGTGTCGTCATTGACAAATCTGGCGATCGTAGAATGATTTACTTTTTCGAGTTCTTTGCAGGCCGCTAAATAGGAAGAAGAAGGCTCTTCTTGTAAAACACCAACAATTAAATTTGTAATGTAACGGCCATAAGTGTGTGTAGCTTCGTCAACTTAAATCCAGATAATGCTGTCCTTGAGTTCATTGCGCATTTCTTCCAGAACATTTACGTAAATTGTCGGTATGTAATATTTGCGCAGCGTTGATTCATCTGGTATATTTTGATTTAAGCAATATTTGTGCAGGCTGACTGGCTTATTTGTATCTAATCTCGATGGAAATTTACAAAGGTTGCAAACCGGGGGATGGTTTTGCCGTTGTATAGGTATACAGTTGTGCTTCAGTTTTGATCTTCGTTTGTATACAACGCATAAGAATACCGGACAGACGCCTGTCATTGTAGAACAGCACCGGCAAAAAAGAGCGCTCTTGCCTCGTGGCTCACGTGTCAGAAGGGTAACCTGTTTGTTGAAGCTCACTCACGTCATATTACTGTGTGAGAGGCTGCTGCTATCCGGTTCCGCGGTCTGCGCTTGGTGATACTGCTGCAACAACTTCATCTGGATTACATTCACGGCTGTGTTTGATTGTGGTAGTTTTCATTACTATTTCAGTCGTTATCTGGCTCCAAGTCTCACTACTGAAATAGTTTGCGAGACACATACCAGTCTAAGCTTTTACAGTGAAGAGCCAAAGAAACTGGTACACCTGCCTAATATCGTGTAGGTCCCCCGCGAGCACGCATAAGTGCCGCAACATGGACTCGACTAATGTCTGAAGTAGTGCCGGAGGGAACTGACGCTATGAATCCTGCAGGGCTGTCCATAAATCCGTAAGAGTACGAGTGGGTGGAGATCTCTTCTGAACAGCACGTTGGAAGGCATCCCAGGTATGCTCAATAATTTTATTGTCTGGGGAGTTTGGTGGCCAGCGGAAGTGCTTAAACTAAGAAGAGCGTTCCTGGAGACAATCTGTAGCAATTCTGCACGTGTGGCGTGTCACATTGTCCTGCTGGAATTGCTCTGCACGATGGACATGAATGGATGCGTGATCAGGCAGGATGCTTACGTAAGTGTCACCTATCAGTATCGCTTCTAGACGTATCAGGGGTGCCATATCACTCCAACTGCACACGCCCCGCACCATTACAGAGCCTCCAGCAGTTTGAACAGTCCCCTGCTGACATGAAATGTCCATGGATTCGTGAGGTTGTCTCCATACCCGTACACGTCCATCCGCTCGATACAATTTGAAATGAGACTCGTCCTCCCAGGCAACACGTTTCCAATCATCAACAGTCCAATGTCGGCGTTGACGGTCCCAGGCGAGTCGTAAATTTTTGTGTCGTGCAGTCATCAAGGGTACACGCGTGGGCCTTCGGCCCCGAAAGCCCATACAGATGATGTTTCGTTGAATGGTTCGCACGCTGACACTTTTTGATGTCCCAAAATTGAAATCTGCAGCAATTTTATGAAACGGTTGCATTTCTGTCTCGATGAACAATTCTCTTCAGTTGTCGTTGGTCCCGTTCTTGCAGGATCTTTTTCCGGCCGCAGCGATGTCGGTCATTTGATGTTTCACCGCATTCCTGATATTCACGGTATACTCGTGAAATGGTCGTACGGGAAAATCCCCACCTCGGAGATTGCTGAGTCCCATAGCTCGTGCGCCGATTATAACACCACGTCCAAACTCACTGAAATCTTGGTAGGCTACCCTTGTAGCAGCAGTAACCGATCTAACAACCGCGCCCGACAGTTGTCTTATACGCTACAGTTTGGAACCGCGTGACCGCTACGGTCGCAGATTCGAATTGCCTCGGGCATGGATGTGTGTGATGTCCTTAGGTTAGTTAGGTTTAAGTAGTTCTAAGTTCTAGGGGACTGATGACCACAGCAGTTAAGTCCCATAGTGCTCAGAGCCATTTGATCTTGTCTTACATAGGCGTTGCCGACCGCAGCGCCGTATCCTGCCTGTTTACGTCTATACCAGTTTCTTTGGCACCTCAGTGTAAAATACGTCACAAATCTTAGTCGATATGACGATGCAGTGTACGGAAAACACATTCTACCGTTTCAATAATGTAATGAATTATAGACGAACCATACCCGAATTTATTACTCCAACATAATGCATGAAGTATCATTTAGCACAACGCAAGTAGAAGAGACGGCTTAATCACGTCTTGCAATGAATCAGTTATCTATGTTTCCCTTGTAGGTAGAACAACGTCATGCGTACGTAAAGTATCTTAGAGTGATATTCGTTTACGGACGTTTATTGACCGTACTTCGAGAAAGGCCGCAAACGGGCGTGTATGAGAAATTGTCCTAGTAGTAGTAGCAGTAGTAGTAGTAGTTGTTGTTGTTTTATTAAACCGTGGATCCCTTATACAACAATGTGGGACATACCATGGTATTACAGTTTCAGAAAACAACACTATAAATTCAGTTACATACGTACAGGTCTTCATAGAAAACCGCTGAAAACCTAAATCGGGATGACTAAAGGTGTTTGGAGTCTTCACCCACTCGATTACTACACCAGTTTGCTTAAATCAGTGCGACGTGATTCGTTCTATCCACAGATTAGAACAGTGTCATCTTTTTTGTTATGATTCTAAAAAAGCTGATAGGTCGCAAAAAGTAGTGACTAGACGTTATTGGAACTACTTTATTTTCATAATGCGTTTTGGGCGTGGCCCATCATTAGATGAATGCAATACGAGTACAATACTGCGACAAAGAAGTTTTTCGACTTATACTACATGAAGTAACTACGTTCAAACAAGAACAGAAATACTGATATGACATAGACAGCTAACAGACGAATACTTCAGTTTTTATCACTGATCATTTGTCTCCTAGCTGTCTATGTCATACCAGTATTTCTGTTCTTGTGTGAACATAAAAACTTCTTGTATTACGAGTCGAAAAACTTTGTCGCAACATTGTACTCGTATTGCACTGAGGTACATCTGATAACGGGTCGCGCCCGGAAAGCTTTGTGAAAACTAAGGAGTTCCAGTAACATTTAGTGACTACTTTTTCGACCTATCAGCTTTCTTAGAATCATAATAAAATTCATTAAAATGGTCGCACGCTTCACTCACGACTTTCAGTCGTATTATAAGCGTGTCATGTTTATACGTCCTTGGAAAGAAGTTCATAATGTAAATATCTGGTGAGGCACATTGTTCACATATTTCTCAATTGCACACACACACACACACACACACACACACACACACACACACACACACTATTGGGTGCCAAGAGAACTGTGATGTTAGTATTTGATTTCCATTATGTTAACTACATCATTTGTTAGGCTGAAAAGCTGGATCAGCATTCCTCCAAGTGCTGAGCTCAGAAAACGGATAAGATCTTAATATTCTTAATATTATCCACTGAAGACGTGTGGTGTAAGGTTTTTCAAAAATCAAAAAAGGCTGTGTGTACTACGAATAAACGAAGATGTTTTATTGTTAATTACTAGTGTTAGATTTTTTATCAAGCCCCAACTCCGCGTTACGTACAGTACGTAATCCTTATAGCATAGAATGTATTGCTTAACAGATACTTTTAACATTTCTTTCAGGTAAGTTTGTTTAAGTGATAGCTTTTATATTCAGGCAATTTATTATACAGTTTTATTTCTTGGTAAAATGCAGATTTGTGTGTTTTGTTTATTCTTACTTGGAAAATTAATTTCAATCTAGATCTTGTTCCTTGGCCGTGGACAGAGCGGTCTGTGGATTAAGTATCAAGGTTATTTTTTATGTGAGTAATTGACTGGTGAGTAAACTCACATGGTGTACTAAAATCGCCACTGTTTAGAACAAGCCTGATTAGTATTTTTGGTTATCATTCTTAGACCCTTTTCTGTAGTTTCAAAAGTGTATTTAAATCATGTGTATTTGACACTCTGAAATGAATTCGTAGCCTGAGAAATGAGTATTTGTGTGTATAAAAATCAAAATGCACCTACTGTCAAACACTGATCACAGGACTGTGAGAGCATAACATGTTGGTGATATTCTGTTTGAAAATATCTTTGTGTGTACACTCCACTGCCATCTGTGAATCAGTATCCATTTCTAACAATTCTCTGTTTGTGCACTGTCTTTAGAGGTACTGTATATATTTAGTTGAATGGTGTCATTTTCCTCCTCAAAATGAAATATTTGGCAGTTGTTTTCATTATGATCAACATAATTTTATTGTATATTCACCCACTCTGAATTTCCTTGGTAGTTCATTTTGCTTTCTCTGCGGGGAGTTCATTTCTTCAGTGACTATAATGTTGCTGTCGTCAGCAAACAGATTTTTTTCCCATGACTAACACAACGTGGAAAGTTACTAGATGTACTTGGGCAACAGTACTGGTCTTAATATGATACTCTGTGGGACTCTTACATTTATGTATTTTGATTCTGATAAGTGTTTCACTTAAAGTGTAGCCTTATTTGAGTTTTGTGATGTCTCTACTCTTTGCATCCTCTCTCAGCTGTATGACTGGAGTCAGTAGTTAGCTACAATCTTCTTCCTAATGTTTCTGTCTTGTTTAATAAGATCTTGTGACCAATAGTGTCAAAAGCCTTAGACAGATCAAAAACTCGGCTGGGACATATTCATCGCTATCAAGAGCATCAACAGTACCTTTTTAGCCTGTCTTTCATTCAGTTGATGTTTAGCTCAGAGATTGCTAACTTAGATATGCGCAGAATCGTGAAAAATGTTTTCATTTGTTGAAACTGAAAGAATAACATTTCTGTTAAAAATCTTCCTTGTCGAATCATGTGGGGCTGAAGTGTGTTATCAAGGTTCCCATTTTCCATTATATTAGTACGGCTTTCACCGCAGTTCTGTTGGTTTCCAGATAGCGAGAAACTGAGACCTGCGCTTGGCAGACCTGAAAAATAGAACTCGAAGAACTGTCGGATTATTGTGGAAAAAGATAATATTAACACGTTTTAAGAACGAAAATATTTGTATTATTGACTTCGATTAACTTTTAGTACTTTTGTACTGTGGATTTTGACGCTAGAAATATTGGCTAAAAGAAGGCTAACTTTGCGTTCGTAGAAGAGAGAAGACGAATTCCGCTGCATAGCCTTCATAGTGAATAGTAAAATCGTAAAATTTCTTTTTAACCGTCCCGTTTGGTAACAAACATGTATAAGAACAGCACATTCTTAAAGGCTCAGACCTCCAATAATCAGGTACAGCTCTATTTTTTCACTAAGAAAGGTTTATTGGAATCTTTGTTGAGGAAAGGTTAATTTTTTTGTAAAAAAAAGAATTAGACACCAACGTATAGATTTAACACTGAAGGAACTAATTCACTACACATTGCCGTGAGAAAATATCTAGGCCATTCAGCAATGGAGAATTACGTGACACGACATGTTTACTTACATGTTTATGCACTGCGCAGTAGTTTCACTACTTGCAATTCAGCGGCCGTTAGTGTGATTCATTTAACAGATAAGCAATTATTTCAGACCTCCAACTCACTTCTTCACTCTCCTTTCGCTATTATCTCTAATTCCTACCGGTAGTCACAATATGTGTTAGAGACCAGATAGCTACCACTTTTGCTTGATAATTTGAAGCCTTTTTTGCGTCAAATGGTTTTAGTGCACTGGATAGATATGTGCCCAGTAGAACAGTTCATGATGGGAGAGACCCTCCACGCTTACAGTCACTGTAAAGAAACTTCTACGGAAGCGGAGACTATCGCATAATAGGTACAGAACAAAGCATAGGACTATATATACAGAGAGATTCTGAATGAAACAAGTTTGGCCGCCAGGAGAGCAACGCGTGAAGCCTTCAATAACTACGGCAGCAGAATGTCGGAAGATCTCTCACAACCCCTCGCTACCCCCCCCCCCCCCCCCTCCGCGCAAAAATGGTCGTATGTACAGGCTATTAGTCGCACCAAAGGTAGTGTCCAGTCACTTTCGGACGAGACAGGAACTGAAATTGAGGCCAGAAAAGCAAAAGCAAAAATGCATAACTCTGTTTTCAAATATTCCTTTGCAAAGGAAAAATCACGGAGTATTGCCAAAACTCTCGTACGACAGAAAAGATGAGAGAAATATAAAGGGCGACATAAAAGTTTCCGCCCGCATCTCGTGGTCGTGCGGTAGCGTTCTCGCTTCCCACGCCCGGGTTTCCGGGTTCGATTCCCGGCGGGGTCAGGGATTTTCTCTGCCTCGTGATGGCTGGGTGTTGTGTGCTGTCCTTAGGTTAGTTAGGTTTAAGTAGTTCTAAGTTCTAGGGGACTTATGACCACAGCAGTTGAGTCCCATAGTGCTCAGAGCCATTTAAAAGTTTCCGTTTGAAGACGTTGCTGCATCGTATGTGCAAAGTAGCGCGTCCCCGATGCGGCTATATAAGCACCGACATGTAAGCAAGGAATTAGTGTGGAATTCACGTATTTCCGAAGTGCGTGCGGTAAGTGCGGAAACATGAACAATGACGACGTTATTACCAAATGCGTGTAGACAGGACCAACGTGCTGTTATTCTTTTCTTGGCTGCCGAAGGACAAACACCAGTAGAAATCAGTCGGAGAATGAATAATGTGTTGCCGTGGTTCGCGCGGCTCCCCCCGTCGGAGATTCGAGTGCTCCCTCGGGCATGGGTGTGTTCGTGTAAGGTAGTTTAAGTTAGATTAGGTAGTGTGTAAGTATAGGGACCGATGACCTCATCAGTTTGGTCCTATAGTAACTTACCACAAATTTTTAAAAAAGGGTAATGTGTATGGAGCAGCTTGTCCGTCGAAAATCACTGTTGTGGAATGTTGCGACAAGGGGTGCCGCGGCTTCATGACGACGCACGCCCCCATGTCGCAAATGTTGTAACGCAGAAATTACGCCAACTCAGTGGGAGACACTCGAGCACTCGCTCCGTAGTCCTGATTTCTCCCCATACGATTGTCACTACTTCGGTCTCTTAAGGAAGTCCTTGAAGGGTCGACGATTCCTGTCCGACGAGAATTTGCAGCAGGCAGTTGTTGACATCTTCACGCAGCAGGACACGGTGTTTTACTGAGCGGGCATCTTCAACCTGGTGCGCCGGTGGGATGATTGCCTCAATGCTTACGATGACTTTGACTGATCGTCATTCCGATTCTGGACTGTACTGCTGCGGCGGCGCGGTTCTTTCCGTCCCTTTTACGACGAACCTGCACCTACCTGTGAACATTGTCTCAGCATATCATCAGTAGGGAAGCCAAGCGAAGCCTACTGTACTTCGACGTGAACCAGGCTGCAATTAAAGTCACTAATCTACGTTTCGGGAGAAAGTTTTCGCACGAAATGAAAGGTTGGAAATGTTGTCCTCAGTTAATATATTCTGAAACTTTAGGTGAACAAGTATCACTGCCAAGCCCGTGCTAGTCTTAACACAGTCACTCACAATCCCTTTCACTCACGTTAGTAAGTTCATGGTGTTGCATTTCCCGAAAACGTAATAGCTACAAAAATACTGATTGTTTTTGATTGATAACGCTCGCCAAATATTAAGTCTGTCGGTACCAAATGCAGTCACAGTTTTTAGCCACCGACCTGCGCAATACGCCACGCGGAATGTATGTCTTTTCTCGTCACAAAATTCACTTAAAAATTTCGAAATTTCTACACGCCCATCGGAATGATTATGCCGTCACTTTACCACACTTTTGATGTATGAAACACTGCTAGATCCGGCTACTTACCGTTCCCATCGGAACTACTACTACACACGTCCGGACTGTTTCATGGCTAGGCTCCCACCCTTCTCTAGAATACTCTAAGTCTTCTCTACCAGCAGATAAAGGCGCCCGAAGAATATTGCTTTACCATTGGTCAGTTTACTCAACAGCCAATAGCAAAACAACATTCTCCCGCGTCAATCCGCGCTTTTCATCAATAACCAATCGCAAAATAGTAGACCTAACGACTGCACTTTTTACCGACGTAATTATCTAATATGCTGAAGTTTTGCTTCTGCATAAAGTTGTTTACTATTGTTATTTATACCTGAATTAACTTTCCCTTTACCATAAACTTACTTTACAAATCTATTCTACAAAAATCCCCTTCGTCCATATCCATACTTCTTCGAAATGTTCCCACACTAAATCCTACTACATAACTCATTAAACAATCATCTTCATATTAACCTTAAATCACACTCACGCTTCATTCATACTGCTAAAACACATTTATAACATTTTACATACACAAAAAGACATAATAACACTTTATGAAAATACTAGAACAGTTTATGAAAAACGGGGCCCTTATTATCAAAAGTACGATCGTTTGGGGTACCAAGCCGAATTGTTGAGTGACCCATCCTAGAATGTAGCTCAGGTGAGTTAGACCAAAAGGGACTAACACGGGATACTGAACGTATGCGGAGAAGGGCGGCACGAATGGTTACGGGTTTGTGTGATCGAAACTAAATCAGTCCCCTATCCAATATTGTCCTCTATCGGCTGATACATAAACTACGTGTGCGTCCAGTCTTGCGTTACCATCTGTCTCTATCCAGCTCTGAGACACATCTCCCACTTAACCGCCTCCAAGGCAGGATCGTTATACGGCGCTACGCCTCACTGCCTTCTAACGGAGACATTATTGTCACTCCTTATATTAGTTAGTGTCAATGGTATAGAGAAACAGCTGAAAATGTTAAAATTGAACAACTCTCCAGACGCGGGTGGAATCCGTATAAGATTCTATACTGATTTTGCATCCGAGATAGTCCCTCTTCTAATTACGACCCACCATAGATCCCTAAAACAAAAAACCGTCTCCAGTAGTTGGAAGGAAGCACAGATCACATCTGCCTACAGGAACGGTAGCAGAAGCGATCCACAAAACTACGCTCCAATATCTCTGATATCTGTTAGCTGTAGAACCCTACAACATATTCTGAAATCAAACATAATGTAGCACCTTGGACAAAATGACCTCCTCCATGCCACCAGCATGGATTCCGAAAACAAGAAATTCTTAAAGCCATGGATCAAGACAGTCAGGTAGATACAGTATGTCTCGATTTACAAGAATCATTTGACTCAGTGCCACATCTGTGTTTACTATCAAAAGTACAATCGTTTGGGGTATCAATCCGAATTTGTGAGTGGACTGAGGGTTTTTTGGCAGGGAGGACACAGCAAGTTATTTTGGATGGAGTGTGATCCCGAGGGCATGCAGCTTTACTGTATGGTTAAATGATGATGGCGTCCTCTTGGGTAAAATTTTCCGGAGGTAAAATAGTCCCCCATTCGGATCTCCGGGCGGGGACTACTCAAGAGGACGTCGTTATCAGGAGAAAGAAAACTGGCGTTCTACGGATCGGTGCGTGGAATGTCAGATCCCTTAATTGGGCAGGTAGGTTAGAAAATTTAAAAAGGGAAATGGATAGGTTAAAGTTAGATACAGTATAGTGGGAATTAGTGAAGTTCGGTGGCAGGAGGAACAAGACTTCTGGTCAGATGACTACAGGGTTATAAACACAAAGTCAAATAGGGGTAATGCAGGAGTAGGTTTAATAATGAATAGGAAAATAGGAATGCGGGTAAGCTACTACAAACAGCATAGTGAACGCATTACTGTGGCCAAGATAGATACGAAGCCCACACCTACTACAGTAGTACAAGTTTATATGCCAACTACCTCTGCAGATGACGAAGAAATTGAAGAAATGTATGATGAAATAAAAGAAATTATTCAGATAGTGAAGGGAGACGAAAATTTAATAGTCGTGGGTGAATGGAATTCGAGTGTAGGAAAAGGGAGAGAAGGAAACATAGTAGGTGAATATGGATTGGGGCTAAGAAATGAAAGAGGAAGTCGCCTGGTAGAATTTTGCATACAGCACAACTTAATCATAGCTAACACTTGGTTTAAGAATCATGATAGAAGGTTGTATACATGGAAGAACACTGGAGATACTAAAAGATATCAGATAGATTATATAATGGTAAGACAGAGATTTAGGAACCAGGTTTTAAATTGTAAGACATTTCCAGGGGCAGATGTGGACGCTGACCACAATATATTGGTTATGACCTGTAGATTAAAACTGAAGAAACTGCAAAAAGGTGGGAATTTAAGGAGATGGGACCTGGATAAACTGAAAGAACCAGAGGTTGTACAGAGTTTCAGGGAGAGCGTAAGGGAACAATTGACAGGAATGGGGGAAAGAAATACATTAGAAGAAGAATGGGTAGCTTTGAGGGATGAAATAGTGAAGGCAGCAGAGGATCAAGTAGGTAAAAAGACGAGGGATAGTAGCAATCCTTGGGTAACAGAAGAAATATTGAATTTAATTGATGAAAGGAGAAAATATAAAAATGCAGTAAATGAAGCAGGCAAAAAGGAATACAAACGTCTCAAAAACGAGATCGACAGGAAGTGCAAAATGGCTAAGCAGGGATGGCTAGAGGACAAATGTAAGGATGTAGAGGCTTATCTCACTAGGGGTAAGATAGATACTGCCTACAGGAAAATTAAAGAGACCTTTGGAGAGAAGAGAACCACTTGTATGAATATCAAGAGCTCAGATGGCAACCCAGTTCTAAGCAAAGAAGGGAAGGCAGAAAGGTGGAAGGAGTATATAGAGCGTCTTTACAAGGGCGATGTACTTGAGGACAATATTATGGAAATGGAAGAGGATGTAGATGAAGATGAAATGGGAGATAAGATACTGCGTGAAGAGTTTGACAGAGCACTGAAAGACCTGCGTCGAAACAAGGCCCCGGGAGTAGACAACATTCCATTAGAACTGCTGACAGTCTTGGGAGAGCCAGTCCTGACAAAACTCTACCATCTGGTGAGCAAGATGTATGAAACAGGCGAAGTACCCTCAGACTTCAAGAAGAATATAATAATTCCAATCCCAAAGAAAGCAGGTGTTGACAGATGTGAAAATTACCGAACTATCAGTTTAATAAGCCACAGCTGCAAAATACTAATACGAATTCTTTACAGACGAATGGAAAAACTGGTAGAAGCCGACCTCGGGGAAGATCAGTTTGGATTCCGTAGAAATGTTGGAACACGTGAGGCAATACTGACCTTACGACTTATCTTAGAAGAAAGATTAAGTAAAGGCAAACCTACGTTTCTTGCATTTGTAGACTTAGAGAAAGCTTTTGACAATGTCGATTGGAATACTCTCTTTCAAATTCTAAAGGTGGCAGGGGTAAAATACAGGGAGCGAAAGGCTATTTACAATTTGTACAGAAACCAGATGGCAGTTATAAGAGTCGAGGGACATGAAAGGGAAGCAGTGGTTGGGAAAGGAGTAAGACAGGGTTGTAGCCTCTCCCCGGTGCTATTCAATCTGTATATTGAGCAAGCAGTAAAGGAAACAAAAGAAAAATTCGGAGTAGGTATTAAAATCCATGGAGAAGAAATAAAAACTTTGAGGTTCGTCGATGATATTGTAATTCTGTCAGAGACAGCAAAGGACTTGGAAGAGCAGTTGAACGGAATGGACAGTGTCTTGAAGGGAGGATATAAGACGAACATCAACAAAAGCAAAACGAGTATAATGGAATGTAGTCGAATTAAGTCGGGTGATGTTGAGAATATTAGATTAGGAAATAAGACACTTAAAATAGTAAAGGAGTTTTGCTATTTGGGGAGCAAAATAACTGATGATGGTCGAAGTAGAGAGGATATAAAATGTAGACTGACATTGGCAAGGAAAGCGTTTCTGAAGAAGAGAAATTTGTTAACTTCGAGTATAGATTTAAGTGTCAGGAAGTCATTTCTGAAAGTATTTGTATGGAGTGTAGCCATGTATGGAAGTGAAACATGGACGGTAAATAGTTTGGACAAGAAGAGAATAGAAGCTTTCGAAATGTGGTGCTACAGAAGAATGCTGAAGATTAGATGGGTAGATTACATAACTAATGAGGAAGTATTGAATAGGATTGGGGAGAAGAGAAGCTTGTGGCTCAACTTGACCAGTAGAAGGGATCGGTTGGTAGGACATGTTCTGAGGCATCAAGGGATCACCAATTTAGTATTGGAGGGCAGCGTGGAGGGTAAAAATCGTAGGGGGAGACCAAGAGATGAATACACTAAACAGATACAGAAGGATGTAGGTTGCAGTAAGTACTGGGAGATGAAGAAGCTTGCACAGGATAGAGTAGCATGGAGAGCTGCATCAAACCAGTCTCAGGACTGAAGACCACAACAACAACAACATATTCAAAAGTTATGTAGATGCGCTTCACAAACCATCCTTGAAGATTACACTTTTGATGGACAATGGTGATGTAAAAAAAGCAATCAGCACTCAGAATTTAAGTTACACTTCCTTTTAATTGCAATATCACGTAAACATAAAACATCACTTCACAATACACAACATACTTGAAAACATCTTCCTCACAGTCACTGTTAAAGTTCACATTTGATAAGCGGACTACAATACGCGTCTTTCCTACATGACGTTCTCAAGGTCCAACTCTCTAACAACATAACAACTAACTAATCGATTACGCGCCCAAAAACCAGAGTTACAAGTACGTCAAAGATCATAGTGATAAAAGAAAGAATACACATAAGAATAATATCATTGCAATATAAACATATCGATGTATCAAAAGTAAAATCAAATCTGAATGTTGTCTCAGAAATATGTTACGTAGTTAACAGAAATACGGTAGAATATTACTGGTATCGAGAGATTCAGGTGAGGTACCATAATGGTTACGTAATTCAAGTACCATTACAAGGGGCAGCATGGCTTTGCTGCAGGGGACATCCACCGACTTGAGTCCGATCCGACACGATGTTCAGACGTACTTCATGACTTTCGTCACCTCTGTGTACATAACAAAGGAACGCATGTTGATCCCACTCACGTATAATTTTCTGGATAGGAGAAACAACGGAGTCTTGTGGATGACCGTCTGCAAGGGAACACTGAGCCGTGGGATCTCTCGATTACGTCGGTGTTGCGGTACGTCTCACGATCGCCCACCACGAAGAGCTGGAGCATTTGGATAAGAGCAAGTGAGTAGCAATGGCGGTGATGGGGTGGTTTCTGGATCGAGACAAACAGTTGGCGCCACAGGTAGGCGAGATGGGGCGGTGCCCCGGCAAGTACCGGTGTCAGAGGCGGCCGCCGCAGGTGAGCTGAGGCGAGGTTATGGCTGGGCGCGAGCAGAGCGGTGCCCGTGGCGGAGGTCGCGACCCGCGCTGGCGTGGCGCCGTCCCACGGCTATCTGCGGCCGTTACGTAAGGCCCGCGTGCCGGCCCCACGTGCCGGCCGCTCACGCCGCCGCGCCGCGCCTCGGGCGCATCCTGTTCACGTCGCGCCGCCTGGACACGCTCCAGGCCCCTGCTGCTTCCCCACCAGCCTGCTGCCCGTCTGCCGTTTGGTCGCTCTGTGCGAGCTCGAGGGCGCTGCCGCGGCGCCTGCCCTCATGCATCCTGCACGCAGTGGAATCGAGTTACTGCTAGCTACGTCCAACAGACGAATTGGCAGCGGAAATCCAAACCATTTTCTGAGTCCCCTGTTTTGGGATATCCACATGGAACCACTTCTAGACAATTTACAACAGAGTGATAGGGTGCTAGAGGTGATAGCCTACGCAGATGATCTTCTTCTTCTGGTTGGCGACCGGAACCTCGAAGACATAGAACCCAAAATAGAAAGAGCCATGGCGAAATTGCAACTATGGTGCAGTAATACTAAAATGTGTATTTCACCAACCAAATCGACATACCTATTTCTGAAAGGACAGCTAGTAAGAAATCCTACAGTGAGAATTGGGGGCTCACCAGTTCTCAGACGACATCAGACTCGCTACTTGGTAGGTGTTGTTATTGTTGTGGTCTTTAGTCCTGAGACTGGTTTGATGCAGCTCTCCATGCTACTCTATCCTGTGCAAGCTTCTTCATCTCCCAGTACCTACTGCAACCTACATCCTTCTGAATCTGCTTAGTGTATTCATCTCTTGGTCTCCCTCTAAGATTTTTACCCTCCACGCTGCCCTCCACCACTAAATTGCTGATCCCTTGATGCCTCAGAACATGTCCTAGCAACCGATCCCTTCTTCTGGTCAAGTTGAGCCACAAACTTCTCTTCTCCCCAATCCTATTCAATACTTCCTCATTAGTTACGTGATCTACCCATCTAATCTTCAGCATTATTCTGTAGCACCACATTTCGAAAGCTTCTATTCTCTTCTTGTCCAAACTATTTATCGTCCATGTTTCACTTCCGTACATGGTTCAAATGGCTCTGAGCACTATGGGACTCAACTGCTGTGGTCATAAGTCCCCTAGAACTTAGAACTACTTAAACCTAACTAATCTAAGGACAGCACACAACACCCAGCCATCACGAGGCAGAGAAAATCCCTGACCCCGCCGGGAATCGAACCCGGGAACCCGGGCGTGGGAAGCGAGAACGCTACCGCACGACCACGAGATGCGGGCACTTCCGTACATGGCTACACTCCATACAAATACTTTCAGAAATGACTTCCTGACACTTAAATCTATACTCGATGTTAACAAATTTAAGTATCATCGATGAAAGGTGGAACTTCGGGAAGCACATTGAATCCGTAACCCAAAGAGCGTTACAAGTACTCAATAACCTCATCTCCATAGGACACAAAAGATTTCACCTCCCACCCCGTCGCACGTCACGTCACAAATTCTAAAGGTGACAGGGGTAAAATACAGGGACCGAAGGGCTATTTACAATTAGTACAGAAACCAGATGGCAGTTATAAGAGTCGAGGGGCGTGAAAGGGAAGCAGTGGTTGGGAAGGGAGTGAGACAAGTTATTCAATCTGTATATTGAGCAAGCAGTAAAGGAAACAAAAGAAAAATTCGGCATAGGAATTAAAATCCATGGAGAAGAAATAAAAACTTTGAGGTTCGCCGATGACATTGTAATTCTGTCAGAGACAGCAAAGGACTTGGAAGAGCAGTTGAACGGAATGGACAGTGTCTTGAAAAGAGGGTATAAGATGAACATCAACAAAAACAAAACAAGGATAATGGAATGTAGTCATATTAAGTCGGGTGATGCTGAGGGAATTAGATTAGGAAATGAGACACTTAAAGTAGTAAAGGAGTTTTGCTATTTGGGGAGCAAAATAACTGATGATGGTCGAAGTAGAGAGGCTATAAAATGTAGACTGGCAATGGGAAGGAAAGCGTTTCTGATGAAGAGAAATTTGTTAACATCGAGTGTAGATTTAAGTGTCAGGAAGTCGTTTCTGAAAGTATTTGTATGGAGTGTAGCCATGTATGGAAGTGAAACATGGACGATAAATAGTTTAGACAAGAAGAGAATAGAAGCTTCGAAATGTGGTGCTACAGAAGTATGCTGAAGATTAGATGGGTAGATCACATAACTAATGAGGAGGTATTGAATAGAACTGGAGAGAACAGGAGTTTGTGGCACAACTTGACCAGAAGAAAGGAACGCTTGGTAGGACACGTTCTGAGGCATCAAGAGATCACCAATTTAGTACTGGAGGACAGCGTGGTGGGTAAAAATCGTAGAGGGAGACCAAGAGATGAATAAGCTAAGCAGATTCAGAAGGATGTAGGGTGCAGTAGGTTCTGGGATATGAAGAAGCTTGCACAGTATAAAGTAATATGGAGAGCTGCATCAAACCACAACAACAACCCCCCCCCCCGCCACCTAATAAAATTGTACCATAATAGTATACTAACTTCAATAGTGGGTTACGGCTTGGTAGTCTGGGCACACAGGCTCACAAGGGTGGTGCCTGCCATGACAGTGAGAAGAGCACAGAGGAACATGCTGTTAAGATCTGTGGGGGCTTATAGAACATCTCCAGGTGGTGCCCTATTAGTGATAATGGGGCTGTGTCCTCTGTTCTTTAAAATTCGAGAGCAAGCAGCTTGGTACTGGGCTAAGAAAGGGAGTGACATGAAAATAGAAAATATTCTGGGAGTTCAGGCTAGGCACAAGGGAGAGATACGGAGAAGGGGTGAGGACTTATGGCAGGAATCATGCGAAATGGATGAATCTGGCAGAAGAACCTTCAGACTCTTGACACATGTTAAAGAAAGGTTAGGCATGAGGTACTTCGAACCAACCCGGGGTCTAATTCATTTTCTCACTGGTCATGGGAAAAGGGCTACGCCTGAGTGTGACTGTGGCGCATCGGAGGGTACCCCCGACCATTTGGTTTACGAGTGCCCCCTTTTCGATGATGTAGCAGTTACATTAAGACAACAACTACCAAACAATAAAAAATACGACCTACTAAGACAAGAAGAGACTTTTGAAACTTTGAATAACCTGGCATTGATGTATCACGTAAAGTTATGACTGCATACCTGAGGGACATTCGCGACTAAAACCAACTACTGAACGTGTCCTAGTACCCTAATCCTGTACCGCCTGTGCGTGGATAGGTCGACTTGTTAGTTGGAATCCGACACGTGCAGGACTAGGGGGACTGGGGTACACCAACTTCATGATTATGAAATCACCGGATTTGACGTAGGTTACTTAGTAGTTAGTAGGATTAGAAGAAGATACTAAAATAGGAACCTGCAGCGACTAGTAGTTTTGGCCTGCCCAGTGTCAGGGGCACGCTCATCGGGATTAGCTCGATGAGCAGGGCCTAAAGTAGTAGGTTTATATCCATACTGACGCATCTGTAACGCTGCAGGCAGTTAGGATTACTAACAAGTAGGTAGTAGTGTATAGTTTTAAAAAAATCATAATTTTGCCCATTAACCTGCACAGTTCACACTGTCTGTAGTATACAAGTTAACTGTGATAACTGTAATAGCTGCAAATAACATACAATATTGTATCAAGACCGATGACCACGCTGTCTGGTCTCCTTCCCCAAAAACAACAACAACCATTGTATCAACATTAGGACCCACTAATCATTAAGGTGGAGCATTATTTTGTATAATTATTATGTATTGCAATAAATAATTATTTTATAAAAAAACCATTTTCTGACAGGTTGTCAGCGTTATATACAGCGACAATACAGGCGATAGAATATACATCGTGACACCAAACTTGAAGATGGATATGGTAGCACTAATACTGTTACGTATAATGTTCTAAGATCAAGGAGTCAGAGAAAAATGGAAAGGATTGGTCTTATAGTGTTGAACCTTTTAGTGTTGAACTTAGTTAAGGCCTACATTGCGAGGTTCATTAAAGTTAATACCATTTATTTGTTATACAACTAGGGGAGTACCCGGCATCGTCCGGATATGTGTTTATTCCAGTCTTCTATTACTGTGGCTCCTCCAGCCCTTTTTCAGTCCACCTCCGCCGCGCGGAGTGGCCCTGCGGTTTGAAGGCATCATGTCACGGACTGCGCGGAGGTTCGAGTCTTCCCTCTGGCATGCGTGTGTGTGTTGTTCTTAGCATAAGTTAGTTTAAGAAGTGTGTAAGCCTAGGGACCGATGACCTAAGCAATTTGGTCTCATAGGAATTCACACACATGTGAACATTTAGTCCACCTCCTCCACCGCTCCCATCCCCAGTCCATCTCCTCCTGCCGCTCTCTCTCTCCAACTCCTTCTCCCCATCTCTCTGTCCATCTGCTCCTTATCCCTCTGTCTATATCCTTCTCATTCCCTAATACCATATCCTCCTTCCCTCTCTTTTTCCATCTCCTTCTACTCCCTCTCTCTGAGTGTTTTCTCGTTTTCCCTATCTCTGGCCATCGCCTCTTTGTCCATCTCCTCCTCCCCCTATTGGGTGTCCATATCATCCCCTCGCTGTCTCTCCACGATGTCAGGATCACCTCAATAGGAATCTGGTGGTTCTCACCCCCACAGTATTTCTTTCCATGTTGTAACTAATACGTGTTCAAATGGTTCAAATGGCTCTGAGCACTATGGGACTCAACATCTGAGGTCATCAGTTCCCTAGAACTTAGAACTACTTGAACCTAACCAACCTGCTCGAGGCAGGATTCGAACCTGCGACCGTAGCGGTCGCGCGGTTCCAAATTGAAGCGCCTAGAACCACTCGGCCATCCCGGCCGGCGTGGGTTTCCTTTCGGCTGTCTTGTTGAATTGGGCCATATCCAGACTTGCGACACAATTGGCTGTCACAGCACTCCAATGTTGGACTGCATGCAGATGCGAGGGTAGGTATACTCGTAAATATTCCAGTGGACCACATGTAGCCACCATAATGAAGGATCACGCACCACTGGTCAGAGATTACACTGAGGTGACAAAAATCATGGGATAGCGATACGCACATATACAGATGGTGGAGGTATCGTGTACACAAGGTACAAAAGGGCAGTGCATTAGCGGAGCTGCCATTTGTACTCAGGTGATTCATGCGAAAATGTTTTCCGACGTGATTATGGCCGCATCACGGAAACTAACAGACTTGGAATGTGGAATGGTAGTTGGTGCTAGATGGAAGAGACATACCATTTCGTAAATCGTTAGGGAATTCAATATCCCAAGATGTCAAGAGTGTGCTGAGAATGCCATATTTTAGGCATTATCTCTCATGACAAAACACAGTGAGTGAGGACCTTCACTTAACGACCGAGAGCAGTGGCTTTTGCATAGAGTTGTTGGTGCTAACAGCGTGAAATAACACCAGAAATCAATGTGGGACGTGCAACAAACGTATCCATTAGGACAATGCAGCGAAATTTGGCATTAAACGGCTGTGGTAGCAGACGAACGGAGCGAAAGTCATTGCATGACATGACCTGCAACACCTCTTCTGGCTCGTGACCATATGAGTTGGACCCTAGACGACTGGAAAACCGTGGCCTGGGCAGATAAGTCCCGTTTCCAGTTGGTAAGATGGTAAGGTTCGAGTGTGGACAGACCCCATGATGCCATGGATCCAAGACGTCGACAAGACACTGCACAAGCTGATGGTGGGACCATAACGGAATGATCTGTGTTTACATGGAATGAACTGAGTCGTCTGGTCCAATTGAACCGATCATTGATTGGAAATGGTTATGTTACGCTACTCGGAGACAATTTGCAGCCATTCACGGACTTCACATTCCCAAACATTGATGGAATTTTTATGGATGACAATGCAACGTGTTACAGGGCCACAATTGTTTGTGATTGGTTTGAAGAGCATTCTGCACGGTTCGATTGATTTTCTCACCCACTGAATATTTATGGGACATAATCGAGACGTCAGTTTGTGCACAAAATCCTGCACTGACGACACTTTCGTAATTATGGATGGCTATAGACGCAGCTTGGCTTAATATTTCTGTAGGGGATTTCCAACTACTTGTTGAGTCCAGGCCGCGTCGAGTTGCTGCACTACGTCAGGTAAAAGGGGGTGTGGTATGATATTAGGAGGTATTCCGTGACTTTAGTCGCCCGAGTGTGTAGTGGTGTGCACCTAAGAAGGCGGATGGTGAGACGATGCACAGTAGAAAGGAGCAGTGTACCAGCCACTAGTGTCATCCTGCCAAATCTGCCTGAAGCACCCCACATCGAGGTGGGTGTAGAACATTTAGCGTTGATTCTGACGTTAGTTTAGGTACAGTGAACTTTCTTAACCACTACAACGTTCATTATTGATGGCATAAAGCAAACACGACAAGCATTACGTTAAGGAGCAACAGCTATAGTTTTCAGACAACACAAATTCTGCTAGGCAGAGTCAGAAGCAGACTCAGTGGCCCGTTATGGCGCTCACCCCTGGGTTGTCAGTTAGCAGGCTGGGTGTGACTCAGAGGCAGAGAGCATACTGGCGACGTCGCAAAGCGCTCTCTTTGTGCAGAACGCATCATGCAGCCGTCTTCTTACACGCATTCTACTATAGTCGTGGCAGGACTTGGGAATTACCATCCCATCCATAGGCTGCCGTTAGTACCGCTACACTACGTTTGCACTGATGTGACGAGAAAGCATGGGCTGCTGATGAAAGCCGCCACAATGTGTTCAGCGATGAATCGGGGTTCTACACGACGCCGGGTGATGATCGTCGACGAGTATGGCTGTGACGTACTAAAAGTCCCATCCTTCCACTGTTTTAGAAAGGCAGAGTGGTATTACTCCTGCCGTAATGGTTTGGGCTGCCAGTGGTTGCAAGTTCAGATTATGCCTGGTACTGATTGAGGGAACACTGATGACAGAATGGTACATCAGGGTCATCCTCTGTTATCAAGCGATAGTATTACGGTGCTACTTTTCAACAGACAGTGCTCGTCGATACATACCACGTTTCTCAATGAACTGTGTGGGTGATGAAACTTCCTGGCAGATTAAAACTGTATGCCTCACTGAGACTCGAACTCCGCACCTTTGCCTTTAGCTGGCCATTGCTCTGTCATCTGAGCTACCCAAGCACGACTCACGACCCGTCCTCACAGCTTTACTTCCACCAATACCTCGTCTCCTACCTCCCAAACTTCACAGAAGCTCTCCTGCAAAACTCGCAGAACTAGCACTCCTGGCAGAAATGATTTTGCAGAGACATGGCTTTGCCACAGACTGGGCGATATTTCCAGCGCACAGTCCGCTGCAGAGTGAAAATTTCATTCTGTGTGGGTGATGCTGATGTAGTCCCGTGGCCAGCAAGATCCCCAAATACGTCCTTGATGTGGGACCAACTGCGACGTCAACTGCATCCCTGTGCCAGTCGGTGAGCAGTGTATCAAGGACCATTTACATCGCCTGTGGGCCAGTTTGTCTCAGGAAAGGATACAAAAGCTTTATGCCTCCACACAACTGGAGGAAATGTCCTATTGACAAGTGGGCTCATGTTGCCAAGTTATTTGTAAATCCGACTCGATATCGCAATTACTGAATTAACCTGTGATGTTTCGTTTCCTCCTCCCATTCTGGGTGCTCTACTTTTTTTGTCGGACAGTGTGATTTCACATGTGGAAGCATTTCTAATTAAGAATGTAACATTTACTTCCTGGATTCGCGGGTGCGCTGCGTCCTGAGCTATTGTAGGTGCCAGAGCTGGTTTACGGTACCTAGGGGAATGAGCTGTGTCCAGCCAGGAGATGATGGTTTGGGCTTCCCTTTTTTTTTTGGTCATCAGTCTACTGACTGGTTTGATGCGGCCCGCCACGAATTCCTTTCCTGTGCTAACCTCTTCATCTCAGAGTAGCACTTGCAACCTACGTCCTCAATTATTTGCTTGACGTATTCCAATCTCTGTCTTCCTCTACAGTTTTTGCCCTCTACAGCTCCCTCTAGTACCATGGAAGTCATTCCCTCATGTCTTAGCAGATGTCCTATCATCCTGTCCCTTCTCCTTATCAGTGTTTTCCACATATTCCTTTCCTCTCCGATTCTGCGTAGAACCTCTTCATTCCTCGCCTTATCAGTCCACCTAATTTTCAACATTCGTCTATAGCACCACATCTCAAATGCTTCGATTCTCTTCTGTTCCGGTTTTCCACAGTCCATGTTTCACTACCGTATAATGCTGTACTCCAGACGTACATCCTCAAAAATTTCTTCCTCAAATTAAGGCCGATATTTGATATTAGTAGACTTCTCTTGGCCAGAAACGCCTTACCTAATCCATCAAAATTGGTTGTAGTCAGGGTCTCTTACGTAGGCTTAAGGGCTTTTCATTGTCCAAGACGCCGTGGCATCTGTTGGAGAGAAACTTTTGTAAACTCCTGGCAGAAAGCAGCGCCTTCCGAGGAAGTGAATCAACTGAAGCAAGAGTAATCTAATGAAAGTGCCACTGCTCCAGAGGCAGACTGACTGAAAGGCTTGATGGTCAAACGGTTTCCTTTTGAAGCTGGATGAAGTGAGGAGGCTGGCAGCTGTGGCCGAGCGGTTCTACGCGCTTCAGTCCGGAACCGCGCGACTGCTACGGTCGCAGGTTCGAATCCTGCCTCGGGCATGGATGCGTGTGATATCCTTAGTTTGGTTAGATTTAAGTACACTAATGGTCATTAAAACTGCTACACCAAGAAGAAATGCAGATGATAAACGGGTATTCATTGGACAAATATATTATACTAGAACTGACATGTGATTACATTTTCACGCAATTTGGGTGGATACATCCAGAGAAATCAGTACCCAGAATAACCACCTCTGGCCGTAATAACGGCCTTGATACGCCTGCGCATTGAGTCTAACAGAGCTTGGATAGCGTGTACAGGTACAGCTGCCCATGCAGCTTCAACACGATACCACAGTTCATCAACAGTAGTGACGGGCGTATTGTGACGAACCAGTTGCTCGGCCATCATTGACAAGACGTTTTCAATTGGTGAGAGATCTGGAGAATGTGCTGGCCAGGACAGCAGTCGAACATTTTCTCTATCCAGAAAGGCCCGTACAGGAACTGCGACATGCGGTCGTGCGTTATCATCCTGAAATGTAGGGTTTCGCAGGGATCGAATGAAGGGTAGAGCCACGGGTCGTAACACATCTGAAATGTAACGTCCACTGTTCAAAGTGCCTCCAATGCGAACAAGAGGTGACCGAGACGTGTAACCAATCGCCTGGTCATACGCCAGTATGGCGATGACGAATACACGCTTCCAATGTGCGTTCACTGCGATGTCGCCAAACACGGATGCGACCATCATGATGCTGTAAACAGAACCTGGATTCATCCGAAAAAATTACGTTTTGCCATTCGTGCACCCAGGTTCGTCGTTGAGTACACCATCGCAGGCGCTCCTGTCTGTGACGCAGCGTCAAGGATAACCGCAGCCATGGTCTCCGAGCTGATAGTCCATGCTGCTGCAAACATCATCGAACTGTTCGTGCAGATGGTTGTCGTCTTGCAAACGTCCCCATCTGCTGAGTCAGGGATCGAGATGTGGCTGCACGATCCGTTACAGCCATGCGGATGAGATGCCTGTCATCTCGACTGCTAGTGATACGACGCCATTCGGATCCAGCAAGGCGTTCCGTATTACCCTCCTGTACCCACCGATTCCATATTCTGCTAAGAGTCATTGGATCTCGATCAACGCGAGCAGCAATGTCGCGATACGATAAACCACAATCGCGATAGGCTACAATCGGACCTTTATTAAAGTCGGAAACGTGATGGTACGCATTTCTCCTCCTTACAAGAGGCATCACAACAACGTTTCACCAGGTAACGCCGGTCAACTACTGTTTGTGTATGAGAAATCGGTTGGAAACTTTCCTCATGTCAGCACGTTGTAGTAGTCGCCACCGGCGCCAATATTGTGTGAATGCTCTGAAAAGCTGATCATATGCATATCTCAGCATCTTCCTGTCGGTTAAATTTCGCGTCTGTAGCCCGTCATGTTCGTGGTGTAGCAATTTTAATGGCCAGCAGTGTAGTTCTAAGTCCTAGGGGACTGATGACCTCATATGTTATGTCTCATAGTGCTCAGAGCCAGTTTTGAAGTGAGGAGGCAGGCCTGCCAACCTCTTCCTCTTGTGGCGGTGGTCTGGAGGCGAGGGATGGAGTAGGAAGAATCAACACGCCTACGCCACAGATCGAAGGTCAGTCAGTAAGTAAAAGCTTAGTGTGTTGACAGCCATGTGACCGGAACAAGAAAAATTGCCACCTAGTGTTCCGACTGGGTGACTTGGTTTCAAATATCTTAGGGTCTCCGAAGAGACCATTGCAGTCTCGCGCTGAAAAGATGCATCGCTCCTGCGTTTTGCATTCGACGAGCTCATAGGCAACGTGAGCAAACAAGTGAAAAACACCACGCGTATTGCAGATTCGAGGTGAAGAGCGCGTTATTAAGTGGTAGCCTTCCAATCTCGAGGCCTTTTTTTCTCGGTTTTAGTTACTGCACCGAGACAAACGCTATACTGGCAGGCGGACTATGACGGGTGCGTCTGTTTCAAAATTTCAAAAAATTTATTTCTTGGCTTAAAATCTTCTCTGGGATGTTTACTTTACTGTAGTGTTCGTCCCTAATCCGTCACTAACTCCGTTACCAAGTTACAAGGCGATTTGTGAAACTGTGTCTCGCAAAACCATTCACAGCGGGGAAAAAATAATATTTAATTTCAACGACGTTGTGAAGGGTATGATCAAATTATGAATGTGCTGGAACTTCACATCAGACCAGCCTGTTACATCTGCACGGAAACGAACGAAAAGCGTACCGAGCGAGCAGATCAGCGGAGGACGCAAGCTGCCAAAGAGGCCCGGAGGAGCACTACGGTCACGAAGAACGTGGAGGAGGACGGTCGTTTGGATCTAGAAAAGAACTTCTGTATGGTTCAGGGTCCGTTGACTAGAATTATGTTTAATTTAACTACAAAAAACGTAATCCAAAACTTGAAACGCGTTTTCTAGAAGCCGTATTTTCAAATTGGCGGGAAACATAACTTGAAAGCGGTTCATATGATTTTGATCGGAATTTGATTTCGGAATTCTAAACTGAATTCTCTGTCAGTGTATCTTAAAAAGTCTACTTTTAGTGCATCTTTTGTCTCGATTTTGTAGGTGAAGAAAATAACATTTGTTTCATCATGTCACCACTTTCTGGAGCTTCATATTTTTCAGTTGTCCTATGTATGCTGAGAGAAAATACACTCTAAGATAAAATGGGGTGCACGACGAAGGTATTATCCGAATGGGACAGAAGCCAGCAGATGTGATGTACATCTACAGGCAAACAAGTGATTTCAGTTTCAGAAAAAGCTTCACAAACTGAGCAAGTCAGTAACACGCTGATCCACCTCCAGACCTTATGCAAGCAATTATTCCGGCTTGGCGATGACGGATAAGAGTTGTTGGATGTGCTCCTAAGGGACATCGTGCCAAATTTTGTCCAATCGGCGCTTTAGATCGCCAGAATCCCGAGCTTGTTGGACGGTACTGCCCATAATGCTCCAAACGTTCTCAGCTGGGGAGAGGCCCGGCGACTTTGCTGGGAAAGGTAGGATTTGGCAAACTCGAAGAAAAGCAGTAGTAGCTCTCGCCGTGTGCGGGCAGGCGTTGTCTTGCTCAAATGTAAACGAAGGGCAACAAACCGGGGCGTAGAATAGCATCGACATACTGCTGTGGTCTAATTGTGCCGCTGAAGTGCATGTCGTTACCAGGCCATGTTAATCGTGAATGAGACTTTCACTCTGCTGCGGAGTGTACTCTACCATCTGAGCAATCCAAGCACGACTCACGACCCATCCTCACAGCTTCAGTTCTGCCAGTACCTCGTCACCTACCTTCCAAACTTTACGGAAGCTCTTCTGGAAGCTAGGAGACGAGGTACTGGCAGAATTGAAGCTGTGAGGACGGGTCGTGAGTCGTGCTTGGATGGTAGAGCACTTGCCTGCGAAAGGCAAAGGTCCCGAGTTCGCGTCTCGGTCCGGCACACAGTTTTAATCTGCCAGGAAGTTTAATGTTAATCTTGTCCGCGTTGCAGCCGTTCCATGTTGCATGATGTCAATGCTCGGTCTCAAGGAGCCGTGGCAACAATGTGTTCCAGCTGTGGCTGCGTTGCACGGACCGACTGCTGTGACTCTCGCTGGTAGTCACCACTTACAGGAGAAAAGGTCTTGTGTGAAAAGGCCTACCAGCAAAGTCAATCTCACAAAGCCCCACATCAAAGTGCCCCCTAGTAGGAGGATGTCCACTACAGCTTTTACAAGTTTGCTGGAGGCGTGTCTATCCATCTCATTAACCACCTTGCCTTCATTTTCTTGCCAATGAATTTTAATAACTTCGTAGTTGTTCCATAATTCCCTTTTGTATCACGCAACGACACATGCTTTCGCTAAGGAAGTTCCTGTCCGAAGCATTCCTGCATTATCTTGAGTTACATTTAGTTTCTCTGATAGCTGCAAGCTCCATGTTTTGTTGAGCTCTGCAGTTATCAACTCACTTCGACTAACTTTTATTGTGCAAAAGTCTGTGTTCCTATGACAGGCCAACGATGCGCCACTGAGTGTGCTTCTTGTCCATATCTGGTCAGACAATGACGCTTGTAAAAGTTCCCCTACAGCGGCTTTCCATTTTCGTCTCCAGGTTCCAGGTAGTTAGAGGTCCCATCCTCAACGACACGAAGTACATAAAGGGTTAAAGACAGTATGTTTTGTTGGAGACAACTCCACTCCGCAAATCAGGACGGCCAGAGGGGAACTGCGAGCTCGTTCCTTCTGAATACCAATTCACTTGTGACACATTCTGCTTCTAGCTTTATTTTATTACACGTGCCATTGTTTTTTATTTCGATCGCAATTATCGTCCGTGCTATAACACGTAATTTTATATCTTTTTTCACTGCGGCTCTTAGCAGAACATGGCTTGGTGGAAACTTTCGCCATGCTTGAAAGACGTCTCTTCCGGCAGGTGCTGTGGTCAAACATTGGTAAGTCCTGCGAGCGGGTCGGCTGTTGCAGTGAAACTTATAGTAGCTGAACACCGTCGATCGACGACGTGAAAGGTGTTCTAAGTGCTTGAAACTTGTGTAAGTAGGCTGTTTATATTTTCTTATTGGCAACGTTACGTAGCGCTCTGTATGAAAATCACTGGCTGTGCTGTGCGCAGTCTGTGGCTAGTTAGCATTGTTGTCTGCCATTGTAGTGTTGGGCAGCGGCAGCTGGATGTGAACAGCGCGTAGCGTTGCGCAGTTGGAGGTGAGCCGCCAGCAGTGGTGGATGTGGGGAGAGAGATGGCGGAGTTTTGAAATTTGTAACACTGGATGTCATGAACTACTATATATATTATGACTGTTAAGGTAAATACATTGTTTGTTCTGTATTAACATCTTTCAATTGCTAACTATGCCTATCAGTAGTAAGTGCCTTCCGTAGTTTGAATCTTTTATTTAGCGGGCAGTAGTGGCGCTCGCTGTATTCCAGTAGTTCGAGTAATGAAGATTTTTGTGTTTATATTTTCTTATTGGTAACGTTACGTAGCGATCTGTATGAAAATCACTGGCTGTGCTGTGTGCAGTCTGTGGCTAGTTAGCATTGTTGTCTGCCACTGTAGTGTTGGGCAGCGGCAGCTGGATGTGAACAGCGCGTAGCGTTGCGCAGTTGGAGGTGAGCCGCCAGCAGTGGTGGATGTGGTGAGAGAGATGGCGGAGTTTTGAAATTTGTAACACTGGATGTCATGAACTACTATATGTATTATGACTGTTAAGGTAAATACATTGTTTGTTCTGTATTAACATCTTTCAATTGCTAACTATGCCTATCAGTAGTTAGTGCCTTCCGTAGTTTGAATCTTTTATTTAGCGGGCAGTAGTGGCGCTCGCTGTATTGCAGTAGTTCGAGTAATGAAGATTTTTGTAAGGTAAGTGATTTGTGAAAGGTATAGGTTAATGTTAGTCAGGGCCATTCTTTTGTAGGGATTTCTGAAAGTCAGATTGCGTTGCGCTAAAAATATTGTGTGTTAGTTTAAGCACAGTCTTGTATAATTGTTCAAAGGGGACGTTTCACTTGTATATTGCTAATATACCAAAAATAACGAAGAGGGAAACTCTTTCATTGATAGGCTAACGGGGCTATCCCTTGACAGAAACGTAATTAATTTTTTATTAGTTTTTTTGGGTAATAGACTTCAATTCAAATTAGTGCTGCAGTGGTGACCTACGTTATCTGAATCTTGTAGACAGTAATTGAATCTTGCAGTCACTCTTATTGTTAATTAATCCCTGTTACGTCACAACCAATTTTGGTAAGTTAGAGTTTTATAAAGATTAGACTGTAGTTTTTCTCACATATGCAGTAAAACCATACACCGAATGAAATAGCACAGTGGTTAAGATTCTTGATTAGTATTCTAGAAGGTAGTGGTTCAGGTCCACTTCTGGCGTTACAGATTTAGGCTTTCCGTGGCTCCCTTATGTCTCTTAAGGCAAAGGCTGGGATGATTCATTTCAAAAAGAAAGGAAAGGACACGGTTTATTTACTTTCCCAACCTTTCCCACTACAAGCTTGTGCTCCATCTGCAGTGACTTCACGGACAGAGGATTGTTAAATCCCAATCTTCATCCTTGCTTCCTCCGTGAAAAAAAATTACGTTTAACATATTTACGAATATTACTTTCTCGACCTCTTGTTTTGCTTATTCGCCCCACATCAATCAATGTAATATAGTGTTCTCTGCCGGAAGCAGTTCGGGTGTAGCTCATGTTTGAGGGTGTTGCAGAAGCTTCTGCACTCCGATATGAGGCATTATGTCTGCATATAAGCTGCAAGGATAGCTCACAAAACTTGAAGATGTCTTCAACATATGGAGACTTTTGTCGCAGCTAGGTGTACTGCTGATCATCTCCCTTGGTTCTTTCGTTCAATGAACCTGACAATGAGCCTCATTGAAAGCAAGCTATCACCTGCCTTCACACTGCCTTGCAAAGTGTAGCCTTCGTTAAAACGTGTGCGTAAGTTCATTCGTAACTGAGTACGATGCTCTTTCAGAGTACCTAGGCTGAACAGATTTTTCTTTCTGACGAGGAGGCGATCGCCTATTTCAGCAGGTGTCCCGTTACATATCTTCGTAACCTACGGTAGACCTGACATCGGTTGAATAGGGGTTCTATGCAATTCATATCTCAGCTACTCACAATGTGCTTCCCTCACAGACGTTTAGGTTTGAGTGATACAAATGCTCCTGAACTAAAATCAGCCATTTGCTAATTTCGCTTCTCAGATGAAATACCCTTTTTGTCAATGATTACGCTAGGTCATCTAATGCTCAATGTCAACGGAGAACATGGTTTTGGCCTTCTTATAAACTCCGTGCTTACAAACTTTTGTAAGCTCACTGCATAAGTGGTCTCGAATAATCGTGGTAGTACAAGCCGTGCTAGTACCTGTATTTTTAATGCAGATTCCCATACACGTCTTCATTACGAATTTTACTTACGTGAGCCACTTACTGGGTGCGCTGTATTTTAATTAGCATGTGTGCTCGGAACGAATATGAAATACGAAAGCAAATCTACATCTTAAACGATGGAGGCAATAGGATAATAGCAAAACGTGGAATATAGGCTGTTGTATACACAATACATAGCTATTCTACTTTTTCTTTGATTCACCAGTCTTCTGACTGGTTTGAAACTGTCCTGCACGAATTCCTCTCCTGCGCTAACATCTTAACATCAGAATAGCACTTGAACCTCATGTCCTGAGCTATTTGTTAGTTGTATTCAAATATTTGCCTTCCCCTATCTTATTCCCGTCTACAGATCCCTCTATTATCATAGTTATTCTCTTATGCTATAACACATGTTCTGTCATCTTATCCCTTCTTCTTGCCAGTGTTTTTCATATATTCCTCTGTTCGCCGATTCTACAGGGAACCTCCTCAATCTTTATGTCATCATTCACCCAATTTTCAACATTTTTCAGTGGCACTGCATCTCAAACGCTTCGATACTGTTTTGTCCCGGTTTTCCCACAGTCCATGATTCACTAGCACACAATGCTGTGCTCCAAACATACGTATTCAGAACTTCCTTCCTCAAATTAAGGCCTATGTTTGATACCAGCATAACTCTCTTTGCGTGTGCTAGTCAGCTTTTTATGTCCTCCTTGCTTCTTACGTCATGGATTATTTTGCTTCCAAGGCAGAAGAAATCCCTAACTTCGTCTACTTCTTGATCATCTTTAGTATTTTGATAATAAGTTTCTCGCTGTTCTCATTTCTACTACATCTAATGACTTTTGTCTTTTTCCGGTTCACTGTCAATCCGGATTCTGTACTCTAAGACTCTTCATTCCATCCAACAGATCCTGTAATTCTTCTTCACATCCACTGAGGACAGCAATATCATCGGCGATCGTTATCGTTAATGTCCTTTCCAGCTGAATTTTATCCCATTTTTGAGCCTTTCGTCAATTTCTGTCATTGCTTCTTCAATGTACAGATTGAACAGTAGGGGCGAAAGATTGCATCCCTGTTTTACGCCCTTTTTAATTCAAACATTCGTTCTTGGTCCTTCAATATTATTGTTCTCTCTTGATTCTTGTACATATTCTATATTACCTGTCTTTTCGTATAGCTTACTCCTATCCTTCTCAGAATTCCGAACATCTTAAACCATTTTACATTGTCGAATGCTTTTTCTACGTCGAAGATCCTTATGCCATGTCTTACTTTTTTTTCAACCGTGCTTCCATTATCAGCCTCAAAGTGAGAACTCTTCCTTTCCTAAAGCAAAATGCTCTTCACCTAACGGATCCTTTGTTATCCTTTCTATTCTACTGTATATTATTTTTGTCAGCGGTTTGGATACATGAGCTGCTAAACTAATTGTGCGATAGTTTTCGCAATTATCTGCTCTTGCTGTCTTCGGAATTACGTGGATGATATTTTTCTGAAAGTCTGATAGTATGTTGCTAGTTTCAGATTCTATACATCAACTTGAATAGTCTTTTGGATGCCTCTTACCCCCCCCCTCCCAATAATTTTAGAAATTTCGATGGAGCGGTATCTGTCCTTTCTGCCTTATTTGATCTCAAGCATTCCAGAGGTCTTTTAAAATCTGACTAATACGGGATCCCCTGTGTCATCCATATCGACTCCAATTTCTTCTTCTGTCACGTCATCAGACAAGTACTCCCCCCTGATGGACATCTCCAGAGTGCTCTTTCCACCTCCACTTTGCGTTTTATACTGAAATTCCCTTATCACTCTTAATGTTACCCACCATTGCTTTTAATTTCACTGAAGGCTGTTTTGACTTTTCTGTATGCTGAGTGAGTCCTCCCGACGTTCATTTGCTTTTTGATTTCTTGACATCTCTCCTGCAACTATTTCGCCTTGGCTGCCCTACAGTTTCTATTTATTTTATTCCTAAATGGTTTGTATTGTTGTGCTCCTGTTTTTTTCATGAACATTTTAGTTCTTTCTTCTTTAGCCGGTCTTGAAGTACTTTATCTGTTGTCAAGGTGTCTTTGCTAGTACTTTTCTTGTACTTATGTTTGTCTGTCCATTTTCTGTGACTGTCTTGTTTAGAAATGTCCACTCCGTTTCGACGGAGCTTCCTACTCTGGTGATCCATATAGCAGTACCTACATTCTTGGCGATCTTCAAATGCGTCTTATCATTCCTCAGTATTTCAGTATCCCCATTCTTTCCACATTGATTCTTTCTGGCGATTCTCTTAAGCTGCAGTCACTCCTTCATCGTTACTAAATTGTGATCTGAGTCTATACTTGTATGTGACTTAAAATCCACTATCTGATTTCGGAATCTCTGCCTGACCATGATTTAACGTAACTGGTATCTTCCTTCGCTGACAGTTTCGGCGTCGAGCGTCGGTAAGCTCCTGGATTCTTCCTGCATCTTCTGGTCTTTTCCAAGTAAACCTCCTCATCTTGTGATACTTGAACAGAGTATTCGCTATTAGCATCTGGAATTTATTGCAAAACTCATTTAGTCTTCCTCCTTCCTCATTCCTGCTGCCAAGCCTATATTCTCCCGTAACACGTAACACTTTTTAGTATCCCTTCCCCTACAACCGCGCTCCAATCCCTCATGACTATTAGATGTTCGTCTCCCTTTACATACTGAATTATCCGTTAAATATCCTCATATAATTTTGTATTTCTTCATCTGCTGCTTGCGTCGTCGGTATGTATACCTGAACTATCGTTGTCGGCCTTGGTTTAGTGTCGAAGCTTTTGAGAACAGCCCTACCACTGAACTGTTCACAATAGCTCACTCCTTGTCCTACTTTCCTATTTATAACTAATTCTACTGTTGTTATACCACTTTCTGCTGCTGTATGCCAGAAATCCTCATATTCCTTGTACTTCACTTTCTGACACCCACTACATCCTGACTGAATCTTTGTATTTCACTTTTCAGATTTTCTGTCTTTCCTGCTAAGTTCAAAAATTGTCATTCCATGCTCCGAGTCGCAGAACGTTATCCCGTCGTTGTTTATTCTTTTTTTCCCTCTCCCTTGGCAGTCCCCTCCCAGAGATCAGAAATTAGGGGTAAAACGGAATCTTTTGCCACTGACGGAATTGTTACGACTTTTTTACAATTTACATGCCACATCTCTTGCGCATACACGTTATGTTTCTTTGATGCAATGGTTTCCATTGCCTTCTGCATCCTCATGTCGTTGATCATTGCTGATTCTTCCGTCTTTTACCGGCAGTTTCCCACCTCAAGTGCAAGAAAATGCCCTGAACCTCCGTCAAGAAAATGCTCTGAACCTCCGTTTATTCCTCCGCCCTCTTTGACAAGGCCATTGGCAGAACGAAAATGACTTCTTATGCAACTGCTGATGATTTTTATTCAGAATTTAAACAGTTTTATAAACGTCAATGGGAGAGATCGTAGGCCTAGAAGGCAGGAATGAAGATTGACATTCTCTCTGTTTGTCCCTCTCCCTCATGCACACAAAGACAACGGATCAAGGGGGGACTCGATCGACGTTCATTCCTAATGTTCAACGCCGAACACACTGAAATGCAGTGCAAAGTAAACTCCGTTCACATGCCCTAACCCGCTCACCAGTACCAACTGCCCGCCGGAACATCCTCTGCTAATGGCGTCATTGGATGCAATATGGAGGAGCGTGGGGTCAACATACTGCTCTCATGGCCAATGTCAGATTTCGTTACCTACAGCCGATACTACTCGGTCACACAGCTCCGCAACTGGCATTGCGAGACTGCGTGCACCCCATTCCAGTCCTCGCACCAAGGAAAAATAGCTGGTAGTACCGGAAATCGAACTCGTGTCCGCTGAATGATAGTCAGTCGGGCTGAGCACTCAGCTACGGACACGCATTTTTTTTCTTTTTTTCCATTTTCTTCGATTTTGTTCGTTGCATTTGTTCGTTGCGAATGTCCCAGGACACCCGTTCAAGTTCAGTGTTGAGCCATTGACTCAGCTTTTTTGTTACAGAGGGCAGCTACCCCTCTGACCGAACACGCTGAGCTACCGTGCCGGCCGCATTAAATGCAGTGTACGTAGATGCTGTCCCCAGTGTAACTGTGTATGTTTTTCGCACTGTCATTGCGGTACGTCGCTCGAGATAAAAATGCATGGGAGCAACTGCGAAATCACGTGCAGGCCGATCGCGATGTGAAAATTTCTCCCACAAGGTTCCTCGTCTGAAAGCGATGACGTCAGGAGACAATGCGACTACTCACATAACGCAACCAGACTGCACGGCCCATGTTTAAGCGGTGTGCAGCAGATGCAATGAAATACGGAGGACAAGTATCAGATGCAAAAGTCTGATGGCCAATGTGTTTTCTCTCTGAAAGGGACGGACGTAACTCGGAAATGCCTTTGAAAGAAACTCAGAACTTTTATGAATTAGGTTTTCACTATGTTACTTCAGTTTCCAAAGCAATGACAATGAACGCACGAAACTATTATAAACTGACTGAAATACTGTAACACTAAGGTTGATTTACATAGGTATGGGGTGGCGCTGTGGAACATAGAGTTACAAGAGGCTGCAATCTCAGCATCGGCGGCTGATGCTTTCCTTAGGCTGCGTGGTTGCTTGACAATAGCGCTGATGAGCGCAATGGGCGGAATTAGCCACACCGGGTACAGGTTGTCTCTGCCGCGTCTCCTCATCTCGTATACCTGGTGCTGGCTTAACTGTCACCGCGATACCACCTTCGTCCGAAAGACTCCTCTGTCACAACATGCGTACCCCACATGTCTAGAATAGGACACCTGCTATGCACAAGAGTCCAAACTCCGTTTTACAGCCCATAATAAAGTGTTAGAACGTGTGGTGGCTGAAATAAGCGCCGAGCAGTTGTAATGCGTGGTTTGCTACGAAATAATAGTATCTGTGGTATCTGCCGTCGTTACAAGCAATAGTAATAGCAACTTTTTGACAGTTTTTGACTGATTTGATTCCGCTCTCCGTTTCTCCTATTTAAGCTAATCTTTCCATTTCTACGTGTTATAACCAACACTTTCTAGTACTGGGATCCCTCTATTATATTTCCTCTCTACAGTTTCTTTCAGCCGGCCACGGTGGCCGAGCGGTTCTAGGCGCTTCAGTCCGGAACCGCGCGACTGCTATGGTCGCAGGTTCGAATCCTGCTTCGGGCATGGGTGTGTGTGATGTCCTTAGGTTAGTTAGGTTTAAGTAGTTCTAAGTTCTACGGGACTGATGACCTCAGATGTTAGGTCCCTTAGTGCTTAGAGCCATTTGAACCATTTTGTTTCTTTCAACACCAGATTAACTACTGTTAGAGGCCGTAGGAGATGTCCCATTAACTTGTCTCTACTTCTGGAAACAGTCTTCCATAGCCTTCTATCCTCGCCTGTCCTTTTTACAAGTTATGTATTAATATCTACCAGCAGAAGGACGTTTTCTTCTGAAGAATTCTTTCTTCACCTGTGACAGTATACATTGCCTGAATAAAATGTGAACCACCTTGAAGACACGGTCTAATAGGTAGAACGGCCACACAGTACATGAGTGTTTTTCGTGTTTAGTGTTGTTACCAGGTCTGGTAGGGTACACAAGGAGCGTCAACAGTGTCATATGTTGAGTAATCACTGAAGGAGACGAAAATGCCGCTGCCGGCCGATGTGGCCGAGCGGTTCTAGGCGCTTCAGTCTGGAACCACGCTACTGCTACGGTCGAATCCTGCCTCGGGCATGGATGTGTGTGATGTTCTTAGGTTAGTTAGGTTTAAGTAGTTCTATGTTCTAGGGGACTGATGACCTCAGATGTTAAGTCCCATAGTGCTCAGAGCAATTTGAACCATTTGAAAATGCCGCCTACTCGTGTAGGACAACGTTATCAACTCGAGAAGGAATCTGAAAGAGGCTTCAATGTGGGTATCCATTTGGTTCGCTGGTCTTTCGTGCAACATCTAGAGCTGTGGGGTATTCAGATCCCACACGGACCTGTTGTTGAACTGCATGGAAATGTGAGGGCAGACATCCTCGTCGTCGAGGTTCCGATCGACCACGCTCCACCATCACAAGGGAGTTTGGACGAATTCTGCACAAAGCACACCGCAACCCGTTCACACCTGCTTCTGCCGTCCCAGAGCAAGTAATGGACTCCATAAAACATTATGTGTCTTCCTGACCATTGCTTGGTAACTAGCAGCAGCCAGAGCAGAAAATTACCGTTCCTTGCGTAGGATGCCATAAACATCACAACACGATCGCAACTGGGAAGCATAGACTGCTGATGAATGATATTGCAATGCGTTCAGCGACGAAATACGGTTCTACACTAACCCGCATGAGCATGGTCGGCGCGCATGGTGGTGACTTAGAGAGAGCTCCCATTCTTCCAGTCTTTTGGAGAGCCACAGCCACAGCGGTGTTACTGATGGCAACATAGTGTGAGGAACCATCGGGGATGATTTAAGGTCAGGGACGGTACTTATTGAGGGAACACTGATGACACAACAGCACGTCAACATTCTCAAGCGTCTCTGTGGGTAGCTTCCCAGCTCTGTGTGGTCACGCATTTGCATTAATTTATGTAATAGCGGCATTTCGCTTAGTGCTTCGCGGTGTGCTTCAGCCTGGCGACGCATGCTGTACGATAATGAATTCCCTTCGGCTTCCTTATATGGTGGCCATTGACAATTTGATAATACCAGACCAATTAGCTCTTTCATCACTTTTCAGCACCGATGATAACACGGACCAGTGATTACAGATTATGTTCAATTATAACATCTAAATTTGTAATAAAATTTCAATCACCTAGAAACCAGAGTCGGATTTTTCAGACAGTTACCTCTCGTCTCCCAAAGCTCAAATTCATAATTACGATGATTGAAACTTTAATAGTGGCAACTATTTCTTTACAGCTCGTACAAAATAGATGGGTGTTTCAAAGTTTTACTGGCCTTCAAAATACTCACCAGCACTGTGTATAACCCGTATCCAGCGATGTGGAAGTCGTAGGATATTCTTAGCAGTGCCAGTTATGTTCACAGTTGGACTGGCGCGGTCTATTGCCCAACGAATTTGTAGCAGTTCTGAAGCGAATGCCGGAAAGCGTTTCCTTCAGTTTAGAAATCGAGTTGAACTCAGGAGGGCCTAAGTCAGGGGAGTGCAGCAGGTGGTCTGTCTCTATGCCGTTGATTTTTGGAACCCAACCTACGACCAGTTTAGAGACAGAAGTGATGACACTTTCTGCAGGACCTGACCATCATTTTGCAGGACAATGCTCAAGCACGTACAGTGCAAGCTGTTATTGATTTGTTTGACTGATGGGTCTGTACCACCTACTGCACTCCCCTGACTTAAGCCCTCGTAAGTTCAACTCGATTTCTAAACTGAAGGAAACACTTCAAGGCATTCGCTTCAGAACTGTTACAATTTCGTCGGGCAATACACGGCGCCGCTCGAACTGTCAACACAACTGGCACTGCTAAGAGTATCCTACGACTTCCACATAGCTGGCAACGGGTTATACACAATGCTGGTGACTACTTTGAAGGTCAGTAAAACTTTGAAACACGTATCTATTTTGTACGAGCTGTGAATAAATCGTTGTCACTATTAAAGTTGCAACCTTCGTATAAGAGAAAGAATCCCCTTATTATCTTAATAGATAATGCCACATCAAGTACCATTTCCCCCTCTTGATAACCCTATAAGAATATGCGCGTAGGCCTGAAAAAATGCCAGCAGTTAGCGCCCTCGTTACTGTGTGCGTTGGTTTTGTGTGTTTGTCTTGTTATCCGCTGCGTACACTAGTGTTTTATAAATAATTAAAAATCAGGATGTTTCACACGAAATGTTATCACGCACAGTCAACCACAGCATCCAGTAAGGGAGACAAGAATATTGTGTCGTACTAGTGGATGACGACCAATCAACCAAGAAGGGAAGCACCAAAGGCCAGCGCCGCAAACAGGAAAGGCGGTTACCGATACCAGAGACTAATTGCGCGCCAGCTTTCCTAAGGAAAGGGTACAACCGCTTTATGAAACCCTGCATACAGCCAGGCCAGGGTGGAAGGTGGTACCGATAAGTGGTCTCATAGTGCCACGTTCTTTGTAAATTTGGCTCTATTTTGTATTCAATGAATTAGTATAACATACCGTCTCAACCGTGAAGTTTCGTTTCCTCTTCTCCTTCTGGGCACTTCACTTATTTTGTCTGGCGCTGTTCTTCTATATTCTTTGCTTTGATTATTCTGTGCAGTATTTTTTCCTTGGTAAGGGAACTCCTTCACTTCTTCCACTACTGTACAGTTACGAATCTTGATATCAAGCAAGGCGTTACTCTCTTTCCTACAACTCTTCATTATTACGACGGTTATCTTCAATCTGTATTTCGTACTAAGCACGTCGTCCATTCCGTTCGACAGATGTTCTGTGTTTTCCTCAGACGCGATATGGATGGACTTTTCATCTATGAACCCTTGTATTGATACCTGCTATCCTTCAATTTACATTCCTCGTCTTTAACACCAGTGTCGATGAGCTGCCACCTTGCCTTACACCCTTCTTAACAGGAACTCATCTTTTTTGATATTCCATTTATTTCGTCTGCTTGCTTTGTGAACTATTTGTCTGTGTGCTTTACCCTCAGTCTTCTAAGGATTGTGACATCGTCATATTGCACCTTACATTGTGTTCTCGAGGTCGATGTTAGGAAGGTATCATCAGTTGTCTTCAATCTACCAGCCGTTTCCAAGCAATTGCAAGAACTGCACCTGGTGCCTATCCCCTTGCTGAAATCATACTGATCTCCTTGTACTACATCTCCAATTTTTCCTTCGATTCACCTCTGTTTTGCTCTGGTTCCTAGTTTACAAGCGTAATTTGTCTGACTAATCGTCAAATATTTACATTTATTCATACGAGCCTTCTTTTGTAACGTAATTACAGTACCTTTACTCGGAAATCCGATAAGTCATCCGTTCCATACATTTTTGACTCTAACTAAAAGTACCTCTATGTGAGCACAGATTCCAGTAACTCAGAAAGTAGGCCACCGACTTCTGCTGACTTGTTTGACCCCAGATCATTCAATGTTAAGTTCTCAACACAGTGGTAATGTTAGTAGTAATAATAGTAGTTGGCTATAACAGATCATAGTAGACCGTGTTTTCAATGTTCGAACTCTTTTAACACATAAATCGTCCCTCTTTAGATTTATTTGAGACCATCTAGCTGCCCTTTTAAATTTTAGTGGCGTGAGTTATTAATGTTGTCTGTCAATGATTGGCACAGTTCTTTTTTCCTAGAAATCTGCCTCCTCCGTTTTCCTCTTTTCGCAACTAGTTTGATCTCTTTCGTACTGTTAACTTGTGTAGAGAGCTTTGCAAAGTATCCGCCATGAAGCAGGTGTCACAGGTGTTCCGGTGACCCGTATCTGATCTATTTCTTACGGGAAGTTGTCAGTCCACGCTCCGCTACGCTGACAGACACTGCCCACTTCTCATGGTCTAAACAGGACGCTCTTTGTGAAAGACGGTATTGCAGGGTCTGATGTACTGACACCGAATGGGTATCGTCGCTGAAGTCTTCATTTGTCAGAGACCTATTTTGCGTAGCTACAAATTATTTAATGCAAGTAAATTATGATTAGCACGGTCAAATTGACAATAGCAATGACCATTTGGCACATACAGCTCTCTCAGCTAAAGTTTTCAGTTTTGTAAAGGTAGTATTGCCTGCATAATTATAATTTCTTATTAACTATGAGGCTTTCCACATAAATAATAAAACATTTTGTTACTTTTCGATTACAGCATAAAAAACACAAATTTAAAGGTTGTAGAGTCAACTAAATACCTAGGAGTCACAAAAAAATACTAACTTTGAACCACCACATAGAAAATGTTGTGGGGAAGGGGAACAAAGTCTGCATGTTATTAGCTGAATACTTAAAGATGCAATAAAATTGTTAAATAGACTGCCTAACTACGCTTGTTCATCATCTTCTGGAGCGTTCCTGCGCGGTATGAAATCCTTATCGGATGACATCTACGGAACACATCGTAAAATTCCAAAGAGCAGCTCCTTTTTTGTCTCAAAATGGGGAATAGCGTGTCACGGTTATGGTAAGCGAGTTGGGTCGTTTATCATTCAAATAAAGGCGTTTCTAGTGGCGAGGAGATCTTTTCACGAAATTTCAGTCGCTAATTTCTCCTCCCAGTGCCAAAATATTTTGTTGACTTCCACCTACCTAGGGAAAAGTGCCCATTGTAATAAATTGAAAGCCGGCCGGAGTGGCCGTGCGGTTTTAGGCGCTACAGTCTGGAGCCGAGCGACCGCTACGGTCGCAGGTTCGAATCCTGCCTCGGGCATGGATGTGTGTGATGTCCTTAGGTTAGTTAGGTTTAATTAGTTCTAAGTTCTAGGCGACTGATGACCTCAGAAGTTAAGTCGCATAGTGCTCAGAGCCATTTGAAACATTTGAACCAATAAATTGAGAGAAATCACAGCTCGCATGATAAAATTTAGGTTTTCATTTCTCCCGCTTATTAATCGAGAGTGCAACAGTCGAGGAATAGTATGAAAGTGGTTCTATGAACCCTCTGCGAATTACTTAAGCGTAAATAGCAGAGTAATCATGCAAATTTAGATGATATGTAAAGCATCAAAACTGAAAAATATGCTTAGTATTTCTACTGTATTTACTCTGCTGTTAGATGAAGTATGTAATTTCAGTAGTCCACACACTCTAGTACGCCTCAAAATGTTTGTATGTGCGGTAATTACTGCGAATATTTCGTAACTTCCAGCCGACTATAGAAATTAATCAAAAATACTGAAAGTGAACGAATATTTATAAAAGACGATTACAACAGTCCGTTGAGCACTAAATTCAAATTACATGCCACATGTTTACAATTAATTCGTTTTAACATTTTCCTGGTTAAGAAAGGCATCAGAATTACTTTCATATCACATACAATAAAAATCTGATATCAAAGCATGAAATCTGTTTTAATTCTCTGCAGTGTTTTGAATGTAAAACATGGAAACAATTATAAAATAAGCTGAACTCTTGATAACTGATTTTACTTGAACTTTGATTTGCTAATACTGAACCTACGTCTTTGACAGTAGCTTCCGTTGATAGGAACTGTATTTATCTTAATAATAAAGTAAAACATTATCCTAGAGAGTCTGAACAATATTAAAACTCCCAGTGTAGATGTATGCTGAAGTACGTATCGGGTGACTGATCGGTGGACAAGCGAGTAATGGATCCTCACAGTGCATTAAACTCTGAAGTACGTTGGTATTTTTGTAGGAAACTGCGCAAGATTGTGTACCACAGCTAGAGTTCGAATGCTTGCGATAATCCCAGTCTCGTACAGTTTTTCAGCTGTCACAAGGCATGAAGTTATTGTCATTTTCTGCAGTTATTTCAGCCGTGCTGACATCAGAAGCCTTGCTTATAATGGCTGAAATAACTTGTTGCTGAATTTATTTTCTTTGAGTTGCTGTTTGGAAAGGTATGATGCCGCCGACGTTCCGATTCGTTAATATGATGCGCAGACTAGATTTAATAGATTACATACACCACTTGTTTCTTAGTCCCATTCGCAAGAGGTCTTTGATAGTTTGGAACACGTCAGAAAAATAAAGAATACGTGGGCGTAACGCTTTTTTTTAAAGAAACTAATATGATGATTTTCTTTCTACAAATCGTAATAGAAATTGTTAAGAAGAATGTGGAACAAGTAAAAAAATAGACGTATTTTAATTTTCTGTGTGATAGGAGAGAATGTTTTTTGGTCGATACTTCAGTCTAGTGACTGATTTCAGAATTACGTATAGAAATGCGCACTAGCGGTCGCCATAAGCCGTTTCCGGCTTTTTCTACAGTTTTTGTTGCTGCAAGAGATGAAGTTCTGTTTTTTGCAATGTCTATAAATATTTTGAGTTCTACATATTTAAGCTCTATATAACATATTAAAGCTGTTTGAAATATATTGTTAATACTCCAGTTACAGAATTATATGGCTAGCGAAATTCTATGCATTTTAAAACTAGTTACATAACTTGTGAAGGTTAAGCCACACTTCGCCGGTCGTGCACCATATTGTACCTTGAAAGACAAGAATGTCGTTTACTATGGAGCAAGTGACATCTGCAAATTAACCGAGTTTCCTTTGTGTCTTAACAATTTTACCTGTCTTGAAAATGGAAATTTGTGTTTGTTTCCAGTAGCTTCAATTTCAAAATGTATTTAACTATAGCTGGTTTCTGATCACACTTCCGCACAATTTGATTTCGCTTACTTGTTATTTGTGTGCAGTAGAGTAATAATGTAACAGACAAACTAAATACCGTAATGACAACATTTTTACGAGTAAAGCTCTTCCAAATTTCAGTAGAATATTTTTCCGTTTGGAGAACCCTTAATTTTCCGGAGTCAATTTTGTAAAAAGACTGCACCACATAAAAAGTGAATGACATCATTTAAAAATGGAATAAGAAAAGGTATTAAACTTCTGTTACAGTCTAAAGTCTAAACTTGTTCCATGGTACAACACTCCCACTTAAATAAATATCACGAACATGAACTAAACGCAAACTATCAAGTACAGGGTTATTACAAATGATTGAAGCGATTTCACAGCTCTACAATAACTTTATTATTTGAGATATTTTCACAATGCTTTGCACACACATACAAAAACTCAAAAAAGTTTTTTTAGGCATTCACAAATGTTCGATATGTGCCCCTTTAGTGATTCGGCAGACATCAAGCCGATAATCAAGTTCCTCCCACACTCGGCGCAGCATGTCCCCATCAATGAGTTCGAAAGCATCGTTGATGCGAGCTCGCAGTTCTGGCACGTTTCTTGGCAGAGGAGGTTTAAACACTGAATCTTTCACATAACCCCACAGAAAGAAATCGCATGGGGTTAAGTCGGGAGAGCGTGGAGGCCATGACATGAATTGCTGATCATGATCTCCACCACGACCGATCCATCGGTTTCCAATCTCCTGTTTAAGAAATGCCGAACATCATGATGGAAGTGCGGTGGAGGACCATCCTGTTGAAAGATGAAGTCGGCGCTGTCGGTCTCCAGTTGTGGCATGAGCCAATTTTCCAGCATGTCCAGATACACGTGTCCTGTAACGTTTTTTTCGCAGAAGAAAAAGGGGCCGTAAACTTTAAACCGTGAGATTGCACAAAACACGTTAACTTTTGGTGAATTGCGAATTTGCTGCACGAATGCGCGAGGATTCTCTACCGCCCAGATTCGCACATTGTGTCTGTTCACTTTACCATTAAGAAAAAATGTTACTTCATCACTGAAAACAAGTTTCGCACTGAACGCATCCGCTTCCATAAGCTGTTGCAATCGCGCCGAAAATTCAAAGCGTTTGACTTTGTCATCGGGTGTCAGGGCTTGTAGCAATTGTAAACGGTAGGGCTTCTGCTTTAGCCTTTTCCGTAAGATTTTCCAAACCGTCGGCTGTGGTACGTTTAGCTCCCTGCTTGCTTTATTCGTCGACTTCCGCGGGCTACGCGTGAAACTTGCCCGCACGCATTCAACCGTTTCTTCGCTCACTGCAGGCCAACCCGTTGATTTCCCCTTACAGAGGCATCCAGAAGCTTTAAACTGCGCATACCATCGCCGAATGGAGTTAGCAGTTGGTGGATCTTTGTTGAACTTCGTCCTGAAGTGTCGTTGCACTGTTATGACTGACTGATGTGAGCGCATTTCAAGCACGACATAACGCTTTCTCGGCTCCTGTCGCCATTTTGTTTCATTGCGCTCTCGAGAGCTCTGGTGGCAGAAACCCGAAGTGCGGCTTCAGCCGAACAAAACTTTATGAGTTTTTCTACGTATCTGTAGTGT